>NW_023503423.1:3443713-4058793 GCF_014529535.1 Bradysia coprophila
TCTCAATGAAAACATTCCGGTTAGCATCGTCTGTTCGGAGACGTTTCACTTAATAATCTTTTACTCGGGATCGTTAATCTTAAGGGTGATGAAATCAGACCATCATCGGTGCCAAAGACCTGACAATATGTTTTGGATTTTAAAGCGACTTGATGTTCCGTCGGCTTAGGCCTGGATGAATATTTGAAGAAATGTCATGGAAATCAAAATCCCTCTGCAGGGACGCCAAATTTCTTAAATTTTCAGGATTTCCTCAGTCAGACTTGGTGATTAAGAAGTTTTGCAAAAAATTGTATTGCTCATTAAACCGTACCTAATAGTGTCACCTATTTAAGACTGGTTGTGCCACGCCCCACCATTATTGGCTGTGAAAATTGCTTAAACATTTCCATGGATAATTACTCCGCATTATTTGCTTTGCAGGTAGAATGAGCAGAACGATGAAGGTAGTTCGATTGCAATAAATGTTGGTGATCGACACACATAGATAAGAAACAAATAATTCGAAGGACTAGAGTTTTGAAGCTGAACATTCCGTATCAAATTTGTAGCAGCTCGTCGGTTCTATGAGGATAATGATTCATAATTGAAATGCGGAATAATCAATGCTTCATTCAGCTTTGGTATATTTTATAATTACTTCTGTTTACCACCTACAAGCATTCCAATATCTTCAAGTATTTAAGCACTAATATGCGCCTCTATATACCACTATTAATGACTATACTTTAATTAATAGCCAGTAACGATCTCATTAAATGATAATCCAATTTGAATGTACCAAAAAAAAACCACGCACACACAACATCGTGTTCAAGTACACCGTTTCCGAACGGCAATGCTCAAATTTATATTAATTAAAACGAATCCATATGCTAAATGCAGCAGCTTACATTAAAAACTCGGGGTGCACTTGAGATGAACCGAAAATTGGATAATGTAGGTACTTAAGTGAGGTACTTATTTCTGGAAGAGTATGTTGTGAAAACGAAAATGAAACGAAAAGCAAGGTACGTAAAGGCCTTAAATTAGCTTCCGGATGCGGATTGGTTTTTTTTTGTAAAAAATCTAAAAATTGACGACGAACAAAGTCTAGTCATTTTAAAGTGTCTTCCGCATTTTAAATTGACTGAAGTGAAGTACATTCCCAAAGTGAAACCGTTTTCGGAAGAGACACTAATTGTTATACAATATGGGACCGAAACACCAGATGTCCGTTTATATTTAACTCTGCAAAAACCGATGTTTTTAGCAGCTACATTTCTCTTTGAGAATTTTCTTTAACAATTCTGTACACCTTTAACACTGACCTTTCATTGGTGGCGACGGCGGTGGTGTCGATGGTTTTCCGTATTGTTGTGGCATTAAATCCACGACTATTTGTTGTTCACGTTGTTGGTGCTCCAGAGCGAAACGGAATTCCTGCATATTCATCACAAATTTTTGATTTTCTTTTTTTATCTCGATTTTGGTATTTAATTCGTATGGTTCAGTTGGTGCAATTGGTTCACGGCCACATAAATTTTAATGTTCACAATAATTCAAACTCTTTCGGTTCGTAAACTCAATTTTTTGGAGTATAGCAATCACTTATCGTTGATGATTACCGGTAGTTTTAGATATTTTTAAATGCATTGACTCGGCACAAACTCACTCACTCAAACGCAATCACTGAATGTTAAAACTTCACTGAAATCCAAACCATCAATGGTGCTGTCCAATAGCTTATTAAATCTATTAGCACATCCAACTCCCGGTATGAATATACCTTAATGGAAGATGGGTGTTAACATTTTCTTATATACCTTCTCACACAGCGTCAGCTCATGCAGAATCATATAAACATTTTCGTTTGAGATGAACCAGCGACTGTGTGTATATAACCATATACACACAGCACACCACAAGAAACGACATATATAGGAAAGACCGAATTCGAACCAATCAGAATCCAGTTGGATTCAAGTGAACGGGCGGGAAAGAGACCGCATTCGGGTCGATTGGATTTTTCTTTCATTTTCATTTGCAGCACCACCAACGGAAAGTAGGTGGAAACGGATGATTATCGTTTGAAATCATGGCTCTAATCTAGTGAAATGAGCTAAACGAAAATCGTGGAAACAAAATATATCGCAACGGTTCGCGCGGAAATAGTGTGGCAATAGAACACATCAGGGATGTTTTATAAAACATTCATAAAAGAAAATTTTGTATTCATTGCGATGAAAAACGATTCGGCTGCTTCGTTCTGGTTCGAATGGAATTTTCAACAAGCTGAAGGAAAACAGGGATATTGACTTTAATAATAGGATTTTATCTAACCAATTAAGATGCTATACACTGCAGCGATATTAGATGTGTTTTGTATATATACACATGGAGTTGCTACATTATACATGACGGTCTTATATATGGCATCTATGGATCTGAGCATAAATATGTGTTTATATGTATTACCATTGCTTTTTATTACTTTACTGAGTTGTTTTACGCCGCATTATAAACGACATAAAGAATGTATAACAAACTATATCTATATATACGTACAGATGTAGCGTATATGATGCGCTAAACATTCGGTTGCGAGATTTAAAAGCTATGGCAATAAACGTAAAATGGATATAACAGATTGGGTGTAATTGTAAATAAATTTCTATTTAGTAAAAGTCACGTGAGAATCGAAATTATTTCACATTGTGTGACGACGACGGGATCAGGTCGTATATAAAAGCGCGCGGAGGCGATGTGATAAAAATATTGAATAATATTTTCGTTCAATTAAAAAGATAATTTACTTTGTTATGCGCGGGGGGCATTCTTCGGTGGGGTGGAATGGAAATCAACTTAATGACAGTCGGGTTTCCCTGAGGAATATTGTGTAGGAGGAGAAAAATCTAATTAGTAGAGAGTTTATCTCAGTTTTGGGCTATGCATTCTTTATGAACTAAATTGGTATTGTACGTAAATCCGTTTTTATGGATACAGTCAACGTAATTGTGAGGGGCAAACCACTCGATTTGCAACTCTTTCTTTTAAAGTGCAACTCTTTCACAGCTCATTTGCAACTCTTTTCGTATGTAACTCGTTTTCTTCAAAAAAATGTAAGTCAAATCAAAGATTATATTAAAGTGGTTCACCGTTCACTGTCAGTCTGATAGCATCAGAGGTTTTTTTTTTTAGATTTCTATTTATTCAGGAGCAGTAAAACCCTAGATTATTTTCACGCTTATTCAGAACTTTTATTATAAATGTCTTCTCAGACAGAATCAGACTAAACTAAAGGCCAAGCTCAAACTAAGTCGAGTTCACCGGTTACTAGATTAGTACAATTACAACTGGTAATCGCTTGAAACACATTAGAATTTATTTCTTTACCGTGCAACTCTTTGTTTTTATTATCGAATGCAACTGTTTTCTTACCGTGCAACTCTTTTGAGTGGTTTGCCCCTCGCGTAATTGTTGGTGTTGTTTTAGGCCGAAATGGTTTTTGGGTAATGTTTTGTTTTAAAACAAAGGCAATATAAAAGGGAAAATTAAAGCAACAGAAGGATCGTAATTGAAATTCAGTCAAATCAATTTTACATGCTACATGCGTCGAAAATCGTACTTTTTCATGTTTCAAGCAATTCTTTCGACTCCCTCAGCATGTAAAATACATTACATAACTCAGGACATAAACGAAAAGTCGTGTGTTTATTGACGTCTGCTTCGCCTTGGATCAACCAAATTCGCACGAAAACTCTACTTTTCAACTTTTTATCCCTTGTTATGTAATAGTATTTTACATGACTAGGGATAAAAAGACGAAAAGTAGAGTTTTCGTGCGAATTTTGTTGATCCAAGGCGTAGCCGAGGTCAATAAACATACGAAAACGAGACTTTTCATCTTTTATCCCGAGTTATGTAATGTATTTTACATGTTGAGAGCGTCAAAAATAGTGCTTGAAATATGAAAAGTTGGAAAGTACGGTTTTAGACGTATGTAGCATGTAAAATACTATTACATGCTACATGCGTCGAAAACCGTACTTTTCATGTTTTAAGCACTTCTTTCGACGCCCTCAGCATGTAAAATCCATTACGTAACTCGGGATAAAAATTAAAAGTCTCGTTTTCGTGTGTTTATTGACCTCGGCTTCGCCTCGGATCAACAAAATTCACACGAAAACTCTACTTTTCATCTTTTTATCCCTAGTAATGTAAAATACTATTTGTTAAAGTGGAAACATCTAAGTCCCATGATTCTGATATCAAACGAAACTAATTAAAGTCAACTTTCCAGAAAATTGTCCGACCTGGGCGGTTGAAATTTTTCAAAATATTTTGACAACGGTTTTTGACGAATTGCAGAAATAACTTTTTGCTTTTGACTGAAGCTAGTTAGATTGTCTTTCCACAGTCTTGATTCCAAAGGTTTGAAGTTCTGAAAAGTTAATTTTAAGAGACGTAAAAGAGATTCTAATTAAAAATATTTATCGCAGCTGTACAAAGTTAATTTTATAAGAAAAGCCTGAGCATGTGTGTTCAGAATACTGATCTGCGTCAAAATTGTCAAAACTTCAATACCCCTAGTGGTGGAATAAACTAAAGTCCACTTAGAAAGCAGAGCCCAAAGAATGAAGTAATGAAATCGTGGCGCCCTAGGCCAATCCAGGTTTCCTTATTGGAAAGTAAAAAGTTTAGAAAATTTGTTCGTTGTTCTTCGTCAATAGATTTGTATGTTTTATTAAAGAAAATTAAACGAAAGCGAAGCTTCTGAATAAAAGCAACAACTAAGGAAACCGACAATTCTTTAAACTCAGTAAGAATCTTTTCTTCAAGAGTTCCTGAAATTTGAACAAAGAAACTAACTGGCTGCACCGGCATTCGGACAAAATAACTTTCGGACAAAATAACCCCGGACAAAATAACCCTGGACAAAATAACCCCGGTCAAAATAACTACAGAATTTTTAAAGCTGGACAAAATAACTCCTCGAAAAAACTGTGTAAAAAAAAACTTCAAAATTTAAAGTTGAAACGAAATTTATAGATACGCGCCAGAAGTTAACGGTACCGACAATATTGTAAACCCAAAATCTGATTGACATCTGTGATTTGTCAACAAATTCTATTGACAATGTTTATTGCAATGATTGTAATCAAAGTGATAACATAAACTTAAAAATGCTGGGCCAATGTGAATTTGTGTTAAATCAAAAAAACAAACAATCGGCTCTGTTTAACGGATATCAATATAATTTAGCAAAAACTAACAAAACTAAAAAACATTGGAGATGTGTAATGTAAGTTTGGAATTTTGTTATATGATTTTTGGTGTAGCTAAAATTGAGGTTATAATATCAGGTATTATCAAAACAGATGTGCCGGTCGGATGACAACGGAAGAGGAAAATGTATTGAAAGTGTCTGAACATTGTCATGCTGGTGATGCTCGCCAATCTGAGAAAAGATTAGCGTTGGCTGAAATTAGGTTGAAAGCAGTGAACTCTACCGAGCCTCCCCGTCGCATTATACGTTCTGCTATAGCGAAAATTAGCACTACCTCAGCGGTCGAGTTGAAGTCATACAATTCCATAGCACGTAATGTCCGTCGTTTACGACACAAAACAAATGGTACGCCTACTATTCCTACATCGTTGGTCAATTTGGTTATACCGAAAGCATATGCCACAACAATTAAAGGAGGAAATTTCCTACTTTACGACAATAATGATAATACGGATCGACTGTTAATGTTTGGTACAAAAGATAACTTATCATTTCTTGTGCATTGTGAGGACTGGTATGTTGACGGAACGTTCGATGTATCACCGGCTATGTTCAAGCAACTATATACCATTCACGGTAACAATAAGTTTTTACATTACGGTGTATATGAGAACTTAGTTTATTATTATGTAACAGGCAGACGAAATAATCATCATTTTCCATTGATTTATGCACTGGCATGTCGCAAGGATTATTTCACATATGAAAACATTTTCTCACAGCTGAAAAAAATGGAAAGTCGATTGTCACCGAAAAAAATTATGATGGATTTCGAAAAAGCCGCGTTGAAAGCAGTCGAAGATATATTTCCAGAAGCAGAAGTTACTGGATGCTTCTTCCATTTTTGTAAATGTATATACCGTCAGATCCAATCATTAGGGTTGCAAAAGAAGTATAATGATGATGCTGATTTTGCTTTGAATATAAGATGTCTGGCTGCACTTGCATTTATACCGGAGGAAGATGTGGTTCAATGTTTTGAACAGTTGAAAAATTGTGAGTTTTACAAGAATGCATTGAATGGTAAATCTCCGATTGATATAGGTGTTCAGGAGTTAATGTTGTATATGGAAAAGAATTGGATTGGTACAAAGACCCGTCGAAATTATAAACCAGGCACATTTCCCATTAAATTGTGGAACGTCTACAAGATTACTTTAGAAAGGTTTCCTAGAACAAATAATGCTGTAGAAGCTTGGCACAATGCCATGTGTGTACTGTTTGGAATATCGCATCCCAATATTTATAAGTTTCTAGAAGGTATAAAATTAGAACAAGATGCAGTGGAAGTTTTAATGAGTAAAATGTTTGCGGGAATACCTGTTGATAATCCTAACAAAAAATATGAAAAAATCAACACTAGAATTCTTAATGTTGTTAAAACTTATAACGACAAAAGTAAATTCATTTTAGAAAAATATTTGATGGGCCTTGCGCAAACTATACATTTTTCTAAATAAATTTTTGTAATGTTGGCAGTGAGTAGAATAATTAAGGTTGATCTGATTCTCAATGTGATATTGTAATGGTTGTGAGCGTTAGATGTAAGTTATTATTAATGTTTGCTGGTATCAATTAATTTAAAATATTTTGTATGGTTGTTTGATAATTTGAATGGAAAACATTTTCGAAAATTAAAAAAGATGTTTTTATTGGTGCAGCCGAAAAAGGTCAAATATCAGGATAATAAAGAAGCATGCGCCGCAGGCCGTTAAAATTATTTCCTAACAAAAAAAAGCGGGGTCGAGGGGCGGCAGCCCCCGCTGAGGGGGGTCAAGGGGGGAGTATCCCTCCTTGAAAGCATCATTAGTTTTGGCATAGGTTAATCTGTCGCTGGTCTGGTGAGATGGCTGAAATCAGAATTATTTTGAACAGGGTTATTTTGTCCCTTCCACAACGGAGTTATTTTGACCGGGGTTATTTTGTCCGGGTTATTTTGTCCGGGTTATTTTGTCCGGAGTTATTTTGTCCGGAGTTATTAAGTCCTAGAGCCATGTGTATTGATATACAGTAAATTCACCTCAAAGTAGGGATTCGCATGTTTTTGCGGATCTGCGCTACCTTCAGTGTTTATATACTTTGATGGTTTGAGCCTGAGTACGCTGTGCAGGATGATGATGATCCATCATCACCCTAAGTCAGTAATTTTGGTTGTTGAGACGTTAAGTTCAAGTGCAATCATACGGTAGCAGACATTACTTCCCTGCGTGCGAATTCGTACTCTCGTGCAATGACACAAATTAAACTGATTGCTGGAAGAAAATCCCATTTGCTGTTTCGATTAGTTACTTATACTCACTATATACTCATTGAATCGAAACAATAATCGTTTAACAATTGCAGAACCAATTCAACGTTCAATGTTTTTCCACATCAAAACAAATCAAAAAATACAATCTGTCAATCGGTTTGTCTATCACAAATCACAAATCTCACTTCAAAAGTATTCCGTGTCTTGTTTAGCACATATTGTTTTATACCAAATTTTCAAATTTTTTGATCCGGGTCTCTATGGAGTTGCACCATGTACTGTTACCGGCAGCACTGTTTATCGTAATAAAAGGTCAAAATTATTAAGAAATAATTCAGAAAGACATTTTGACAGACAGCATAAGCAGTCAGTGACAGCAGTCTTTTTATGAAGAAAGGTACTAAATTGTAATAGATTTTACCCTTAGTTTCTACACTCCCAAGGTTCTGAATGGTTATGTGTACCTGTTTTGGACGATTGATTTTAGGCAATTTCGCGGATTGTAGGCCTAACGAAGTGAGGCTTACAAGCGAAAGTGCCTTAAATCGACCGTCCCAAACAGGTGCACATGTAAGTTTTCATGCAGAGGGCCGGAAACCCCAGAAAATTCGAAAAATTGCCCTCATTTTCGGCAAAATAACCATGTATTCTCCTATCAAGCCAATTGAAAATCTTAAAAAAAGAATGCCTACTGTGATTTAATTAGCCTCCGAATATATTATATGTTCTAGAAGGGGTGCTGTGCTAAAGGCATTTATTATAAATACTAGAATGTAGTAAGTCTATGACGGTCTAGAAAGATCGCATTCTGAACAATTTTTTTTTAATAGAAATGACAAAGGAAATAACACCAGTAAATCGATATGACTCTGCGACTTTAATCTTGTTTTGAAACGGTAAATAAAACTGTAAACATTCATTTCACGTGAACATCACTTCTTGCGATTGAAACTATATAGGGGATGGAATTTGTTTATGTATTGTCCGTTGACAAGTGGATCGCCACCGGTTTTGAGGGGGTTTTGATTTTTGTTTTTTACATGTTGCCACACATTGTTGACAAATTCAAGATTTTTTATTTACGAAGGTTACGCTGATTGCTTAGTGAAAAAGGACTTCACCTAGCACAAATTAAACGACCTTAGACATATTTGACAAAACCCCCGAAACCCCGTGCTTCGACCTACATAAAAAACACGAACCGAACGAGCCAATCTCAATTTATTGTGATGTTGATAGCGATGTCGATTCAAATCAGAATTTTTCGAACTTTCGCTAGTGTCAAAATGTAGGGCAACACCAATTATTTCGAATACGTCGTCCTTGGGTCGAAATGAATGACATTTTACGCCAATTTTTATTTTTTAATTATTTCAACAAAAAAGTATTTTAAACCTCGGTTGGTCTGTTATGTAGAGACGCCGCAATTTTTTCAGTATTTCATTCTTTGCGCTCTATTTTCATGTGATGATTACTCTGGTAAAATATCCATGAAATGTAATAGCTGAAAAGTGCGCAAGAAAGTAAAGAGCCTTAGTAAAAATTTTATGACGAAATGTATGTACTAGAACAACGCACTTCAAGCAAAAATGCTTCGATTGACACCTGCCAAATAGAGTACTATTTTGCATGAAATTTTATCCCCACTCTTTTTACAGTGTAAAATTTTGTATGGAGCACTGTCAAGTTTCAGTACCCTATTTAAAGTACCACTTTTGCTTGAAGTGCGTTGACTAGAAATATAATAGAATTATACGATATGCTGTAGGGAAATGCTGATTGGAAATTCATGTTTAAATTTAATAGATTTTCGTCATAAAATTACTAATGTCACTGCTCTATTCTTTCTTGAACAAACATCACAGCTATGACATTTCATGGGTATTTTGGATATTTCGCCAGAGTGAAGTTATTTCAACTGCTTTTCGTAACTTTGTGTCCGGGTAACCTACAGCTACTATCGCAGATATAATTTTCGTATGGGGCGTCACAGCTGTCACAGACATTCTAGATTACCTGGAGACAAAATTACCCGAAACAGGTACGATATCAAGAATCAGCCAGAACAAAGACACACTTTGAAATCCAGAAAACTGTCAAACTAAAACCTTGGTTCAAAAGTAGTGAACTGAACGGCGGCGAAGTGAAGATTTTGACGAGATTGAGAACCGGACATGGACTATGTGGTGTGAAGAAGAAAATGTTCAAATTGCGAGACTCCGAATTGTGCGAACAGTCCCAGGTGAAAGAAGATCTAGAACACATTCTGTTGAGATGTACGAAGCACGAAGCAGTGAGAAGAAGATTTTCGGAACTGATACAGAGCAGACCCGGGTGAAAATGTCGGTCTCATGAGACCACGAAATACGTATTCTCAACGGTCTAACTCCAGTCTCAAAATTGCTGGAATTTTCATTTCGGTCTCAAAATATTTTTTGTGTGCTAAATACATTTTGGATGAGCGAATGAGAATGCTGTAGGCTGAACGAGTAGTCTCTTTTCGATAAATGTCTTTGCCAGACCTTGTGAGGCTGAATGAGTGGTCTCATTGCTTATATGTTTTCAGATCGCTTCAGACGGAACGAGTAGTCTCTTTTCTAACATCTATGCGTGATCTGTACGAGACTGGATGAGTGGTCTCGTAGCAGTTATATCTCCAGATCGTTTGAGACTGAACGAATAGTCTTTTTGCTAACATTTATTTGTGAACAGTGCGAGACTGAATGAGTGGTCTCTGTGGCAGAAAATATTTTTTTGAATTGTGGAGACTGACTGAGTGGTCTCACGATGGAAAAAATATTTCTTTGGACTTGTGAGACTGGACAAGTGGTCTCATTGTAGTTATGTTTTCATTTCGTTTTTTCTTGGACTTGTGCGCCCGGTTGAGACGTCTCATTTTCAGAATTTTTTTTCCGTTTCTGAGACCGGTAGAGACGTCTCTTTGCTAGAATAATTTTTGTTGTACTTGTGAGACCGGTTGAGACGTCTCATTTTCAGAAAATATTTTTTTCCGTTTCTGAGACCGGTAGAGACGTCTCTTTGCTAGAATAACTTTTGTTGGACTTGTGAGACCGGTTGAGACGTCTCATTTTCAGAAAATATTTTTTTCCGTTTCTGAGACCGGTAGAGACGTCTCTTTGCTAGAATAATTTTTGTTGGACTTGTGAGACCGGTTGAGACGTCTCATTTTCAGAAAATATTTTTTTTCCGTTTCTGAGACCGGTAGAGACGTCTCTTTACTAGAAAAATTTTTGTTGGACTTCTGAGACCGGTTGAGACGTCTCATTTTCAGAAATTATTTTTTTCCGTTTCTGAGACCAGTAGAGACGTCTCTTTACTAGAAAATTTTTTGTTGGACTTGTGAGACCGGTTGAGACGTCTCATTTTCAGAAAATATTTTTTTTCCGTTTCTGAGACCGGTAGAGACGTCTCTTTGCTAGAATAATTTTTGTTGGACTTGTGAGACCGGTTGAGACGTCTCATTTTCAGAAAATATTTTTTTCCGTTTCTGAGACCAGTAGAGACGTCTCTTTGCTAGAATAATTTTTGTTGGACTTGTGAGACCGGTTGAGACGTCTCATTTTCAGAAAATATTTTTTTCCGTTTCTGAGACCGGTAGAGACGTCTCTTTGCTAGAATAATTTTTGTTGGACTTGTGAGACCGGTTGAGACGTCTCATTTTCAGAAAATATTTTTTTCCGTTTCTGAGACCAGTAGAGACGTCTCTTTGCTAGAATAATTTTTGTTGGACTTGTGAGACCGGTTGAGACGTCTCATTTTCAGAAAATATTTTTTTCCGTTTCTGAGACCGGTAGAGACGTCTCTTTTTCGTGTGGTCTCACAATGGAAATTTTTTCAAACTAGTGAGACTGACTGAGTGGTCTCATGATGGAAGAAAGTTTCACGTGAAGTCCACTGTAAATTCAAAATGAAACGCACAACAGCTAAATCAAATCGTTGAATTTAATCTACTCGCTTCATTGTCATTTATTTTTTGATTCATTGGTTCATCATTCAAATTCTGAAATGCGCTTATAGCGTGAAGATTAAAAAATTTTCTTCAGAACTGTGAGACTTGTGGTCCACGATGGAAATTTTTTTTTTTAAATTTTGTGAGTGTTAGTGCGTACAAACAATCGTTCAATCAAAAAAAAAAACGAAAATTGTACTTCGGGTTTTGAAATCGAAGTGCAGTGTAGAAATAACAACAGAGACATTCAGTCTGTGCAAGCTTTAGCGAACGAACTAAATAATTTTTGTTCAATTTACGCAAAGTTTTGCTTACTTCCATCATGAGACCACTCAGTCAGTCTCACTAGTTTGAAAAAATATTTCTTCCATTGTGAGACCACACGAAAAAGAGACGTCTCCACCAGTCTCAGAACGGAAAAAAATATTTTCTGAAAATGAGACGTCTCAACCGGTCTCAGAAGTCCAACAAAAATTATTCTAGCAAAGAGACGTCTCTACCGGTCTCAGAAGTGAAAAAAAACATTTTCTGAAGAAGAGACGTCTCAACCGGTCTCAAAAATCCGAAATAATATTTTCTTCCAAAGAGACGTTTCAACCGGTCTCAAAAATCCGAAATAATATTTTCTGCCAAAGAGACGTTTCAATCGGTCTCAAAAATCCGAAATAATATTTTCTGCCAAAGAGACGTTTCAACCGATCTCAAAAATCCGAAATAATATTTTCTACTAAAGAGACGTCTCCACCAGTCTCAGAACGGAAAAAAATATTTTCTGAAAAAGAGACGTCTCAACCGGTCTCAGAAGTCCAACAAAAATTATTCTAGCAAAGAGACGTCTCTACCGGTCTCAGAAGTGAAAAAAAACATTTTCTGAAAAAGAGACGTCTCCGCCGGTCTCAAAAATCCGAAACAATATTTTCTACCAAAGAGACGTTTCAACCGGTCTCGCACTGTCCACCCATATTTATTAGCGATGAGACTACGCACTTAGTCTAAAGCGATCTGGAAACCTAACTACAATGAGACCTTTCATCCAGTCTCAGCATTTGTAACAACGGTTCAAAAATAGAACTACCAGTACATATGTCAGATTTAGCAGCAAGCGTAAGGTCGTTGGCGGTCCGCACTGGAAAGTTAAGCATCATTGGTCGCGGTTAGTACTTGGATGGGTGACCGGAAAAAACATCACGAAATAAAAAAAAAGGTAAAAATAAAATTCATAAATTCATAAAATTTACTAACACTTCTCTACATTTACAATAGCGAATTATAAAAAAAAATGAAAAGTGGTGGCCATCTGTTGACTCAATAAAGAAGTATACGAACAAAAAACTCGAAAAATGAGAGACGTCTCAAACAGTCTAAAAAAAACTCGAATATGAGAGAAGTCTCAAACAGTCTAAAAAAAACTCGAATATGAGAGAAGTCTCAAACAGTCTAAAAAAAGCTCGAATATGAGAGACGTTTCAAACAGTCTAAAAAAACTCGAATATGGGAGACGTCTCAAACAGTCTAAAAAAAACTCGAATATGAGAGAAGTCTCAATCAGTCTAAAAAAGCTCGAATATGAGAGACGTTTCAAACAGTCTAAAAAAATCTTTTTTTTTCCTGTCTTTAAAATAGCAATTCGCAATGAGACCACTCAGTCAGTCTCACCAGGTCTAGCAAATCCAAAACGAGACCACTCAGTCAGTCTCACCAGGTCTAGCAAATCCAAAATGAGACCACTCAGTCAGTCTCACCAGTCTAGCAAATCCAAAACGAGACCACTCAGTCAGTCTCACCAGGTCTAGCAAATCCAAAACGAGACCACTCAGTCAGTCTCACCAGGTCTAGCAAATCCAAAACGAGACCACTCAGTCAGTCTCACCAGGTCTAGCAAATCCAAAACGAGACCACTCAGTCAGTCTCACCAGGTCTAGCAAATCCAAAACGAGACCACTCAGTCAGTCTCACCAGGTCTAGCAAATCCAAAATGAGACCACTCAGTCAGTCTCACCAGTCTAGCAAATCCAAAACGAGACCACTCTGTCAGTCTCACCAGGTCTAGCAAATCCAAAACGAGACCACTCAGTCAGTCTCACCAGGTCTAGCAAATCCAAAACGAGACCACTCAGTCAGTCTCACCAGGTCTAGCAAATTCAAAACGAGACCACTCAGTCAGTCTCACCAGGTCTAGCAAATTCAAAACGAGACCACTCAGTCAGTCTCACCAGGTCTAGCAAATCCAAAACGAGACCACTCAGTCAGTCTCACCAGGTCTAGCAAATCCAAAACGAGACCACTCAGTCAGTCTCACCAGGTCTAGCAAATCCGAAACGAGACCACTCAGTCAGTCTCACCAGGTCTAGCAAATCCAAAACGAGACCACTCAGTCAGTCTCACCAGGTCTAGCAAATCCGAAACGAGACCACTCAGTCAGTCTCACCAGGTCTAGCAAATCCGAAACGAGACCACTCAGTCAGTCTCACCAGGTCTAGCAAATCCAAAATGAGACCACTCACTTAGTTTCAGGACGTCTCGCAAATTCAAAACCATTCTCGAATGAGACGTCTCACCATTCTCGGATGAATTCCGATGAACAATCTCGATGAATTTTCGGTCTCAAAGGTCAAAAATACGTAGTCTCACTGCCATACAAGCGAACCGGTCTAAAATAGGTCTCAGAGACCACTTTTTTTTTCACCCGGGGAAATTTAACCGAATTGCTAGAAAAAATTGACCTGGTTCGATACCGCGCGATCGTAAAGTTCTATCGAGAAGCGGAATTGGATTTTTAAAGTGAAAATATGAACACGGTTCAACCGAACCACGCCACAATAATATTGGAACAACAACAACAACAGGTACGACTTTCAATTTCAATTCGTTTTCGTCAGTGTTGCACAAGTTGACTTTTGTAACTAAGCACTGGTTCTAGAAAAATATACTTTATGACATCGTGTGTCATAATACACATCGTGAGCCTAATTAAGTACTTTGCACCGATGTTCATGCAACGTTTTATGCCACAGAGACATCTAAAGTTTGCATATTATGATGCTGAGTGGCATTAATAACTATTGTGCAACACAGTGCACAAAATTCTATTTTAATAAAAAAAGCTGATAAAACGACTTAATTCTTTAGAGACGAGACTGTTTCGCGTACTTCATTCACTGTACTTTTAGTGAAAAATATGGTTCCGAACTTATGCTAAAAGGTTTAGAGTCCTTACCTCCGTGGTCCTTGCAGAAAATCTCAAATCGGTTATTTTTGGCATTGTTTCGTTAATAGATGAAATATCCGACTATGAAAAGAGTTATTAAAACCTATATGTGGAAGTAGTCATTGTTCTCATCTTGCTATGTATCAAAACTTTCTGTGATGATTTGATTTTCGTTTTTTACAATCAAGCGCCTATTTGCATAAAGGAAAAAAAAAATCATGACAACTTCCAGATCAAATATATCTCACCCATAAAAAAATCAAAATCATGAGTTGCGACAACACTTAAATTTTCTCTCACTAAAATGCAATTACTGTTTTTCCTCGCTGGAAAACGACATGGCATAGCTGTTACACACAGAAAGCCCCATTAAGAATAATGTGCTTTTATTTCTTTAAACACATAAAATAAAACAACATTAATAACTAAAACCCCACAAGTATATGCACAGAATACACAGTCACTTATATGCATCTCTATAGCTAATTTAAGATGCATCAATGATATTGCTCGAACTTTTGTTGTTATATTTATGTAATATGCGGTCTTTTAAATGATGAACAGTTAAATACATTTCTAAATTGTTTTATATGGATTGGTTAGAGATGTGGCGGAGCAACGACAACAACATATTCGACAGATTTCATTTTAATTTTTTTTCTAATTGTTTTGACATATTGCCGAGAAGAACATCAAAATTAACTAGGATTGTGAATTAAGCTTCTAACTAGCCCCCTGGCATGAGAAAATAAATTCTTAAAGAACGGGAAGAGGCATAGAAGTTTGTTGATACAGAAACTATTGCTGAGTTCTCAATACTTTTCTATGTCTCAGAAATCATAGAATGAAAGCGGGGTTTACGTTTTATGAAACTATCATTCCAATTAACACAAAATCAGTGAGCGTTCGATTTATGTGCACCTTTGAAAAAGTCTTTTACGTCATATCCCTAAGAACGTTTTTGGTGAACTAGTTTCACATTTAGCTTTGCTTGATTTGAGTTTAGATAGTTTACGTTTAGGCCACGCGATTATAAAAAAAATTGTTTACTGAAATCTAGCTTTAGAAAGAACAGAGTAAGACACACACCACACTGAATTTATAACGAAGGCGGTAGCAGCATAATTTTCTAGTTGCTTCTCCAGCGACTTAGAAGAGAATTTTCTATCTACTAAAAATTTTCTCTGAAAAAATCCACTCAACCTTTCGCATTCTGGTGCCAGCCAGTTGGGTGTGTAGAGTGTCGCGACCTGTTGTTGCAGAACCTAGGCTGACAATTTTTTTTAAATAATTGTATATAACATACGCAGCCCGGATGACCATTCTTATTTATTGTAAATAATCTCCTAGTGTCAAGTAAGCGAGCCTAAGATGCACACACTTTGTGTACAATAAGGTATTTCATTAGTTTTATGTTCAGCTATGTTCAGCTATGTTCAGCATTGTTGGTTGAATCGTAAATTCATATATTAAAATAAGTAGATGTCGCCAAGGGATGAAAATGGAGTCACGAAATCTGTAGTCGAAAGAGTATCGTAGTGATTGAAGTAGTACTACTAACAGGGCATTTAATTGGAAATTTTGTTTACTGAAATAACTGATTTTCTCAGGATTTTCTGGAATTCTCAGTAATAAAAATCCCAACAATAGACGCTGGCACTAAATTAGATTTAGAAGCCGTGCTCGGCCCGTGAAGACTGATTTAGTTTAGAAGAAGTGAACTGCTAAAACTGAACATTATTTACTTTTTGAAATCGAGGTAAACTAAATCACAATGTAGGCCACGAGTCGATAATAAAAATCAGATTTTAAATTTTGTGCCAAAAATATTTTAATAATCGACTGGATATAACGGCAAAGCATTCATCATCGAATTGTGAGCTGATGACGGATGTTCAAGCACATTCGGTTATTAACATATTTTTGGCACAACTCAAAACATTTCATTTTATTCGACATTCTTGTATGTTTTGCTGTTGTAAAATTAATATTTAATCCGCATTGGTAATCGTAGCCCGAATAGGCATGTTCACTGAAAAATATCTTCAATCGATGATAGAATTTCCAAATAATGGAATGTTTTATCGATAATCGACAAATATCGACTGAATATCGCATTATCAGTCGATATTTACCGATTGTCAGTCTATATTTATCGATAACATTATGTCTAACCCTTCTCTTTAAAGTGAAGATGCTGGATCATATTGCTTTTAATCATGTCACCATTCATGATATTCCTACTCTCAGCTCTAAGAGTATTAATGGGAACAATTGTACACCTCAGATTTTCGCTTTATTCAACCACTCACATCTCCTCTCATCATTTTTAACCAGTGTAAAATAATCTTCCTAATAAAGTTATAGTTCGAGCGATAATTTTTATTGCACAATATTAACGCTGCCTTTTCAACTTTGTAATAACTAAACAATTGCAACAGCAATGAACATAAATCCATGTATAAACATAATCGACGTTTATTTTCTCCGTTTTTATGGAAACCCGACAATTTTTTCCTTCTTCTTCTTTCTTGCTTTTCAAAATTTGGTGTTTATGATTCAGTTAGGGGTATATTAACATACATGCACAATTTACCATTAGCATGGTGAGTAAAATGTTGTCATCGAAAAGGTTATTGTAATTTGTTAAAAATGCCGATATATTACCAAAACATTTCGGAATTTCATTTTTTTCTGCGAAACGTTTGGAAAAGGACACTTTATTGCACTGTAAAAGTGAATAAAAGTTCACAACATCATCGGATGCACTTTTAAGTTTTGACTTCGTTTTGTGGGAATAAGGCATGTTTGGTGAGTTTTTGTTGTCACCGAATCTCCAGTGCTGTCACCTTATTCAGCTTAGCTGAATGACTCGAAACACTTTCCAACATTCACAAAAGTCTCTAGAACTATGATAGCGCCATTATTACTGAGGCCTCGTCATACATATACGGCTTATGGCTGCCTCAATCATTACAATAATACTAAGAAAACTTCCAAGTGAATGTAAACTTCTGCTCTCCTCTGTTTTTACTTGAAACTAAAGCCAGTGAGTTTACAGTGAGTTCATACTTCCAGCAAGACTGTCTTTAAGTAAACGTTAGAATATATTTTTTGAAAGATTTTATTTGTAGAAGCCTTGGAACTACCAATAGACCAGTGCTTCACGGGACTTTCAGTCACTCATAAGGGCACGGAGGTTTGCAGGTAGTGGTTCCAAACGAAATATGAATTTTAACAACACATTTCTAATTGAAGAGCTTGCAGAACTAGCCAAGTTGAAAATTTAAGTGATCTGACACGGCAGGCCCGAGCAGCAGCAGCAGACCTTCCAACAAAACTTTTCTTTTTAAATTTAATTCTTGTTCCGGTTTCAATTGGGGTCAATTTCGGGAAATCAGTTTCTCAAATATCACAGTAGATATTTGCAAGCGATCCATACAATCTTCTACTTCACTAAATTCAACTTGTCATTTTCTGACCACATTCACTAGATCTCTTGGTTCAGTTTTTTAATCATTGTGATATGTTGTCATACGAGTTAATCGTCTGCAAATTTATATTTCAATCCTCAGCTTTATCTACGCGTGAGATTAGCTTCCTGTCTACATGATGGACACGGTCTACCCAACTTTTTTTCACACTCATTTCTTTTTAAAATCATGAAACAATTTTACGATTTTTCAACTTTTTGTTTGTCTGACCCATCGGTAGCAATATAAAACTAATGTTTTGGTTGAAAATAAATGGACGGTTCAAAATATTGTGCGGTTATCTTGTACTGGCACTCCATGCTAGCATAACAATTGTTCATGCAACAAATAACAATATTGTTATTTACGGTACATACCACAAACATTGTATTTTGCTCAAGGACACACATTCGGTAAATAAATTCCGATTTTTTTTTGTGCCTTTGCATTTCTTTTTTTTTCAATTGTAGTTTTATGAGGAGAGTTTGTCGTGATAATTAACACCTATGACGCCGATAAATAACTAATAGCTTTTCATAGACTTGATATCCCATTGAACATATCAAAACGGAGATTTCGTAAATGTTTTAAAGAAAATCGAAGAGATAACTTTGATAAGAGCTTTGAATATCCTAAACTATGTTGCAAACTATCCAATAATTGCACTACTACTTGTAACGTTTCTCACCTGAATCAAGGACTTTGATATGAAGTTACCTGTGCTACAGTCAAAGGGGGCTGTAATGTCAACGCTCTGACAAAACTGAATATATAGGAGAATTTTGGACTACTGCTTCGCGGAGCCTATTTAAATTCTGTTCTTGTGTATAACCAACGCACTGTCTAGCACCGAAGCGACTTTGACGTCACTCAAATAGATGACTGAAACGATCAAAGTTGGCTATTCTTGTTCATACAATGGTTATCAAAAAATGTTAAAAAATTGCAAACAGGTGTGTTTTTCGCCTGGTAATTGAGTGATGTCAAAGTCAGCTTCGGTGCTACACAGTGCGTTGGTATAACATTTGAAGGGATAGGGAATGGCTCATACAAAATAACACGTTTTTGCATGGAAAAATCGTACGAAAGCGAAGTATGTATGTTTTAAGTGTCCATTCCACTAAAAAAAAACGTACTCCGTGAGAGAGCCGTGAGAGTGCAGACTGTCAAATAAACAAAGAAAAAATTGAAAAAATTCAATTTTGTCTCTCACACGGGGTACTTTTTTGGTAAGAGGAAACTAAGCATTAGTGTTTAAATCCATCAAAAGCGTACCAAAAACACCGTTATTAAAATACGTTGCTCGCGCAAAAAAACTATCTGAATAACGATTTCAGCAAGAAATGACAACCTCAGACAAATGCGGTCTTTGTATAGCAAGAAACATGTTCAAATAAAATTAAGTAAAAGAATTGACATCAATCTCTTGGAAATAATGAAATGGCAGAATCTCGTCACACTCTTAATGCGATGAATCTCGGTCTCTTAAAACAGATAGATAAATGTTGGAGCCGCCATAGCATATACTCTCCTATTGAATAGAATTGTATAATTTCGCACTTTTCATAAAAGGAGTTGCCCAAATACGAACCAACTCTTCTCATTTAATGTTCTTCAATTGTTGATTATGGTAATTTCTCTCATCACTCCCCCAAAGATCAGTGCGAGTCGGTCCTTTGAGCAACTTTAAAAAAGCAATCGTTTGTTAACAAATTGATTTTTCGATCGAGGGGTACATGAAAATATATAAAAAGAGACTGACAGTACTGAGAAATATTGCACAAATCAACGCTCCTATTCGCCTTTGGTCGCCACGTTTTTTTTCGTAGCACTTCATTCTCTGCACATTATTTTTTCATTCCTTGGAACTGAATTTTTCTCGTAATTTGGTCCCTTGGCGAGAAAAGTTGCATATGCATCACTTCGTTCTGGCTTCTTCTTCTTCTTTTTCAGCCTGTTTCTGTCCACTGCTGGACGTAGGCCTCCCCAATTCTTTTCCATTCCGAACGATTAGTTGCCACTTGTTGCCAATTTTCGCCAGCAATTCTCTTTATACCATTACTCCATCTCTCTGGTGGTCTACCTCTAGGTCGTGTTTTAGGTGGTCTCCAGTTCATGATCTTTTTGGTCCAACGTTCGTCCGTCCTTCTTGCAATATGTCCCGCAAAGCTCCACTTTAAAGATGCTATTCTTTCCATGACATCAACGACTTTTGTTTGTTGTCGAATCCATTGATTTGTCATTCTATCTCTGAGCGTAATTCCGAGCATACTTCGTTCCATAGCTCTTTGTGCCACTCTTAATTTATTTTCGGAAGCTTTTGTTAACGTTAACGTTTCCGCTCCATATGTGAGCACAGGAAGGACACATGTATCGAACACTTTACGTTTCAGACTATTGTTCATTTTGCTTTTGAAAATTAGCCTGAGTTTTCCGAACGCTGCCCATGCAAGACAAATTCTACGTTTTATTTCTGCAGTTTGGTTGTCTAGACCCAACTTCAATTTGTGACCTAGGTACACATAACTGTCGACTCGTTCAATGACAGTATCACCGATTTTAATGTCTCTGTCGTCGTCAATGTTTGTCATGATTTTCGTTTTTGACAAATTCATCTTGAGGCCGACTTTGTTTGACTCCTCATTCGGCTGTTGCAACATAATCTGCGCCTGATCTAGATCAGCTGCCATCAGGGAGATGTCATCTGCGAAACGGAGATTACTCAGGTACTCTCCATTTATGTTGATACCCATTTCACTCCAGTCTAATTTCTTAAAAACACTCTCCAGAATCGATGTGAATAACTTAGGTGATATGGTGTCACCCTGTCGTACACCTCTACCAATTCTGAATTTTTCAGTGCTTTTATGAAGTTTTATACATCGTTCGGGCTACAACTCGCGAAATTGCCTAAAATCTGTGTCCAAAACAAATACGTAGTAAATAACTATATTATGTGATGAAACTCCAACTTCTGTCATTACAGAGGAAGCAGAGTTAATTTGTACACAGTGTGTGAAAAATGACTGAATGTAATTAATCATTCCAAGAACATGCGAATGAACAGATTTTATTAACTGTCGTAATTTGGCCCCTTATTTTGTATGGAACGTCTGTAACGCAGTTATATTAACATAAAAACCTTAATTGATATGATAACTTTGAACTACTGCGTCGTAAAGGCATCTTATTTAGATTTTGTTATTTTGCCTGTTCTTGTGAGGTGCTGAAATAACTATTACCGACTTTCCCATTGCTTGTCACGCAAGAAGAAGACATTTCCGCGCTTCTTTTTGAATTATACCACAATGTAGCATCAGCTCTATTGATCGTCGGCTGTGGTTTTGCTTAACTGTCATGACTGACACAAGAAATACGAAAATACGAAAAAAGTTGAAGGCCCCCTCAGATGTTAACTTTACGTCAGTCGATTAAAAAAGAATTTTCACAAAAAAATACACCTGAAATTTACGTATCTCCTTTATTTTGTTCATTTATAAAGTCAAATAATTGCCTGTGAATCGATGTAATGGAAACAAGAAAATGTTATTCGCAATTTTACCAAACAAATGGCTATATTTCAACCAACATTCCAAACCAAAACACCAATTGATGAGTATTTTCAATTCATAAGTATCACAATCGAAACTTCGCAAAAAATAGACGACCATACGGTAATGCTCTTGCACAGTGTGCAAAATTCTTTGTATTTATTTTTCTTCAAATTTATTTTGTTTTGTTTGTTTTCGTTTCGAATTAGGAGTACATTTTGAAAGTTCAAAGAGGCCCGAATAAAGAAAACTGCTGGAAATTATCGAGACGGTAGGTGTCTATAAGTCGTAGAAGTGCCATTACATCCGTTCGTTTTCAATCAAGTTCGATCAAAGAAATTAAATTTATTTTTTTAGGTACAATGATTTCGTTGAATTGCATAAATGTCTTCATGTTTCCGGCATTGAGTTGCCATTTCCAGAAAAGAAATATTTCGGTAAGTTGTCTGTGATCAGTGAGTTGTTGGAAACGCTTTTTTTTGCTCTGAAAATAGCATTGTTTGTGTAAACAATGAAAACATTTAGTCTAGTGGTTACTGCAGTTGTTTCTACTCTGTTTGATGTGTGCAGTATCTTGATCAAGTAGCTGACAATTTAAAACTTTTGTAGTGTTCCACTGATGATGGCGTTAGATTGAGACTTAGTGCTCTTAATGCATCGAACATACCTTTCATTTTGGTATCCAAAATCATATCGGCAAAACTCGAGCAAAAGTTGTTTTGCCGTGCTTGTCATTGAACTATTGATGTGTGCTGGAAATCAATGTTTCTTGACAGCACCCGAGTGACATACTGTAATGTCAACAGTCCTGATTCGAACATTTTTGAACGTTTCGTCTGTCCAACACCGCCAATTCCTCTAGCGGAGTAACAGAGATGTGTTCTATACTTAGACAACAATGTCACAGTCAGTGGAACGGAACCTGTGCTTCCGAAAACTTTCTTAAGTCCCAATCAGAAATACAATGATAAAATGTCGATTCTTCGTTCTGCGGGTCGGAATCATTTTCTTTTTTACAGCAAGGAACACAGACTTTTTGCTCGTCAAATCGATACAAGGCTTTGCGATAGCTTCTAGCAACAGGCATCGGTTTGTTTAAACTTTCAGATTCATGTAGGAACGTGACGACCATTTGCATCTCTTTCGATCACTTTTCAACCATATCTTACATCTCTTTCACACGAGTATGTCAGACGAAGGATCCCCCGATCAAAACTGCAATATTCCCACTCAATTCAGTTTCAGTACATGAGAGTTGATGTGTTAAAAGAGCGTAAAAGCAGGGGAAAAAATCAGTTAATTTAACTGAGCTCGATGGGTGTCAAAATTTCGTCTCTCTTTTAACATTGTATTGGCTCGATTGTTGGTTTTATTGCTCAGGCTCATCGTAGTAACGATAACGGTAGTGATCATCGATGAAATTTAGATACGAATTTGCTGAAGGTGTTTTTCAGCTGTTCTGCCCATTCAACAAAACTGCTCACACTTGCGCGTGGTGAACAGAATGACAACGGCTTTCTGTACTTGCCTTATGAAGATGTTTAAGCAGTTTTGTTTGTGTGAGTGGACCAGCTGAAAATCAACTGGCGTCCACTGTGGAGTTCTTGTTACTTAATGTCTTGAAAACTTCGCATCAAAGTCTTAATTTTACTCAAAAATTTTGCAGGGAATATGCAACCTGAATTTATAGCTAAGAGGCGCTTTCAACTACAAGAATATTTAAACGCAATACTCATGAATCCAATATTAGCGTCTTCGTTGCCAGCGAAGAAATTCGTTGATCCAGAAAGCTACAATCAATCGTTTCACGGTAAGTTAACACGAACAATTAGTTAGTGCTGAGGTCAAGGGATCGTTTCCGAAATTCATTCCTCCCACTTCCAGAGGTGGATGATTAAAAGTTTTCATTTCTTTCGCAGACGTTTCCGTACAAAATGCCGTTTTATGTCTAAAAGCCGAGAATCATTACGTGCTGGGACCATCATTAGGTAAAATTCAAAAAAATTTCTTTTGAATTTTTAAATTTTTAATAAAAAAATTACGAAAACCCTCGTCGAACAGGAATGATCGGTTGGCGCCTAAGAAAACACTATTTCCGTACATCATTGCGATTACCGGCCGCCAAAACCAGTGGCCATACCGCCAAACTGGTCAAATCCGGTTCACAGCCACAAGCCAAACAACACCAACTCCAATCATCGTCGCTGACATTCAACGGATCACTCGAAATTCCGAACAATTCGTTGGCTGCATCGAACAGTGAACTCGTCCTGTCATGGACGGAATTCGGACCGGATCGCCACATTTGCGATAAGGAAATTCCGAACATTTTCAAATACATGTCGGAATTGCATCATCCGTTCATCGAACCGTGCGTGTATGCGACGTCGAACGACAGCGGTGCTTTAATAATACGCAAATTTTACGCTCAAGGGAGTCTCAAAGATTCACTGTGCGGATCATCGCCTAAAAATCCATTTTTGGGTAAGAAATTTAAGAATTATTTGAGGGATGGGATGGAGTGTCGGGGGGTCAAGATCAGCCAGATTGCATTCGATTCGATGTTTTCGATCGTCGTATCGACTGATGATTTTGTTGATTTCAGGCAAATATGGTAATCCAAAGGGCAGAGCACCGTTACCATTGAAAGAAGTTGCCATGTTCGGACGCCAAATATTAGAAGCTTTAAGATTTTTACATTCCAAAGGATATCCGTTTGGTATGTTTGCCATGCAGTGAACCTTTTTGCTGCTTAGTTAATGGCTCAATAAAAAATGCTAAAAATTCCTCAGGACACATTCATGCCGGAAATGTGGTCATTTCTGATGGCGTTGCCCGGTTGCTGGATATTGAAAATTTTGTTTTGGGCGTGCCATCGTTTTACCGGCCATTTTTCGTGCAGCACAGCAAGATCGCAACGGCTGAAAACGTTGACGTATACAGCTTTGGCCATCTAATGTACGAAATGAGTATGGGCTATCCGTTGCAAGAGTCCGTCACCCGTCAACCAATCGAATGTTCCGAAAGCTTGAGTAAGTAACGATTGGACGATGGAATCTCGTCGGTCTCGGATCTAATTCACTTTTATCCGTTGTGCTGCCAGAGAGTCTACTGGAGTCGATTTTATCGAAAGAGGCATGCCAGAAGCAGCTACCCACATTGGACAGTTTGGTCGAACATCGGTTTTTCGCCGAATATGCGCCCCGTTTCAACGAACAGTATTCGGCTTTAATTGCATCGAATCGACCGCACTTGAAGTTATCGGCTGCAGCCAAAGAACAAATGAGAATTGCAACCCAGAAAATCGAGCAACGGCTGCAAAATGAACAAAAATCAGTGAGTGTCACGGACGCCTTTCGGTTATATTTTGGTGAATGTACAAAATTCCAATCGTTTCGTTAGGTCAAACACCAAAAACGACTAGTCAGAGTACAGGAAATGATGACATCCGAGGAAGAGAAGAAGAAAAGCAAGCACAAAGCTGTAAGTGTTGGGGGGTTCTCTTCAAAAATTGAAATTTTATCGGGGGAACGTCACACTCAATCAATTTGAATTCGACGATTTTCAGCACAAACTGGAACACAAACAATCCAAATTGCGGCAACAGAACTCACTACAATTGGGCAACAATGCGTCCGGATCGTTGCTGTCGCCACTTCCAAAGTCAGATAGCGTTCACAGCATATCAACGGGACAGAGTGGTTTGTTATCGCCGCCACCCAACACGAGCACTGCAACACCAACAGGAACTAATGGCGGTAAGTTATTAAGCGATTTCGATTGATATTTATTTCTGATATGGGCAATGTCGACCAAAGCATATTGTTTAAGTCGACTTCGAACTTGTAGCACGCATAGGCTTCACATTCTTTGAAGAAAACGAAATCTTTTTATTGTCGAAAAGTCTGTGCGGATGCAGGAACTCTACTTACTACACAGTCAAGAGGATCAAAGGTCAAAGTTTGGCCGTTGCAATTAATCTTTCATAATTTGAAAATTTGTCTGAAAATCCTTAGCTTGAGACCTGACTTACCTTTAGATATATCGAGTACGTTCCTGTGAGGACTCCCTGAAGCACTCTAACTTTGACTTTGTTAGAAATATTGTTCGTACGGCTAGATTACTAAAAACAATGCTCCCGTAACAGTCTAATAAGAACCACTGTTGCTTGTTCTTGTGATCGAATGAATGACTTGCATTGTTGTTAGGTAAAACAGTAGTTGTTACCATGCAAGGAAATTACCTTAGAGGAGTCATGTTGCTGCTACCTATTCGACAGATTACCTTCATCGATTTTACATTAGTGTGTCTGCTCAAGAAGTATCTTTCCACTGTCCTTTGATACGTCTTCCGCTTACCCACCCATTGTGAACGCCATGAGACGTTGTTACCATTAAGCTGCGAACTGTCTCATCAATTCATCTCTGATTTTCTTTGCATTGCAGCATTGTTTCAATCGGCAGGACCACCGCCGCCTCCACCACCAATACCACCACCACCACCGCCATCACTACCAGCAATGGATTCAAACGCATCTCCCGATAAAGTCGTAGTACGATCAGCACTACTAAACTCGATCAGTAGTTTTAATAAATCGGCACTAAGGAAAGTTGCATCGAGTGATTGAGGTGAATGAAGAGATATAAAAAATTAATTAATTATTTTTCTGTCCGTCTTGTATTATTGTGCTCATCATAGTTAAACTATAAACAAATTTCAAAGATTTTTAAAAATTATCCGAATATTTTTGATATTGAAAACATTTGAAACAATTGGGCGAATGCTTTAACGTGAACTGATTTTAGAAAGTGAAAAAAAATAATTAGCGAAATCAGTTGCGACCAAAAAATTTAGTTTCACATTATCCAACCAATTAAACAATTAAATTCAATCAATAGATATCACCTAGTTAGAGTAAATCACGTAGACGCTGATGGACCAACTTTCATTATTCTCAGAACGTAAATGAAATCCATTTAAAGATTCAATTCCTGGAGAGGCCGGTAATCCAATTCATCCTAATTTAATTTGCGTTACTTTCCTGCATCTTCCATTATAATTTCACCAAAATGCTTTCGTTGTTTTCAAGTGCCAAGAACGAACAATTGAGGAAATAGTTGTACAAATTGATTTAAATTCATGTGTCATTCAACCTAGCACAACATACAAATTGACTTGAAACTCTGTTTCCTGTTGTGAATATGATCTGCTGCCATTCTGTCTTCGATGTTTTTAGTTGTTGCATTTTCAATCTATGACAGCGCAGGAGCTGCGAGGCAGTTACTTGAGCAACTTCCTCAGAAGATACTTTTCATATTTTGTTAAACGATCCGGACTTCTGGCAGTAGTAGTTACTGTCAGTCTGGAATCACATTTCCACTTAAAGCCAAGAAGTGACAAGTTTTTCAATAAAAAATCGGAAAAATAGGGAAAGTGTTGAAGCGAATGTGAGGAAAGGCAGGAAAACGTTTTCCCAAAAATAGTCCCTGATTGAGACACCTCCGATTTAAATGACCAATAACTCGATATCAACGATCTGATGGTATCACTGAAAACATGTGGTGAACACGATTAGTTTTGCCATCTTTTAGTTGCAGTAGAAGAACCCCCAAAGGCTCAACAATGTAATCAATCTAAAATCAATCTAAATTGTCACAAAAGATTTGACTGCTAGTGGTTCACTGGAAACTTAACGACCACCTCCACAGAGCCGATTGTGCTATTGATCGTATCTGTTCTTGTGGTCTGGCACCTTGAACTGGTGTACATATCCTAAAAGATTGTCCAATTTACAACAACTTTACATTTTGCACCTTCGGGTATTATGAACTCCAATCCAAGATCTTCCATATTTAGATGGAAAGCGTCTCAACGACTTCGTATTGAAAATCCGGAGAGGGAAGTAGATCCAAGGGAGTAGGCGACAAAGGATTGATGTGAGTTTCTGCCTCTTAGAGGATTTCTCACCAAGTTCTAATCTAACTGCCAGTAGTAACAAGGCAGCCTACTCTTCAATATTTCATACCAAAAAAAAATTCCAAGACGTTCGATGCCGCTCGACACCAAATTTCATTAGAACGCTTATTGACGAAGTTTTTCTAATACTTCCGGCACTCTACAACCAAAGGGACTACACGGAAAAGTCGTTCCACAAATATAACAGGACAGTCCATTGATTCTATCGGTGGCGGGACATTTCCACACCGTCAATATCGTCAGGAACGATATTATCGTTTTTTTGGACGATACTATCGTCTAAAAAACGATACTATTGTTTTTAGACGATAGTATTGTCCAAAAAAACGATAATATCGTTTTTTGGACGATAGTATCGTCTCAAAATCGATATTATCGTTTTTTAGACGATACTATCGTCCAAAAAAACGATATTATCGCCCAAAAAATTTCCATCCAGGACGATAATATCGTCTAAATTGAAAAATTCTAAAATATTGTCTGGACGACAGTATTATAACGATAATATCGTCCAGCGGATATTTTCATCCAGGACGATATTATCGTCAAAAAAACGATATTATCGTTTTTTGAACGATAATATCGTTTTTTAGACGATAGTATCATCAAAAAAACGATAGTATCGTCTAAAAAAAACGATATTATCGTTTTTTTAAACGATAATATCGTCCTGAAAATATTTTAAAATTTATAATTTTAGACGATATTATCGTCCTGGATGAAATTTTTTTGGACGATAATATCGTTCCTGACGATATTGACCGTGTAGTTATGTCGCCTCATCGCTCGATCATTTAAGTCGGAAGTGCATTGAATATTGGTTGTTCGAGGTTTTGTTTGGAAATCCGATTTGTTTGACTTCAATTGTTCTGAGGGCAATGAATACACACACGGAATTTTGAAAACCGACACATTTTCTGTTTCTAAAACTTGAGTTTCTGATTTCTCCAATTAAAAACACATGCAAAATTCACAAAAAACCAGTAAACCGCGAAACAGAAAATGTGTCAGTTTTCAAAATTCCGCGAGTGTACTTCCTAAACTAAGCTGACAGTGTTAGCAGTTTCCTATTGATTATACTCAATATTTCACATTCATTTCGTTTGTTTACTGCTTCTGACCGAATTGCACCCACAAAAGCAATCAAACTTTTACGTTTTAAATATTCGCTGACCGGTTTGGTATTAGTTCGTAAGTAAGCTGACCCAGTGTAAACGGTCTAAGTAAATTAAGGTTACAATTTATACAATTAGGATGCACTCCGGTTTCGGTGGCGCAATCGTAAGCGGAATTTGAATCGAAATACGAATGAGAATATTATCAAACGCTGTACTGATATGAACAATGGATGCAAACAGTTTTCTTACTTTTAATTTAGAAGCGAAAAAAGTGGTGCATTAGAAAACGTAAATTTTGACTGAAAATTGTATCGTAAATAAGATCAGACTTTGAACAAAATGAAGAAGTAAAGAAAATTAAAAATTGAAATTAAATGTAAAAAAAACTTAAAAATGATTAAGGAAGTAATTGCAACAAGAAAATTCAAATTTAAAAACGAATTTGATGTTCAAATGTTCGTAGTCTAGACATATATGTTTATTCAATGTATATTTAATAGTACATTTTCTACCTTGGTGTATATTTCGAGAATAACTTCGTATGTACAATTGTATATAACGAGCGCCAGCGAGTGTATATACAATTGTACATAAGAAGTGATTCGAGAAATATACACCAAGGTAGAACAATGTTTTATCTCCTGCAAGCTGATATTTCATACATTAGCGAAATAACCACAAAAATTTGGATTTAAAATTAATTAATTAAGCATGTTGTTTTAAAACGCATTCACAACAAAAGAAACATCATACAGAGAATCCTTTATTTACTTACTCACACACATATACTATCCACCTCAACATTTCGTTCAAATCACATCATTCCGACTACTCTGATTATTTGATCGATGTAGAAGTGACTAACGAACCACTACCGACACCAATTGCATCGCGTTATGTGATTTGTTGGCGTAGTGGTCAGCATGTTTGGTTGATATGCTGCTGGTCCCGTGTTCGCTTCCGCCGTTCGGCGATTTTTCTTTTTTTTTCAAATATGTAGATGGAAAGTAAATTTACCCTAGGTGGGTTATGTGTGAATTATCCAATCGTATAGGCTCTGGTTATGTATGTGTTTGTGTTTATATGCAGAAACGCGTAATGTATGAAATATCAGCTTGCAGGAGATAAATGTTTATGTTCATTGTGACCGATGTCTTCTAATCATTAGGCAAGACTGTAACGAGTATTGATATAGCATTTATCCTTTGCACCGAATTCAAAAAGTTGATTTTTGAATTTAAAAAAACGTACAATTTGCACTTTGTTCCAATTATTCAAGTGACTTTTAAGGGTATGCCTTTCGAGAGGCGGACATGGAAAGGAGTTTGCTCTTTTTCTCAAAATATTTTCTCCCTGCCTTTGAGGCCAGGTTCGTAGTCGAGGATTTACTTCAAAACACAGAACCTTAACTGACGATGAGCTTCGAACACCCACAACACTGATAGGAGAAACTGGTCTTGGAAATTGTCATACCCAAATCAGTTTGTGATAACCGTTCTCAATATGCACATAACTTTATCGAAAGGATGAACCCCGACAAACCGAATTGATGAAACCACAAATGGTAAAATTCGACCCCAATGATTTACAGAGAAAAGACTGGAACTCTCACTACTGTTCGTATGTTTGTATAGTGGATTTTCAATTAATCGGATATGTTAGTCGTTGATTCATTTTTGTCGATTTTTCTTTTCCTTCTGTTCTCTTAGATACTTTAGTGTAGCTAAAGAATCTACTATTTAAAACACATACAAATGAACTAAATACTATTATAAAGAAACAAAGACTAAAAAACCTTCCTTAAAATTCAACCAAAGCTCAAACTTTCAATGAAATCAACCAAAGTCCACAAGCATGTAGAATAGATAAAAGAATAATTGAATTTGCACCAACTTAGACACAACTAGCATCACACATTTTGGTGCATAGAATTCGAGACTATATTCGCTGAAAATAACTAAAAGTTCCATCATTTTCGAGAATTTTTAGATAGGGTCAGTGCATGTATTCCTTTATTTATAGATCAGTGCCCCACGGCAATTTGAGTGTCTCATAGAGCGACCGACGGTTTGAAACCCTTGCTAAATTATTGTACTATCCAATATGAAAAACATTTGTTTTACGACTTTTTGAGCCCTAACTTGGTGAATTGGCTCGGCCGATAAACATACAGTACTATCCAAATTGATGTATTGAAGGCATTGAACACAGACCTTTAATTTTTATTTTTATTTTAAATCAATCTTCATTTGCCGCTACCAGGGCACGGTTGGTTTGAAACGAGATTAAATAGGGAACGCCGACCACCAATTTTTTTTTTCATATTATTAATCGGTGATGGACAAGAACATCACACAGGAAAAAATCGGACCGAACACCTGGGCCGTTAATGAGAGCCAGCAGCTGTGTCGTCCACGGCTGCTTCTGACTTATAATGGGATCGGGACTAATTCTAAGACTTTTTATTTAAAAAAAAATCAGGTTGGAACATCTGGTTGGGCAGCTGTAGCCCCTCGTAGTCGAAAAATCACGATTTTCAATCGACAATATCTTCGAAAGGAAGCAACCGTTGAAGTTTCGGATTGTTGATATGGATGGAGGGTTACAAGCCCTATCCACTTCTAGTAACTGATTTTTTAGATGTTGTCTCTAATGGCCAATTTTTTGACCATCTTTTTTTTGCTACTATCGGCGAACTTTCAACACTGCTTGAACGCTTCCAAAAAACATAGCTAACGCCGACCCGTACGAAACACCTATTCGTATCAAAAGCCTTTAATGTGAAACTCTTCATTTCTCTTACTTCATTTTCTTCTCTGCTGAAAAACTATTCTCACTTTAAAATCACTTACATTATCCACTCTTTGCCTTGTTATCATATACAACTAAATTGCCGGAGGCAATATAGACAGCCCCGTACGAAGACAAATTTCATAAATTCCTATTTAAACAGCTATATACCGCTATATTTACCTATATTTCACTGTAAATAAACATTTCACAGAGGAATATGCTATTATATAGCTCTATATGCCTGTATATAGCTCAATATAGGTATATATAGATGTCCGTATATGGAATCCCTGAAACCCCTCACACTTAACAAATTATTTCCATGTTAATAGAAACTCTCTAAGTATCATTTTTCCCAAGATATTTCTATTTTACTAAAATCCAATATGGCCGCCGGCAGCCATTTTGATAGGAGACCGGAAATAGTACCGACGCTTTACATTCGTTAATACCTTTCAAACAAAAAAAAAATTCATGAAATTCGGTCAAAATTTACTCGAGATATTGACAAAATACTCCACGTTCACTGTACTTCCGAGTAGCCAGATAAGAGCTCACTCCAAGAGACCTAGCTCACGCTCCACATAATTTCAACATAATTTCATAAACTTTTTTTTCCCTGATTGGTACGGTCAATACCTATCTAATAAAGCTAAAACAGACGAAATATGTTCAAATGTGGCCGACCTACAAGCAAAAACTGCTTGCCGCACTGTGCCTGTTCCACACCAAGGGGTCTAACTCACGAGTCGGTCATCCGATTTCCATAAACTTTATTTTTGTCGATCGGTATTGTAAATACCTTTTATTTGACGTATCACTTACAAGTTTAACGTTTAAATGTCCGGAGATATCTTCGAAAAACCGTAAAGCACTTATTGGGCCACAGCTCGGGAGGGGTCGATCCAAAATCACTCATCTTCGAACTTAGCCTGTCTTTTGACATTACCAAACGGGAAAAAAAGAATTTTCAAAATCGGATGCGTTTTACTCAAGTTATCATGCAGACAGACAGACGGACAGACGGACATTTTTTTTTCGCGGATTTGGCATCTCTAGACAACCACAATAGGTTTCCCCTTACTCAGGGAGTCCAATTCGACGTGTTACAAACGTATGCGTAAACCTATAAGACCCCAGTACTTCGTACGGGTCTAAAAAAATGGTGGTCGGCGTTCCCTATTTAATCTCGTTTCAAACCAACCGTGAGGGCAGAGGGCCTATTATTTGTGAAATTTATGAAATTCGGCTTTGTTAAATTTCACAAACTTCTCAAAATTTTCGTAATTTTTCTCAAATTTTGCAAGATTTCGTTTCTTATCTGGCTGTTTAATATTTAAGCATAGATTTCGAGCCCAAGTCCTACGAGTGAGTCGACGTGTTGCAGGGCGCTGGTCTATCAGACTTTCTGTGTGTAGTTTTTCGAACCCAAATGCAAATCGATTTAAGAACTGTGTACCGTGTAAAATTTTCGTCAATTCGCTGCACTACAGCAGAACTTTTAATTTCCTGCATATAGTTAGACCTCTGTCCCGATATGGTTCATACTGTCGGGACTGCACAGCACTATCAGTAGTTACGCCCCCGTAAAGAAATGTAAGTAAGCTAGAACACCACTTGTAATTTTCCCGATGTGTCACTCATGTCTATAATAACATTAAAGGAATGTAAAACTAAAGAAAAATGAAAATTAAACTAAAAATGTAAGTCAAAAATAAAATTTTATATTAAATGTTATCATTGTTGTGAGAGTAAATAAAGTATTTATCGGTGTTTACCACATTCCATTGTAGTTTTCAATCAGTTCGTATAGGATCGACTATTTGGTGACTGTAAAGCAAATCTGTTAGTTTCGGTGACACGTTTATTTTTGCGGGCAGTTCGTAATTTCATTTTTTAGGTGTTTTTGTGCTAAATTGTGATTCAATAAGCTGTGCGTCCTTTACAAATATTCCGCAGATAAAGCTCGGTGCAGGTTAGATTTACCTGAATGTTACAGCTGAGCTGAAACCCGACCGGTTTTGCCGTGCTATGCCATAACACCGTATCGCATTTGTGTCTCTGCGTTTACGGAGCTTTCGAGAGCCTTTAAGCTTCTGTCGTACTCTACTGAAATATTCCACTTTTCCAGTGGAATCCAAAGGAACCTCAAAGCTTTTGAAAGCTCACCAAATCACACAAACAATGTGAACGATATTTAGGCTGAACACGGCAGGATTTACTTGAACATTTATGGAAAATTTCAGGTTACCTGAAACAAGACCTGATAGACTTTAATGAAACCAGGGTCAGGTAAGCTTTGCTTTCTAAAAATACCTGATCTGAACCTTCGGTTAATACTAATTTTTGACCGCGGTTAACCACTACGCTATTGTGTTCAGGGCCTATTTCTAGAAAAAAATTTTGAGCTCAGGAATTGCCAAAACCGTTCGAAATGATGAAAAAATTCAGTTTGTGAACGTTCGCAGTTTTTGGAAAATTTTGGTATTTTTTCTGGAAATTTCGGGAAAAAAAATCCAAAAATAGGCCCTGGCCCTGATTGTGTTTTAGCAGTTACTCTTGACCGTTTGCTCTAATTTTTTGAAAGCTGAAGTTTTCCAACTCTGCTCAACTGGAAACGAAAGGCACAAGGTTTTCTATTCAAAGCTGTGGAAAGAGCTTCGATCAAAGGAAGTTAAAGTTTCGATAATTGTCGTCTGTGAAAAGCAAATTTGTGTATGGCGAACATTTAATTGAAATCCAAAAACTTTATGTGCAGACTGTAACATGATATTGTACTACCATCATACCAGAGTCATTGGTTTGTGTAAAAGTGAAATTCTTGGCAACGAGCATTACAAAATGTTTTTGTAAGTTATTTGGCAAAATATTCGACCGAAATCGCTAACATGCAACAGAGATGCAACTGGTACGTATTATTCTCGGAATTATTAAAATTTTGATTGGGGGTGGGCAAACAGCATTTTACGTATTTTCATGCAGGATTAGGTAGATAGCTACTCCACCGCTGAAATAAAATAGAATTATTCGAGCAAATAATTGTGTCAAATGCGTCTAGCACATAATGTATGTAGCACCTCACGGTAGGTGGTGTAAACTAATTTGTTTGTTAAACTGTGTTATGCAAATAATAAGTTCAGTGGTGTAAGCGATAACTAATTATGTGGACGCATATAACACAATATTGTTCAAGACTAAATTGCACCACACCGCAACAACACCGTCAGAATTAAATTCCTAGACAATGGTGTAAATGAAGTAACCTAATTAAATCGGTTCTCGCACAAGAACACAAGAATTATTGTAGCATTTAGCTTCAAATTAAGTTAAATCCGATGCTAAACTCTGAGCCGAAACACCTTTCCAAAAATTGCTATTAGTACCATCGTTAGTACCGTTTTCCGCTCTTCATTTTTAACTAATCGGAAATCAAAGCGGAAGTAGAAACTTAGTGGCAACAGAAACTATGATAGTCTGCCAAATTGAACAAATTAGGACAAATCTACGCATATTTTGATGGTTTTCTTAATTTTCCTATATCACCGAAAATATGGAGTATTTAGGGTACCTGTCTCACGTACGCGTAACTTTTTCTAACCAATTTCACAACATACCAACCTTAAAAATTCCTGCCTCTGTGCCCCAACAGAATTCAACCATTTCAGTAGAAATGCCTCTCATGCACGCCTATAGTGATCATTCACACCGAGTCAGTTACAGTATCAAAAATCTTCTCACAACTGAGACGAGAAAAAGTTATTTACATAACATGGGACAAAATGGAAAAAAGTAGAGTTTCGTGTGAAGGCCGAGGTCAATCAACTTTTCATCTTTGTGGCCCAAGTTGTGTACTGGATTTAATATTCAGGTGGACCAAAAACCTTTTATTTCCCACTTTTTCGTCGAAGTTCTGTCGATTTTACTCTATTTCGCACTTTTTCTTACAAGTTGTGTCAACCAGATGATGCTGCACATGTTACTACACATTTGACATCGCAGTATATGCTCAATAAACAAAAAAATAAGTTCATTTAAGATCGAGGCTTGCCAAAATTTTCCCTTGAATGTCAGTAATAGTACAATAGTACGAAGTCGCACTTTTCGGGTCCTAGGTATGAATAGTATGTTACATACCAAGGATCGAAAAGGTGTGTTTTAGACCCAGGTGGTGAAAACGTCCAGGGATGGAGCGACGCGAAGCGGAGCGGAGACCAAGGACGTTTTCACCACCGTGGTCTAAAACACACCTTTTCGATCCGTGGTATGTATACTATTTTTCTTCCTGGAGTACCAAAGTCACATTCCGAACAAAACATAACAACAGATTTGCACGCCATATTCAGCTGCGATCTCTATACCACATGCGAGATCGTATGCGATATCACAAAATCTCATGCGATATCACAATATCACATGCGAGATGGCATTCGATATAACAAAATATAATGCGAGATCGCATGCGATATCACAAAATCTGATGCGAGATCGCATTTAATATCACATGTGTAGCATTTTCATTTGTTATAGTACATGACACATCTGGGAAAGAATAAAGATAGGATCGAAAATGACATAAGCGGGAATGAAAATTGAGAGAAAAAAGTGTCGGAGAATGTTGCTCTTTCGGTACTAAATTTGGTGAGTGAATGTGACGGTTTTGGTACTTCAGGAAGAAAAAATATTTTCGCACTTCTTCTCCGTCCAATATGAAAAATACTATTCGTACCACGGCCCAAATGTCTTTTTTAGCGTATTCGATTCCAGACCTCGCCTTCGGCTCTGTCTGGAAACTGCTCACACGCTAAAAAAGACTTTTGGTCCTAGGTACGAAATGTACTATTATCGTGTAAGCGAAAACGAGACAACAAAATAGGGAAATGGCATGTTTGACACATCACAGAAGAATAATCCTAGTTGAATAATTTTGAGGGGAAAACAAAACGCGTACATGATAAAATGATATATGTCACCAGGACCAAAAAGGTGTGTTTTTGACTACGATGGTAAAAAAGTCTTTCGATCTGAGGAAACAAAACGTTATGTTGACCTTGGGAAAAAAAGTTGGAAATTTCATTATCTCGGACGACACCCTCTAAATAAAATTTCCAATTTTTCCCCCAGGTTAACAAATAACTATTTTATGTCAGATTGGAAGTACTATAGGTGTTAATTTCCACCACTTACCAACTTAGAACGAAGGTAGACTAGAACGGAGACTTGTGTGACATCCTCGGCTCGGGTCGAGGATTTCACCATTACAAAGTCACATTTGTTCAAAATTTTAAAACCAAAGAAGACAACTTAGTTACAAGTTGCTTGGATTGTACCTACAAGGTGTAATTTCGAGAAAATATTTTCTTGAAATTTGTCGAATTTTCTTAAAAATACTTTTCGAGAAAATTATGAAAAAAGCCAAGAATTTTTTTTCTTGGAAACAGGTTCTGTTGCACCACGTACATTGGTCATCTAAAGTTGAAGCACTAGCCTCGAGATGTACAGTTCCAAAAGTTACATGAACTATAAATCTTTCCTTTGAAAAGAAAATATTTTCTTTTTGGTAAACCCGTAAACATAAACACGAACACACTTGCCCCCATTTTAAACCAATTTTCTTTAATTGTCCAATTATTCTTTTCATATACCAATTCCATGTTCCATGCTAACTTTTCTTCAATATTTGTATAGAGCGAGAATTTTTCATAAACTAAAATTGTAACAAATTATTAACGAAGTATTTTGACCTTATTTCAAAGGACAAAAAATTATTTTCTGATTTCTTGATTAAATCGTAAAAATAGAACACCCGAAAAGCGTCTAACATTAATCACCCCAAGCCATTGTGAATGGAAACTTATACTTTGTTTTATGAATGTATGCATGTATCCATTGTAAATTGTGGAGTTGTTTTAGTGTTATTATCACATATCGTGCTTAAACCATTAAATAGATAAACTCGTACAACGAGAAAATTGATGAGGATAACTTAACATTTATTTTTGTATTGCGGTTTCGCTTAAATAATCTATCGACCTAACAAATTTGTAAATTTTTTTTTCTTCGAAACAATTCATCGTTTCATGAATAAAACATTCCGTTTCCCTTTTGTGATAACTAAGGGCATGTCATTAGACATTCGAAGGATGTGTTTTAGACAGAACAGAAATTAATAGAACATAAACGAAACCTCTGTTGGCCGATAGAGGCGCCACTCTAAAATGTCATAGCAGTGAAGTTGGTTTACAAAAGCGATGACATTATCAATTTTATGACGAAAGTTCTATTACAGTTGACCTATAGTTTCCACAACGCATTTTCAATTTCGATTGTTTGTGTGGATGAGCTGAAAAACAGCTGACACAAATTCAAACTGTTTCACTGAGTCTAACTTAGCTTGATTCCGCTCATTATTTCTTGCGTTAAAACAAATTGCGTCAATGAAGGTCAGATAACCATTACTCGCGTCATTTTTAAAGGGCTTTAAGTTTTATGTAAAGAATATCTGCTCGAATATGTGACCCCATACATAAAATTGGTTCAGTGCCACTAATTCTATGGCAGCACTTTTGCTAAAAATGAAATTATCGAACGTATTGACTTGTTCTCTGGTATTGACTTTTCTCTGGTGATCCATACCTCGTTGATTGTAACAAACACTCTCCTGTATACAAGAGAACACTAGCCAGGTCTCATCGTTCATTTTTGTCATCGTTGTGGAAGGTTGATAGATCTTAATATTGTGGGGCTAGGTTATCTGAAATATGTTGAGTGAATACGTACACGAGGGGAATACTTTTTCTGGTGGCCCGGAAAAATTCTGACCATATCCGACTGGCCTCGGACTCGCGTGAACTACTATAAAATCAACGAACCTTGTTTTAAATATGGAGTTGCCGATCCCTTTATTATTATGTTTACAATCATAAATGGCAAGGTCGTAGAAATTCAGCAAAAACATAGTAAAGAAATCGTTTCCACAAAAAAGCAAATTTAATTATTAAACGAAAGTGGAAACAGCATGGCAACAAATAGAGTAATTCTCCTTTCTATTGAATTTTACTTTCTGATTTCAAATTAACGTTAGACTTAAAATCAAATCCACAAAAGCCTGGACCAAGGTATCAACCAACGTATTGTCTCGAACCGAAAGTGCCGTTCGACAAATTTGAATGTGAACGATTGATGGCAACGGTTATCAATGAAGCAATGCTTGGATTCCAGTTTGAAGCCGAAGAAGCGGAAACGATGTCGGAGAAATTGAGCAAGGAAATTTTGCAAAAAGTGAAAAACTTGACCTACGATCGGTTGGTATTTTCTTTGATGATTCAAAATTATTGTCTCTTTTCCCGGTTCGTTGACAAAATTACCATTTATCTAATTCAATATAGATACAAGTTCGTTTGTGTTGTAACATTGGGCGAGAAGTACATGCAGGGTTATTGTGATATATTTAAATGTCTATGGGATATGAGCAAAGATTCGTTTGCAATTTATTTATACGACACTGCAACATTATTCGTAAGTGCTGTTCTGTTTGCTGTTTATTTCGATTGAAACGATTTTCGTTGTACAATTGTGTAGTGATTACTCCGATATCTTCTACTTAGTAAATGAAATATAAAAGTGTTAAGAAACCGTTTCAGTGTTTTACCTGTTATAGACGGCTGTCATCTGTTATCGACAACGAAAGCAAGAATAAACGGCAAGCTCTGACTGATAGCAAAAATCATGTTCCAAACAAATAAAGTAAAAGATTCCTAAAATCAATTTCTAAAAATGTTCAATCAAATGAAGTAATAGATCAGATAGAAAAATTGTTAATATGCTTGCCGTCTGTGATAGGTTAATCTAATCTTATAAAATCGAGTTGAATCGCCGAGTTAAAGAGAGTATGTTAACATCACTTTAAAAGGAAAACATTTCATTAATACCAAGAGGTCAGCATTACGAATGAATTATTTACACAGCAATGTCAACTCGAACATGTAACATCATTATGTGTGTTGAAAACGAACGCTGTTCATCGAATATCCGAGTCTAGCAAAAGGTGGCACCAATGGTGAATGGTTAAACATACCGTGGTCCGCTTGCCGTATCCAAGAGATTGAAATCAAATCTGTTGATTCTATTGTCTTAGGATGTCCGATACGAAATCTTTTATTTCATTTAGCTTAAACTTACATACGTAGCTGAACGTTATTCAGACTGCAGCTCGTGGAGTTCGGAGATTTTTAAATTATTATTTATAAACAGGCGGTTGACATAGAAATAGTTGTACAAAGTTCCACATTTCTTATCTTAATCTATATCAGTCAAAAAATCCTTAAAGGGTAAATGTGACGCAAGTCCTTTAGCTTACTTACAAAATAACTGATATCGCTGAGGGTGACGCATTGTGAGCCGTACGCAAAATTTTTATCAACAAAAAATTGGCCCAAAAGATTTGTGAAAGAAAATTTTACAAAAAGAAATTTGCGTCACAAGTGGCAGATGTTGAGGAACCTATTGTTAGGAAAATGGTTAAAAAATGTACTGAAAGAATGGTGAACTAGACTATTGCCAACCAATCTTTTAACAACTCACTCATGTCGAAAATAACCCAAATCCTTAAAAAAATCCGATAGAAGTTAGGAAGTGCCAGAGGAATGATCCCAATCATCCCAAAATTTAGGAACCAACCTAGTGGAAGTTAATACTTAATGATTCCCACAATTCCCAACAAGAAACACATCCCAAAACAACACACACCTTTCACCACATTACCGACCATATCATGCAGCAAAATATACAACACACACGCATACACACAGGACACATACAAATTGGCTCTTATGTGGCATTTGTATGAAGACTTTGGGGAGCTCCAGCTCCCAAGATATAAGTTTTTTCCAACTTTTGAAAATTCCATTCTTATTTTTATTTCGTTTTGTTGTGTAGCGACCAGCTATAAAAACAACCAGCACTTTATGAAAATATTTATAATTTTTATCATATCCCGTGATACAGTCAGAGACAGTAAAATTTCAACATGAATTTGCGTCAGCTGTTTTTCAGCTGATCCACACAAACAATTAGAACAGACTTGATGTGGTTTTACCGCTACAACCGTGTACAGTTTTGATTGTATGTATGGATCTTCTGAAGAACAGCTGAAGCAAATTTATGCTGAAATTTCACTGCCTCTGCAGTGACCTTTAAAAAAAAAATTCAAAATTTTTTCAAATTTTCTTCAATTTTCCTACTTTATCTGAGATTTTCGAGTGAATTTAGTTGTTATGAGAAATTGTTTTTTTTTTATTTTCTTTACATGCTACGCAAAGTATTCTGGTTATGACGCGATACCAAAAATATTTTAAATAAATTTCATTTAATTTTTCCAATTAGACTAGATACGGTTGAAAACATCGGAAACTCTGAAAATTGGAAGAATTCGAGAAATGTATGAAAATCCGGGAAAACGTGGAACACTTAAGGAAATGTCTTATTAAAAATAGTCCCTGCCTGATAGTGGAATAAGGAATAAGGAATGGGTAAACGTGTCTCAAATAAAACGTAAAATGTCTCAGCTAGTCATGTTCCATAAATAATTCATTCTATTGATAAAATATCGATTATTTTCTTAGAATCGATTATCGATATTTTCGAAAAGTCAATATCAATCGAATGTTTTATCAATAATTGATGTATATCGACTGATAATCGATAAATATTGACTGATAATTGGTAAATGTCTACTGATATTCGGTAAATTTCGACTAATAATTCGATTATCAGTCGATATTTGCCGATTATCGATAAAACATTCGATTGATATTGTATCGATTATTCGGAAGTTTTATCACCGATTGATCATATTTTTCAGTGAACATGCCTCAGGTAGAGAATTGCTAAAAATTGAAAGCTCCCATCATTCCAAACTTATTTTGTTCTATGAGTAACGATAACGACCTGGAAATACCATCCGATAATTATACTTGATCAATGAATGGAAATGAGAACATTTTGTAAAAACCGATCGTGACACACACTTGTATGCACACATTAGATGTGAGTAAACGTTTGTGCATGTGACCATCAGTACACGGTGTAACAAGCTTTACCGAAATGACTCAACACACACATCATGATGCCACAAGAATAATATACATTATTTTACCATCTCTCTTTTATTAAATGCGACTAAAGCCAAAAAGGTAAAGTGGTTTCTGAGGTGGATATTTACTCTTTTTCTCCCATTTATAGTTTCGTTATAATGTTGATGACGACTGAGAACTAAACGTGTTTTTTATTTTGTTGTTTATGTTGTACGGTAAGTGGTATTCAGTTGCTACGTAAACTTAAAACTTTGACGACGTGTTTCGAGACTTGCTCAAAAAGAACGATTTTTTTTTTGTTTAGTGGTTAAGCGGGCGGTGTTTGTTTATTTGAATCGAAAGAATTCGGATTTGAAGAAATCTAATCTTTGTAAATATCATCGCGGACAGTGTGTCGTATGATTAGTTAACATTTTGTTTAAATAAAACTGAGAACTTGTGCATAAGATGTGTTAATTGTGACACCATTTTTATTCATTCATTTTGGATTTATACGTCGAGACATTTAGGATTACCTCACATACATTATAATACCATAAGGTAAGAGACGAATTCCATTCCTTAAATTAGGTGAGGTTATTGAGGTTATCCACGTTACTATTGATTTTATGTACAGTTCATGAACCGCCGCTTAAGGACAATACGAATTTGTTTGTTAGATTAAATGAATCTCTGCGTAAGAATGTCTGAAGATTACAGTTCGTGAGTGTAAAATTCAAAAATGTCGGCACAATTTCTGAATTAAAAGAGTTCGTTAGACGAAACAAATTAAAATTTAATTCCAAAATTAACATAAAAACAATTTGTTGTCTTTTAATAAATCAAACAAATCATGAACCTCATTTCAATATTTGCATTTTTATCAAGTGTATTTTGAACGTCGCATTTGCATATCAAATATTTTTTGACACGCACACACACCAACATAATTTCGTAATGATATCGAATTGGAATGCGATGCGATATACTTATAGTTTTGCCTGAAAGCATATTCAACGATAAATTTAAAGGTGATGTCGGAGAACAGGTTTTTTGCCTTGAATTTGTGATAGATTTTTTCGTATTTATTCTGTTCACAATAATTCCAATCAGAAAAAAGATATGTTCAATGTTTTACTATAATAGCATAACAATGTAACCATACGACCATCAGGCAACATTGTGCGTATTTGAAATTTACAACGAACTGGTTAATTGAAATAAAAAAAAGAACAAATCTCTTATAATGAATGTCGTTCATTATACATGTCACTGCATTTGAGTAAATACCTGTTGCAATGTATTCATGGTTAAATGACACACATTTTCATTAAAAAATTGTTTTTTTTATTTTCAACGTTTCTGGTTTATTTATACTTTCAATTTAGGTTTATTGCCATACTCGTTGTGGATGCGAAAAAAAAGGGTAGATCAAAATCGCATGGGTTAAACTTGAATTAAAAAATTGGTTTATTGTGAAACGGTCGCTTTATCAATCTCCATTCATCGGCTGAATGTTTTTTTTTAATTAAATTCACGTGCATATCCGAATCGTCACAAATTCCACTGTAACTTATTATGGTTCAGCTAAATTGAAAATCGAATTTTCGAATTTGTTTGCGTTTGATAAGAAATCAAAAAAAAAAAATTGATAGGGATGGGCGACAGACATCATGTCTTATGTAATTGTTTCTTAATCTAATTAAATTAATTAATTTGAATGAGTACGTACGGGTGTCCATAAACAACATAACTCTCAAGAGTGGTATTTACTTATAGTGAAGCATAGAGGTGAGCGAGAGCTTTATAAGACATTTCGACCACTGTTTCGATGTGTGAGAAAATTCGATACGTCTTTCGACGGTTTGCATTAATATGCAGTTCAAAAATACTATTTCTCATCAGGCCATGGCGACAGTGGTACTAGATACAGTACTCTATCGAACACTATACCGATTTGCACACGAATAAGGGCAAAATTGCAGTTTAGTGGAACAACCCCGATTTGGACGAAAGTGGGTGAAATCGACAGGGGAAGGTCCCCTGATGACGAAACAACAAGATTTGGGGCGCGGAAGCCCCTTCCATGGCCGCCAGGGCAATACATAGTTTTCACACTTTTTCGAATTTTCGCGTGTTTTTTTGATGGAATCGACAGTAGAAGGTCCAATGATGACAAAACAACAAGAATTAGGAAGCAATAGCCTCTCCCTGGCGGCCAGGAAAGAGGCTATTGATCCCTAATTCTTGTTGTTTTGTTATCAGTGAATCTTCTACTGTCGATTCCGTCAAAAAAACACGCGAAAATTCGAAAAAGTGTGAAAACTTTGTATTGCCCTGGCGGCCATGGAAGGGGCTTCCGCGCCCCAAATCTTGTTGTTTCGTCATCAGGAGACCTCCCGCTGTCGATACCATCCACTTTCATCCAAATCGGGGATGTTCCACTAAACTGCAATTTAACCCGAATAAGTCTGGCGAATCATAATTGAAATAAAATTTCAATTTGTTCTAAACTCAACCACTCGTGGCCAGTGTGTGGGGTTAGCCATTTATTTTTTTGGATTTAAAATGCTCGAAAAAATTAGCGAAATTAGTAAAAATAACGATCCACCGATGTTTTCTTGCGGAGTAGGGTCTGCCATTTTTTAAATGCTCGAAAGAAGAAATGCCCGGAAGATTTTTGAAACCCGCCCCAAAAGCTTTCTACTCGATTGTTTTTTCGAAGTAAGCCCTTCTTTCACGATAGAAATATTTCTCGCACCCACTGTCTCCGCTGCTGGAATTGCTAATATGATATGGAAAACTTTTCTAATAATCGAAAACTGTGTAGCTTCCTTTCTTCCTTTCCGAATAATTTTGGCCCATCTACATTTTGTAGTTTCGAGCACGAGAAGGCATCTATATCCCCATAGGTGCTTGCTAGTTGGATAGTTGAAAAATACGTGTTAATTACCAACTGTATGAGTTTTAACAATCAAAAGATAAGTTCAAGTCGAGTCATTCATTATCATAATGTGAGTCCAGTTTCAGAAAACAATTTTAGTGAATTTGGATTAGGTTCTAAAATCTAAAATTTTCAAATTTCATTGTGCCGTTGCTAATTCATAATGACGTTCTCTTAAAAAATGACATCAATAGATGGGGCGCGTAAAGCAATTGTTTTTCGTTAAGTGACAACAGTCAAAGTTCACTAACCATCTCTCTCCTCTACACCTCAAGGCTGTAAACAGGTACAGATACGCGGGTGACACACCACAGTTGAAGATATTATGGCGGATTTCATACAAAAATTCACCACCTGTGGCGATTCTCGTCGCCGTGACGATGTGGTGAATTTTTTGCGTTTGTAAAATCTTCAGAAGTGACCTCCCCAAAGCTTACAGCCTTGCTCTATGCATGTCTGCGATATGGTTAGCCTTGTTAAAATTGTCAAAAATTCGCTAGTGAATGTTGACGAATAATTGCTGTGCGTGCTCATGGTAAAGCCTGGAATTTTGAATTTACGAAAAATAGTTACCAAAAAACCCAAAGTCAACAATAGAACTGCAAAACATCGATATTTGATCGTAAATTATCGATTGTACAACGTACAACATGTAAAACCTGTTACACCGAACTTATAACCAATTCGCAATCGAAAACTGTTGTGTCTTTTCACAAGTTGCTGTAAAAAAAAGGTTAGCGATCACATAACACTTACAATTCACTTTCGGTTGTAATTGCTCTAGTCGGAATCGACACATTACATGAATTACAAATTTGTCAGGGCTAATGGTGTATTATAATGCGAACAAAGTGATCACGTTAATCGTGCTGCAATGTACAGTATACCTATATGATACCCAAGGTACTCTCACAAATTTATCGAAAAATTTCAATTTCTGTCTTCCGCCCGTGACGCAAGTCCTATTACTAGAAAAAATTTAAAAAAAAAATTTTTGTCGTAGACTGCAGAACCATATATACAGCAAGTTCCACAATTCAAATACAAATGACTCCAAATTACCATTAAAAAAAACTAGGCGTCCGTACGAGTTCAACGAGCTATCACACGTTCTTGCAGCTTAAAATTTGGCCACGCAAAAAATCTTCCAAGAAGCCCCATTTCCATACATTTTGGTCAATTTCAGTACTTTAAACGAAATGAAAAAATCCTACGTTACTTTGTTAGTCCGTCCGTCCGTCCGTCCGTGTTTCCTATCTTCTAAAGTCTTCTTTAGATTTTGTTGAAATTTTGGGAGTAGATTCTAGTCGTCATTCTAAGACATTCCAGAAAAAAAAATTGGGGGGTACCGGCCTTGTTTCGGAGCTAGGGCTCCTCGAAGTTCCCATATAAGCCCCATATAAGAACACCTTTAAGTGTGTGTGTGTGGATGGGTATGGTAGAACAAATTTCGCTTTTCGTAAGCTCTGCTCGCCTCAATTTTTTTTCCAAAATTTAGAATTTTTTAAATTTTTCAATTTTTTTTAAATTTTTAAATTTTTTTTAAATTTTTCAATTTTTTTAAAATTTTTCTAAATTTTTTAAATTTTTCAATTTTTTTTAAATTTTTCAAAATTTTTTAAATTTTTCAAAATTTTTTAAATTTTTCGAATTTTTCAAACTTTTAAAATTTTTTAAATTTTTTAAATTTTTAAAATTTTTTAAAATTTTTAAATTTTTTAAATTTTATAATTTTTCCAATTTTTTTCAATCTTTTCAAATTTTTTCAATCTACTAATTCTTCCAAAAGAACTGATATCAGTCAAAAACACTCAAAAGAGTAAAAGTGACGCAAGTCCCTGTGCATACTTCCAAAACAACTGATATCGCTGGAGGTGACGCATTCTGCGCTTGTACGCAAAAACTATAACAGCAAAAATTTGACCAAAGAAATTCTAGAAACAAAATTTTACCAAAAAAGTTTTGCGTCACAAGTGGCAGATGTTGAGGAAAGTACTTTTAAGAAATTTTTTAAAATAGGCAAGAATACGTCCTAATACGTCCGAATCATCTGCCACTTTGTGACGCAAAATTTTTTTTGGTAAAATTTTGTTTCTAGAATTTCTTTGGTCAAATTTTTGCTGTTACAGTTTTTGCGTACAAGCGGAGAATGCGTCACATCCAGCAATATCAGTTGTTTTGGAAGTATGCACAGGGACTTGCGTCATTTTTACTCTTTTGAGTGTTTTTGACTGATGGCTTTTTCGAAAATAGTCTTTCGATAGCATAGATTCTGACTTTCACATTATTTCCCGTACATGTATCTGTTTGCTCACTATCATTCCATCATTAAAACATTTGGGTAATTTTATGTTATCCGAACGAGAGAAAAAAATCTATGTCAAACATAGAATCTCGTTGGATTAGGACTGGTTATTTAGAAAAAAAAAACTTTTATTATCTATCGTATCAACGGTTCATTCACACATATGAATTTTTAAGCATTAATTAATTTACCGTTAGACTGAATGAATACATATATTTATGAAAATTGAATTGAATTATTATTTAATGAACTGAAATTTTAGCCAAAATTTGATAAATGAATCATACTGAAAGCTCTCGTATTATAATATATACATATATACCACACACCACACTGTATGTCATTTACGTTTCTTTAACGTGATTGACGTATACGGTATATAAGCACATTGAACATTTCGTATGTTTAATGAACACAATGGAATTTAATAAACATCATTTATGTGTAATTTCTACTGTTCACTCATCGGTGCTTATAAATATATGTTGGAAATGGAACATTATTAATATTCCATACCGTGTGCACCCGTAGAATTATAGGACAATGCTGGTATTGATAAAGAGTATAACGCTGAAGCGGTTTTAACTCAAATAATGTTGGTGCACTCGAAACCACAACGTTTTCGTTTAATTCGGACAGTACTTATGGATGGACATAATTTGATCAAACGAAAACGTATAATAATTTCCCTTTAAGAGCTTACCACAGTGGGGAGTGTGTGCCAGGGAGATGATTTGAAAGTATGAATGTCATTCACATCTGTTGCATAACATTTAGATCATTTTAGGCGAAGTTAGGAGATTAGTTTGTCGTTTTAATATTGACCGAAGAATTTGACTTTCGAATTCTGGAAGTACATATAGGTGACGAGATGAGAAGACGAATGTAGCGGGAAAAGGTGGTGGAAATTTTAACCTAATCTGATCAAATTATTTCCATCGCATCTTCGGATAACGGTCCAAGCCAAATTCAACTTATTGATAATTCATAAAATTTTTGAAAAATTTAGCAAGTTCTCGATTCTCAAACTTATTTTACAAAATTTTCGATTTTTTTAATTTTTGCAATTCTTGAAAATTTTTGAATTTCTTGAGAGAATTCCAAGCGAAAGGGGTTACTAATGAACAAGAGGAACAAGAGGAACCATAAAACTAAAGGAATAACACTTTTAAAGAAAAATGGTTTGTGGGTGATAGCTAATCCCACTTGGAGAAACATGTGCAGATTACACAAATTTACACAATCTGCAAAGGTTTCTCCAAGTGGGGCAAGTTATCGACCACAAACCAATTTTTCCTTTAAAAGTAACACATTTTTGCGTGCTTTAATGGTTTTACTTTTTCGAAAAAAGATTTTTGTTAAGAGAAATCATCAAAAAACGAATATGTTTCCGCCTAAATGTAGGCTACAAATTTGTAAAGGGTGAGTGCTCTTAAGAAAATCTGTTCTGGTACTTGGTTTTCAGTGTGAGCATTCACCAAATTGCCAATCTCTTTGTTACGATTCTTACAAACTTTCTTTTTCGTCAAATCCTTGTAATAATGTCAGGGTTAGCAGCATTTTGGGGGTCTGTATCGGTTGTGATGCATGACCACTATCTAAAATAACATTTCTCTTGATCTTGGTCAATGTATTTCGACCACCTATGCTTCTGTAAACAAATATTTCAATTGTAAATTAACCAATTACGTACAGTTGATTTTGTAAATCGTGCAATCCGAAAACTTCACTTCCTATGAGACATAATTATGTTTTGCGATTATATTTCCGCAGCCGGTTGAGTTTTTTGTTAAAGTTAACTAAATACTTAAGATACCGTAACGAAATTTATAATACTTTTTATGCAACACAAAATGAACAGCCAATTTATTTGGTCTGTAAATTTAGCCGTTACGAGAGTGCCTATACCATTGAATTATTTGCATTAACAACTGTGTGTATAGTATAAACATCAATGAAATCAACCTATTTTGTTGGCTTTAAAATTGGTTTTTATTTCACTCTTCTCTGTGTGAACACACAGGAAAAATGTTCACTTAATTCACAATTTTCGTTTATAAATGAAAGCATTTTTTTATGTGTGACACGGTCATTTAAATTCGACTGATGTGCTATACCGATGTACCGATTTTCATTTCATTTTGACACCCGTTTCAACAAAAGGTATTTCATTATTTATGGTAATGAAGTTACACTTTTAGTTTTCATTTTTAAATTATCATTGATGTGAAATCGGGAGACCGTCATTCCGGATAAATTTCTGTCATGCATGAATAATTGAAAATTCATTTTCGCAGAAGTAATTTGCAGACATTTTTAATTTAACAAATTTAATATGATTGATGATGGCCTGTGAATGTGAATTAATTAATTATTTACAAATAAATGGAATATTGTAGGTACACTGTGCCACTGTAAATACATTTACTTTTGGTATTGAGCTCAATGAATAGTATTGAACGGCACGCATAATAAAAAGTGAGGAATTACACAAAAAATATTCGTGTGATCACTATCGGTCTATTAGCATGGCATATATTTTATTAAAATAAATTATTTACGATGAATGTAAATATATCGCCAGTTTGAGCCCGAACAAATTGACAACATAACGAAACTAAATTGACTTAAAAGGAGGGATCCTTGTGTAACTGCGCATTTGCTTCAGTGTTTATATACTTTGATCGTCAGCAGTGGGTTTTCTTTACAAGAGTGTTAATAGCAATGAACCTTTTGAAGATGCATAGCCTACATTTGGGCGGATTTTTTTTTATGATTTCTCTGAATTATTTAAGTGAAACCATTCACCAAAAAATGTGTTACTTTTTCACGAAAATTGGTTTGTGGGTGATAACTTAACCTATTTGGAGAAACTTGTCCAGATAACATAAATTTACACAATCTGCGATGGTTTCTCCGAGTGGGATAAGTTATCACCCACAAACCAATTTTTCGTTAAAAAGTAACACATTTTTGCGTGATTTTGCGTGATTTTGCGTGGTTTTACTTTTTCGAAAAAAGGTTTTGTTTCAGAGAAATCATCGAAAAACGAATATTTTTCCGCCTAAATGGTGGCTACAAATTTACAAAACGTCCATTGCTCTTAAGAGAGCGTAAAAACAGGGGAAAAAATCAATTAATTTAACTGATCTCCATCAAAATTTCTACCCTCTATTAGAATTGACATATCATCACCCATCGAGATCAGTTAAATGAAATGCTTTTTTCACTGTTTTTTCGCTCTTTTAACACTGTATAGTGTGTTATGATCGGAGCGAGAAGACCGAAGACCAGTTTACTATAACTTGCCTTAGGGTACTTGTCAAAATACTTCTTTCTCTTTCATAATAATACTCTATATCTTCTGAAAATCAGTGCTACGTAATCAACACAACATACTAAACGAGCTAACCATAATCTATCTTAGATTTTGTCATGCATGCATACTCACAGATTACAGTGCTTAAAATGTAAAATGGACATATTATGGACTACAATTTGAGTATTTCTTAATGAGTGTCGTTAATGATCAATGGATTTTACCCTAAAAGGCATGCTGAAATGATCCACATTACCGTACATTCAAATAAACAAGTACGGTAGAAAAAGTGGACATCGTATGTGGAACAAGTTGAATTAAATTAAAACATAGACAGTTATGACAGTAGGAAAAATACAATTCGGAAGTCATTTCAACTTGCCTTGAGGGATGTGTCAAAATTTCTATGAAAATATTTGAGGCAAGTTTAATTTTCGGAGTGCAGCGTCAAGTTCACTTCAGTGTAGCACTTATGGTGAAAATTGTTTTTTTCGCTGAAACAATTTTTCGACATTCATGCTATCATATTCACCACGTTTAATCAACTCATTTCAAATCGGAAGTGCTTACGAAATTTGACGCTGCACTCAAATTCATACGAAAGAAAAGCTCCTAGTTTTTTGTGGTCCGTTGAAGGTTTCCATTTCAGTGTGTTTAAACTTAATTGTTATGTCGTCGCCCTTATACTCTCGTAAGGCTTGATTTCCACTTACGAAAAACCACTCCGTTCTGACTCCGTTTAGCTAAACCATTCCAAGTGGAAATCAAAACTAATTGTCTAATAAACTTTTCCGGAAATAATTATCCAATAAATTCAAATTTCCGATTAATTTATCAAATAAAAAGGCTTGCATTTACATGCAAGAACGCTCAAAAAAAAAACTTTGTCGTCCTTGGTATACCCGCACGAAAAAACGGCGCGGAATGTTATTTACCTTCGCCAATATATTTTCATTGGGATAGGCGAATCTGGTGTGGGCTTTCGATAAATTGTCTACCATTCGTCATGCAGACAGGAAACGATGTTTCTTTCTTCAACAGATACATGTTCAAGGTTTTCAATTGAAAACACAAACAAAACATATTGCGTCTGCGTCATTGTATTATTCATAATTCATATATGTTTCTCAAGAAGCATGAACGACTAATATTGTTACAATTGATTGCAAAAACTATGACAAATAATATCGAAACAGGTTTAAATGCTTATTCCATCCACTTGTACGATTACTTGTAGTATGTAGTACACAGTGCCATTCTTTCATCAGGTCAACGCACTTCAAGCATGAGTGGTACTTCAATTAGAGTACTGAAACCAGAGAATGTATCAAACACATTTTGACACTGTAAAAAGATGTGGACAAAATTTTCCATACAAAATAGTCCTCTATTTGACAGCTGTCACTCGAAACACTTTTGCTTGACGTGCGTTGAACAGGTATGACGAATAGGACATTGAGTCACGAACACGAGCCCATGCGACTAAACGGATGTTGCGGTGTTTCTTGCGAAAGGCTAAACGAAATGAGAATGATATAAAAGTAAAACGTCGACTGAATATAGCCCCGGATCGATGTAATTATTACTGGTAGTCCAATTAATGTCAATACAATATTCAGAGGGGCGGCAGACCAAAACGAATGCGTTACAACGTTACATGTGTTTTATCAACCGAGGTGCCAAAAATTCCATTAGCTTTTTATTTTAACACAATAATAAGCGCTTGTCAATGAAACCCACATCCAAGTTTTGTCTCTTTAAATTACTTAGCCCTAAGTTTTTGTGCCGTGCATATAATATGTTTAATAAAGGCCACAAAACGTGTCAAACATTTTGTTTGGCTAACAAATTTAATGGTCCCCATGTATGACTACAATAATGATTATAAATAACAACATAATATTGTTGTTAATGTTTAGCTTCTCTATTCAAGGTCACATTACACAGTAACTACAACGTTCAACCATTTCAAATGCTGAAATCCTTCATTTTTTTTCGGAATTCGTCGAGTGTTATTACTTTATGTGTAGTTGGGTATGTGATGTAAGAATTCCGTTTAACGACACCAGTTTAAACAAACAAAATTGAGTTGTTAATTATGTGCTATTTTCGTACTAATATTTCAATGATAAAGCACACACAATCAGTATTTTTGTATATATGGGCACACAGCGCAGTTTTGTATTCTACCTAAAATGTTATTATCGTCTATGGGTGTTGTTCCTCCGTATCCTATCATTCTATCAAAGATGGCATTCTAACATCATCACTTGTCCATAAATAATATTCGGAAAACCGGCTCGAATTTTAATTTAAAACCAAATGACGCAAGACTTGTATATAGTAGAGGTACTGGTACATTCTACTTAGAATTCCAAAAAGTTTTCTGAAATATGCAAAATGAGTGACGTAATTACAAACAGTGTGACAAGCATGCGCAGGATTGTCACACAAAGTTTGCAACAAATTTGATTCATTCATAATAGTCAACCGGTTTCCGTTGTAAATAACGATCGGCGGTGCAGTCCAGAGAACGTATTCAGATTTTAATCTTCGAACAGGACAACTTCAGGATCAAACTGACATGTCAACCCAAAGTCGACTAGTTGGGAAATTAAATCTTAACTACATTCATTGACGTATAGCACCGACGGCTTTACTGGAAATCATACTAAGTTTGGCTTATCGGCTACTTGCTTACCTTGACGGGTACAACAAACTTTTATTGGCTTTGGGCCAAAGCCTTTGGCCTAATTCAGCATATTTCTCAAATCGGACCTATTCCACGCCAACGTTCTCCAATCGCTCACTCTTGGTGCTCGGGAATTGTATTTAGTAGTTGCAGGTTCACAACACACGTTCCTTGTTCATTCACTTTTGCTCCTCTAAATCTTGACAGAAGGATCTTCCTTTCAAACATCAAAAGTGTCTGTTCATCTCGTTGTGACATGCAAGACGACTATTATCTCATATGCTACTACTGCTCGTACCAGCACAGTTCAGTACAGTTCACACTTAAGGTTGCGGTAGAGAGTTTTTGACGACTGCAGTAACTCCTGTTACCAAGCGAAACCTTTCTATGTGTTTCCTCTACGACGCTATTATCACTATCGACCAGCGACTCAAGGCAAATCCAACTTTCGACAGTCTGGAAGTTTTTCCATTAACATCTAGCGTATGATACATTGATCTGTCGTCAATGAAGTCTATTCTCACTGACATTTTAAGATCGAACACCCTCCTCTTCAACGACACCGAAATTGTCTTTAACGATGTCAACATTCTATCTAATTAAGTGTAAGTCGTCAGCGAATCTCAACTGAAACTGATTGAACTTTCTGAAGATTATGCTCTATCGTATCAACTTCTCCAGAGCAATGTTGAAGAATAGGGCTGCCAGTACATCGCCCTGCTTCCAAGGCTTCCAATGCTTCAGTGAGATTGTTTCGAATTCGAAGCACTCCATAGCTTCTCGACGAACTTTGTCTTATGCCGATTCAAAATCAACGAACAAATTTATTGATCTACTACTGCCTATGTACAGCGATTGAGTTCATGACCTGCATTTGACCTGTTCCGAGAATTAAATAGGAAATTGATTTTGTTCTTTCTCTTTGCTAGAAACCATTATCGGTAGCATGGGTATAGTGATTATGACCAAATAATTGTTATTGCCAATCGTTTGAAAATATTTTCCGAAAATTTCCGTTCTCAAACTATTAAAACAGTTTCGAAACGGTCTTCAAGGACTTTGTTTTGTTTCTGTTCCCTCCAAATATTCGCATTTCATCGGATGGAACAAAATTCCATAAATAAACTTCGAAATTTGTTAAGATTGCTCATCGAATTTGATAAATTCGTACACACACCAAATTTCATTATTTAATTAGATTTTAATTGCACTGTGCATTGTGTGTGTAATACAATCAATTAATTCAATTAAATTAACCGCAACCTGATGATTTTTCCAACTGCCGCCCGTAGCAACATTTTGCTAACTAAATTATACGAAACGATAAATTAAAATCTGATTAAATAAACAAATTAAACGTTTCATTTGCATATTATATTAAAGAGGCCTGTTGGAACCGAGCTCAGTTCGATGAACTTGAATTCGAATGGAATATTAAAGCACACCGATTGCATGCATATTTACTACAATGTTATATGATGATGGGATGGTATAACATTACCTATAGATCAAATATGTGTTTCGTACACAACTCTTTTTCTGTTTGGCGCTATTCCGTTGTTATGTAGTGATTCGCATAAAATACGTGCATGTAATATGGACAGAGGAACGTGTAAACACTACACAACAGTTAACAGAAGTACAGCGTTGTTGTCGGTAAGCTCGAGTAGCGTAGATATTTGTAAATCAATGGAACATCCATTCTATTATTCGATATTTGCTGTGAATTGAAAATTCGAATAATTTTCTTTTGTATATTGGCACAGGAGAGCCATTTTATTATATCCATCCATACACCTTTTATGTTCGGATTAGCATAATATTCAATAAATACAAGCTCGCCGGTGCTCCACTCCGGGCGTTTTATTCAGAACGAGATTTTTTTTTGCTGAGTGGTTTGTTGATAGGGATTAAAAATTGTGTTGTTTGCCAGGAATTTATTTTTAATAATTTTCTCGTTCACTTAACTACTAGGCTACCAGAAGATGTACAGGAGATTATATTCGAGGGATTATTTTTTCCCGGTCTGCAATACTTTAAATCCCTTCACTGCTATAAAATGTCGAAATTGGTACCAATTTGATGAAAAAATTGTTACCAACAATTGTTATCGAACTATTTATAACGCTCATTCAAAAATAGATAACGCTTCATTGTTACCATTCGAATATCTATGGCCCGAAAGTCTGATAAATATCGAGGTAAAATAAATGGCCCGAGACGAAGCCGTGAACATTCGCTATCACACTGAGATCATTTTACAATTTCAAGTGTAGTAGTAAACTCAACTCAATTAAAGTATGTAATTGGTTAGCATTGTACAGTTTAAATTGTTCCACATCGCTCTACATGTTGTCAAGAAAAGAAGCGTCAAGAGTGTCGTTTTACTCACACGTACGTGAAGAAACGTAAAGACAAACGCTACTTCTATGTGGTGGAATACGCGTGGAACAAATAAAACGAAAGAATCAAACGAAACCCACCAAAATTACATTCTTATTATGAGATCAGTTTAGTTTCATATACATGCATCAACAGAGTTGCTGCTCGTATGAACTGTTAGCTTTAAGTTAGTATTAACCAAAATAAACATTTTCAATTCCTTTCAAAATGCACTCAGATACACTCATTAAACCTAAGGCTTCTGCAACAACAGCTGAACAGCTGAACTTCACCAGCTGATCAACAAACACATCATCATCACCATCTTGTCCTACTCCGCGGGGGAGCATAAGGCACCAACAAATTGTCGCCAACGATCACGATTCTGCGCCAAGGCTTTGACTTCATTCCAGGTTTTTCCTTGGTTGCTGGCTTCTTCAACGATCGTCCTTTTCCACGTAATTTTTGGACATCCTCTCTTTCTGTTACCCTGCGGGTTCCAATCTAGCGCAGCCTTTGCTATTTCGTCGCTGGATCTACGTAGAGTGTGTCCGATCCAGTTCCATTTTCTTCTCCTAATCACCGTTGTCATAACTTCAACTTCAGCGATGTTGCACAAATTTTCGTTAGAGATAACGTTCGGCCAAAATATTCTCAAAATGCGTCTTCAACATTTGTTCAAGAAAACTTGGATCTGCGATTCTATTGAACCCCTCACCTTCCATGTTTCACAACCATATAACAGCACTTTAGGTTCCTCGAAATTTGAGATGATCTCCAAATGTTGTTTAACGCTCCAAATGACTGTCGCGCTTTTCGAATTCTGGATTGAACATCTGCATCGGCGCCACCATCTTTTGATATTGTGCTTTCCAGGTATTTGAAGCTATCAACTTCCGTTATTTGCGTGCCATCGATGGAAAGGGTGCAGTTGCTTGACGTACATACACGAAGTATCTTCGTCTTTTCTGAGTTCACGTTTAAGTCAACTTGTTTTCCATAATGAATCAGTCGGTTCCATTTTGCCTCCATGTTTCTTCCATTATGTGTAAGCATACAAATATCGTCAGCAAAATCCAAATCGTCCAACCGGGTTGTGATGCTCCACTGGATGCCGTTTGAATGAGCATTAGCCTTTCTCATCACCCAGTCCAAAACGAGAAAAAACAAAAGAGGTGAGAGGACGCATCCTTGAATGGTGAACCATTCTCCAAGCTTTCCACGTTGAATTATTCTACATTTCGTTTCTCTGTAGAGTCCCATTATTATGTTCAGGAGTCTACGAGGTATTCCATAACTCGATAATAGTTACCACATCGTTTCCCGGTCGATACTGTCAAAAGCCTGTTTGAAATCAATAAAGAGCAGAAGTAGTGGTGATTGATGATTCGAAGGATGTTAACAAACACACTCTACTTGTATAATATACAATCAAAACATATTCTAAAAAACGATTTCACTACAGTCATACGTGTTACGTGCGCATAGATGGTCATAACGTTTGTACACACTGTATGTAGCTTGCCTTTGAATTGTTTTCGACATAAAGGTATTGCCTTTGTCGACCAGCTGGAGATGTTCAGCTGTTGCTGATTCTGCACAAGCCTTTGGTTTAATGAGTGTAGTCAGATTTTCCGTCGCTAAGTGCAAAGACGGAAGCAATAACTCTAAACATTAAATAACTATTTCACCATTGTGTTTGGTTTTACCAATTGTGTGTGTGATAAGGCTTTGAAAATTATTATTTTTCTCATCCCGGGTAAAAAAAAAAGTGGTTGTGAGACGTCTCTTCGAGACAGCTATTTTGTATGGAGGCGAGACGTCTCTTTTTTGACCTTTGAGACTGGATTAGTTCTCATAATTCATCCAAAATTCATCCGAATTCATCTGAAACTGTTGAGAAGTCTTGTTTTAAATGTCTTTCGGAGATGTTTGAGACTGGATGAGTAGTCTCTTTTCAAACTTTTACGAGACTTTATGAGAATGTCAGAGTGGTCTCATTTTGTATATTCTTCGAGAATGTTTGAGACTGAACGAGAATACTTTTTGTTGGACTTCAAGAGACTGGTGAGAAGTCTCATTTCGACCTGATTATACATTGTGAGACTGAAGGAGTGGTCTCATTTCGGCTTTTCGAGACGCTGTGAGACTGAAGGAGTGGTCTCATTTCGGCTTTTCGAGACGGTGTGAGACTGTAGGAGTGGTCTCATTTCGTCTTTTCGAGACGCTGTGAGACTGAAGGAGTGGTCTCATTTCGTCTTTTCGAGACGCTGTGAGACTGAAGGAGTGGTCTCATTTCGGCTTTTCGAGACGCTGTGAGACTGAAGGAGTGGTCTCATTTTGACTTTTTGAGACGATGTGAGACTGAAGGAGTGGTCTCATTAAGGATTTGTTAGACGTTATGAGAATGGATGAGTGGTCTCATTATGGATTTGTTAGACGTTATGAGAATGGATGAGTGGTCTCATTTTGATAAGAAGAAATAGGATAAAAAAGACTGTTTGAGTTTTTCCGTTACCTGGGAGACTTCTCATTTTTGAGTTTTTCCGAGACCCTTTGAGACTTATCATTTTTGAGTTTTTCCGAGACCCTTTGAGACTTCTCATTTTTGAGTAATTCCGAGACCCTTTGAGACTTCTCATTTTTGAGTAATTCCGAGACCCTTTGAGACTTCTAATCTTTGAGTTTTTCCGAGACCCTTTGAGACTTTTTATTCTTGAGTTTTTCCGAGACCCTTTGAGACTTCTCATTTTTGAGTTTTTCCGAGACCCTTTGAGACTTCTCATTTTTGAGTAATTCCGAGACCCTTTGAGACTTCTAATCTTTGAGTTTTTCCGAGACCCTTTGAGACTTTTTATTCTTGAGTTTTTCCGAGACCCTTTGAGACTTCTCATTTTTGAGTTTTTCCGAGACCCTTTGAGACTTCTCATTTTTGAGTTTTTCCGAGACCCTTTGAGACTTCTCATTTTTGAGTAATTCCGAGACCCTTTGAGACTTCTAATCTTTGAGTTTTTCCGAGACCCTTTGAGACTCCTCATATTTCATTGCTTTGGCCATGCTGTTAGAGACTATTTTCTTCTTTCGATATTATTTATCGGACGATTTGTTTATGTGAATATCTGTACTTCTATGTTGAGTTCATAGATGGCCACTGCCCTTTACTTTTCTTATAATTCGCTAGATCAAATTGACTGAAATTATGTAGAATCGTTAGTAATATTTTTTTTTTACCTTTTTGTAATGTTTTTTCCGGTCACCCATCCAAGTACTAACCGCGACGAATGATGCTTAACTTTCAATCTGGACGGCCATCGACGTTACTCATGTTGCTAAATCAGATATATGTATTTGTGGATCTAATTTTGAACCGTTGTTGCAATTTCCGAGACCAGATGAGTAGTCTCATTTCTAAAGTTTTTTCTACTTTTGAGACCCGTTGAATGGTCTCATTTGAAGAAAATATTTCCTTTGATTTGTGAGACCCGTTGAGTGGTCTCATTTGAAGAAAATATTTTCTTCGCTTTGTGAGACCCGTTGAGTGGTCTCATTTGAAGAAAATATTTTATTCCATTTTTGAGAACGGAAAAGTGGTCTCATTTCGAAAAAAAAAATTTTCTTCCAATTTTGAGAACGGAAAAGTGTTCTCATTTCGAGAAAATATTTTATTCCATTTTTGAGAACGGAAAAGTGGTCTCATTTCGAGAAAATATTTTCTTCCAATTTTGAGAACGGAAAAGTGGTCTCATTTCGAGAAAATATTTTATTCCATTTTTGAGAACGGAAAAGTGGTCTCATTTCGAGAAAATATTTTACTCCAATTTTGAGAACGGAAAAGAGTTCTCATTTCGAGAAAATATTTTATTGGAATTTTGAGAACGGAAAAGTGGTCTCATTTCGAGAAAATATTTTCTTCCAATTTTGAGAACGGAAAAGTGGTCTCATTTCGAGAAAATATTTTATTTCATTTTTGAGAACGGAAAAGTGGTCTCATTTCTAGAAAATATTTTCTTCCAATTTTGAGAACGGAAAAGTGGTCTCATTTCGAGAAAATATTTTATTCCATTTTTGAGAACGGAAAAGTGGTCTCATTTCGAGAAAATATTTTCTTCCAATTTTGAGAACGGAAAAGTGGTCTCATTTCGAGAAAATATTTTATTCCATTTTTGAGAACGGAAAAGTGGTCTCATTTCGAGAAAATATTTTACTCCAATTTTGAGAACGGAAAAGAGTTCTCATTTCGAGAAAATATTTTATTGGAATTTTGAGAACGGAAAAGTGGTCTCATTTCGAGAAAATATTTTCTTCCAATTTTGAGAACGGAAAAGTGGTCTCATTTCGAGAAAATATTTTATTTCATTTTTGAGAACGGAAAAGTGGTCTCATTTCTAGAAAATATTTTCTTCCAATTTTGAGAACGGAAAAGTGGTCTCATTTCGAGAAAATATTTTATTCCATTTTTGAGAACGGAAAAGTGGTCTCATTTCGAGAAAATATTTTCTTCCAATTTTGAGAACGGAAAAGTGGTCTCATTTCGAGAAAATATTTTATTCGAATTTTGAGAACGGAAAAGTGGTCTCATTTCGAGAAAATATTTTCTTCCAATTTTGAGAACGGAAAAGTGGTCTCATTTCGAGAAAATATTTTATTCGAATTTTGAGAACAGAAAAGTGTTCTCATTTTGAGAAAATATTTTATTCGAATTTTGAGAACGGAAAAGTGGTCTCATTTCGAGAAAATATTTTATTCGAATTTTGAGAACGGAAAAGTGGTCTCATTTCGAGAAAATATTTTATTCGAATTTTGAGAACAGAAAAGTGGTCTCATTTCGAGAAAATATTTTCTTCCAATTTTGAGAACGGAAAAGTGGTCTCATTTCGAGAAAATATTTTATTCGAATTTTGAGAACGGAAAAGTGGTCTCATTTCGAGAAAATATTTTATTCTCGAAATGAGACCACTTTTCCGTTCTCAAAATTGGAAGAAAATATTTTCTCGAAATGAGACCACTTTTCCGTTCTCAAAATTCCAATAAAATATTTTCTCGAAATGAGAACTCTTTTCCGTTCTCAAAATTGGAGTAAAATATTTTCTCGAAATGAGACCACTTTTCCGTTCTCAAAAATGGAATAAAATATTTTCTCGAAATGAGACCACTTTTCCGTTCTCAAAATTCGAATAAAATATTTTCTCGAAATGAGACCACTTTTCCGTTCTCAAAATTGGAAGAAAATATTTTCTCGAAATGAGACCACTTTTCCGTTCTCAAAATTCGAATAAAATATTTTCTCGAAATGAGACCACTTTTCCGTTCTCAAAATTCAAATAAAATATTTTCTCAAAATGAGAACACTTTTCTGTTCTCAAAATTCGAATAAAATATTTTCTCGAAATGAGACCACTTTTCCGTTCTCAAAATTGGAAGAAAATATTTTCTCGAAATGAGACCAATTTTCCGTTCTCAAAATTCGAATAAAATATTTTCTCGAAATGAGACCACTTTTCTGTTCTCAAAATTCGAATAAAATATTTTCTCGAAATGAGACCACTTTTCCGTTCTCAAAATTCGAATAAAATATTTTCTCGAAATGAGACCACTTTTCCGTTCTCAAAATTGGAAGAAAATATTTTCTCGAAATGAGACCACTTTTCTGTTCTCAAAATTCGAATAAAATATTTTCTCGAAATGAGACCACTTTTCCGTTCTCAAAATTGGAAGAAAATATTTTCTCGAAATGAGACCACTTTTCTGTTTTCAAAATTCGAATAAAATATTTTCTCGAAATGAGACCACTTTTCCGTTCTCAAAATTCGAATAAAATATTTTCTCAAAATGAGACCACTTTTCCGTTCTCAAAATTCGAATAAAATATTTTCTCGAAATGAGACCACTTTTCCGTTCTCAAAATTGGAAGAAAATATTTTCTCGAAATGAGACCAATTTTCCGTTCTCAAAATTCGAATAAAATATTTTCTCGAAATGAGACCACTTTTCTGTTCTCAAAATTCGAATAAAATATTTTCTCGAAATGAGACCACTTTTCCGTTCTCAAAATTCGAATAAAATATTTTCTCGAAATGAGACCACTTTTCCGTTCTCAAAATTGGAAGAAAATATTTTCTCGAAATGAGACCAATTTTCCGTTCTCAAAATTCGAATAAAATATTTTCTCGAAATGAGACCAATTTTCCGTTCTCAAAATTCGAATAAAATATTTTCTCGAAATGAGACCACTTTTCCGTTCTCAAAATTCGAATAAAATATTTTCTCGAAATGAGACCACTTTTCCGTTCTCAAAATTCGAATAAAATATTTTCTCGAAATGAGACCACTTTTCCGTTCTCAAAATTGGAAGAAAATATTTTCTCGAAATGAGACCAATTTTCCGTTCTCAAAATTCGAATAAAATATTTTCTCGAAATGAGACCACTTTTCTGTTCTCAAAATTCGAATAAAATATTTTCTCGAAATGAGACCACTTTTCCGTTCTCAAAATTCGAATAAAATATTTTCTCGAAATGAGACCACTTTTCCGTTCTCAAAATTCGAATAAAATATTTTCTCAAAATGAGAACACTTTTCTGTTCTCAAAATTCGAATAAAATATTTTCTCGAAATGAGACCACTTTTCCGTTCTCAAAATTCGAATAAAATATTTTCTCGAAATGAGACCACTTTTCCGTTCTCAAAATTCGAATAAAATATTTTCTCGAAATGAGACCACTTTTCCGTTCTCAAAATTGGAAGAAAATATTTTCTCGAAATGAGACCACTTTTCCGTTCTCAAAATTGGAAGAAAATATTTTCTCGAAATGAGACCACTTTTCCGTTCTCAAAATTCGAATAAAATATTTTCTCGAAATGAGACCACTTTTCCGTTCTCAAAATTGGAAGAAAATATTTTCTCGAAATGAGACCAATTTTCCGTTCTCAAAATTCGAATAAAATATTTTCTCGAAATGAGACCACTTTTCCGTTCTCAAAATTCGAATAAAATATTTTCTCGAAATGAGACCACTTTTCCGTTCTCAAAATTGGAAGAAAATATTTTCTCGAAATGAGACCACTTTTCCGTTCTCAAAATTGGAAGAAAATATTTTCTCGAAATGAGACCAATTTTCCGTTCTCAAAATTCGAATAAAATATTTTCTCGAAATGAGACCACTTTTCCGTTCTCAAAATTCGAATAAAATATTTTCTCGAAATGAGACCACTTTTCCGTTCTCAAAATTCGAATAAAATATTTTCTCGAAATGAGACCACTTTTCCGTTCTCAAAATTGGAAGAAAATATTTTCTCGAAATGAGACCACTTTTCCGTTCTCAAAATTCGAATAAAATATTTTCTCGAAATGAGACCACTTTTCCGTTCTCAAAATTCAAATAAAATATTTTCTCAAAATGAGAACACTTTTCTGTTCTCAAAATTCGAATAAAATATTTTCTCGAAATGAGACCACTTTTCTGTTCTCAAAATACGAATAAAATATTTTCTCGAAATGAGACCACTTTTCCGTTCTCAAAATTGGAAGAAAATATTTTCTCGAAATGAGACCACTTTTCCGTTCTCAAAATTGGAAGAAAATATTTTCTCGAAATGAGACCACTTTTCCGTTCTCAAAATTCGAATAAAATATTTTCTCGAAATGAGACCACTTTTCCGTTCTCAAAATTCGAATAAAATATTTTCTCGAAATGAGACCACTTTTCCGTTCTCAAAATTGGAAGAAAATATTTTCTCGAAATGAGACCAATTTTCCGTTCTCAAAATTCGAATAAAATATTTTCTCGAAATGAGACCACTTTTCTGTTCTCAAAATTCGAATAAAATATTTTCTCGAAATGAGACCACTTTTCCGTTCTCAAAATTCGAATAAAATATTTTCTCGAAATGAGACCACTTTTCCGTTCTCAAAATTCGAATAAAATATTTTCTCAAAATGAGAACACTTTTCTGTTCTCAAAATTCGAATAAAATATTTTCTCGAAATGAGACCACTTTTCCGTTCTCAAAATTCGAATAAAATATTTTCTCGAAATGAGACCACTTTTCCGTTCTCAAAATTCGAATAAAATATTTTCTCGAAATGAGACCACTTTTCCGTTCTCAAAATTCGAATAAAATATTTTCTCGAAATGAGACCACTTTTCCGTTCTCAAAATTCGAATAAAATATTTTCTCGAAATGAGACCACTTTTCCGTTCTCAAAATTGGAAGAAAATATTTTCTCGAAATGAGACCACTTTTCCGTTCTCAAAATTCGAATAAAATATTTTCTCGAAATGAGACCACTTTTCCGTTCTCAAAATTGGAAGAAAATATTTTCTCGAAATGAGACCACTTTTCCGTTCTCAAAATTGGAAGAAAATATTTTCTCGAAATGAGACCACTTTTCCGTTCTCAAAATTCGAATAAAATATTTTCTCGAAATGAGACCAATTTTCCGTTCTCAAAATTCGAATAAAATATTTTCTCGAAATGAGACCAATTTTCCGTTCTCAAAATTCGAATAAAATATTTTCTCGAAATGAGACCACTTTTCCGTTCTCAAAATTCGAATAAAATATTTTCTCAAAATGAGAACACTTTTCTGTTCTCAAAATTCGAATAAAATATTTTCTCGAAATGAGACCACTTTTCCGTTCTCAAAATTGGAAGAAAATATTTTCTCGAAATGAGACCACTTTTCCGTTCTCAAAATTTGAAGAAAATATTTTCTCGAAATGAGACCACTTTTCCGTTCTCAAAATTGGAAGAAAATATTTTCTCGAAATGAGACCACTTTTCCGTTCTCAAAATTCGAATAAAATATTTTCTCGAAATGAGACCACTTTTCCGTTCTCAAAATTCGAATAAAATATTTTCTCGAAATGAGACCACTTTTCCGTTCTCAAAATTTGAATAATTTTTTTTTTAAATGAGACTACTCGTTCAGTCTCGGAAAGTATTAAATCCGAGACCACTCGGACAGTCTCATCGCGTCTAACTAATGAAAGTCTAAAAAGACTACTCATTCATCCTCAAACATTCTCGAGAAGTAGTCGAAACGAGACCACTCGGTCAGTCTCGGAAAGTGTAAGGAAAAATTATTCGAAAAGAGACCACTTGTCCAGTCTCGGAAAGTATTAAATCCGAGACCACTCGGACAGTCTCATCACGCCTAACAAATAAAAGTCAAAAAAGACTACTCATTCATCCTCAAACATTCTCGAAAAGTAGTCGAAACGAGACCACTCAGCTTCTCTCGTTCATTCTTGTTCATTTACATAAAATAAATTAAAATTGAGACTTCTCGTAAACTGAAAAAGTCAATGAGACCGAAATGAGACCCTTGAGACTACGTATTTTTAGGTCTCACTGAGACTGAAATTTTTACCCGGGATTACACCTGTCATCCGTAAGTTTTTAGCCCCGTACGAAGTACTGGGGGCTTATAAGATTAATATGCCGTTTGTAACACGTCGAATTAGAAGCAGACAGTAAGGGCAAAGCATTTGGTTATGTTCATAGATGACGAATCCGCAATAAAAAAAATGTCCGTCCGTCCGTCCGTCCGTCCGTCTGTGACCCCTCTAGCTTGAGCAAATCACAACCTTTTTTCAAAATTCTTTTTTTCCCCGATTGGTATCGACAAAAGTAAGGTCAAGTTCGAAAATGGGCATGGTAGGATCGGCCCTTCCAGAGCTAGGGCCCTATAGGTGTTTTTCAGTCTTTCGACGATATCTACCGAAATACGCACGCAATAGCTGCTTGTGATATATCAAATGAAAGGTATTGACGAGTAGAAAAAAGTTGCTGAACATTGTTTTTGTGTAGGATGCAACGCGAGCTTGTTGGAAGGGCTCAAAGGTCGTTACTCGGCCCTAAGTGTTTTTTCCACATAAATCGAGTAAATCTCATCCGATTTTGCCAGATTTAGTTTTTTATGGAAGGTAATTGAATACCGAAAAGAACGTGTCGATAAAAGTTTCAAATTTGGGCCCTTGGACTAAGGCCGCTACTCGGCCTTAAGTGTTTTTTGCACATAAATCGAGTAAATCTCATCCGATTTTGCTAGATTTTGTTTTATTTGAGAGATAATTGAATGCCGAATAGAATGATGGCAAAAAAAGTTTCAAATTTGGGCCCTTGGACTAAGGCCGCTACTCGGCCCTAAGTGTTTTTTGCTCATAAATCGAGTAAATCTCATCCGATTTTGCTAGATTTTGTTTTATTGAGAGATAATTGAATGCCGAATAGAATGATGGCAAAAAAAGTTTCAAATTTGGGCCCTTGGACTAAGGCCGCTACTCGGCCCTAAGTGTTTTTTGCACATAAATCGAGTAAATCTCATCCGATTTTGCTAGATTTAGTTTTTTATGGAAGGTAATTGAATACCGAAAAGAATGATGGCAAAAAAAGTTTCAAATTTGGGCCCTTGGACTAAGGCCGCTACTCGGCCCTAAGTGTTTTTTGCTCATAAATCGAGTAAATCTCATCCGATTTTGCTAGATTTTGTTTTATTGAGAGATAATTGAATGCCGAATAGAATGATGGCAAAAAAAGTTTCAAATTTGGGCCCTTGGACTAAGGCCGCTACTCGGCCCTAAGTGTTTTTTGCACATAAATCGAGTAAATCTCATCCGATTTTGCTAGATTTTGTTTTATTTGAGAGATAATTGAATGCCGAATAGAATGATGGCAAAAAAAGTTTCAAATTTGGGCCCTTGGACTAAGGCCGCTACTCGGCCCTAAGTGTTTTTTGCTCATAAATCGAGTAAATCTCATCCGATTTTGCTAGATTTTGTTTTATTGAGAGATAATTGAATGCCGAATAGAATGATGGCAAAAAAAGTTTCAAATTTGGGCCCTTGGACTAAGGCCGCTACTCGGCCCTAAGTGTTTTTTGCTCATAAATCGAGTAAATCTCATCCGATTTTGCTAGATTTTGTTTTATTGAGAGATAATTGAATGCCGAATAGAATGATGGCAAAAAAAGTTTCAAATTTGGGCCCTTGGACTAAGGCCGCTACTCGGCCCTAAGTGTTTTTTGCACATAAATCGAGTAAATCTCATCCGATTTTGCTAGATTTTGTTTCATTTGAGAGATAATTGAATGCCGAATAGAATGACGGCAAAAAAAGTTTCAAATTTGGGCCCTTGGACTAAGGCCGCTACTCGGCCCTAAGTGTTTTTTGCTCATAAATCGAGTAAATCTCATCCGATTTTGCTAGATTTTGTTTTATTGAGAGATAATTGAATGCCGAATAGAATGATGGCAAAAAAAGTTTCAAATTTGGGCCCTTGGACTAAGGCCGCTACTCGGCCCTAAGTGTTTTTTGCACATAAATCGAGTAAATCTCATCCGATTTTGCTAGATTTAGTTTTTTATGGAAGGTAATTGAATACCGAAAAGAACGTGGCGAAAAAAGTTTCAAATTTGGGCCCTTGGACTAAGGCCGTTACTCGGCCCTAAGTGTTTTTTGCACATAAATCGAGTAAATCTCATCCGATTTTGCTAGTTTTTGTTTCATTTGAGAGATAATTGAATACCCAATGGAAAGTTGGCAAAAAATTTTGGGTTTCTAAAATAATGTCGTAAATTGTTGGTTTTATTTGAGAGGTACTTCGTACGGGCTTTCGTAATTGCGCTATGCGCAATTTTAAAAATGAACAATTTCAGTAAATTTGACCATGCATTTTGGTAACAGACGCATTAGAGGGTTGTAGACGTATTAGGGTTCCGGGCGTATTACGGCTACGGACGTATTATGGTTACGGACGAAATAGAATTACGGGTCGTACGGGGCTAAGTCGCAGCAAACGCTCCGACTGTTCTGATGCCTTGTTTTTTGACATTTGTTGGGTCAACGCACTTCAAGCATGAGTAGTACTGAAACTTAGCAGTGTGTCGAACAACCGTAAAACATTGTAAAAAGCCATTTCATAAGAATAGCTGTTGACTACGATCACTTTTGCTTGAAGTGCTTTGCTCGGATTAGATGTTTGGCTAATCTCCATTGTAAAACAACATGTCCGATACAAACTAAGGTTCGGGTTGAACTTCTTGTTGAACTGTTTAAATTTAGGTTGACTCGGAACCTGTTCTTGACCTGAATAAAAGATTGCAGGTCCGACGTGAACCTGATCTGAGCTTGAAATGTTTCAAAAATCAACCCGATCAGACCTGAAAACTTCCAGGTTCCGGTCAGACCCGAAATTGAAAATTCAGGTTCAGATCTAACTCACGTCGAACTGGATATCCTAATTCGATTTCACGTCACATCGAACCCTACCCGTTCCGAGCATTAATCCGAACAAATCTGAAAGATTATCGATTCGGCAATATTTTCAAAGCCTTGCATTAATTTCTGATTTACCCATTTTGTTCCTGATTAGCAGGGTGAATAGCGTGGCAATTATTTTCATTTGAGATACACGCATCGATCACTTGAAATCGTAACAATTGATGGCTTTTCAAGTGGATAACATTCATTTTCTTTTATCGAACATAACAATCGTTATGATGTGACTCATGAACTTTTATTTTATCGCAAGTACCGTACTGTACTCACTTATCTTCAATCTATGATGGACTTTATATCAGCAAAAAATTTCGTTTATGTAAAAATCTTTTTTTTTTTAAAGCAATTATATATTTGAATAGACGGGGTAATTCCTCATTAAACTACCTACTGCATCGATAAGATTACAAAAGTAGCTAAATCTATTAGATAAGCAAATATTTACGTTCGTGTTATGTCTACAAATTGAACAAATTTACGTGAGAATCGTAATAAATAAACAGTGGCCATAGAAAGTTCTTGAGCACGTAGATACCGCGTGCGGTTAATACTTAAGATTAACAAACGTTTCGATTCGACCTTTCTAAGACAACTTTAAGATAAAGATTCAAATAAAACCAACGGAACATTCGTAGGTCATGGCATTTAGTAGTCTACGCGAATTCAAATCTTTTCGGTATTGTGTCCTCTCACACGCACCACAACAAACAAACTTTTTCCCTAAATTACACCGGTTATATATAGACCCAAAAGAATGTGACGAATTATCGGATTTACCGATTTTTAACGTAATTTTTAGCAGATTACTCAATCTTCGGACTGGAATAAATGATTAAATCCGATTTGAAGCAAATTGATATTGATTGTGTGTCGCTTGTCGCGGTTATCAAACTCTAGTTCGGTTTTTACCGCAAACAAAACCACACTTGATCTCGACGAAATTATTATATTTCAGTTTAAAACGTTGCCAAGTTCACAACGAAATTTGAGTAGTTGCGGTTTTGCGGATTGTTATATTGAACGGGCAACAGAAAAACCAAATTAAATTTAAATGATAAATGAATGAGCACAGTAATTAATAATAAAAATAAATTATTGTGTTCGAATACATTCAAACGACCTTGATTTAACGTTGGTTGGTGTTATTTTATTTCTTTTTTTTTTATTAAAATTCTATTTGTTGTGTTATTGGTTTACCTGTAATTCACGAGTTATTGTATTTGACGAATTGTTCATTTTTTTTTCCCATGGAATTTATTATATTAATGAGCACGTGAGTCAATCGAAACCTTGACCTCACATCTTTGGAGTGGACAAGAATTATAATATTAGTGAATTGAAACGACAATACCAGTGAGGTGGATACATATAACAATAGACGTCCAGTCATTGTTCTTTGGTAGCAGCTCAAAGAAGAGTTAGCTAGAAGTTCTAGCTTTAATAGTTGATTACATTTGATGCTGCGAAAGTAATTCATTACATGAGGTAACAGTATTGAGATAAAAGCAAACGCACGCACAGGTGTGTTTCTTAAGCAATAAGGCTGCGGTAGTTTCGACACGTGAAAAGTAGAGTGTACACTTGTCGAAATAAAGACAGTAACCGAAGTGAGTTGCTCAAAAACATACGACTTAGTTTGTGAAAATTGGTTTCCAAATCAATGAATTACGTAGCAGCATCGAATGTATCCTGTCGCAAGAAGGCTGGATTGATTATCAACCAGTTGATTACAGTCCTTAACATCTAAAAACGAGCCACTGACGAGATTTTCAAATTAATCACATTCCACTTACATTCCACTTACATTCCACTTACATTCCACTTACATTCCACTTACATTCCACTTACATTCCACTTACATTCCACTTACATTCCACTTACATTCCACTTACATTCCACTTACATTCCACTTACATTCCACTGATTGAGGTTTGAGGTAGTTGTCAAAACGAATTGGCTGAATACTTTAGCGTGGCGCTTCTATTGAATTCAAATAAATTCGATTCAAGTAAAATTCAGTAAACGCACTGATCAATCGATTTTTATGTTTACTCTAGTAATTATTGCCCGATACGCGAGAAGGGAGTTCATTTCCGGTCCACTCAGACAATTTACATTTTCTATTGAAAAGGCAATTGTCAAAATGATATCTAAACCATAGAAGACTGCAGACTAGAAGGTTAAGTCATCTGTTCATCAACCTACTTTTTCATTTCATTTTTTGTTTTGCTTAATATCTTATGTCTTTGAATTAACATCGATATTTCAAGATAATAACAAGATGTTCTGTGAAAACACAAAAAATTCAGTAAAACAAGAAAGGAAATGAAAAAGTAAAGTGACTTTACCGTCTAGTTTGCAGACGTCTATGGCTTCGATTTAATTTTCACAATTGTCCTTTCTATAGAAAATGTTTGTTTGATGAGTGGACTGGTTTCGTTGAATACGTTTCGTACATTGAATAACACAGAGAACAAATGGGTGTGTGTAAAGTAGAAATTAACTCAACTCTAGTTTCGCGTTGCGCGCAAGAATTACCGGAGTTAACATCAAAATCGATTGATTGCTAAATTTTACTTAAATCTAATTATTTTGAATTTTATATAAGCCACACTAAAGTATTCAGCCAATTCGTTTTGACAACTACCTCAATCAGTGGAATGTGATTAATTTAAAAATCTCGTCAATGCAATGGTCGATTATCACAAAGGAATTCACGTAAAACCGAAAATATTCTTCGTGTAATGGATCATTTTCGCAGAGTGCAAAGTGCCAAGTAATGGTCAACTTTCGATAGAGAAAGGCTTCAATTAATTGTTAATTTGTCGATATAATATTTGAGTTTTCTGTAGCATATAATGTGAAGCAATCTATAACTAACGAAAAATCAAACGAAAATAGTCGGAAATCTGCTACAGTCAGAGAGAGTGAAATTTCTGCATGAATTTGTTTCAGCTAATCTACACATACAATTAAAACTGTTCATATTTGTTTAAACACGGTTTAAACTGCTGCCCACACGCCCGTGGTGGAAGTAAAACCGTATAAGAACGTATAGCAAGTTTTGATGGTTTGTGTGGATCAGTTGAAGCAAATTCATGCTCAGGCATGAGCGCCGACGGAGAAACCTCGGCGGCGGCTAGCCGAAAAAAATTTCTCGGCGGCGGCGAAAAAGTTGGCTTGAGCCGGCTTAAAATGTCTCGGCTGGAGGTTCCTTTTAACTTTTTTTTTAAATAAAAACGTTTAGATAAATTCATGGAAAATGAACTAGTAAGCATGAAAATGAAATTGTACGGAAAGCGAAAATGTAGGTAGATTAGGTTGTTCAAAGTGCAAGTGGAACTGGTCTTGTTACAAGCAAGTCTAAGTCTAAGGTTCACTAACACGTCAAGTTTTATTGCCTCAAAACTTGAACTAAATGGAAAATCATGCTCCGGTACACTCATTTAACTCATTAAGAAAATGGTTTTCGAGAAGAAATCGAAAGCTCAGGAAAATCAAGTAAAAATTGAAAAGAAAAAAAATCGAGAAAATTCGCAAAGATCGATAAAGTTTTCTCAAATTTGTGAATTAACTGATTGTGCGCCTTCGGCTCGTTCCGCAAAGGTCATACTTGCCAAAACAACAAACTTAGAAGCGAGGACGTAATATACCATTCTGGAAAATTCATGAAAACTCAAGAAAATTTTCAAAATTTTCTTAATTTTGAAAAAAAAAAAAATCAAAAAGTACTTGAGCTGCTTAGGGTCAACAGGAATCTCGGTTTTCAAAATTATTTCACCCATTCACCTTTCGAAATCTTTATTTCATTTTCCAGCCGTTTCACGCCGGCTTGAGCGGTGTTTTTGGCACCGGCTCGGCTGCGGCGCGGCTTGCTCAAAAATTGCCGGCGGCGGCTTATTTTCGGCGGCGCTCATGCCTGTTCATGCTTAAGTTTTATTGCCTCTGACTGGAAGCGTTTCTTAGAGCGTCATGGATTGTTTTCAATTTAGTAGATGAGATAAAGTGCTACGAAGGTTACTCATACAACGTCCAACAAATTTCGATCTATTTAAAAAAGTACATCCGTTCGTCACGGGAAAGGTTACGAAATTCGCCATATGAATCATGAAAACTCCCATTACACCTCTCTTTTGCCACTTAATTATGTACTCACTACAATTAAATATTCAATCAAATTTCAGCAAACCAAATAAAACACCCAACATGTGGCGCATAGTTGCTCTACTATTTGTATCAAATGCATTCACTCCGACGACAACACTTCCCCAAGGTGCTCCGGAATCTGTTTGTGACACATTGCTTCCATTTCACGGAGGTGGCATACGACCGATGACTACCGTTTCACCATTTAGCATAGTACCGACAGCTTCGGCCGTTGGTCAAGGCCAAATATTAACCGTAGAAATAAGATCAGTTCCGCCAGAGCTGAGGTTCGGCGGATTTATGCTGCACGCAAGAACTACCAGTCCACCGTATAAAGTCGTAAGTGCGGTTTTCATTCCGACAATATGGTTGGATTGCTTTACTTATACATAATGTAAACACTTACAGATTGGACGATTTGCTCCATCCATTGACGGACTAGTCAAATTAATTAACTGTGATGGTGTTGATAACACAGCTACTCATGTAAGTCCCAGTCCTAAAGGTGACATTGGCTTACAGTGGCAAGCTCCGAACGACTTCCTCGGCGAAGTTGTTTTTAAGTAAGTTATTCTCACTAACGCGACCAAAAACAGGGTTTACTGCAACGACACTCTTACAGCGCAACAATTGCTCAAGAATACGACAAATTTTGGGTTGGTCTTGAATCAACTCCCGTTCAAGTTGTACAAAGAGGTGCTGTAATTCCACCGACAACCGGAATATCAACAACACGCCGTCCAGTCGCTTCCACCGTTCCGGCTTATGTTCCACAAATCAAAGCAACGGTAAAACATTTTCAAAAATCAGCAGCTACCAACGGTTGCGTTACCAAATAATTTTGTCCAATTTCGTTCAGCAACTCAACACCGACTCGATCTACGAAGGATGTGGATCAACGAAAAATTGCTTTGGAACGCCAAATAATTGCGTTACCAGTCAAAACTGCCAGGGCATGGTTACTGTGGAAGTGATTGGTGGGAAATTCCATTTTGAATTAAAATCGATTGCAAGTGAGTAGTCTCGCTGTCGCACGTGATTTACCGTTTTAACATTTTTTCCATCGTCAGATAATGTCCAGTATATAGCAGTGGGTATATCTACCGATGATCGAATGGGTAACGATGCAGGCATGGAATGCATCCCAGAAAACGGTGACATTCGTGCGTATTCGTCGTATGTTACAGCTCAACCCTTAGGAGCAACACGTCAACAGGTGGTAAGTAGTGAGGGTCGAATGAGTACACGACCGAACAACGTGATTCCGATTTGCATAAACGCGACGAAGAACAAAAAGACTTTGAGCTCGATTTAAATGTCTTTGATTAGGAGGATTTATCATTTGTGTTGTGGGTTTTTCACGCTAATATCGATCAAACTTTCGTCTGGCGATAAGTAAGTTATTAACGCTCAATCATCGTGATAATGTGATAATCCGTATTCGTCTACGAGCTATACGAGCTGACAGTATTAAGTGATCGGTTTCGGTTGTAGCCACTGTATGCAAGGTATTTACTAGATATTTACGTGCACGTCCGTTCTCCAGCATCACAGTCGTTTTAATTCAAAATAGATTGATTCTACCGGCCTCATGCTGTTACTTAAGAATCTTTTGTGGATCTCTGTTGTCATTCGTTCATGTCCTTACCAAACTAAAGTTAGACGATTTAGTTATACCGACATGTTGACTCACAGGCAAATGATTCACTCATGTCTCGCTGGACTTTCCGGCTATTCAGACACTTTTGATTTTGTTCGGGCGACACTATTTGCAACAATTTTCTCACAAGGTGTTCTGGCGACTGTGTTGGTTTTACTAACCCCGCGGAATTTGATGCAAGTCGATCGGAGCTGGGAGTTCATGATTCCATCCGAAGTGGTCATACCAACCACGTACCCTACCCGAGGGTTTGTATCGGTACCACGGGAGCTGGAAGCCCCCCGAGAACCAGAGAAACTCTCGGTATCGGGCCCAGCGATGGTTGAGGAGCCTATCCTTGGCTGAAACGTGGTGGCTGTCGGTTCAATTGCGCTTTATGCGCTGGGGTACTGCTCCCGGGGAAAGTGCAGTAAGGGTTGAGATGGGCTCTGGCCTCACCTTTGGTAATGTTGGTGCATGAACACCGGCATAAAAAGGTAGTTCTACCCGCTGATTGAGCGGTAATCTCGATCAAATCCTTTTTGGAAAGGAAGAGCTGTTAAGCTTATGGCAGGTAAGCTCTCTAATCTAAAGATATGTTTTCTGTGTTGGTTTTACTGTCGTTATGTGGCAGGTTGAATGAACCAATATACTCGGACTAAACAAACAACCGCAATGCAAACAATGATACTCTACGGAGGTGAATCCCTTCGTATCTTTACTTTCTTGAACTGTTTCAATTTTCGTTAATTTTCTCGAAAATTTGAGAAGTTCAACGGAAAAATGTTCATGTTTAAATCGAGCCCGAAGTCCATTTGCTTCTATTTCTGACATTTTCCTTCCGCCTTAGCCGCAAAATGTCATAAGACTACAAAACTCGTCCTTTGTCGATGGAGTAATATACTGCAAAATCGAACGCGACGCAGTCACAACGATTTTAGGAAAAGAGTTTGATTTAATCAACAACAAATATCACCTACTGGTAGCCCTTGGGAGTTCAGTCAGACGTAAGACCACTGCCTTAATTTTAAAATAGTCATCAAGATGTGAAATTCACATTTACAGCGGATTCCGTCGACTACCACGACCAACGTTTGGCCTCGAGTCAAGCAATCAATTTAGGGGAAGTTCAATATCTGCGTGGCAGATCAGTTCTGTTATTCCGACTACATGGTGCCTTCATGTTAGTCGCCTGGATCGGTGCAGCATCCGCTGGCATACTGTTGGCCAGATATTTCAAACAGACATGGGTTGGTAGCTCATTATGCGGCAAAGATCAATGGTTTGCTGTAAGTCGAATTGACGCAATCGAATCGGTCAGCTGATCTAATCGTCTGATATCAATGTTTCAGTGGCACAGATTCTTTATGATTGCAACGTGGGCATTGACAATTGCCGGTTTCGTAATTATATTCGTGGAACTACGCGGTTGGTCGGCCGCCGACAATCCTCATGCGATACTGGGAACAGTAACGACAATTTTGTGTTTCATTCAGCCGTTTATGGCATTGTTCAGACCGGGTCCCACCGACAAAAATCGACCGATATTCAATTGGGCACATTGGTTTGTCGGAAACGCGGCACATCTATTGGCCAGTAAGTTTTTTTCGTGCGGAAGAAAATGTTAGTGTGGCAGCGGAGAGTAAAAATAATCAATTTTCAGTCGTCACAATATTCTTCGCCGTACAGTTGACTGCAGCACAATTACCGAGTTGGTACGATTGGATTTTGGTGGCGTTTGTTGCATTCCATGTTGTAATGCATTTCGTATTTTCGGTGAGTAAACTTTTCATCCATTTCGATTTTTTAGAGCCACAGCACTGCTCCTAGCATGAATATAGCAAACATTCGAAGGCTGATGAAGTTACAGGACGCACTTCGTTTCTTTGAACGTATTGTCATTGTTAAAGCGAACAATACAAGCGATCCTAAGCAATAGGTCTCATCACAAAAGCCTTCAAATTTGACACTTGTGAATTCAGTGTTCATGCTAGGAGCAGTGCTGTGTTAGAGCCCATCCATGACGAATGTCGGCACTAAGGGTAAAGGTTGTTGAAATTTTTAAAAACGTGTGGACGTCCTTTTTGAGGGGCCTTCTGTTGCAGTGAAACGATGTAAATGGAAAACTTACGCGGATTAATTGGAGTGATTACAGTCACAGCTTTCCACAATTTACGAAAATATTTTTCCAAAAATAGTCCCTCGATTTGAAACAAGTGACAAATTGTTTCATTTTACCCGATCAAAACTTTTGTTTTACGACTTTCCTTTAAGACACATCGTAGGAAGTCCAAATTTGTGTCAAAATGAAGGTATTGGAGCCACACGAAGAATGGCTGACAATTTGACCCGTGAGCTCGCCCGTGATGCAGTAGACTCATCAACGAAAATTTTATTTTTCAATTGCCTTCTTCATGTGGCTCCAGAATTTTCATTTTATCACCAATTTGTGTGACTACGCGTCAGTCGAATAGCCCCAGAAATGAAAGTCACAGAACAATCGTATGGAGTAATATAATATTAGAGAGATATTGACATGGGCTCTCTGTCTATTAACTTCAAAACAAGAAGACGTTTTATTCAACACCATCATAAAATAGTTGAACGGATAAGGAATCCAATGCAAATATTCTTAATGAAATCGGTTCAATATCACTGAATAAATAACCGAAACCAATCGGAAATGAAGCAGTGTGAAACAATTCTGTTGATTTGCTGCAGAATATTGGAAATTTGGTGTCACCAATTACCGAAACCACTTGTCGTTAAACTTCTCACATCGGGGGTGGATAAGCGCAAAATTCGTTGACAAACTCTTTTTTCTCTTTTTTTTGTATGGGATTTTCCAATTGGTGACAAAGGATTTTCATCGTTACACTCAGCAAAAATTACGTAGAAAGTGTTTCGCGTTTTAATCGTTCTCGAACCCACACACACAATCGATCTTATATAAGATTGAAACATATACCGTATAACGGCACAGTCTCGTACATCTCGTCTGTCTTGCCACGAGTCAACAAAAGAAAAAAGTGTGCATGGCATGTCTCTATCAATATTTATATACAGATGCAGTAGTGGATTTTGTGGGTTGGATTTGTGGTATCAAAAGTGGAAGCAGAGTTTCTGAACTAATTTCGGTTTTTGTATTCGAGAATTTTCTTCCCTTAATTTGCCCCTCGTCTAACAATTAACAGCAAAAGACAAAGACAACGGTTTTCTGATTGTAACCTGAGTTCACGCTAAAATTCCCTTCAAAATCGAAATTCAATTTCAGTGGTTGTGATGCCATCAAAGGCTTTGCATTTTGTATGAAGAAGCGAATGATTTTCAATTGTCGTCTCGTAATTGGGTCAATTATTCAGTTTTATATTTGGAGTGTATACACTGCAGAGTGAAGTAGGAATTTGAAAACAACGCAAAAGCGAATGACGAAACTTCTTTCACGTTTTATTTTATGATGGAATAAGTTCGCAAAAAATGCTTAAATGATTAAAGTAAAGTAATCTCCCCGACGGTGTGCTGATCCAGAGCGCATATATATTCTTCAGTATTTAACTAAGATCACGAGACATTGCCGTGTTTCGTTTAGCGGCGATAAAATTGTAAATATATCGAAAAGCCATAAACTGTTACTCAACTGATAACCATACACTCGTGGTGGTCATTGTATCTCTAACATACGTAAAATCTAAAATCTCTTCTCTCGTCACACACATAATACCATACCATATACCCACGGTATATCGGGGCTATGTAATATAAAATATTAATGTTCCAATTTCCGATACTAAAACCCGTGTACATATGACGTGAACAGATTGTCCGAAAATCCCCTTATTATGATTAGATATTTTTATGTATACAGATTGCTGGATGCGTCAGCGACCAAAGCAGTGCACGACGTGTGAATTCCTTCCCGATGACGGATGTATCGCCACGGAACAGCGTCAAAGATCAACAGCGAAAAGTGGACGCACCGGTAAGTTGGCATTTAATGGTCATTTGTTTACAAAGCGGAGAAAATAGGAAGTTCCAACCAGAGCGAAAGTTCGAGATGGAATTTCCTTTTCCTCTCCGAAGTGAACACTTAATTTTTGATCGGTGAGTGGCGTGAATAACAATTTATATCCGCGAATTAAACACATCAGTTTCAAAATCAAAACGAGGTGACAGTTACAAAGAGAAAACATTCTTGTTCACCCCAAGCAAGAGGTGAGAAAATGAAAGTTTTCTCTCCCGAACTGTCATCGGAGATAGCGTCAAAAACGCCATCTTCTCACCGCATACTAGTTGAGAAAATAAGTTTATTCACGCCGCACGAACGAAAAGTTTATTTCAATTTGGTTGACTCAATGAATTTGTTGTTTGCAGTATGCTGGTCTGAGGAAGGGACTTCTTGCAATTTATCTGATAATTCTTTCACTGTTTGTGATTGCGTCGGTGGTGATTGCTGTGCTGGCCCCTATTGGCGATACAGTCCGATCGCTACAATCGGATATGCAGAATTGAACGCTTTAGTCAGTATTACTCACATGCAACTCATAATTTATTTACTCAGACTATTTTTTAAAATTAAATTTAAAACAAAACGAAAAAAAAATCCGACAATTTTCTACCATCGGGCAACTGGTTCTAATATGACGGGTTCTTTTTCGCACAAAATCTGTGATTTTGTGCTAAGAAAACAGATTCCATTTTGCATCATGTTGTTGACCATTTCTCTCGCAATTTTCGGGGCTTTAAAATTTCACTTTACGTGCGACACAGAAATGTAGCCACAGTATTACCTTTAAGAATGTTCGCCCCTCTGACATCTTATGTCTAGGTGAACTTAATGAGATAATGAGTTATCCAAGTCTCTAAAAGTTACAGTGACAACAGTGCGACATATCAGGACGTAAGTGAGTAAAGGGCTTAACAAATGACCCTCATTCACAATATTCTCACAAATGAAAGCAATTAGGTACTGGGTTTCAGATTTTTATTTTGACAAGTGTAGTGTTTACATCTCGAGCCGCCGGCGAGGGCTGCAATCACACAATTGAAATAGATAGTTATCTACACACCATTACGTAGTATATTTTAATCGTGAAGCGAATTCGTCAATCAAAATTTAAATTCAGCAGAATTGTCAGAGTGGCGAAGCAAATTTGTCCTCCAGCTGAGTCATACAATGACTTTGTAGCAAAGTCTTGCTTATATGATTTATATGATTTGGAAATGCGTTTTTCCCGCTATTTTTCCAAAATTCTTTTGTCGCATTAGTTCGAAAAAGTACTTATCAATCAAAAGACGAAAAAGTGAAAATTTTATAGCTTCATTGCGAATGATTAAGACAGCACTATGTTCTGTAACAACAGGGTAATACACCTTCGAAGGCACACGTGACGCCCAAATTAGAACACTTCACATAATAGTAGATCACATTGGATACCGCGAAAAACCAACTTGTCGAAAAACACTTACTCAAGGAAGTTGCTCTGAAAGACACAAGTGACTTTGCGAGTATGACAAGTATTAATGAATTACGTAGCAGCATCCAATGTATTCTAACCAATGCGAAAGTTGAATGTATCAAAGAAAATCACGTAAAATGAACGGAAATTTTTCCTTGTCTAATGAATCACTTTCGCAGGGGTAAATTGCTAATGTAATTGTCAACTTTCGCAAGGAGCGGGCAATAATAAAATTTTCCATTTAAAGTTGTTGATGTGCCACTAAGGTCTGATCAAGTCAGAAGTGTCCTAACCGGTTGTTTTAGAACCTAGATACAACAAATATCGTAAATTAACGACACGCACCCCATTCGTCCATTTTATGTTAACTTTGGCGCAGAGTAAAATATAATGAAATTATTTAATTAAATTTTGTATATTTTGCTCCGAATGCTCCTCTCTTTTGTATGTAAATTTTATATTTTATTAGCATTGTAAGTGTCTGTATTTATCAATATAAAATAAAATTTGTAAATTAATGTCCATTTGTGCTATATTTTATCCAACAAAAATTAATTTTTTTTTATACTTTAAAATCACTTTAAAACTTTATTTTTAAAATTATAATCGAAATATGAAACAACGATCCATTCATGTTGGATATACACCAATTAATCTGTTGAATTGAAATCACATTTTCATTTAAATTGAAAATTCATTCAATCTACAATTTCCCGCTAAACGTTTTTTCGTTTAGCCAATTTGATGTCAATTAATTCTTTAAAAAAATGTTTGTAATCACATTTCTGACCCAACTAACGGAATATACATCTACTATCTACCCATCTCTCTATTTGGTTGTTTTAAAACAAAATGTGTACATTAAATAGATTTAAATTTTATAATAGTGTTACCTTTGATATAATAAAAACCATGGAGAATTTTTGAAACAGAAAGCATTTTTCTCTTCCTGCATAATATGCAGTGCATATCACACAAATTCATTCATGAATTTATTATAACGGTGTTAATAACATGGTGTTACGCATTTTACTTTACTAGGGATGTAAAATGGCGTATCCCTCCCTTGGGGAAAATTCATTACATCGCTCGTAAAGAAATACATATTGTGCACGTGTATCCAAATGTTTATTTTGTCGAGTTGGTGATTGTGATCCTAGGCTGTAGGCGCGGAACATAATCCAACTCGTCAAAATAAACATTAAACATGAGATTAATTCCTTGGGCGACAGAAAGATCATTGTTGCAAAAGTAGAGGAAAGGCTTAAAATCAGCTATTATTCACATTTGGCTAACCAGTTCATCTTCATTCCGATTGCTACGGAGACGTCAGGGGTTATAGGAAAATTGGGTCCGGATCGATAATCAAAAATAAAAAAAAATCGGAAGTAAAATCACTGATGCTTTTAATGACAAACGTGCGACATCATTTTTCATCCAACGCATTAGCATCGCCATTCACAAAGGAAACGTGGCATCGATCACAATTCCACCATCGAAAGATTTGAAGGAGTGTTTTATCTTTAAGCATAATACGAAATATCAAATTATTTTCCTCGTATAGTCATCTACTATTACATTATTATACCAACAATGTCATGCACAAATTGTCTATTGTATGTTATAGCACTACTTGTAAAATTTCTATATATTCCTGGTTAAAATCCATTTAATCCCTCGTTTCCATAAATAATTTACCGCGTTGTGGTTTACTTGAAAATTTGTCTCAGTTTGGTTCTAGGTTTTATGCACTTGTATGTACTCAACAAGGAAAATTAATGCAGTAGTCATGGAACAGGAACTGTAGGTGTCCACGAATGCTGCAGAGGATGTCTTGGGCGATTTGGATAGATCTTTTTTTTCTTTCATATGCATTTATTCGAAGTAACAAGAAGAAAATAGATAAAAATATTCCGTAAAGCTATTGTCTGCCTCGGACATACCAATAAATTTCAGCGAAAAATTCCTCTTCGTTCAATTCTTTGATGTTTTCCCTGAACATAGATAGAGCTGGGCATGTTAATAGATGATCTGATGTTTGTTCTGACGTGTTACACTGCGGGCATGTTTCTGAACGCTTGACACCTATTCTGGTAAGATGTTTGTAGAGTAGATCATGGCCAGTTAATTTTCTGAAATTCGCCACGTATGTTTTTCGATCTGTTGATAGATAGATAGATCTTGATAAAGAGTCCGGGTGCCAAGCTTATATCTCCTCAATTTTTGGGAAAGGAGGAGTATCGACCGCATTATTTCAGTTTTTGACCCTTTTCGAACAGCTGTCCACTAGAGCGTATCGAATTTTGAGAATTTTAAGGGTCGCGATAGCCTGTGTGCGGAAAACGTAGATCATTGAAAACTAAGTCCAGGTATATGGTTGATGGATCCGAAGGTGCCCGGGAAGAAGTCCCACCGGACGACTTTAACTTTCAAATGGTCATAGCTCGGAAAGTTGAGAGTATTTCTGAAAATAATGTTCTAGCAGGATGTAGAGCGTTAAAAACTCTACAAAACTGCCAAAGAAACCGATGGTCCAAAAGGTGTGTCTGTCGAGGTTTTCTAACATCGAAAGTTCGACATTTTGGTTTTTGACTTTTATTTCCTGAGAGACAAATTATTAAGTTTAGCTTTTGGCATGAGGTTGTAGAGGAGATCGAGTACTACCAGTACACTAGGCATTGTCCCGGTCGGCGATCCATCCGAAACCACTTTTTCAACATTTTTGAATGGACTTTTTAAGTGTACCCACGTCGCCCACGAAGCCATTGCAGACAATGTAACTGGTGTTGCTGAGTCGAGGTAACCTTGACCAGTAAGTGCACATAATATTCCATAACAGTAGCTGAACTCTTTTACAAAATATTTAAGAATTCGGTGTAGCACATTTTGTACTACAAAATCTGAGAAAGTGAAATTTGTGAGAAAAACAACAACTAATCGTTTTAATTAGTTATTTGACCCACGAACAGTAGTAAGAAGTCGATTTCGTTGCAAATACACATTTTTCGATATTTTTACAAAAGGTTGAACTTCGTGGTATACCGTGTCAATATATGGTGCTACATCGAGATCCCAAATATTTTGTAAAAGAGTTTAGCTACTGTTATGGAATATTATGTACACTTACTGGCCAAGGTTACCTCGACTCAGCAACACCGGTTACAGTGTCTGCACTGGCTTCGTGGGAGACGTGGGTACACTTAAAAAGTTCATTCATTAATGTTGAAAAAGTGGTTTCGGATGGATCGCCGACCGGGACAATGCCTAGTGTACTGGTAGTACTCGACCTCTTCTACAACCTCATGCCAAAAGCTAAACTTAATAATTTGTCTCTCAGGAAATAAAATTATTAATAAAATTGTTGTATTGCTTGGTCAGTAATTCAACATTGACAAAGTGTTGTATTGCTTTGACTTGACCAAAATTGTTGAAAAAATTTCTTTTATTCAACGAAGAGCGAACGAAACGTGTTACCGTTTACGATTCGTGACGAAACGTTTTACCGTTTACAATCAATAAAAGTCAAAAACGAAAATGTCGAACTTTCGATGTTAGAAAACCTCGACAGACACACCCTTAGGACCATCGGTTTCTTTGGCAGTTTTGTAGAGTTTTTAACGCTCTACATCCTGGTACAACATTGTTTTCAGAAATACTCTCAACTTTCCGAGTTATGACCATTTGAAAGTTAAAGTCATCCGGGGGACTTCTTCCCGGGCACCTTCGGATCCATCAACCATATCAAAAATTCGATACGCCCTACTGTCCACTCATACAACCACGATATTTATAGCTGCTTACACGATTTTATCGTTACGTAGATCGTGCTTATGACCGTTTGACCCGTATAAAGACGCATATTGTGTGTGTTTGTGTGAGTAGTCCAGCTAGTAGAACAGCTGAAGTAGAATTAGATACAAATTTGGTTGACTTTAAGTAAAGAAAATTAAATTTCCTACAACTAGAAAGTTTTTCTAACTTTTTGGACGACATAGGGTGGTCCAAGAACGTGGTCAAAGTGAAGAAATATTTTAAAGCCTCTAATTCTACACTGCGTTTATCATTTTTCAGATAAAAACAATGGTTTTAGATTTGACAATATTCTACAACATTGTTGTCCGGAAAATACTCTATACATGAGGCTGTTTCGAATACAATACAAGTAACAGGATGGTCATTAACTTGATAGAGAATTAATAATTAAGCACGAATCGCAGTGCGGCTCCGTTTTTCATCCGTTTTCGCTCATTTGAGAGAGAAAGAGAGAGAGAGAGAATTGTTCAGGAAACGGACGCTTTACTATGGATTTGTCATGAGTAACAGGGTATTCAAAAAAAACGATTTCACTAAGAAAACCAGAGAGATAATAATTATGGCGGCTCAGAAGGCGCTTCGAGAGATAGAGCTAACGGCATACCTCGTTGCTCTAACTTCTAACTGACAGATGAAATATTTCAAACATAAATTGACTTCATTACTCTACCATATGAAACCTACTGTCAATCACAGATCCGATTCTATCTGGCCTGTTATCTCGCTTGTCATTTCTCTGTAGAAAGCCAATAAACAAACCACTGACATTTTCCATTTTAAACATAAAAAACCTCAAAAACACTGAAAATGTGCAGTGACTGGTTTTAGAATGGTAGTCGCTGTATGTTGGATTCTGTAAATCGATCATTCTTCTTCATTTTTAAAGAGTAGAATTTCATCACGTAGTCGATAAGGACAGACATTCAGAGGTTCGTTATCCACAAAGAAGATCGCTCTTTAAAAAAATCGTAGAAAAATTCGATGATTGATGTGGGATTTGTTGGACGGTAAGTTTATGGATAAGTCAAAGGCAAATTTGATTGATTAAATTTATCGATAATGACTAGACTAGATCGTGCCTTAGCTTAGGCAAGAAACTTTGATGACCGACTACTTTTAATCGATTCTCACCTCTATTATATACCAGGTTTAGCTTTCATGATTCACACCAAAATTACAATTCAATTTTGTGGTCTATCTCGCAGAGCTGCGATTGGTTTTGACTTCTCCGACTGTTGTTTGAACTCCTCCATTCCTTTATCTGATAAGAATGAAGTCGCTTTCGATTTAATCAGAAGAGATATGGTAGACAAAGACAACTGATTAACACCGATAAAATCCATTTCTGTAGTTGACACCGTCGTTTCAGTATAAACAACAAAGTAAATAAAAGTTGAACATCATTCTGAAATGCGTTTCTTCGTCTCAGTAAAATAATTTGATGTAAAAAGTTGTAAAAGTTCTTAAAATGACTGTTATCAATGATTGTGATGGTGCAAGCGATGCCTGTAAAAATGCTAACTCTGACGATATTTTGGATGAAAAGATATTGGTGAGAATTCATGGCAGCATGATGATTGTAGCGTGGATCGGATTTGCATCAGTTGGAATCATCATATCACGGTAAATGAAACACTTCCTAAAAGTGAACATATTCTGTTCTGACTAACATAGACGTCTTTACAAATGAGTTGCCAGTTTGAAAAGTGCCAGAACAGAATTTAAATAAGGCAACATTCCTCCAGGAGTTCGACAAAGCGTCTCACATAAATTAAGTTTTGATTGTTGGCAAAATTCCACTGCCACTTTTGATGTTCCACATAAAATAAGCGGTCAAATGACTGTTACAACTTCTGTTCTAGTGCATGGTTTGCAGAGCGTTGAAGTGAGTCATTGATGACACTTCGTAATATCAAAAGATTTTGATTTCACACGAAAAATGAGATTTTCCTTAATCGATAAGTGAAACGAGATTATGAAAAGAGGGCTAAATTTGTAATGATGGTGTTAGTGTTGTCAGCACAATTTGAATTTGTGCTTTATATACAGACAACGCACTTCACGCATGACTGCTATGCTAAATAGGGTACTGAAATTTAACAGTGTGTCACAGAGCTGTAACACACTGTGAGAAACCATTTCCTATAAAATGGTACTCTATTTGACAGCTGTCAGTGGATACAGAATGAAATGCGTTTAAAAGGGCTCAACCTCAAGGTACAACGCTTAAGTATAGTTTCCACTCAAAAAGAGCACTCCGTTTAGCCTCCGTCTTCATGACAGTTGTAAAATAGAACAAAATAACTGTCACGCAAACGGAGTGGAAATTGAATTTATTTCAATTTTTTACTCTGTTTACGTGACAGTTCCTTTGTTCTATTTTACAACTGTCATGAAGACGGAGGCTACTTTACAGTCACAAAATTCATGACATTTTCAAACTTTCTTCATACCCGAAGAACTTTCTCGAGCCAGTGTGGCCTACAGATCCTGTATACTATTTGTCCAGTTACATACCGTAATTGTACTTTCTTTTAACTCCACCTTCCTTTTGCATTCCTTTTGCGAGTTATTTATCTTAGAAGCTCAAGTCAGAACATGCTTACCGTTTCAGATACTTCAAAACAACATGGGTTAAACACAAAGTATTTGGAAGCGACCTTTGGTTTTTTGTAAGATTATTTTCATATTACATCTTAAAACGTACAATAATTGACAAGCACTCAACTTTCTATGGCAGTTGCATCGTATGCTAATGATAATAACTTGGTGCCTAACGATAATTAGTTTCGCTGTGATATTCATAGACTTAGACGGCTGGGCAAACCCTTATCCGCATGAAATATTTGGAATTATCGCAACTGTAATCTGTTTCCTTCAACCGATTATAGCAATGTTTCGACCGAATGTCAGCTCACCCAAGCGAAAATACTTCAACTTAACGCACATATTCTGTGGATTTCTCGCTTACGGATTGGCAAGTATGTTAAGCATAATCCCTAGGCTGTGTTAGTATCAACGATAAATGCGATGTGGGGCTTCAGGAGCCGTTTATGAATTATGTAACGACCTTTCAAGACCCACTATACCACATGCATTACGTAATTTCTGAGCGGCACCTCACCATTGATTGTAACTATCCTTTTTGGAAGTTAATGACTCAACTCACTAGCTACCTTAACAACGTGTCGACTTACTATACGACTGCTATTACTATCTTCTGATATTCAGAGCAGGGCCGAACTGGCCACCAGGCGCTCTTGTGATATGCATGAAAAAGCGCTCGAAGTGAAGAAAGGGCGCTACAAAGCCTTATCAACCGGAGACAGGCATGAGCGCCGACGGAGAAACCTCGGCGGCGGCTAGCCGAAAAAAATTTCTCGGCGGCGGCGAAAAAATCGGCTTGAGCCGGCTTAAAACGGCTCGGCTGGAGGTTCCTTTTAACTTTTTTTCAAAATAAAAACGTTTAGGTAAATTCATGGAAAATGAACTAGTAAGCATGAAAATGAAATTGTACGGAAAGCGAAAATGTAGGTAGATAAGGTTGTTCAAAGTGCAAGTGGAACTGGTCTTGTTACAAGCAAGTCTCTAAGTCTAAGGTTCACTAACACGTCAAGTTTTATTGCCTCAAAACTTGAACTAAATGGAAAATCATGCTCCGGTACACTCATTTAACTCATTAAGAAAATGGTTTTCGAGAAGAAATCGAAAGCTCACGAAAATCAAGTAAAAATTGAAAAGAAAAAAAATCGAGAAAATTCGCAAAGATCGATAAAGTTTTCTCAAATTTGTGAATTAACTGATTGTGCGCCTTCGGCTCGTTCCGCAAAGGTCATACTTGCTAAAACAACAAACTTAGAAGCGAGGACGTAATATACCATTCTGGAAAATTCATGAAAATTCATGAAAAATCAAGAAAATTTTCAAAATTTTCTTAATTTTGAAAAAAATTCAAAATGTACTTGAGCTGCTTAGGATCAACCGGAATCTCGGTTTTCAAAATTATTTCACCCATTCACCTTTCGAAATCTTTATTTCATTTTCCAGCCGTTTCAAGCCGGCTTGAGCCGTGTTTTTGGCACCGGCTCGGCTGCGGCGCGGCTTGCTCAAAAATGGCCGGCGGCGGCTTGATCGGCGGCTTATTTTCGGCGGCGCTCATGCCTGACCGGAGATAATACAACAAATTCAATAAAATTACAAAAGACGCACTTGTGATTTTCCAAGTCGCCACATATGTCCAGTCTGGGCCTGATTGGCAGCCAGTGTAACCCTTCTACTTTCTCATTTTCTCCAGTTATTGCCATGTTTTTTGCTGTACCATTACATGATTCCGGACTTCCCTCCTGGATTAATTGGGTGATGACAGCCTTTTTGGTGTTCCATCTACTATCACACGTTTTTTTCACGGTATATATATCTGAGCAACGCACTGTCTAGCACCGAATTTTTTTTTAAAAGTAGTCAACAGGTGTGTGTTTTGCCTTCTGATTGAGTGATGTCAAAGTCAGCTTCGGTGCTTGACAGTGCGTTGATCTGAGTAAAAATTTTCGAAAACATTGTTTCTGTACAACGAAATTCTAGATGTTAAACTACAAATCGGATGCAATTATGCTAGCTAGTGGTGCCGAACATAGCTCATTACACGATGATCCGGTAAGGTTTGATGAAAAAGATCCTTTTTCATGGGGAAGCTAATAATTTTATTTTCAAAATCTTAGATGTCTACGCATCGAAAAATCGGTCTCTATGCGTACATTATCATAAACGTACTGTTTATTGTTACATTAGTCACTGTTGTTGGAATGGGAATGGAATTCGGAAATGGAAATTCAAGCGGTGAGAATGACTAGACTTCCTTCGATTTGAAAAAAGAAAAACTGTGCTCCTGTGTTAACAAATTATTTTATTTACACATTTCTACATTACATTATGCAATAAATAGACTAAGTTAAAGATGTGTCTTTGTTCCTCACATTTTTTTATCACGAAAGCTGTTAAAGCTATGTCAACTGACTATCCGCACAAGGGAGAAAATAAAAATCTTGATTCAATTTGGCTTATTTCCAGTCTTAAGTACTTGAAGTCAAAAAAGACAGATCTTTCCAAAAATCAGGTTGAAGGTAGACTGCGGAACCCAAGCAATAACTTTTGATATGTTGTTGAAGAAGTTTTGGAAATCCCTTTTATGATACTATCATTATGACAGTAGGAGTTAGGCAAAGCACCTAGCAGGGTAATAGAAACAAGGCATCAGAACAGTCGGAGCGTTTGCTGCGACTTAGCCCCGTACAACCCGTAATCCTATTTCGTCCGCAACCATAATACGTCCGTAGCCCTAATAAGCCCGGAACCCTAATACGTCTACAACCCTCTAATGCGTCTGTTACCAAAATGCAAGTCAAGTTGGGCATTGTCAAATTTACTGAAACTGTTCATTTTTAAAATTGCGCATAGCGCAATTACGAAAGCCCGTACGAAGTGCCTCTCAAATAAAACCAACAATTTACGATATTATTTTAGAAACCCAAAATTTTTTGCCAACTTTCCATTGGGTATTCAATTACCTCTCAAATGAAACAAAAACTATCAAAATCGGTTGAGATTCACTCGATTTATGTGCAAAAAACACTTAGGGCCGAGTAGCGGCCTTAGTCCAAGGGCCCAAATTTGAAACTTTTTTCGCCACGTTCTTTGCGGTATTCAATTACCTTCCATAAAAAACTAAATCTAGCAAAATCGGATGAGATTTACTCGATTTATGTGCAAAAAACACTTAGGGCCGAGTAACGACCTTTGAGCCCTCCCAAGAAGCCCACGTTGCATCTTACCCAAAAACAATGTTCAGCAACTTTGTTCTACTCGTCAATACCTTTCATTTGATATATCACAAGCAGCTATTGCGTGCGTATTTCGGTAGATATCGTCGAAAGACTGAAAAACACCTATAGGGCCCTAGCTCTGGAGGGGCCGACCCTACCATGCCCATTTTCGAACTTGACCTTACTTTTGTCGATACCAATCGGGAAAAAAAATAATTTTGAAAAAAGGTTGTGATTTACTCAAGCTAGGGGTCACGGACGGACGGACGGACGGACATTTTTAGCCCCGTACGAAGTACTGGGGGCTTATAAGATTAATATGCCGTTTGTAACATGTTGAATTGGAAGCAGACAGTAAGGGCAAAGCATTTGGTTATGTTCATAGATGACGAATCCGCAATAAAAAAAATGTCCGTCTGTCCGTCTGTCCGTGACCCCTCTAGCTTGAGTAAATCACAACCTTTTTTCAAAATTCTTTTTTCCCCCGATTGGTATCGACAAAAGTAAGGTCAAGTTCGAAAATGGGCATGGTAGGGTCGGGACTTCCAGAGCTAGGGCCCAATAGGTGTTTTTCAGTCTTTCGACGATATCTACCGAAATACGCACGCAATAGCTGCTTGTGATATATCAAATGAAAGGTATTGACGAGTAGAACAAAGTTGCTGAACATCGTTTTTGGGTAAGATGCAACGTGGGCTTGTTGGGAGGGCTCAAAGGTCGTTACTCGGCCCTAAGTGTTTTTTGCACATAAATCGAGTAAATCTCATCCGATTTTGCTAGTTTTAGTTTTTTATGGAAGGTAATTGAATATCGAAAAGAACGTGACGAAAAAAGTTTCAAATTAGGGCCCTTGGACTAAGGCCGCAACTCGGCCTTAAGTGTTTTTTGCACATAAATCGAGTAAATCTCATCCGATTTTGCTAGTTTTTGTTTCATTTGAGAGATAATTGAATGCCGAATAGAATGATGGCAAAAAAAGTTTCAAATTTGGGCCCTTGCACTAAGGCCGCTACTCGGCCCTAAGTGCTCTTTGCACATAAATCGAGTAAATCTCAACCGATTTTGCTAGTTTTTGTTTCATTTTGCTTCATTGAATACCCAATGGAAAGTTGGCAAAAAATTTTGGGTTTCTAAAATAATGTCGTAAATTGTTGGTTTTATTTGAGAGGTACTTCGTACGGGCTTTCGTAATTGCGCAATTTTAAAAATGAACAGTTTCAGTAAATTTGACAATGCCCAACTTGACTTGCATTTTGGTAACAGACGCATTAGAGGGTTGTAGACGTATTAGGGTTCCGGGCTTATTAGGGCTACGGACGTAGTATGGTTGCGGACGAAATAGGATTACGGGTTGTACGGGGCTAAGTCGCAGCAAACGCCTTGTTTTTCTTAATGTCATTGCAGAATGACCATTAAGGCTGCTAATGGTATTATTGGTATCAAAATACTACTCTATTTGACGTGTAAAAACCTCTATTACCCTGCTAGGTGCTTTGAGTTTGGGGTTAATTTGTGATTTGCGGTTTTCGTGTTTTCGCGGTTAAATTTTTTTTATTGCAGATTCAAGAATTGCAGAATTATAAATTAGTAGATGTTCGTGAATTTTTTATTAAGTGAAACATACTAGACATCAAAATCTGAAGTGAAAGCATTTTTGCCTATGTGGGCTTGAACTAGCAACTCGTTTATCCTCTGGCCTATCCCACTCGACCAACGAGACGAGCAAAAATGAAGTCATTTCAGATGTATATGTGCCACATTTAACGTTAACCACTAATGCCAACAATATTCACGCCTTTACTAGCTCACAGGCTCGCATGAATATTGTGTGCCACACATCAGTAACCACACTGTTCTATCCATTATCCAATACATTACGTTCTCCATTCGTATTTACACTTCGGCATCAGTTCGATGTCATCGTATTGTGCAAATTTACGACAATAGTCAACTAAGGCCATTGTTTTTGGAGAAATGACAATAACCAAAGTACCAGGTGCTTTGCAATAACTTAACTGAACAAATGCGAGAATTATGAGTTCCGGTGAACTCTGGTGTAGAACAAATTTTAATTGTAGATTCGATTTGTGATGTGTTCTCTTATACGAAAATTTATGAATTTAATGAAGTGCAAGATTGCATAGCCTTAAGCATAGTTTAAGTATCAGATGTATCAGAAGTATCAGATGTATCAGAAGTATCAGAAGTATCAGATGTATCAGAAGTATCAGATTTACTGTTTATATCGTGATGCATATATCATTACATCATATACCGCTTGCGAAGTTTTGAGAATATAAACCAGAAAATATCAACAAAAAAAAAATCATCGCACAAATGGTTTGTTTTTTTGTTAAAATATTTCTTTGGACTTTGGAGGTATGTTCAATTATGATCCGGAAAAGGAAAATTAAAAAAGTTTCATTATACAAGAGCGCGTACAGAAATTCTATTTTTTCCTCGCCCAGTGAACGTGCCGAGTTAATGAAAGTGAATTTTGACAACTGCCGTTGAAATATAATCAAAATTTAATTAATTGTTTTTCACTATTTACACACAATGTCATCTCTCAAAAATAATTATTTTTCATCAATACGAAACTCGAAAATCTTTTTACATAACTATAGTTTTACTAAAGTTGAGTTTTCGTGTGAAATTTTTTGATCCGAGGCGAAGCCGAGGTCAATAAACACACGAAAACGAGACTTTTCATCTTTTTATCCCGAGCTATGTCATGGATTTTACATGATAAGGGCGTCGAGTGTAGCGTTTGAAACATGAAAAGTACGGCTTTCGACGCATGTAGCATGTAATATATACTACACACTTGTCACGAAGAGGTCGAGGCTTGCCGAGACTGATAGTGACAAGTGTGTACTCTATTTTATCACATAAGCGAAAACGAGACAACAATTGTCAGAAATAGTTGCAAGGGCAATTGGAGGAGTGATTTCACTGTCGAATAAGTCACTCAATAAAATAATCAAAGTATTCCATTAAATTAAAATTGGTCGAGTTGCCTTAGAACTGGCCTTAAATACGATGGAATTGTACGGAAATAGTTCAGAATACACAGTATCGTTCAACGGGCAACATGCCCAAAGTAATGTGTTTTTCTCAAAAGTAGATGGTAGTGTAGTGTCTTGGCGCTTGCGAGCTGGGGATAATATCCTACTAAGACGAATGTAGTACTGACATCGGGAATTGGAAGGTAGAATTTCCCACAACAATATAGACCTGAAGTGTAATTTTTGAATTAAACTTCTAGTTAAGTAATTTTGACATCCGTACACCGCGCGTATGTGATAATAGTACATTACTATACCAGTGAAGTAATTACATAGCAAGATATTAAAAGTGGAAAGGTTGAGTTTTCACGTGATCCGAGGTGCAGCCGAGGTGCAGCCGAGGTCAATACACACACGAAAACGACATGTAATGGATGCTGAGGTCGTAGAAAGAAGTGTTTCTGGAGCTGAAGCATGTAATAGTAGAATATGCACTTCAGTCCAAAATGTTCATTGTGACGATTTGGAGGTTATGCACCGAGCCGATGGCATGGTATGTAATCCAAATTATCAAACGAAACGACATATTTTGGACATAGGATGCATACACAAATTTATCTTTCGAGAATAGATATATCGAGTAAGCCCTTTTTTCGTTCTATGCAAGTACATAAAAAACATAAATTCCAATGCGACCATACTTTAAAAGAGAACAGTGTACAGTCGATAAGCGAAATTCATAATCTAGAATTAGAAGTGAAAAAAAAAACGGATTTGAGCTATGTCATTCGAGGCGTGTCGCATATAACTCACCGAAACAAATAAATTCAAATCCAAGACAAATCAAATTCCGGCCAAAATTGGACGCTGCTTTATCATAATTTCCATTTGAATTATGACAATCCGTTGAAAGCGTATGGATTTGAAATGCCAGCCGCAGTTGAATAGGCTATCCGTTAAATTTTCATACTTGTGTATGATTTCGTTGCCGAAATAACACGGAATGGCTATTATAGCGATCATACATAGTTGATACAGCATCAAGTACGTGTATGCATCTATATTGTATTGAGGCGAGGTCTGTAAAAATGATAGATTTTCTCTACGGCAACAAAATGTGAAAAATTGATTTAATTCACTATGGTCAGTTGATACGCTGTGGTACAAATGACAGATCCACTGAAAGTGATGTGCACTAAAAATCCATAAGTGACGCATTTCTGAAGATCGCCGGTGTATCTAAATATAGAAATAAAATTATGAATCCGACTTTCCCAGACAAATGATAACAGATGGCGTTGCAGATGGCAGCAGTGCCATCTGTTATCGTTTATCTGGACTTTCCATTAAAAAAAAATCACATCGACACCGAAAAGGAAGAACATTTTACTGTAATCTGTTACAGTCTCAATCAAACTTTCATTAATTTACGACAAAATCATCTGCAGTGCTTTCACTTCACATTCAAAGTCTCACGTGCAAATATGTTGGTAAACGGAAATACACCGATGCAAATCCATGGTGTCATTTTGTTTGTTCGGTTGATCATCCACCGTTATTTTATTCAATTCTTGCAAACGAATTCCAAGTATTTGAAATTTAATGCTAGCTAAAGTTGAAAGCGTTGAGCTGTTATCGAAGCGTTTACAGCTTTTGGACGTTCATCCTGCTTTATGTGTTTTTAAGAGTTCTCTTTCAGCTCCTAGGTTCAACTATCTGCTGCGTACTTGTAAGTCGTTCTTAGTACCCGAGGTGTTAAACAGGGTAGATGAGATGTTTCGTACTACGCTTGAAATTATTACGAACACGAAGCTTGGAGTGGTTTCCTGGAAGCAGGCATCTCTTCCTCTTTCGTTCGGAGGTCTAGGGATTAGGAAATCCTCGGAGTTGGCCTATCCGGCGTATTTGTCGTCTGTCCATCAGTCTTCGAAGTTATCGGATGAGATCCTCAGCAAGTTTGGTTTGAAAGTGCTGAACGGTGACGTTTTGTCAGTTTTGCAGAGTCTTCCTTCTGAATACTCTTTGTTGAGCGAAAAATCTAAGAGTATTCAAAAGGAATGGGACTTGGTAGGTGTGCGAAAGGTTTTTGACGAGTTATTGGCTTCTAGTTCTCCAGTGGACCGTGCTAGGTTACTTGCATCATCAACAAAAGAGTCTTCAAAGTGGTTGCAAGTTATACCTTCAAGTAATCTGGGGTTACTTTTAGACAATAACGCGGCAAGAATTGCCGTGGCACTTAGATTGGGTTGCAAGGTATGCGAAGAACACCGTTGTGTTTGTGGGAAGCTAGTAGACGAATACGGTCGTCATGGATTGTCTTGTAAGAATAGTAAAGGATGGACTCCAGGACACGATGATGTTAACAATATCTTCTCGCATGCTTTTTCGTCAGCCGGTGTCCCTAATGTTTTGCAACCACCAGGGATTTCGAGGGACGATGGGAAGAGGCCAGATGGAATGACGTTAATTCCGTGGAGTAGAGGAAAGTCACTGATATGGGACGTGACAGTTCGAGATACCTTAGCTCAGTCTTATTTGTCTATTTCGTCGACTAAGGCTGGAGCTGTCGCTGATCAAGCAGAGCGTAGGAAACATAATCATTATGTCGGTCTGAAAGAGAATCACTTGTTTAAACCAATAGCGTTCGAAAGTTTGGGTAGCTGTGGCCCAGAAACGAAAGCGTTTCTCGTAGTTTTAGGAAAGATGATGAAGAAGGCTTCCGGAGAGAAGAAGTCTTTAGATTACTTGCTTCAGAAGATTTCTATATCGATACAGAGGCGGAATGCGGCTTGTATATTAGGAACTTTTGGAAAAAGAGTTGATGATTGTAATTAACTCTAGTTTTAATTTTTAATTTTTGTTTTTTCGTAGACATACTAATGTTTTCTTCTTTTTTTCTTTTCCATGTTTTTCGGGAATTACCTCGAGCACAAGATATGAAAATTTAATGAAGAAATTTTATTCAATTCTTGTTTCTTTAGTTTTTAGTTTTTTCTTTTGATTATTTTAATTATTTTAATGAAATGATTTGTAATGAAACTTAATTGTAATATTTAAACATATTTTTTATCGGAGTTTTAGTGCGGGAGAGGACGCTTTCTCCGACAATAAATACAGACTATATATAAAAAAAAATTAATGCTAGCAGTGTACATCAAATAAGCCGGCAGCACCTCTATGCTCATATTTAAGTTTGCTTGTAAAATCATACAGACAACTTGATACGTATACACCAACGCATATGCAAGAGAATCTGATTGCCAATCAACTGGATACCATCCTAGATATGGCAATCGAATTTCTTCGCCCAAAATTACTCCGATGAAATTTAACAACAGAGCTAAGTTCGTAAAGCAGTATCAGCAGTAACAGGGGCAGCTTGTTAAAGTGACGCATTTGTCGATTAACGAAAACACGCTCCCGATCATTTTCCAACTGAAACACTGCGCCCATGCACAACAGACTTTCCAATCTTCGTTGGAAAAATCGCAAATTCAAAACTTTGCCGAATAGTACGATCACTGTAAGGCTCATGGAGAGGCTGTCCGTTGCATCTTCCAGGTCCTCGGCAAAAAATACATAAACGCAGATTGACAAATCGTACAGGACCAAAAATACGACAATAATCATCAGACCGTAGCAATTGTACAGTGTCGACAATTTTGTTGACGATATACCAACGGACCACAATCCACACAACTTAAAAAAATATATCAATTTCTCAACGACAGCCAATGTGCCCAACTTTCCGGTCTTCATCCTAAATTGATGGTGTTGAGAATACTACTAATATCGAAGGGAAGCAACAACTGTATTAATACTGTTATGACCAGTGAATCTATATAACCAGCACCTAATTGCACATAGGTCAAGGCATACATACAAGACGGATTTCTCGTCAATAAGGTATTACGAATTTAACACATAATTGATTGGCGATTACGTTCAAATTATGTTTTAATTTTAAGCCGATTAAATTCATTATCGATCACGACGACATGTCACGGAGGAGAGAGGAAGAGGAGAGAAGAAAACCTTCATGAAAAATTGATTACTTTCTTGAAAAGTATCATTTTGATGAATCCATTTATTATATAACCTCCAAGGCTTGTTCTTCTTATTTCTATTTTTAACTTCTAAATTTTTTATGTAAATTACCGGCAAATCTATTGAAACTTTGGTGAAATCGAAGGGCAAATATTCATAGGATGGTTATTTGTTTAACAAATGGAGAAAATGAGAAATTCCAACAAGAGCGAAAGTTTGTGGGAGAGCGGAAGCGAGGACCGGAAAATCGCTCGAGAAGTTCTCTACGATTCAATAAACGTAAATTCACCATACCACTTTTGAAAACATAAACAAAGTGACAGTTCAAGCGAGAAGAATTGTATTTTGTATGCAAAAGCTTTCGCCCCTTGAATTGACATTTCTTTACTTTCGGTCCTCTTAGCAAGCATACAATAGTCATTTGTGTACCTGTTTTGGACGATTGATTTTGGGTAATTTCGCGGATTGTAGGCCGAACGAAGTGAGGCTTACAAGCGAAAGTGCCTTAAATCAACCGTCCCAAACAGGTGCACATGTGAGTTTTCATGCAGAGGGCCGGAAACCTGAGAAAATTCGAAAAATTGCCCTCATTTTCGGCCCCGAAGCATGAAAAACTTAATACGTAACTCTTTCGGCCTACTCAATCGATACGTAAATAACTATTTTTGATACTAACATCGAAAGTTGATACTTTCGCCTCGCATGTGAGGGGCGAAAGTAAAAAAATGCATCCCACGGGAGAAAGTACTTAACGAAGAGCGAACGCAACTGAACGAACAGCGAAAGTGACTGACGTCACAGAAAATGAAAGAAATGAGAAAATCCGCTCATATTATGCACAATACTTTGATCAAATTTGTGAAACATTGTGCGCCAGTGTTCTTATTGAAATTAGCGTACGAAGTTGATACTTTTTCTTGCTGATTTTATAATTTTTGTGTGTGTTATTGTTGTAATGGCTAAATTATTAGGTTGCGATACGTATCAACTTTCGATGGTGGTATCAACAAAAATAGTATGAGCGACTCGGGACCAAAGGAAAAAAATCTCAACCTGTGCGATTAGAGCCCTTGCCTTCGGCGCGGGCTTCAACTCTCGCACACGGTTGAATTTTTTTTACTTTCGCCCCTTGTCATTCAATGTACTATTCTCCCCACTCAGGGGCGCCGACTTGTGTTTTGGTTGTTGGGTGCGAGATCTCTGTACAGTGATTTTCACGATAGCGAATCTAGCAACTTAATTTAATATCAAGAGAAAGTGCAAGACCTGGTTCTCAGTGATTTGTAAATCTAACAGAGAAATATGTATTCTCCCATCGTAGTAATAATATAGTCGAGAAATCTAAGGCTAAGAACAAACTATAACAAAAGGGCGCATGAGTGCGTACAGAGGTTTTCCTTTAAGAAATTGCCTGTCTAAACCGAACCAAAAACTCTAGTTTTCCAGCAGAACGTCATAAAATAAGGCTACATTCGTCCAAATAGATAGGGTTCGCCAAAAAACTAAAATGAAGTGATCGTATTGCAATCCAGATTGAGTCAATAATGTCTAAGTCGTACTTGTAGAACATACTTCTTCATGAAAATATTACGGAATAACTACACTCACTTACTTTTGTTCAAGCCTTCTTTTGACAATCTAACTTCATTTTATATAATATTTTGGTGGAAAATTTGAGTTGAAATTTCCGGTTTTTCATCTCTATTCTGGACATGCATATCGACATTAGAGAAAAATTGCTCGAATGCATGTTTTCCATTTTTTATGCAACTGTCGTCTAATGGTCGGAGTGGTTCAGGTAAAGTAAAACTTGAATCGGAATCTCATTTACCCGATCTTGACAGGGTGGCTTCCGGTTAAAGAAAATGAAACTGGCCTGAAAAAATCAGGTTGGCTCGAAAGTAGTTTCAGGTTGACTTCCATTTTGACAACAAGTCAAAAAGTTAACATTTCAGGTTTCAGCTTATACTTACAAGTCGTACTCGTACCCAATCCAGGTCGCCCTCGCCCTGACCAAAAGTCCTGACATACTATTTCTTTTTCATGCTTGCTATGGGAACCGAAAGTAAAAATGTCAATTTTGAGGGGCGAAAGTAAACATTTTTCTACTTTCGGTTCCCATAGCAAGCATGAAAAACTCAATACGTCACAAGGAAAAGTACTTTCGGACCTTTGTCCTTGTGACGTAAATGACTATTTCTACAAAAGTATTCTTCATAGCCTTTGTCATATTCCTCGTATGATTTTATTTTTAAACATATCGTCTGTAATATAGATGACTATTTCTGCACGTTTCTTCTCGGTTCTACATTAGGAAAGTGCTGAAGTGGAACACCAAGCTAAGACAAAACTAATACAAAAACTACAATTCCAGACAACTCACACAGAAACGTTATTATTATTGCTTGTGAAGGTTCGAAAAATGTCTGAAGGCTTTTTTTGTTTCAATTCAGAAACAGTGGCAATAATGTTAGTTTATTTAATTAAGAAAAATATCAAATATCTGTTGGGTGCTACGCACCCAACGAATCTTGGTGTCGGGTGCTTGAGCACCCAACGCCACCTAGAAGTCGGCGCCCCTGTCCCCACTGGAGAGAAAGTGGTACACTTTTCATACTAGAAATGTCATTCGATCAATCATCAACAAAACGTGATTTTTTTATGTCCTATTGCGGCGAGAAAACGGGGCAAATCACAACGCAGCTGAAATGCAATTGTTGTGAAAAACGTTGTGTTGATCTCGGGAAAACGTCGGAAATTTCATTGTCTAGGGTGACTTATCTACCGTACAACGCTTAAAAACCTCAGAGAGGCGAATTCGTGAAAGAAAATATAGGAAATTCTCTCACAAAATCGTCTCTCTAAGGTTTTATGCGTTGTACGGTAGTATGACCTTCGCAACGCTCTGTCAACACACTCCAAATAAAATTGTCAACTTTTCTTCACTCGCTCGGTTGACAAATAATCCTATTCCTAACTCAAGCTAGTTTGCTTTTTTTTGGGGAATAAGAGTTTTCCAGCACTAGCCGGAGGCGAATTTAAAAATACTTCTGAGAACTCCACCTGCCCTGTTATGTACGTAATTTATCAACAGCCTCTAAGCTGTTAAAGCAATAATAATAAAAAGAATTGAAAAAAAGAAAATCAAAAGAGAAGACTTAAAAGAGAAGTAATGACGCAAATCATCGCGTGTTTTTCTAAAGAACCACAAATGCAACCAAAGTTCAACAATTTTACAGGTAATATAACTGTCTGACTGTATACCCCATAAATTGTACAGTAGATATACGTAGTTTACGTCAACATTAATTTCACTTCGCCGAAGAAATCCTTTTATTCTTATTGAAGTAGATAAGTGAAAGATTGCCAAGTAACGACTTTGCGTCATTCGACAAAATCTGAAGCTGAAAAGATCAACAGCCGGCTGTCAGGGCCGATTATAGTATTGTGAAACGATAAGAATCAAAACAATTCGGTTGGCAGTAACAATAACCATTTTTAATTACTCTACTTTCGAGTCTTAAATTTATGGTATATCGACGAGATATAAAATAATATCTGAATCGTGAATCGCCGTACACAATCCCACCGTACGCAATTCCATGCCGAAACGTTTACTATTCCAATAAATTTGGCCTTAAGCCCACCAATAGCAATATAGAGTAACAAACGTACACAATAATCGATATACAGATCCATTCATTCATTATTATAGGGTATATCCAGCGTGCATAAAATGCCATGTCCATCGAAATTTTCATGAGTACTTGGTACTTATTCATTCATTCATTTATGCTCGCAACATCACCATTCATATGAAAATGTTTCCATTGCGCATACACTTCCAGCAAACTTATTCCAATATGTACGTTCATCGGTGTGGTGGTATAGGGAATTTTCTACCCCATTTTCTATTCGCACACTACACTAACACAAGGACAGTTAAGAAAGCGAATGATATTGAAATGATGAAGGATTGTTCGGCGTTAGTCGGGAGATAAATTTTGTGACGAGACCACCACTGTGTGCTCTGTGTGCGATATGTTATGCTCGGCTTAAAAAAAGAGGAAATTTTCTGTACAATTTCATTGGAAGTAAGAATATCAATCCAAGAAAATATAAAAATTTCGAATCAATTTTCAAATGAGTGTTTGTCTGAATGCCATATCAGAAGTCATTAACGTAGTAAATTACTGTGCGCTTGGATGCCAATATACAAATACAAATTGTGAAACGATTCTATTGTGATCGGAATCGATCAAAGAAAATTAAAAATAATTATCTCGTAAAAACAAAGGTGGTTTGAGTATAATAAAGGTATCAAATTCTTCATTTATACGTATCGTCAGTGTATAACCAATACAATTGAAATAAAGTTTCACCAATACGAATACAACAAGTGAATAAGTAGTACAATCAAACTTATTTTCCGTTTTTTTTTGCTGTATTTTCCTTTTATTTTGCTAAATCGTTGGGATTTTCTTTGTTCATCAACTGAATTTATTCGGTCGGTGGTGTTTGTAAATCAAACAGAGACTTTTTGCTACATAATATACCAAATAAATATTCTAATCATTTCGGTTAAAGTGATTCGGTTTTCTCGGTATATTGTTGAGTCCGCTTTACACCAACACACTGTTTCTGTGTAACGTTTTTTCGCCTCAAACTTTTCACATTATATCTTTGGCGTGTGTGTTATTTCAATTATGGTTTTTGATTTATGATTATTAGTGTGAACGAGAACTCAAATCGGATAAAATGTGGCTCAATGGATTATCGCTTCTAACAATATTGATTGTAGCTGCCAAATGCTCCGAGGCAGAATTATCAATAGAAGCTGTATTTCAAGGTGAGTGAATATTATTAGTTAATCAAGTGTACATAAACGACTATATCCTATAAAAATAATATTTTTGTTTTATATACAAACTTGCCAATGCGCCATTGATAGAAGGTTCATGATTTTCTTTCGTGAAGTTGATGTGAAGGGAGATAGACGAAAAACAAAAAAAAAATCCCTAGAAATATGTCTAACAACGGAATGGAAATGTTATAAATATTTTAGGGAACACGTAACAGCTTTCCATCTACATTACACTCACGCACTTTTGCCTGTTGAGCTAAAGTTGCGTTGCTTGTTATTTGATTTTTAAAATTTGTCTGATTTATGGCGGAAAACGAAAAAAAATTTGCAAAATATTATTTCGTTACAAGTTTTCTACGAGCCCGAGAGCATGTCGTTATTCAAGCGTGTATTAAGTATATAAAGACGAAACTTTAAATTCGGCTCCCTCTCACAATTCACATGAATTATAAATTCAGTTAAAAACACCAAACGCTTTCTTTATGTCTTTATGATGTTTATTAGTTATTCATTTGAGTTAACAAAGTTTTACTGCCATACACAGTCTATGGTCTCGGTTTTTTGGAAACACAAGAAATGTTTTTGATCGCTTTTCACGGCAGATATCCGGACTGTTTGGCTTTGTGTGTGTATGTGTGGGTGAGTGTTAAGTTAGAAGAAGCAAATTATGTTCTGCCTTTTTCACAAATTTAATTTATGATTATACTCAACCAGTAACCATTATAAATTTTTGGTAATTTATTTGGGAGCAGGTGTTTTTTGTCTCAGTTGTTTCCATCCATTTTATAGATAATTGCTGCAGATTTTTGATAGTTTCATGCAGGGTTTATTTTTGGAATTTTTTTTGGAAATTTTTTACAAAATTTCCGAAAAATTGCCAAAAACTTCCAAAAACTGCGAACGTCCAAAAACCTCCCAAACTCAGCCTTTCGTTTTAGATGACTCTCAATTATATTGTTTCATTCTTGACATACTATCAGCTTTCAAATGAAGTCGAGCATGATTAATTTGAAAGATGAGAGCGTCAATTATTAAACAAAATCATTCAATTTTGAGACGTTCGCAGGTTTTGGAAATTTTTGGCAATTTTTTGGAAATTTTCTAAAAAATTTCCAATTTTTTTTTCTAAAAATAGGCTTTGGTTTCATGCATACAACAATAAAGACCCTCGGTTTCGAGTCAACTATTTGCTCACGGAACATAATTTTCTTGTCCGATTAAGAAATTTTTGGTAGTCCCTTGTAAATCCGCTCACTTTACCGTTTTTCGAGCTATTCAGTTACCCTAATGATTGGAAATGAAAAGTTGTGGAACGAATTTTCTTTTTCGAAAATGCACTTTTTCAGTACATTTTTGGCGAGCGAAGCTATTTCTTCTAACTTAAGGGCCTGGACTATGGCTGGATGGGAAAAGTGTGGATGAAAATAAAAAGTTTGGTGGTTCAAGTTTATCGAAATAAGAAACTTGCGAATAGTACCTTCAGTTGCTTGTTTGACAAACAATGTTTGTAGCAGTTAAGATGCGAGTTAAGATGAAGAATGGCTTCTATATGCGCACCAATACGTATACAATAGTATTTTTCGCAGTTCCGGTCCATAATCATCACCTTTCCATGCATCCATTTAATGTTGTTTTGAAGGTATTTATTTCACTGTATTTCCGGACGCAGTCCAATATGAACTTTTTTTCGCACGCTTATGAACCTATTACCTTCAACGAAGGCAAAATTTTTATAAACAAAAATCTTGCATTGACCATAAATCGAACCACCGACACCAAAAGGTTTTTGAACACAAAGCAGCGACTATAGCCTCGGGTCGTCGACAATCGACATCTAGTGCGAAAAAATTCCTTTATACCTACCTTGGTAGATAAATAACTATTTTGTACCAAGAAAGGAAATGACGATTTTTTCAGCACCAGCACCAAAGATGTTCACTTCGGAATGACATTAATGTGCTGCAGTGCGATCGAAACAAAAAACAAAATCTCACCGTACACAAAGCCTCATTTAGTTAGGCATGCATCAACCGTTGACACCGAGTCGAAGTGATCTATTGTTAACTCGCTTTCGTGGGTCCTGTGAGCTTTTTTCGAGTTTGTCTTCGCCTCGGATTGACAATTTGCACATCTTACCCACTAAGACACCTCATAGGAAACTAGCTAATTTCTTTGATATTTCCAATTCTAAGTACCCAATTATGTACTTGTGACGCGTGAAGTTTGTTGATCCGAGACGAAGCCGAGGTCAATACCTACGCGAAAACATGACTTTTAATTTTTCGTCCGAGCTACCTAACAATATTTTCATAGCTGAACGCACCGACAAAATGTTTCCTTGATGAAAGGAACAATTTACGGTGCAGAAGTATGTAAAATAATTTGCTGAAATTCTCTCCAAACCATATTTGCTCGAATGATCATGAAGTAAAAGCAACTAAAAAAATCCCATTTTTCGCATTATATTTACGGTTCAGTCTGGCGTAAAGCATGTAAAATGCGCTGTATAATCCCTCTCTGTGGTTTGGTCTGCAGAAACAGTTTTACAAATGTTTTTAAAGCCTTTTATGCTTTGTCATATTTAGCAAAATTTTCGTATTCATGAAAGAACATTGATAAAAACTGAATGAGATATAGCGTTGATGTAACGGCTCTTCATTTGCTATCATCAACAACGGCAAAAATAAGCGATGAGATTTTGTATCAAACTAAGAGTAATTATACCTAGAGAGGAAATTTCGAACAAAATTACGTAAAAAATGTGGTCCCAACATGAAATACGAAATGTTTATTGGTATGTGTGTTTGCCCTCTTAATTAAGAGGGCAAATTGAAGTATCAAAAGCGAAATAGCGTCAACGTATACATGTATGGGTGTAAAATTATCCGAAATGTGTATATTATACAAACTGATGTTGGGACCACATTTCGTCGTACAAATTTCCTCTCTAGGTATAATTACTCTAAGGTATCAAACACCAGAAGATCCTTTGCACGTACGAAGTACTAGATTTAATGATTTTGTTGCGACATGTTTACCATTTTTACCATCGCGTGTATAGCGCAAGCTCTTGTACACGTACACGTCTCTTATGTACAGCCTTATAGCAGTAATGTACTATTGAAGGGCAGCTTTGTTGAATGTTGACCGAAAGTGGTGCGATTATTTGTGAGGTGCTCAAAATGCATTTCCTTTACTTATGTATAACAGATCTTGATGAATTTGTGAATGTGTGGTAGATTTCGGTCGACATAGTTAACCTTTTACAGAAGAAAAGCTTATCAGCATTTTTGCTATCGGATCTATTACTTCATTTGATGTACGTGTTTTCAAGAGATTTGAATCTATTACTTCCATTTTTGTGGTCCATAAGATTGATTTAGCCAGATGATGTCATTTTTTCCTAAAGTCGTAATAGATAACAGATGATAGCCGTCCGTAACAGGAGTAACAACTGCGATTGGATAGAGAAGATGCTGAACATTTCGTCCCAGGAATAAGAGTGTTTATTTCTCTAGCCTAGGTGACACTGTAACAACTCTACATCCATTTAAACTCCATCGACTAACTTTTTTTTTCAATGATTGAAAAAAAAAACGATTTCCGCAAGAAAAGCGATCGAAATTGCATGACATATTAAACGGGATATGAGGCAATATAGACAGTGGATCAACTTACGTGACATTCGGTTCCATTTTTTTGTCAGATGGCAATCCATCACAATTCGTATTCCTGAAACATTTTTACCATTTGCCATTTCTTTTTCCCACTCATACGCACTGATTCAGACTTTAAGTTTCAATCAGTTTGAAACCGACTGTGCGGTTTCATCATAAAATATGTTTTTAACTTATAAGCACACTTCCTTGCGTATAGAATATTCACTGAGGATTTGTGCTATCCGAAACGGTGAATGGTAGAACATATATTCAGCAAACGTAAATCCTTTTTCTATTTTAGCGGTGTGTAAAATCCGTAAGTATACACTTTACCGAGAGACTAAAAGAATGAAATATGAAACCATCGTTCCATTATTAAATACAAACCTTCATTCTACTGGAAGACAGAACGTCTCTACATTTAGTTTGAATATATAGGTATATGCATTGCATACCATCTATGCTACACATTGTACATTGTATAGTTATAGCCGAAGTAAAAAAGTTTATTCAACTTGTGTAGAAATATGAATAGAACATAACAGCGTAATAGAACATCTATAATACAGATTTCACCTCACTTTAAAAGCATTTTCATTCACCTATTCTCATAATATATATTTTTGCGCTGGTTGGTCGGCGTGAAAAAGTTTTTTCTTTTCGTTCGAAAACATCTTGGATCGATATTTTTGTGCTGTCGTAGACCATTTTAAGTTGAAACATTATACACATCGTATAATAGAAAGTTGGGATATATTATTCGGCGAAAGAAGAACTAATCAAACAAATTGATACCAGTCAAGTGTCGTATCAGTTTGCAGAAGACTGAGTCTTTGAAAACTCTTTTATCTTGAAAGATTTTAATATTGAAACAAAATGAACGCCGGATATTGATTTTTTTATTTAAAACTTAAATTCAACTGCGAAATTCGACGGAAACCACTTTAAAAACTGGCAAAAGGCAAAAAAAAGAAAATTTATGTGAGTTTTCCCTGAAAATGAACTCCCACCCCCAGCTCTGTATACAATTCTTGCTACCAGTTCCAATGAATTAAATTAACTTTGTTGGTTTTAATTGATGCCTTCAATATTACCTTACTTAATGGTACATCATCAGCGGAATGGCTGTAACGTGTTAGATTTAAAAAGCTCTGTTTTTTATTCTCTCCTCTAAAAACATTAATTAACTTTAATTATAAGAACAGTCAACCAAAATACATTAAGCTAACGCTAGAAGGTAATTTAAGTCGCTGGGAGAAGAAAAAAAAAACACGCAGAAAAACGAAGAGAAATCATGTAAATTGTATGGTGAACCTAGCTGACTATGTGATAACCTCATAAAGCAAAAAGTCCTTTCAATTTATGTATTCAAATCGCAATAAATTTGTTGTTTTTTTATGTTTTACCTCGTCAATTTGAATTTTATTTAGGACACTCGTAATATTAACTCGATTCTGAGGTGAGAATTAACTGAGTTGTTAGCTATTTGTTCGAGTTTCATATTTTGTGAGACGTTTTCTATTTTCTAAGGTAGCTTAAATGGCATTTACCTCAGAATTTTCATGTTCAATATTATATTCCGTCATTTGAATGTCTGCAATACTCGATACTGACTTGATTTGTCAGTGTGAGAGTTCAAAACTCAACCGCAGACAGACAGATTTAAGCCTATTGTCAGATTTAGCTGATTTAATCGGTTGTTCAAGTCAAGTGAATTTCATTGTAGAACACTATCGAGATTTCGCATGGATTTACCAGTAATATCATTGTTGGTGTAGAACCGGTATTCAACTCATACTAATTTCGCTCCTAGTACATCATAGATGGCACTAGGTTTTCACTTAGCTTAGTGCTAGATTAGCTAATGAAATCAAAGAGTCGGAGCGTAACTAAAACAATAATGATCGAGCCCCAAACCCTTCGTAGGTTGTTAAGGCAGATTATTATTAGAATGTTAATTTTTTGCAGATACTTATTAAATTGCATTTGGCAACAGATGGCGTTGTTAGTATGCTTCTAAATCTTCTAAAACGAACTAACCAATATTTCTGCCGTCGCATTTTCACTGCTATTTGGTTCTCGCCAATTTTGGAGACCATAGGGTATAAATCATCAGACGAAGGTGGTCGACGAAAGTAGATCTACCATCAGTGCCGGACAGCCCATACTTGAAATTCGGCGATTCCCCAACGGCCTTTGACATTTTTAAATGAAAAAGGGCCTTTTTAGAATTTTAGCACCGTTTTTCCGATTTGCCAGAAGAGCCTTTTGTAGCCAGTACTGCTTGCCATAGGTGGAAAATCAATAAACTTTAGAAAACCCTATCGTACGATTTCCTTTAGAGGGATTCTTTTGAAAAACAGCCTACCGAAATCGGGCGTGTTTTCTAGTGGAACTTTTTATAGGTACCTAGAAAGGACTTCGACCCTAGAAGCCAAAACCACTCTCAAAAAAATTCTTCGAAGCTTTTATGGCTGGTGAAAGGTGATCAAAAACCGAAAAATTGCACTTTTCTTACCAAAATTTCTCCAGGTACACGAGTCGTACAGGGTCGTGTGGGGTGTCATTAGAAAGGTAATCACATGTACTATTGAGCCGAATAGAGACTCATTGGTTTTAAAATTAATCCACACTGAAATATGTGCAGTTGAAGTTTTCAACAGAAAACTTGCACTTTTCCTAAAGGGGTGTGGGGTATCATTTGAAAGGTAATTTTATGTGCTTTTGGGCCAAATAGGGTCTTATGGGGTTTGGATGCATATGCGATGGAATATGGGCACTTAAACATTTCAACTTCTCATATTTCATCGTAGATGCTTTCGAACCCCCATAAGACCCTATTTGGCCCAAAAGAACATAAAATTACCTTTCAAATGATACCCCACACCACCATGTACGGCTCGTGTAACGAGAGAAATATTGGTAAGAAAACTTGCACTTCAACTGCACATATTTCAGTGTGGATTAATTTTAAAACCAATGAGTCTCTATTCGGCTCAATAGTACATGTGATTACCTTTCTAATGACACCCCACACGACCATGTACGGCTCGTGTACCCGGAGAAATTTGGGTAAGAAAAGTGCAAGTTTTCGGTTTTTGATCACCTTTCACCAGTCACAAAAGCTTCGAAGAATTTTTTTGAAAGTGGTTTTGGGTTCTAGGGTCGAAGTCCTTTCTAGGCACATATAAAAAAGTCCACTGGAAAATGCGTCCGATTTCGGTAGGCTGTTTTTCAAGAGAATCCCTCTTAGTCAGTTGGTGGGTTAAGAGGAATAATTTCAATTCTACAAAACCCTCCGACAGAGGAGTTGTGGTTGCAGTTATGGTACGTATCAACTTCCACAATTGTCGTTTTTTTTCATGCAAAGCATTGAATTGAACGAGAATTTAACTATGAAATCATTTCATTGAAATGGGCTGGTCATTCCGAATGCCTAAGATTTGTTAAAAATGAAATAAATTTGATATACTGAAAAATGTGATGATAATAAAAGGAGATGAGGGAGCTGAAAATTTACATTCTTTTTTACTATGACAAAAGCTTTCATTAAAAAAAAGAAGTTAAATTGTCATATGGGGACTACCCTACCACTCCGCATATAATAAGAATTGTATAAAATTTAACATTGTAAAACTTGTGAAACCTTCCGGCTCATATAAACTGAAAGCTGTGCATTTTTTTGTGCAACGGTGACGTTCATATGGCTTTAAAAAAAAGAAAAGAAAAAACGTAAAACCGACTATGCATAATGGTAGTATGCTCCAAATGATGAGAAGATGTCATGAAAAATATTCTGAAAATAAGTCATACTCTAGTTCATCTTCAACTTCACTTTTATTAAAAGTTGAAAGCAATTGAGATTGCTTCTTATCCGGAAGCCGACGTTGATATGAATATTTCTGTTTCATGCATTTCGTGTGTATACAGAACATGTGACCTTTTCCGCTAAGAGTCTGAATAGCTTGTTGTCTTGCGAACACCAGTGATTCAAAAAGATCAAGGAAAACATCTCGAATTGAACTACTGATTGGTATAAAGCTTATAGCTCTGTAAAGTATATATCTGTACATTTTATAAGCGACACAAGGTAGAGTTTCTACCATAGCAAAAGAAGGAAAACTGGAAAACGGCAAAGAGTAATGCCACACAAATGTATTCCGAAATTAAATTTGTCAAACCGTGCAAAGAGAATCGGTAAATTATTGCAAATAATTATTTATTTACTTGAACATATTATTAAGGATGGGATGGTATATAATAGCAATAGTAGCTGTATGTAAGCAATAGCAAACACATCGAAGGCAATAAATTTCTTTTTGTTTACCCAAAAAATTGGGAGCTTTTATACATAAAATATCATGGAAAATGGAATGCAGTTTATTTGTTCTGAAATTGTTTTATAGGTCTCCCCATTGTTTGTGTAACCGAACGGTTGATATATATATTTTTCTCGTTTAGTATTTTATAGATGATTCGTTTCATTTAGGCGGGCTTGTTTCACAAACAGGTGAAAGACAAATATTAATATTTATTACTGCCAACCAGCATACCACATTATATGCATAAATTTTAACAAAGGTTATTTGAATTTACCCCCAATAAATATTTGATATTTATGTACAACAATTATTACAACTTTTGCATCTGCGCTTTCCAATTTCCTTTATGTTGCTTTTCGAAATATTTTCGTCTGCACTGAAGATAGTGTCAACGGTATGTATACTTTGAATATTATTTGTTGCTGTAAGGTGGGATGCACGGATTTAAATCTAGGATTAGACTTTTTCAGGATTAAAATGACGACGGATCGAACTTTTATACGGAATTACATTGCTCGTATAGAGATGCATGTGTGGAAAGATCAGCACCAAAGCTGAATTTAAATTGGCTGGCTATGATTAGGCGCCTAAAGGTCTCCAATTTGACTTCCGCAAAAGAAACCACTGCTGTCAGTGTTTCTAGACCTTTTGAAGTAGTTGTTTCAAAAAATCGTCATGAAAATTTTCACCTTACGCCTTTTGCAACTAGGTTTGCAACAACCTCAGTTGGGTAGTTGTCTTTCGGAGCAGTTGCCTATGGAAAGACAGGTGTGTTAGGTGTGTTTTTAAACAAGCATATTATTTAGAAAGAAAAGTCTCTGAATTCAAATTGAAAGTATCGCCATTCTTAGACTTTAGAGTTTCAATTTAATTGAATTTAACTCGCTTCGCTCGTGTTACAACTAATACCTATAAGTCAACCGATATAGGCAGATTCCGTAATATCGTGACATGGTATCTAAGGAGGTTGTATAGGTCTTGGTGCCATGAAGTACTACTCTGGATGCTGGGACACTTCAAAAAATAAATTAATAAAAATGTAGTTGGATCACATGTATCGTTTGATGAATATCTAGATTATTGTTGGTTGAACAGTTTTTGTTGTGAGCTACTGTTAAATACTCAGACTTCATACATACTTAGCCCACTAAGTCACCCGCAGTAAAAAACTTGTATTGTCCACTTCAAATTGCTTTGGGACGAAATCTTTAGAATGACAATTTCTTTCCTTCGCAACGTAATGCGAAAATCTCAGCTATGAGTGAATGCGTGATTTCTCATCGACTTTCAAATGTATTAAAACAGTTGACGTTCTTAAGTTACCTTCATATAATTTGGGATCAAAAGTTTTTTTTCCACGTTGAATAGCTTCTAATTTCATGTTCTTGAAAAGTTAATCTTTTAGAATCCGAAATTAACTCAGATACGAACGCTGTTTGCTCTACAAACAACATAATCTGAGGTACTTTTTTAATAAACGCAAAAGATAACAGTGGAAGTAAAATTTCATCTTTTCCGCATACTATAAACCGTCTTTAGATGCATCGTCTGTTATGGTATTGTTTGTGTTTTGGTTTAATTTTGTTCGAAGAAAACACCGTTCATTGGTTTAAAGTCAACGGACTGAAGGAATTTGAAAAGGAGCAAATGTACTAAACGTTTCAAATGAACACTCATACGGTGGTATGTCTAGCAGAATGTCGAAATGTAATTTTACAGCAGGCGTGTACATTATACGTGTCAGTGTCAGCCGTATAGCGGGTGGATTTTGTTAAATATTTCTTCAGAATTCATTTAACACTTTACTCTAGTTTTTTTTAAATCTCTTTTATTAATCCTAAATTTGTACCTGTACATGACACAAATTCCACCCATGGAGTGGCTTCTATTCTTAACAAAAATTACCCTACTCTATTTATCCAGAACCATGGAAACTGGCCTGATTCAGGATAATCAGGGGAAAACATTAACTATCGTTTTTTATTCTCATTCGAAAGAAGATAATAAACCTCGTCCAATGACTATGTTGACAGCAATGTACAGAGCACAGAAGCTGAATTTCCACGTTGAATGTCTATGGATAGTCTCTGCCGAAGGAAAAGCGTAGCTCTCTTCTCGTTAGTGATATTCGAAATTCTCTTGCCTAATTCGGAAACAAATTGTTTTGCATGATGACCCCATGGACCAAGCGTTTCAAAACCTAAAGGAACAAAGATGTATTGGCCAATTAAAGATTTATATAGTGTGATCTTTTTATCCTCTGCCGTTTTTGCCGCCCAACCAACATGTCTTGAACTGTTAATCAAATACGATTTCGCAACTGTGTCTCGGCAAGTTGCGTCCCACAGTAAACATTTTCCAGCAGACCATGGTATCAAGGTGAGTCCATCGGGATGTTTTCCATCTTCACGCGCGACTCCAGGTGGTTCCAAAATTGCTGGAACTCCTGCAGAAACTATACCTCTTCTAAGTGTTTCGTTTAAAGATTTATGTCGCGGATGTCGGCCTGATGCTTTTATACAGCTCAACCCATGATATCCATAAGAATCAACGTCTTTGCCGCAGATGCATTTATGGGGGTGACAAATTTTTGCTCCAATTCGTAAAGCAACCGTAATTCTTAAGGTGTCGTTATCGAGGCATAGACCAAGAGATGTTGAAGGTAAAGCACCACAGTCCAGATTCTTCTTGAGATGCTGCTAGTAAACGGGCTTTCTGACAGGCATCATTTTCAAAAGAAAGTAGCAGGTTGGCAAATTTCCTTTCCATAATTGGAATAGACCAAGATTTCTGAATGCTCGATTTTTCAGATGGTATTACTCTAGTTATTTAACCTTCCAGCCCTCTTTAACCTTCTTTTAAGTGTTAAGGTAAAAGGTACTCAGTGGAGTGATGTGGAGAAAGTGACTGTTCTAGCTTGGAAAAATGTTTTTTTAAGTTTCAAAAAATTCAAGGTATTTTAAGGCCATTAAGGTTGTCCTGGTCCTCTAGATATTGTACATTGGACCTTACTTGTTTCTTCCATTGCCTAATTTTAAGTTTCTATACGAAATGTCCATGAAATATACTAAATGTTGATTGTTTTTTGCTAATTGTGGTAGAGGTACCCTCAATGGTTTTATTTGTTTTCGGCAATTATCAATCCGAAAAGACAGAGAAATAAAACGAACGATAGAGATCACGTGAAATTGCACATCTTTCATCTGCTTTTATACCGAGCCATTGTTCCTCACACAATTGATGTTCCTTTTTTTAATGTAAACACCACAAAAACAGTAACCTAATTAGAAAAGGTTTGTCTGCCTCGACTGTTCTCAAAAGTTTTTAATTTTCTATTTAACTTTTTATCAGCTAACATATTGCTGAATTGACTTGTTAAAAGGAAGAACCATCAAGGTAAATGCTTGACATTCATACATTTATAATTACATAACATGAGATAAACTTTGTAATTACGAAGTCAAAACATGACATGGTTGCATGGTTAGGTGTGTATTAGATACTTACAATGTTATTTACGTACAAACATACCCATATGTATGCCCATTTACACATAATGATAAATTATAATGTCAAAGAAAGAAAAACATACGACAGAGGATATGACTTTGTGCTCGGCGTTTTGTGCAATATTTCCATAGCACAAAGGGTTTCAATGAAACTAGTTGATATTCCGGCGGAAAATACTACATTTCAGCCTCGTTAAAAATGGAACGAGTCTAATAAATTTTAAACTGTGAACGTGTGACCGAAATGTGTTGTGGAATTTCGTTTGAAACGGTGTGTCGAAGGGTCGATGTCGGAAAAATCACTTTGAGGGATTTTTTTGAAAGTGGACCAGGCTCCGTCGGAGCTATTTTTTGCGACGGTTTGTTCATATGCCCAGATAGCCCTTGGTCCCAATAGTCCAAAACCGCAGTCGTTTAATTTTCATGTTTGCGTCTTGGCTGGTGGTGAAGGGGCAGAAGTCGAAAAATGGGTGTTTTTATACGTGATTTACTGCCGCTACAGACAATGGACACACATGTGTGGTGGCTCGTTGGATAGGTACTGTCCAGGAGAACCGGGGCAAGCATAGATATCTTACATGTTCTGTGCCATTGTTCGAAAATAACAAAAATATTGTGTCAGTCAAAGGCCGTAAATTTTGATGAACTTCAAAAGGTGATATCTCGCACCTGGAGAATGTTTATGGTTAGATCATTGGATGCAGACATCAAAAATAGCATAATTCGTGTATTTTTCTAAAATCAACATTTTGCTTTCGAGTGTAGGAAGACATTTGCTTTATACCCAAAAAAGTATCCTGAAACCTTTCACTTCTATGGCAATTGAGGTATAATTGTAGAGCTGGGTTAAGCCTCTATCATGGCAACCACTGATCTGTACAACAACAGTCACCAGGTACAAAATATCACCTAATAAAGCTCATCAAAATTTCCGGCCTTTGACTGATACATACTTTTTGTTATTTTTGAATAGTGCTTGAGTACACATTTGATATCTGTCTTTGCCCCGGGTCTCCTGGACAGTACCTATCCAACGAGCCGCCACACATGTGTGTCCATCGTCTGCAGCGGCAGTAAATCACGTATAAAAAACACCCTTTTTCGACTTTTGCACCTTCACCACCAGCCAAGACGCAAACATGAAAATTAAACGACTGCGGTTTTGGACTATTGGGACCAAGGGCTATCTGAGCATATGAACAAACCGCCGCGAAAAAATAGCTCCGACGGAGCCTGGTCCACTTTCAAAAAAATCCCTCTTTGCAGTCTTGCTTTGTAATTGTATCGCTCAGACCAGTCGGAATTCGAGGAAATCCAAGAGTATTACAGATGTGTGGAATAAATGAAAAGCGTGCGAGTCTCTCCAGAGTTACGCGGTTACGATTTTATCATGTCGTTGAGTATCACTATACATTTTACTCTCGACATTTTCATGACGGTACTGCAGCCTGTCGTGTTATTATTTTCGGCTATAGTATAGAAGTGAGGGGGTGTTTATTTAATATTATCAACGGAGACGAGAATGTGCAGCCGTGAATTGAATTAAAATGCTCAAATAAATAGAGTTACATAATTGGTCTCGTGCTAGACATGGCTGTTATATGATTTCCGTTGAAATTTTTATGCAACATGAGTATTGTGAAATGTTGTTCCGGCTATTTTTGTACTCGTTGCTCGAATAGTGGTAATTATGAATTAGTCTAATTGAGAACTGGGTTGGAAGATGAATTTTTAACGACGAGACTAAGAGAAAAAAGAAACTAAGCCATCCTCGACACACACACACCACATCCGTCTGTCAGATCAACTTGCTATATTTTTTACGTTTGCATACAACCACTTTTTCCATGGACGAACCGGGCCAACGATACGAACCAGTTGGTTCATCGAACGAATGTGATTCGAACGTTGAACGTGGCGAGGCAGAACACTTCCAATGTTTGGAAGGGGAACAGGAAAAGCTGTCCTCTTCACTTCAAGCACTGACCTCCCACTTTGCTCAAGTACAATTTCGGCTTCGACAGATTGTGAGTGCGCCCGAGGAAGAAAAGTTTAATTTAATCGAAAATTTGGATGAATTTGCTTCTCGTGGCATTTATGATGATAAGGATGACGGCATGCTGTCGGCTATAAACCAGCAACAAGTAAATCAATTTAAATTGATAAAGAACCTTCAAACGGAACTGTGTGCTGCCAGTAATTTTGCGAATGAGAGAGAAATCAATTTTGAAAATGCCGAAACAGAAACTGTGGATGATGAAGCCTTAGACAATACGGAGGTGGATCTTAGCCATTTAAACATTCAGATATGCAATTTGGACACGTTCGTGACAGATTTACGGTATGAGACTATACATTTGAAACAGATGGCGAAAGCAATGGTAGGCTATAGAGCTTGCAACGAAATGTACAACGTATCAGGTACAACATCGACGTGCCAGTTGCGTTGTGATGAAAATTATTTCTCGGAATATGATGATTTCATGTCCGCATATCGACATAAAAAACCATCAAGTACCCTTCAGAGTTGTGAACAATCGTCACATGAAGTGCGACAAGGATCATCAACGGAATTTAAAAGTCCAGGTACAAATCGCATAAAATACTCATCGTCAAAAGTTTGCCATTGGGGACACATTCGTGCAAAATTGGAGATTGACGTCCAGAATATAATTTCCGCTGTTACCATTGAACCATTGGAGGCACATCATTTCGAACACCCAAATGGCATTAAAACATTATTACAGAAAGAAATAACGAAAATGGTTCGAAAAGAGCTGTGCAGTACATTGAGGGAGTTAATTGAACATGGTCTTCATTCGAGGGGATATGAATTGAATTTTTTTGGATGCTGTATCCGTAGAACCGATAAACGAAAAACACCATCGAATGAAAGTACTAAACGGAACGGAACTAAACATGCTTGGGACATCATTGTGGAATTCTATAATTTGAACGATGGTAACCAACGTTACAGAAATCCATGTCGCACACTAAACGAAAGTTTTCAATTGAATCGCTTGTCAATGGATTCGGTCAAAGATCAATTACTGAAAGCAATCGGAGACATCATCAATATTCATGTTCGTTTTAATGCCAACCAGAACTCCTACTTCAAAGCATTTGTTTTGATGGGTTTAAACATGAGAAAGCTACCGTACTGGCTCAGCATCATTTTTAAATGTCCCGATTTAATTGAAGTAAATTATTCGGACGAGAGTCTTGTTCGTCGGCCGGAGTTTACTGATATTTTGGAATGCTTAGATTTGTTGTCACATTATCAATTCAATTTACCGATTGATACGCTAGCCGACAGATTAAACCGCATCGATAAGAATATGTTTAACTGAACAATTGTTGTGTTTGACTTTACACAGGGTGTGGTGGATTGTATGGTACAACCATTTCAATTTGTACCAATAAGTAGGTCATTTGTCAATAAAGATAGCATTCGGTATTTACCCCTATGATCGCCGAGAACGGATAGATGGCTCAGTGGTTTCGTATGCTAGCCAGGGGCGCCGACTTCTAAGGACAAGCGAGGCTCGGGCACCACTACTCGAATGATGAGCACCACTACATCTTTCCACTTTTACTTGAAAGAGCACCACTACTCGCAGATTCGCTTGTTGTATGAGCACCACTACTCCCAAACACAAGTCGGCGTCCCTGATGCTAGCCTCGATTCCCGTGTCAGACAATTCCACGTGGATTTGTCTAACGATCATATCGCATTGGTAATGTCCTAAAGTTCACTCAGGCTCACAATTTGGTTAGTTGCAGTTTGTTTGGTGGATGTAACGATGTACACACTGAATGACTCGTATGACGTAACTCGAAATACAATTAATTTGTGTGGCTAGCCTACATTTAGGCGAGATATCAATCGAGCACCTAGCTTTCCTCGAATAGTATTTGCTGTCGGATCATGGATAATTGTAATGATCACGTCGTCCTTTAGTAATTTTGAGCATACGTTGGATTTTCACTTTATAATAAGATTTTAGTCATTCAATCAATCTGTTCGGACGTCCTTTAATACATTCTTAAGTTTCTTTCGTATTCTCGTTCTTATTATTGCCTCCGGAGTTGGGAAAACCAACATTTGCATGCTTCGAGGACTGGACTTGTTATTGACCGTAAAAGGCTGTATTTGCCATTTGTGACGCAATTTTTTTAATATAAAGAATTGGTGTTAAAGTTAAATTTTTGCGTATCGGAGCCTTGAGCGCCACCCTTTCTGATATCAATACTTTTGTATGTAAAGGACTTGCGTCACCCTTCCTCTTCTAAGAGATTTTTGTCTGATATCAGTACTTTTGTAAGTTTTGAGGTTAAAGCGTCAGTTATAATATATCAAAAGTTTTTATTTAGAGACGAAGAAAGCAGTTTTATCGAGGGGTAACCGACTGGCCAAAATGGTGGCAAATCAATTTCTAATTCCTTTCAATTCCGTTTAATTACTTCAATTACCGGACCAACTCGTCTAATTGCCGGATTCGCTCTATTTCCTTTCAATTCCTTTCAATTCCGTTCAATTCCGTTCAATTCCTTTCAATTCCCTTTCAATTCCCTTTCAATTTCTAAAGTTACTTCCTGTCAATTCCTTTTAATTGCTCTTAATTCCTTTTATTTCTTTAATTAACGGATTAACACCACTACTTGCCGGATTCGCCCTTCAATTCCTATAATTCCTTCAATTCCACGAATTTTCGAAATAATTGCTCGATATTTTCAAATAGATATAAATTTAAAGTCAAAGTTAAACCCTTAAGCATTTCGGAAAAAGAATCGTCAGACTATATCAAGATAAAATTTGGAACAACTATGTTGTCCTACATTTGTGACTCATTTTGTTAGAACCTTTAATTTTTACTCATATTTTTAGAAGAGATTTTTCAATTTCAATTTAGATTAAACCGTCCAATTGACTGCAGTTTTGTTTAAAATGATTTCACATCGCACATCATTGTTTATTTTAGATAAATAGTATTTTTCGTACCAAGTCAGGAAATGACGAAAAACTTTTGTGCATCCGACAACTGAAATATGACATATTTTGCCATGATTTTTCATTAAGAAATGTCAGTTTTATATCGTGCAGGAATAGTTATTTTCGTATATGTTGTGTACGGTATATTTTAGGCCATTTCGCGGATTGTAGCGCGAACGAAGTGAGGGCGACAAGCGAAAGTGCCTAAAATAAATCGTCCAAAACAGATGCGTATACAACTTTTCATGCTGAGGGCCTAAGTTACGAGAAAAATTCCGTAATTTATGCACTAGCCATGAAAAAAACTTCATGACTATACGACTGATTAATATGGTGAATGTGAAATGTGTATGTTTTCAAGTAAATTGCTGTGTTTTGTCTGTTTCAGTTGTCCGATGCACAAAACGTTGCTCGTACCTCGACAGGAAATGGATTTGTTCAGCACACGTCAGCAAAAGCCAAAGCACTCAATTTTTTGTTTCGTTCAAGTGATCGACATCGTAAGATTTTAGGCTTTTGAAAAGTTGATGGAATAGATGATATTGTCGGTGATGCATTTTTTTGTAAATTTGGTTTGAAACTGGAGCATTTCTAATCGGCAATGCCCCAGCCTAACATTCCCCCGACGAATATTCACTTGTTTGTTGCGGATCAAATTCTTCCGTATCTGACTCACAAGAATCCTCTGAAGAAGAATCCTTCAGTGTGCATATTTTGAACATAAAAGGACGTTGGATCTGTTCTAAAATGGAACTGAGCAACACTGTACACTGTTATTTATTGTGCGGGAGCCTTTAAAATTAAAACAAAAAGGAAATAATGTGCTTTTGCATTTGCTGGTCCTTCTTTCCGATAATCACACTTATCAGCATTTACTCTCATTTACTTTCAATTCCTTACAATTCCACATATTTCCAGTCAATTCCTATCAATTCCGATCAATTCCGGTCAATTCCGATCAATTCCGGTCAATTCCATCAATTCCAATTATTTACCGGAAACTCCGGCAATTCCTTTGAGGGTGTGTAGTCAATTACCCGAGTCGGTTACCCCTCGAGTTTTATATGTCCCGTAACACAAAAGATACCGAAACCACATTTGAAAGAGGAAAATCCTACTACCCAACAATTTTCATATTTGCCACTCTGCTTCTAAAACACTCAGACTTTGTCGAAGACACCAACCTTAAAATTGAAACACTTTTCCAGTTTTGGTCATTTCGCCTGTATTCTACTCCCAAAACTCTGAGACTTTGCCGAAGACACCAATATTCCATCTGCCGATCATTTCGAAAAAAGTACAAAAACATAAAATTGAAACATTTTTCCCGTTTTGGTCCTTTCGCCCATAATCTACTCCAAAAATTCTGAGACTTTGCCAAGGAGTCGAACGTTCCATCTGTAACAGTTCCCGGGATAAATCCAAAAACTGATAGTGACCAAATTTTTCCAGTTTTTGCGCATAGGGCCATATTCTACTCCCAAAACTCTGAGACTTTGCCGAATAAACGAACGCACGGTGAGCTTAAAAAAAATTATTCGACATCTCGTGGACATGGGATATTTTTATGGGAATGTGCTAAGGGGCCTCCCAGGATGACGAAATGACTATTCCCAAAATGTAATTCATGACTACCAACAAACATCTTGTATGAGGCATAGTCATTCAACTAGGTCGATGCGAATTTGAAAGTCTTCGAAGCTTCCCGCAGGTCACAAAAAAAACGAAAAATCGATCTAATTAAAAATTTTCCCATTGATATATTTTGGGAATAGTCATTTCGTCATCCTGGGAGGCCCCTTAACACATTCCCATAAAAATATCCCATGTCCACGAGAGGTCGTATAATTTTTTTTTTTAAGCTCACCGTGAACGTTCCATCTGCCATAGTTCCTGAGATAAATCTAAAAACTGATAGTACCCAAATTTTTCCAGTTTTTGTACATACTGCCCTATTCTCCTCTCAAAACTGTAAGACTTTGCCGAAGAAGCCAACCTTCGATCTGCCATAGTTCCTGAGATAAATCTAAAGACTGATAGTGACCAATTTTTTCCACTTTTTGTACATACTGTCCTATTCTACTCTCAAAACTCTAAGACTTTGCCGAAGAAACCAACCCTCCATCTGCCATAGTTCCTGAGATAAATCTAAAAACTGATAGTACCCAAATTTTTCCAGTTTTTGCACGAACGGCCATATTCTACTCCAAAACTGAAAGTAAAAAACATTCCAATTTCATCTCAAAACAGCCTTCATATCATAACATATCGAGAAACACATACAAATACTTACACACACACTTACACACACACACACATAAAACTTCATTTTACATGTAAATATATGGGGCTTGTATGGGAACTTCCGAAAGCCCTAGCTCCTAAACGAGATCATGTCGACCCAATTTTTTTTTTGCCAAAAGTCTTAGAATCATGCCCAGAAACTACTCCCAAAATTTCAGCAAAATCGTAGGCGCCGTTCTCGAGATAGATTCCACAAGCAAACAAGCAAGCAAGCAAAGGTTGGTAAAATTCATCATTTCAGAATGGGTCAAATCTGACCTTTCCCATAGAAAAATCTAGACTTTGAAATGCAATATCTCGGCCAATTTTGAACCTTATGAGACGTGCGATAGCTCGTTGAACTCGTATTGACGCCCAGACACTTTAAGAGTCGTGGGAGCCAAGGTGGAAAAGTCAAAAAGTTGCTGTATATATGTTCCTTAGTCCCTAAAATTTTTTTTTTAATTTTTTGTAGTGTGGACTTGCGTCACGCCTGCTTACTAACGTGCAGGCATGATATTTCCAACCTCAACCATATGGGAAATTGTTGACTTCTTTCTTGAACTGTAATTACCTGCAAGACATGGGCAATCTCTCTTAAAAATACACTCGCATATGTTTTTACTAGTGGCATTCGAGGACGGTGATATGAAAGTGAACACACTTAACCGAATCAGAATGCATATTATACTTGACTGCTGCAATTACGGAAACAGTGTTACTGTTATGAAGAAAAATGTAGATGTAAAATGTCTATGAAGAGAACGCGTTGAACCGCTAAGATTCTATGAATAAAAAAGCTTGAGGCTAAGTTTATGTCTTTCTATATATGTTTGCAACGTTACCCAGCAGCATATTGAGTTAATAACTCATGTTTACCCCCTCAACTAGAAGAATGATTGCTATAAGTTCGCATCAGGACACCTACATGAAACAATAGTGAATTTTCCCTGTTCGACCTCCGTTTCGCGAGTATAGTCCGTAACAGTCATACCATATACCACCATCTCTGGGTTCGTTGAATTTTTTTCCCTACTAAATGAAATTTATATAAATTAACCCGATGACCATTTATTCGTTTATTCATATGAGCCGTTTGGGAATGCTGATCCCAACCAAAACGAGCATACCAAATTCTAATAATGATATGAATTGCGCATCCACATTACGTATACCTATACCTACAACTCCTTTTTTTTACCACAAAATTAACATAATCATTCTGTGTACGAAACGGAACAATAAAATCGATTTATCACGTAGACACAAATGGCTAATAAAATGTACCTTTTCAGTTAAGTTCACGCATAAGAAACATATTTTTTTTGTCTCTCTCTCTCTCTTTCTCTGTCTCACTTTTGTCTTATGTGTAAAGTAGTACACCAGCCTTTCGGAATATTTATAAGCTACTTTCCGTATGTCTATATTATTGTGAGGCACAAAATTAAATCAACTTTTCCTGAAAGTCGGAAAGAAAAACAATGTTCACGCAATTACGATAAAGTATGAATTCCATTTCAATATTGATTTAAATTGAGGAATGTTTTGTATTGGTGAGTCGTTTTCATGAGGTTTGGGTAAATGAAATAGAAATTAGGAGTTTCAGATATGTGTGTGCTGCTATGTGGCGTATGTGATGAGAACTCAGAATATAAACTTTTTGTCTGAGAGGAAGAATAATTTTGCAAAATTGGGTTGTTTTTCATTTAGTATTGAAAATTATTGACTAAGTGACGCCAAACATTCCATTAAAAGTGTTATCGAATCTATTACTTCATTTTATCTAAATTTTTCTTCTTATTTGGATTGTACTAAAATCTTTCACTTCATTTATCTTAACATACATGAATGCTAGTTATGGCAAAGTTAGCAAGAACTCAAAACGTTTGTCGTCGTTGTCGTTAACCGATAACATAGAAATTTGCCAAAGTCCAGTAGAAATATCGTGTGTGTGTTGAGGTATTTCGAAGAACTATTACTTACTCACTTAGCAGCCTTTGTCAACCCAAGCGGGTTTTCGCTGACTTCCTCCACTCGTCCCGGTCCTCGGTTAGACTTCTCCGATCCGCGACCTCCAATGATCTCATATCGTTGACCGCACAGTCTAAAAGTCAAATTCCTTGTTCTGTCATCATCCTACCCACATGTCTTACCAATACTCTTTCTAGAAAACAAACTACTTTTATTCAGGTGGTGAAAGAATCAATTAGCCTTTGAAATTTACATGTAGATTACAGCATAGTCAGTCAAAATGAAGAATAGTGTTAGTAGAATGCAAAGAAATAAGGTGTGAATTTGACACAGAGAGCTGAGAGTTTGGTTGCTAGAGAGAGTATTGGTCTTACCCATCTGAGCCTCGCTGATTTTACTGCAACTGTGATGAAATTCTTTCCACAAATTTCGGACAACTCGTTCGTCTTCTCGAACCATCTGCATTTGGTACCGTTAAAGTCGTTTTTTTTATTCCCTTGACGTACAGTCAAGGGTCTTACAGCGGAAATCCGTCCGTCTGTCCCACCCCCGAGTATCTTATGTAGATATCATATCATATATATCATATACATATTATGTATTATATATGTTATATATATATTATGTCTACTGTGCCGGTTCAAGAAATCATATAATCCGTCCGTCTGTCCCAGCCACGTCCGTCTGTCCCAACCACGTCCGTCTGTCCCAGCCACGTCCGTCTGTCCCAGCCACGTCCGTCTGTCCCAGCCACGTCCGTCTGTCCCAGCCACGTCCGTCTGTCCCAGCCACGTCCGTCTGTCCCAGCCACGTACGTCTGTCGCAGCCACGTACGTCTGCCCCAGCCACGTCCATCTGTCCCACCCACGTCCATCTGTCCCACCCACGTCCATCTGTCCCACCCACGTCCATCTGTCCCACCCACGTCCATCTGTCCCACCCACATCCGTCTGTCCCACCCACGTCCGTCTGTCCCACCCATGTCCATCTGTCCCACCCATATCTGTCTGTCCCAACCACGTCCGTCTGTCCCACCCATGTCAATCTGTCCCGCAAACGTCTAGGGGAACGAGAAATAAATGTGATGAAAGAATAGTTTAAAGAACCTAATAGATGAGGTCCGAGCAGCCACTATCAAAACTTTATTTTTTTTAGTACACGAAATATACTATATCTGGTGTCCAATAGTCCAACAGCATGAGCTGTGTTAAAGCAGCTCTCTATCAAAGTCGTAAACACAGTTTACATAATTAGGGGCGGAAAATCGGAAAGTGTTACCCAAGGTAAAAAGTATTTGTCATTTTTTGTTGATTTATTTTCGTTTATAGTAATGAAACATATGGGATCGAAATTTTTCTTCTGATTCATTTTTTCGGCTGCGGCATCGGCGTGGCCGGCCACTACAGTGTTCTTACCAAGTGACAGATGTTTAGCAAACCACAATACTTTTAAAAGAGAAAACTAGTTTCGAAGATAAAAGATCACTTTGCGTCTCATTTTCCCTAGAATTTTCAAATTTTCATAAATGAGGTGTTTCCAGAATTTTCTAGAATCTTATGTGTTTTTTTTTCCTTTTTCATGGCTTCACGTCTGTACTTATAATAGTTTCAAAAATAAGTGGCGTCATTTTAGTCCCCCATCTTCCGTGTCCTTGAACTAGGGCCTATTTTAAGCGTGTATTTTACACACTATGTGTATTTGACTTTGAAAAGTGTATTTCCGACACATTTTTATGATTACACAAAAAATATGTACTTACGCAAAAACCTAGCGTTGTGATGCATATGCATAGCCTAGTGTGATACGTTTGCCAAGTGTGATTATACAAGCCTCCCCCGTCCCCCTCGTAGATAACGAAATTCTTCCCCAGATGCGTAATGTACTAATAGTGTTCATATATTTACCTTTTAAGAATATTGTAAGGCTATAAAAAATATTATAGTGTTGATAATATTCGTAAAAGGTACCAGACTTTCGATAAATGGTAAATTCCCAAACATTTTTGGCGAGACAAAATGAAGGATCTACAGACTTTCGCTAAATAGATATGACTAATTCCAAAGCTACCACGTTTAAATTTTTCAATATTTGCTTGCAAATTTAGGGTATGCAAAATACATTAATGTGATTGAAATTGTTAGTTTGTAGCTGCCACTCGCAAAATAATTAATAACTTTTGCGTTCCCACGGTACAAAAAAGGGAGCCTACAAATTGTATGTAAACAAACCGACAAACTATTTTGGTATGCCTACTGACACCGAATCCACAAAAAAAATTTGTCCGTCCGACCGTCCGTCTGTCTGTCCGACCGTTCGTCCGTCCGTTAACAAGCTAACTCAAGTAGATTTTATGCTACTTCAAAAAAAAAAAAATTCTTCTGAAAGGTAATCAAAATTGTAAGTTTAAGTTCGAAGATGAGCAAAATCGGCCGTAAGGGTCCGGAGATATGGCCGAAAAAGTGGTATTTTTGAGGGTATTTTTGAAGGTATTTTGAGGTTTTTCGCATAAGTTCACATCAGTGGACGGAAAATCAATGGTACGGACAATACCAATTCGGGAATAAAAAGTTTTTGAAAATCGGTTATCAGGGTCATGAGCTAGAGCCCGGAGAGAGAGCCTGAATTCTGCTACTCGGCCGTACAATGACTTGTGGTGTTGTCTTTTGCGTATTTCGGTTAAATTTTAGCCAACTTTGATAATTGTTGGTAATTTCTTTGAATTTTGGTTACCATTGACATGTTCGAGGTGATCAGATGATGTTTCCCAGAATTGGGATCAGGACTTCCTAGAATTTGGGATTAGGTCTCGAAACTCTAGAACTTTTGAACTTCCATCGGGTTTTTCGATGAAACTGAGTTGTTTTCGATATGTCTAAAGTGATCAGATGATGGTTCCTAGAATTGGGATCAGGACTTCCTAGAATTTGGTATTAGGGCTTGGAACTCTAGCAAATTTCAACTTCCATCGGGTTTGTTGATGGAATTAAGTTTTTTTCGACATATTTGAGGACGCGGAGTGGTAGTTTCTAGAATTTAGGATTCGGCCTTGAAACTCTAGCCCATTTCAAGTTCCATTGGGTTTTTTGATGGAACTAACTTGTTTTCGACATATGACTTAAGATGGCAGTTCCTAGAATTTGGGATAAGGGCTTGGAACTCTAGCACATTTTAACTTCCATCGGGTTTTTTGAAAGAACTAAGTTGTTTTCGACATGTTTGAGGACGTGAGGTGATAGTTCCTAGAATTTTGGATTATGGCTTGGAACTCTAGCCTATTTCAAGTTGCATCGCGTTTTTTGATGAAACTAAGTTGTTTTCGACATATTTGAGGACGTGAGGTGGTAGTTCCTAGAATTTGGAATCAGGGCTTGAAACTCTAGCCATTTTCAAGTTCCATCGGGTTTTTTGATGTAACTAAATTGTTTCCAACATGTTTGTGGACATGATATGGAGGTAACTAGAATTTGGGATTAGGTATCGGAACTCAAGAACTTTTGTACTTCCATCTTCATGTAATCGTCGCGTGGTCGTTAAACTTCGTACGGGGCTTTCGTAATTGCGCTATGCGCAATTTCAACGCCGCATACATTCACTAAATATTTTACGGTAGTAGCTTTATGTTTCGCACTTGACATACGGACGGATTAGAGTTATGTACGCAAGGGGTATACGGATCGTACGGGGCTATGTTCGCACTGGGGGCTAACATCTCACCTAGTTTAATAATAAGATCTCTTTTTATCTTGGAGTCTGCCATATACAAAGGCATAGAAGCGTCTAAAAACAAAATAAATTGCAATGGGTAATTCTAGTAAAAAAAACAACCGAGCTAATTATTTCCAATATTAGTGGATCCCTGAAAATGATGCAAAAAGCTTTTCCAAATAGTTTCAAGCTGAAACAATATATAGGTATTCCGTGTGTTAAAATATAACTTTGATTAAACATAATTATTCAAATGTACATATAGACAAATTAATGAATGAAGAGTTTAAAAAATTTCACTTCATTACCTAAAATTCACAATAGTCAAGGGCATACCACATCGATAAGATGTGACCAAGTCTCAGTGTATTGTAATTGTATCCGGCAAGGCATTTTAATATCATACGACTTTTTTATGATTCCATTATTGAGTCTGAATCGAATCATTACAGCCAACTCATCATTCATCATTAAACCTTTTTTTAACACGTCGACTTGTGACTGCACAATATTCGATAAAATCTCGACAGAAAATTTATTCATCTCGCAATATTTAGTTGGAACTTAGAAGTGAAATGTGATGTTTAATCTGATGGTAAAAAGGATTTTCGTATTCACGCGATCGAAACTTCAATTCCAACCTTTCATTTCATTCTATTTACCGCCGGCTTTCTGTGTGTGGTGTAATTCTTCTTCATTTTTCTTCCATATTTTGTGCCATTTCGATAATCTCCCAGCCATCCCCTTAAGGAAATACTCGTTTCACAGTTTATTATTCACCCTTTTCGACGACAATATTTACATTCTCACAAGTCCTTTTTTTGTACGAATATGGCATGACTGTCGACGATGATATTATACTGCTTCGGAAAAGGTATAAATATCTTTTTCGCATATAAAAGTAGATATTAAGTGCTTCATAAATGCTTTGAATTTCAAAAGCCACCCCACCCAAGACGTAGACATGGGAAATCATGTCTGCGTCTTATATCAAATGTACAATATTCCACATATTCAAATGACAATTGTCAATGATGTCAATCAAACATTCATAGGCAAAAAGAACAAACAAAGAACCAAAGAAGCATGCAGCAATTAGTGACGAACAACCGACAGAATAATACCACTAACATGAATCAAGCGACGTACTTTTTTTTAATGACTTCAATTTTACAGACAATTTAATAATCAAAAAGCCAAGGATTTGGATTTGTCTCTTTGAGTTCAATAATTGATTGCATAAAGGGCTCAATGGGAGATAAAACAATTGTGTCGGCTTAACCCTTTCGTAATTACTATTCTATAAATAATTGATGTGCAAGTGTACGAAAATATACCTGTGTGCCACTTCGTGCAATATTATAGCATTAATTACCGCTATATACGACTTCTCGTTGCTGCTTGCAGGCCATATGGTGTTTGTTTACCATCAAATTCTATTGTCTATTCGTCTCTACGGATGGATTAGTTTTGCTTTGTAGACTTTGTATAATCAACAACAAATGAGTTCTTCGAGCATATGCGGTCACTATGCCAGGCCGTATATCGTACTGTTGTATGAATTTTTTAATTTTGCTTTGAGTCCATTGTCATATTGTCAAGGAGAAAAAGGGAGTCAAATTTTAATTTAATATCAGCTACCACGACATAGTAAAGTATACCTCAACTGCTCCTGTCAGATTCAAAAGATTTTCATAGTTCCAAACTGTTGCTAAAAGGCTTTTTTCGTTATAATTCACTAAAAAAATCCTTTTATCATAAATTAGGAACAACGTTTTTCCTAAACGACGGTGTAAATACGCGACGAAGTCAATTAAGAATGTTTCTTTAATTTTCACCGATTCTCTTTGATTTTTAAGGATTTTTGGAAAATGATTTTCTTTTGAGTGTTAAAGGATTCCCTGAATCTACATGCCTTCCAAAAATCGCAGATGGCTTGTTTTCGAGTTTCATTCAAAACTAGCTCGAAGTTTTCGCAAAATCATTCTGTCATCATTAATGTCCTCAGGCAGCAAATATTCGACTTTTGGCGTGGTAATGCAAACTTTTGTACTCAATGACACAAAGAAATTTCTGTGGTGGTAATGTCGATGGCTGTGTAGCCGTTTTGAGGGACAATGTAGCCAATAGACCATGTCGAACCATTTTAACTAATGATGGCATTTGAAAGGTGACCTAAGACCATTGCTGGACAACTATTTCATTTCACCGGAAACAAGCAAAAAAGTAGTTCCGCCGCAAAGTTGTTTTGAATTTGAACGCGAAAATAATTTTAGACATGTACATCATCTTCACATCAGATGCGGCTACAATGTTTGTTTACATGCAACGATAGCGTATTTTTTGGCATTCTTCACAAAATTGTGTAAATTGTTAACATTAGATACACTTCTAAAGAATTTTAGGCGATTTAAGAACACGTCCCATTAGGAATATGATCATTTATTTACACGATCAATAACCAAGTTTGTAAAAAAATCAAAATTTTTAGATCACACAAAAGATTTCCGCACAATAATTTAGCTTTAAACCACGGCAGAGTAAAGTTAACCAGGCAGGAGTGGACGTTTGACAAGAGACCTGAACAATCTAGTAGCCCTATATTTTTTGCGAACAAAATTTTTCAGTTTATGTCAGTGTTCATTTGAGTTCATTTTCATCCTGTATTAGGTCTCTTATTTGACGTTTCGAAAATGAACCGCTCCTGCCTGGTTTATTTTACTCTGCCGTGTTTAAACTGGTTTAGGAAAATTTTTTAGAAATTTTTGGTAATTTCACTTATCACAACATTTACAACACTCTTTTCTGGCGAAGATTTGAAGTAGATCACATGTAATTAATGGAAATACCCGAGGAAATACCACAACTTTTTTGCTGAGAATATTTTTAAGAAAAAGAATTATTGACATTTTTTGACATTAACTAAAACTAAAATTCATTACTAATTCATTATTAAGAGTGATATTGCGAAATCTTCGAACAACTTTGGGACAAGGGGTCACGGATATTATTGACTAACAGCTCATTCGATTCGTTGAACTGTTGCGAGTAAAACGTGGTACTACGTTTGGTGTCATATTGTTGTCGACGCTCGAGGTCATGAAGTAAGGTTCTGCCAAAAGGGGCCCAAAATCGTTTTCTCGCGATTAGTCGAGTAAAACCATTTTGGGAAAAAACTTTTTTTTGCTAGCCTTGTAGGCCTTGAAGAGACGCATATTTTGAGTATACACACCACCAGGTCCATGTTGACCTGTTGGTGATATCAATCATTTTAGGTGAAAAAATAGGTGATTTTCCCAGGTCCCTGACCGGCTGCAATGACATAAGTCCGAGACATGGTATGTATGGTGAGAAAGCCTAGCCACTGTAGTACAATAACATGCAAAAACATCTTTGGATAAGTTTCACTGCAAAGGGTTGGAGCGACTTTAGTTGAAGTCCACCCCAAGTCGACGAAATTTTATCCTTTTCTTTCGTTTGTTTTTCGCTTTTTTGAGGTTTTTTGTGCGGCTATTCAATATTTATTGCTGATAAGAGTGAGATCAACTAAAATAAGGAATGTTTCGATGTATTCTTGTTGTTCTTAAACTCTTGGAACCCAAATTTCGATCTATTTTGACTATTTTCTATATAAAAAAAGGTATGAAGCATTTTTGGACTTTTTTTTGTGGCTATTCAATATTTATTTTCAATAAAATTGTAAATAACAAGTGAAGTAAATTAAATAAAGAGTTACTTGATATATCCAACAACTCTCGCACACGGTTAAATTTTTTTACTTTCGTCCCTTGTGATCCAAATAACTATTTGTATTTTCGACCTTCCTAATTGGCTGCACACTATATGTTACTTATCTGGAAGAATGCTGTGAGAAATCCGTTTTGAGGCACACAATATATATTGTCACACTCGGCCTGCGACTTTTATCGCTTAACAGATGTTGGGCTGATTGAAAAACTAAATGGCTGTGTACTTTTGGAGAATATTTTTTCGAGAACATCTACCGATATCCGAGAAAATCGAAAAATTTTCTATAAATTTTTTTCAATTTTCTCGATTTCTTCGAATTATAGAAAACAAAGAAAATCGAGAAAATTTAGGAAACTATAGAAAATTTGAATGATTTTCTCAAATTTTATTTATTTCGAGAAAATTCGCAGAAAATGGAAAATTCGAGGATATCAAGCAAACTTTTCTCAAAATGATTTCAAGTAATTCGTCCTTCCGGCAGGGCCTATTTTTGCGAACTTTTTAAGGAACTTTTAAGAACTTTAGAAACTTCAGGAACTTTATGAACTTTTGAGAACTTTTTAAGAACTTTTTGAGTATCAGTATCAGTATCAGTACCAATTTTGGAGAAATTAGTTCTTAAAGTTCCTAAAAGTTTTTAAAGTTCGGAAAAGTTCTTGAAGTTCCGAAAAGTTCCTGAAGTTCTTAAAGTTCTCTAAAGTTCTTAAAATTCTAAAAAGTTCTCAAATTAGTGGTAGAATTCGAGACGCGTTTGTACTTATTGCGAGACATACTGGCGGCTACGAGTTAAAGTAAGAAAATATTGTCAATTATAAGATCCCTATGCAATGATGTGATCATTTTACTTTTTCTTAGAAGAGATTTGCGCCTCTTTACGAATTCTAACGTGGAACTGAAATTCAAATCGATAATTGAATCCTTGTGCCTGTGCCACACAATATGAGTGATGTAAATAAGAGTTCTGTAAATCAGATTACGAATAGTAGGTTACAGTGCACCCTGCGAAAATGATTCATTACATGGGGGAACAATTTTGAGATACGAGCAACTCACAAGTGTGTGTTTAAGCGCCAAGGTTTGAAAACTGTTATTTTGACAAGGGTAGAGTTTGCATATCCGAGCCGAAGGCGAGGTATGTAACTACCCGCGTCAAAATAACAGCTTTCAGACCGAGGCGCTTAAACACACACGCGTGAGTTGCGAGTTTCAAAATTGTTCCCCCATGTAATGAATCATTGCAGCAGGGTGCACTGTATTCTATTTTATTGCTTGCCCATGCGAAAATTGATTCTTACATATCAATTTCTATAAATAGCAACAAAAGCTGATTTAAATACAACTATCTCCGTAGAAAAAATCAACAAAACAAATAGAAATTTTTTCGGCACTATAAAACCAGTACACAGCCGAAATCGGCTCATACTTCTTCATAAAATATCCCGAAAATATTGGTATTGGTACAGCAGTACCAACCGTACCGAAAGTGATCGAAGTGATCACACCATAGCAGGCGCCATGTTGTCATTGAATTGTTATTCCGTTCCATGATAATACATTCTAAGCAATGATTTTGTTGTTTTTGTTATTTAGACGAAAAATTTTGCAGTGAAGTGAAATGAATTGTATCTAAAATTAATCAATGTGTGAAGTGTTTTCGAATTTAAGTGAAAAATACGCAACTAAAAGTGCTCGCTATGTGTGTTCATAACAAACATTGAAATTATTGCTAGAACAAATATGGCTGACGCTTTCAGTTTTGTGATTTTTCTTTTTAAGAATTGAAATTCTTTTGTCACACTGAACTCTCGCCACTGCAAAATATTTGTCCAAAAACACAAAACATCAATAATTATTCTCGTTTTCATGTTAAAAAGCATAAAATATTTCAGATGACGCATTCACCTTCATATGGCTGCACCCCACGAAAACTGATTTTACATGAATGACTCGAGCACCCCGCGAAAATAGAGATTCCCTGACGAAAGTGTCACGCAAATATCCCTCAGAGAATCGACCATTTTCGTGGGGCGCAAATTGATATGTAAGAATCAATTTTCGCATGGGGCAAGCAATAAAATATAATAAAATATAAACCAGTCGAAGATTTCGCGAATAAGTCTCTTAAAAGTTTTTCATACGATTTGTACGAAATATAGGCAATATATAATTTGTACGAATTTGTAGGTTTGTGGCATGGGTCTACGATTTCGATCCAAAAATTTGAGAACTTTTAGGAACTTTTAAGAATTTTAAGAACTTTTTGGAACTTTAAGAACTTTAGGAACTTTTCGGAACTTTAAGAACTAAGTTTCAAAAATAGGCCCTGCCTTCCGAACAATTTGTCTTCCTAACAACACTAATACCATGCTCTACTGCTCCACCAAATTAATCTTCCGAAAGTAACCGTAATCGGCTCTTCACATACATACATAAAGTTGATAGTTTCATAGATGCTATTTCAAATCATAAAAGTTTTTACTATCAACAACTTTTATTTCTACCATTCAGTCTATCTATATCCTTTTGTTGGAAAAAAATAATGACCCGTGTTCCGAACAGTAATGTTAGTAACAATTTTATTTTTTTTAAGCGTTCACAAATGATATAGGGGTAATAGGACTTGAACACACGCGTTACTGCACAAGTTCTCAGTCATATCATTCACTAAAAACTTGCTTGAACAGCGTATATAAATGTCTTTTGAAGCGGTGTGTTGCTCATTTTCTTCGTCGATGGATTATAAATGATGATGCACAAACACAGAGAAAGGATTAGCTTTTTAAAGTGAGGATTAAATCAAGAAAAAAAAACTGGAAGACCAATTTCAAAAGTAAAACTTAATAAGCTTAAACATTGTATACAATGTACTGACTTGCACATGAAACGGTGGTAAATCGATTTTTTTTACTTTGAAAAACAAACCACACCATTTATTTACGACGGAAATGTTGCTATGATACTCATTCCGGATTAGTATAATGCCGGTTATAATACAATCAAACTGGCAATAAATAGTTTTATTCCAAATCCCTTTTTTTAAAGGTGTTCATCGTATTCCTTTCATGGATTTTGTGAGCATATATGAGTGTTATACGACTTCTTCCACAAACACACATTATATCGTATGGTATAGGTATAGATTCCAAACGTAAAAAGAAGAAGCATTAGACCAAATTTGTGTAACTTTTTGTTGTTGTTGTTGTAATGTCTTGAAATATAATAAAAAATCAATAAAATGTCAGGCGCTTGGAATTTTATAGTGTTGATACAATAAATTTTCACATTACTTTTGAGTCTGCGCTTTCAACGGCTATATTGACAGGTAGGTCGACAGACTGAGGAGCAACGTATAAGCGAAACCATATAATTAAATGTAAATGTTTAACGTTAAAGTTTGAGCTCTGATTGAAGCGCAAAGCTAACATTTAAATGATTATGGATGATCGAATGCAGATGGTGTATTACACTTTGTATGTTTATGTGGTGGGGGATTTGATCGGATTCGTTGCAAGAAAGTTTTGTGATGCCTCTGTAAAATTGCGATGAATAGCTCGTTGAGCAGTTGAACCAAGTGAAACACAACTAATTTTTCAAAGTAAAGTCAAAAATATTTAATTTTCCCAACACGAAAATCTTTGCGGTACTCGTTAACCGACCGCCAAACTAATTAAGTAATAACGTAAAGACGCATACCATCAGTAACTGGCCGCTGCAGCATGTCTATTGCGGACCCATTCATAGGCATTCACCTTGTCGTAAGTAGGCGGCCCGTAGATCGAACGAGTTCGGTTTCCCAGCTCTTTTAAAATGGGCACCAACGGTTCAACATCGTCGAATCCGTCCGGTGACGGACAGTATACAAGACTTTGCCTTGGATGAATATGAAGTCGATGATCATTCAATATGCGGATACGATGTGGCTGCGGTGATTGGTTAATTTTCATGACAAAGAGATTAGAGGGAGATTTTGGCCAGTTACCGTAGCTGGTAGTTTTCCTCCCGAATAGATTTCCAATAATTGGCCACTGTTTAACAAAATCGCATCTTTTATTGGAGTGGCTGCGATCCATTCAGCGTTTGTGTCTCTTACCTAATAGATTACAGTTAGACCAGTGAAGCTACTAATAGAGGAAAGAGATGCATTTTGCCTCGGTCAGACTGTGCAGCAAAAGATTTCATTGAGACGATAGATAATCGGAAGAATATTAATCGGTACGTACGTACGCCAGCTATTAACGGCGATATTACTTACCTCGAGACCGCCAACCATATCTTGAAACAGAAGAGTAATTGTGTGCCAATCGCAGTGTTCACCGCACCGAATAGCACCTTTAACTACGTCGTTGTCTTTCAACGGTGAATACATGGAGCTTCGCATAACTGTTTGAGTCGGCACTGATCTATCATACAAATGAGTGTGTCTCTTCAACAGTTCATCGACTTCTAGGCCTAAATAAATGGCAATAGATCGCAAAACTGTCTCGGTAAGTTTCAAACACTCTTTTCGTGCCTCGTCGAAAGCACTTTTGAAACCGGGCACTTCTTGGGGAAAGTACTTGTCGTCATTGCTTTCAATGTGTCCGGTGACATCGAAAAATTCTCTCAATTCCGTTGCGTTCGGGCTGGATTCGTTGAGTCTAGACAGAAATACATCGTCAGATTCAGACGGAACTATCGTTGCTGACTCAGTATACTAACAATTCATCACCGGGACCGGCGTATCCATGAAATGATGCGGCTCTTGGTGGTTTTCGCATTTTATTTTTTATCTCTGCAGGCTTGTCGAAAAACTCTCTGGATACTTCGTACACTCTATCGATCTAATTAAAGAGAATTGATGTTACTACGATGGATCCATTTTCAAATTTTGATGTAATAAAGATACTGAATGAACAAATACAATTAAAGCTCTACTACCTCCGCTGTGCATAAATTACCTTCCGCAGATCAACACCAGTATTTATTAAGTATGCAAATCCGATACCACTTAAAGCATCTCCTAATTTTTTAGAAAATTCCATTAAGTGATCTGCACCCTTCGACGGATTCATAACGTCAGAACTAGAGGTGTGCGCCGATCTTAAAATAGTCGGCGGCGGTGCGCCGACTGGTAAGGAATCGGCGGCGGCGCGCCGGGAGAAATTTATAGTCGGCGGCGGTGCGCCGATCGGCGCGCCGATAAATTTACAAAAAAATCTAAATTTTTCGAAAATAATGCAAAAACACTGAATTCTTACTGTCTTGCGATCTGAAGTATCAACCACTTATACAAGGGGAATCAACTGAGACGTATCTCACCTTTTATATTTTGAATGTACAATAACTGACCTATTATTTTAAAAACATCTAATTTAATGAATCCAAGAATGATTAGTGAGTTTGCGTAAATGACATATAAGTTAACTTATCAGTTGGAAATTTTAAGTCACATCTTCATACTAGATGTTCTGCAGGTTTCTTATTTCCAACTATAATGTATGCCATTTACGCAAACTCACTACTATTATCTTTCAATTTATGCAATACCCGTTCCTGTTGCCTTTAGTCAACGCACTTCTATTATGTGATGCTACGATGGGTTTATTCGAAGTAGCTTTTTACTGAAATGTCCTTTCCCATCAGTAGATGGCAAAACGTTTTCATGCAAACTTTAAAATACCAGTTCAAGTCAAACGTTTGCTGCTGTCTTGTGAAGGGTGTTCTTAGAGCAACTGACGATGGCCAGACCACGCTGGCCTGGGACCGCTATTAACACATGAGGTCGAAACAACGATTTTTCTCTTGAATCACTCACAATTTGGAGGGAAGAGCTGAAGTAGCTCTGTTTGTTTTTATTGTTTACTCTCGTTTTTTCTTATTTGCTCTCATTTTTCTGTTGTAATCAGGCTGTTGTTGTGTTTGTTTTTGTTGTTGGTGTTAATTTAATTTAGTTAGGGAACGAGGAGCGAGAAGTGCGTTGCTTTAGTCCATCTTCGATGTAGGAGTGAGATCGTAGTAGAAGGTTTTCGCAAATAAGAGATTCAGATAAACTTAAATTTATAAGTAATAAGCGTAATAAGTGTATAGACTACGCCAAAATGATTTTTTCCCAAATTTTTTTACATAAAGCAGCTAAAAATTGAAAATAAAGATATCCGTGTCTCGTCTTTTGACGAAAAAACTTGAAACCGAAAAGATTTTCCACTTTATAAATTCCTGAAACATGTGATTTGCGCCATTTTCTACCCAAATTCCATATAAGGTCTTAAGTTTGCCACTTTACAATTACATTAGTATCACACAGTTTTGACTGATTCACTGAATTTTGTTCTCTTTCTTCTTCCTCTTATCTGCATCAACAGACAATAAGAGAAACGTCGTCTGCCGCCTGCCGTCTGCCACGCTTCATTCCATTGCACAGAAAATAGAGTAACGTACCCAAGGGTTCACGGTAAGTGAGGATACAGAAAATACAAATGCTGTTTCGACCTCGGGTATCGATGGTGATCCCCAGTTGTATCCATCGATACCCTTCCCAAGACAGCAGCAAACTTTTTCTTTGGACTAGTATTTAAAAATTTGCATAAAACACTTGCCATCTGCTGATGGAAATAGGATACGTTAATAACGTTATAGAAAGCTACTTCGAAGATAACCCTATCGTAGCATCAGAAACAAAATCACTGTCGTACAGTGCAGGTAAGAAGAAAAACCCAAAGTTTTTACAAATTTTTTTTAACCAAAAACTCATTTCTACGCATATAGAAACCTGACTTATAAATTAAGAGAGATAAACATTTGCTAAAACCTTGTACTCAGGCACACACTTTTGTATAGATTTTTCAATTTAAGTTTATATTGCCGCCCATTAAAATGGCTGGAAGCACTAAACGTATAAAATTTCGGCGCGACGAAAATACAATCGGCGGCGGCGGCGGCGTGAGCTATTATTTTTCGGCGGCGGCGCGCCGAAAATATAGCAAAAAATCGGCGGCGCGCCGGCGTAAAATCGGCGGTGCACACCTCTAGTCAGAACAGTCAAGTATCGCAATTGCCTTTGAATATTTCATAATGAATTCTCGAAGACGTATAGAAGGATCTGAATGTCTCGAATTCTCAACAAGTACTGATCATTTTGCGTACTAGGCCTATGATAATTCTCATGGATATTTCAATTTTCTATGTAAATGAATCCCAACAAAAATCTCTTCGAGAAAAGTGTGACGCAGTCTTTGAAATACAATTTCTAAAATAAATGATATCGCTAGAGTTGACGCATGTGGCAGATAAATTTTCTTACTGGTCTGTTCCTGAACATTTGCCACTTTGCGACGCAGATTTTTTTGGTAAAATTTTGGTTGTTTCCAGTCACATTTTTTTTGGTAAAAATTATTTGGCAGATGATGAGAAAAACTAGGCCAGCTTGTTTGAACTAAAATTGGGTGTAAAATTTAATTTTTGCGTAACGAAGCTGAAAGCGTCAACTCTAGCGATATCATTTATTTTAGAAATTGTACTTCAAAGACTGCGTCACACTTTTCTCGAAGAGATTTTTGTTGGGATATCAGTCGTCTTAGAAGTTTTAGAACACTGCTTTTTATAACAGTTTATAACAGAAATTCGAAAATTTGACGAAATTCGAAAATTTGACTAAATTAAAAAATTAGAGTAGAAACCCCTGTGGGACCTCTTTCACATAGACCACTGTCGCAATCCTGAGAGACTTCAGGTGCAATGCAAATCTTAACAACAACAAAGTCAGTTAACATCTGCCATGTCTCAACAGGCAAGAATCTCCCCAATGTAAGGAGACTAGTCCTTACTTTATACACGGATATGTTAAGCGAATTAGGGTTTCTACTCTCAGAATTTTAGTGTGCGAAAAAGAATTTATCGCACTAGTTCGATAAAGTTTTTATCGCACTCTAAAACTACGTGCAATAATCTTCTTCTTACGTTATTAAAAACAGGCAAGAAACAGTTCAATTCCGTCCCGGATAAGGCTCGGAACGGGTTCGGGTTGACCTGTTTTAGCTCAGGTTGACCTGAACCGGATTCATGACCCGAACCTGAAAAATTATTTCGGGTTCAACCCGAACTTGACTCGAACTTGAATTTTCGATTTCGGGTTTAACCCGAACCTGACCTGAACCCGAAATTGTTCAACCCGAATTTGACATGAACCTGAATTTTCAATTTCAAGTTCGACCCGAACCTGAACTGAACCCGAAATTTTAAATTTAATCAGGTCGGGTTCGGGTAACCCGAAATTTTTGACTTTTTTTAGTGTAATAAACGCTCAAAATTTCGGGTTAACCGAACCCGACCTGATTAAATTTAAAATTTCGGGCTCAGTTCAGGTTCGGGTCGAACCCGAAATTGAAAATTCAGGTTCAGGTCAAATTCGGGTTGAACAATTTCGGGTTCAGGTCAGGTTCGGGTTAAACCCGAAATCGAAAATTCAAGTTCGGGTCAAGTTCGGGTTGAACCCGAAATAATTTTTCAGGTTCGGGTTAAATCAAGTTCGGGTTCCGGTCTAACCGAACCCGACCCGTTCCGAGCCTTAGTCCCGGAATCACATAAATACCTATTATCATCGGAACTTCCCAACTCTAACGATTCCAAGTGTCCATTCCGTCTGCGATAAATGAATTAAATAAGAGTCAGAGACCTTATTCATCGTTACCATTGAATTTCCATTGATTACACTCTAATTACAAACAGTCGGGTGCACTATAGATAATTAAATACAGGCGCCTCGTCGTCTTTGTCAATACACAAGTAAGACAAATAAATGTAACGTGAAACAAACGGCAATGGAACATTATTGTGTCCTCATTACACGAATTTGTTTCTAGTGCACATGAAAAAACTACCCACATTATTACATAGACATAGTGTTATGGGTTTATATCGTGACAAAACTGAACGAAATGAAGCTATTCGTAGAATAGAATAGAATATTATACAGGTGCAGACCAATTGCTTATCATGAGAAATAATTACAGTCGATCGTAATGTAGATATGGCCTATAGCTATTTTCGTATCATGTAACCGTTCCGAGGACCTTCACTACTTACCAGGTATTAATAGAACCATGGAGTAAGTAATTTAATCGATTTCGGTAAATAAGGCAATGCAAAATAATTGGTTATATGACACCATTAGAATTGGAGTCAAAATTTTGTTGTCTTGTTGCGGCGAGAAAATTCATCCCAAAAAATACAACCTTCCCACACGTCAGCAAGACGGTAATTTACTTTTATTTTATTTGAACCGTAATTTTAATGATACAAATTTTCAGTCTTACACTTCTATTGGGGTTTGTTGCCTGCTGAACAGTTGTATTTATTGCTTGCCCCATGCGAAAATTGATTCTTACATATCAATTTGGCCCCTGCGAAAATGGTCGATTCTCTGAGGGATATTTGCGTGACACTTTCGTCAGGGAATCTCTATTTTCGCGGGGTGCTCGAGTCATTCATGTAAAATCAGTTTTCGTGGGGTGCAGCCATATGAAGGTGAATGCGTCATCTGAAATATTTTATGCTTTTTAACATGAAAACGAGAATAATTATTGATGTTTTGTGTTTTTGGACAATTATTTTGCAGTGGCGAGAGTTCAGTGTGACAAAAGAATTTCAATTCTTAAAAAGAAAAATCACAAAACTGAAAGCGTCAGCCATATTTGTTCTAGCAATAATTTCAATGTTTGTTATGAACACACATGGCGAGCACTTTTAGTTGCGTATTTTTCACTTAAATTCGAAAACACTTCACACATTGATTAATTTTAGACACAATTCATTTCACTTCACTGCAAAATTTTTCGTCTAAATATTGTGTGTACGGTCTAAAATACTATTTTTCGAATTATCTCAGCCTCTCTCAATTTTATTGAGGAGAACACATGATTGGTCCATTTTATTTAGCTCTCTCAATTACGTCGGCTGTCAAAAAACGTCAAAAACATTGAAATTTAGCCTCAATGTTAGTGATTTCCGTTTATTAACAGAAGTGGAAAAATAAACACAATAATGTCCCAAATCTTGCTCAATGTGAATAAAAAACATGCATCAGAAGACGTGAAATGGTATGCGCTGTATGCGTATTACTTTTTGGGGCACAACAGAGCTCAAGTCTCAAGAATGTACAGCAAAAGCAATTCGACGATCACCAATTGGATTGTAAAATACGAAAACTCTGGTTCAGTGACTCGATCGGTGGGAACACGCATGCCGTCAAAGTTTGATGCAGACAAGAAACAGTGGATTCTACGACTGTATCACGAAAATCCAATCCTGTACCTCGATGAAGCAAGGCAGCAGTTCCAAATCCGTTTCAACTTGTCAATATCAACGTCTCATATATGCCATATTCTTCATGAAAACAACATGTCGTGGAAAACTCTGGAAAAAAGAGCGATACAGATCAAGGACTCGGAGATTTTGAAATTCATGGCCGAGCTCTGTGCTATTGATTGGGATTACAGTAATCTGGTCTTTTTAGACGAAGTCTCAATCGATAACCAGGGATTGTTGCGCACAAAGGGATATGGAATTATCGGTGAGCGGCTTCTCTACCGCGGAGAATTCGTCAGAAAACCACGCATGTCGATGCTGGCATTCGTTGGACAAAATGGGATTTTGGAGACTTATACAACCGAGGGCACTTTCAATCGGTTAAAGTTTTTTGCTTACTGTAAAGACTTTGCGCTGTCAGGAGGCTGCGCGAAATACCCTGGACGAAACTCGGTATGGATATTGGATGGTGCCAAAATCCATTGCCATCCGAGCATTATACGTTACATTCGATCACTTGGAATCATACCTATATTCCTACCCGCGTATTGCCCATTCTTCAATCCCATTGAATACGTTTTTGGAATAGTAAAGAAACATCTGAAGCGAAGGTCTGCTGGCAAGAAAATCGACATGGAAATTTTGGTCAACGACGAATTCACACGAATGCGAGACTTTTCATGCACGAAATTGTTCAAAAAATGTGGATACGTTATGAGCGGAAAATTTGATCCTGCCGTTGCCTATCAGCAGTCTGTAAAGGATCTTGGTTTCAAATAATGATGTCGATACTTCACGTGCTGCTTTGAGTTTAGTATATAAGTGGAAACGTATCAAGCAGCACGTCATTTCACTCACGTTGTTTGAGCAAAGACGTTGGTCTGAGTTTTTTAAATTAAATTTTATTCGAATGATTCTTCACCCAAAATGAAATCTTTGGCTTCAGCCTTTTGTTAATTTCAGCCTTTTGTTTATATGAATTCATTGTAGGCTGAAATGGCCCGTTTTATAATTGAAAATGTAAAAATAAAATTCAGTGGTCACAGTCCTCTAGATCTGGTATTTGTTGCTCCTCATGTACGCTAACAGCGTTGACCTCCACATTCAATGCCCCGTCCATCGAGCTAACCAATCGACTGTGAGCGGACAACATTTCTTCCGTGGCATTGAGTCGAGCCTCAAACATATCGAATGCCCGTAATGTTGCATCTTTCAATTTTGTGAACTCTTGGCGGAATATTTTGATATTCTCGGCGTACAGATCGTTCAGATTGTTCGCAACTTGCAGTCCACTCTTCGCAGACCGCATTACCTCAGTTTCAGAAGTCGGCACTGACCGGAACAAATGTATTAAGTGTGCTGGCGGTAAATCTTTCATGAGAGCTTCTTGTTGGTGAATCGGCGACGAGTGAATAGAATTGGCCCACATACACCAGGACGACATGTGCCCTGAAAGATAGGCACCATGGTTGTCTTTGAGCTTTTGTGCTAGTTCTACTAGGGTGGTTGTGCTATGAGCACCGGCTCTGTCGCGAACTGTGGGTTGCAAAATTGATGCTGACACCTTTTGATGAATTGTTTTCGATGCGATGGCTTTGCCGTAAATGTGAATCATCACATTCACGTGCTTATCGCGCAATTTTCGTAGTACACCAGTGTTCAGTTGGCTTATGGTGAAGTTTTTTCTTGCGCTCTTATCTTGCAGTATAACGAAATTTCCGATATCGGCTCGGACGGGATTCTCACTTTCAGCGAATGAAAAGCTGTCACCATTGACAAGGACTTCTCTCTTAACGAATGATTGTGCCTTAGCCCAGATTTCATCCAATATTTGACAGCATGAATCCCCAGCAACCTCTTCTTCGATGTCTGGGCTTATAGGCTTTTGGCCAACAAACTCCTTTTGTTGGTAGTGAGCAACGAAACGGAATAGGGCTCCCACATTATCATCCACCATGTCGATGTCGACGTCCATTATGCGATAACCTCAAAGCGAATTCGGTTCAAACTAAAAAAGACACTATTTTGGAGTTTCAAACTAAATGGGATTGCTGCACTGACCTTTTCAATATTTGTTTCTAGCAAGTTAAAGATCGAATATTCGTGTAAAGAATCTTTCAATTCGTTCAATTTTCGAGACACAACACAGAAATTTCAATTTGTTACTTGAAAAAAATCGTTTTGTTTTGTGAGCTGTCAATCACAACAAAATTGTAACGTAGGGGGGCGCAATGGTATGTAGGTATGTGAGAGAAGAGAGCTTTCGCAATTTTTTTGCAATTATACTGAGAGAAAATAAAATCGACGAAACTCCAATTTTCATAGTCGAGACCAATAACAAAAACAACAAAATCATTGCTTAGAATGTATTATCATGGAACGGAATAACAATTCAATGACAACATGGCACCTGCTTGCTATGGTGTGATCACTTCGATCACTTTCGGTACGGTTGGTACTGCTGTACCAATACCAATATTTTCGGGATATTTTATGAAGAAGTATGAGCCGATTTCGGCTGTGTACTGGTTTTATAGTGCCGAAAAAATTTCTATTTGTTTTGTTGATTTTGTCTACGGAGATAGTTGTATTTAAATCAGCTTTTGTTGCTATTTATAGAAATTGATATGTAAGAATCAATTTTCGCATGGGCAAGCAATAAAATAGAATACAGTGCACCCTGCTGCAATGATTCATTACATGGTGGAACAATTTTGAAACTCGCAACTCACGCGTGTATGTTTATTGTTTAAGCGCCTCGATTTGAAAACTGTTATTTTGACGCGCTTAAACAACACTTGCGAGTTGCTCGTATCTCAAAATTGTTCCCCCATGTAATGAATCATTTTCGCAGGGTGCACTGTAACCTACTATTATTCTGAATATTTCGTGTGAACAATATCGTGTTTATACCTATTTGCATCGAGATGACGTTTGTAGATCAATGAGCTTGAATTTAACGTGTTGACTAACAACTTCCTAATTTACATTTGACCAATGACTTCTTGGACTGCTATTCCTTGATGTGCGATTGACCAATGTTGAGGTATGGTTTACCAACGACTTCTTGATTTTGCTTTTGACCAACCACTTACTGCTTCCTGCTACAGTTTCACCATCAAAGTCCACTAACTAGTGAGTAAAACATCTAACATAATGGATTGAAACCTCTTATTTTGCCATGTGTGATTGCAGCTGTAACCCTTGCCTTCGGCAACCCTCACACTTGGCCAAATAGAAAGTTCCAGACAAGGACGTAATCTACTTTACTGTAATAAATGGTACAAGCGGATGAGACCGATGTGTCTTCTTCCCAGCCAGCCAAAGTAGTGAGAAGTAATAAAATTATTTCTTAAGGTCCCTGGTGATCGGATTCTCGGATTTTCAAACAAATAATGCGAGGTTGCTAAAATATGGCTCACTATTTGTCTCAGCCTGTGTATAACCGAACCGGTGCAAATAGAATATAAACCAGATATGTCTCGTTTATACTGGAACTATTTTATTTTAAGGAACTACGTATGCAAGCAAGTGAGAATGATCATGATGAAGATACTAATCACAATTACAACGTACTGTGTACATAGTAGCAGTATCAGGGCCTATTATTGGTAATTTGAATAACCGAATTTACCCAAATTACCGATGAAATTACCTAATTAACTGGCACAATTACCGAAAAGTAAGTTTTAATTTTATGAGAAAATTAGCAAATTTCGGTAATTTCATCGGTAAATTCGGTAATTCAAATTACCAATAATAGGCCCTGAGCAGAATGTACTTTAAATAATTTAATTTTGATAATTTAATTGTTAAAACAAGCAAGCATTTTGAATTAAGACCATTTTCAGCTGTGCATTTATGTATTGTTCCTACTTCAATCCTAGAGAAACTGAAGCAATTCAAGTTTAGCAACATCGAAAATTGTCGTTATTTACGACATTTCATCTGTGGTTGACGACGAACCGTTCTTTTGTACTTTTGTCGCTGAATGCTTTTAATTAAAACATAAGCACAACGAAACATTTAAATTAAAACTAATATTGTGAGTAACGTTAATAGGATGAAGACATATGCGATGAAAGAATCCAGTGTTTAAGTGTCTCATCTACGCTTGCATATGACGAAAATTTGGCAGCTTAACAATGATTTAAATGTTGAGGCAGTGTTACATTGTCAATTTATTTACTCTAGACCCGTACGAAGTACTCGTAGCTTGTAGGACCGATATGCCGTTTGTAACATACACGATAACTTGAGGAAATTCAATTTGATATTTTTAGCCCCGAAGTACAAAGGGGCTTATAGGATTACGATGCTTTTGTATAAGTGATGGAATTCGAAGCAGACGGTAAGGGCAAAGTGTTTGCCTATGTTCATAGATGACGAATCTGCAATAAAAATTTTGTCTGTCCGTCTGTCACGTCGATATCTTGAGTAAATCAAATCAGATTTCAAAATTTTTTCCCCCTGAAAGATAGTCGAAATAGTGAGGCTAGGTTCGAAGATGGGCATATTCGGGTCGGCCCTTCGTGAGTTAGGGCCACCTAAGTGATTTAAGGTCTTTTGGTGATATTTACGGCAAAAAAAAAAACGTTGGAAATGTAAATGAAACGGCAAAAGATAGGTAATGTCGATACCGATCCAGGAAAAAAAAGTTTTTTAAAATCGGGTGAGTGGACCGTGAGTTAGGGCCTTAGAAGTGAAATGCTACTAGGGCCCTATGTGTATTTTACATAGAGCTCGAGTAAATTTCATCCGTTTTTCGTAATTTTTGTTTGATTTGGAAGGTAATCGAATGCCGAATAGAATGTTGTTGAAAAAAAATTAAATTTGGGTCCTTGGCCTAAGGCCGCTACTAGGGCCCTATGTGTATTTTACATATAACTCGAGCAAATTTCATCCGTTTTTCGTAATTTTTGTTTGATTTGGAAGGTAATCGAATGCCGAATAGAATGTTGTTGAAAAAAAATTAAATTTGGGTCCTTGGCCTAAGGCCGCTACTAGGGCCCTATGTGTATTTTACATATAACTCGAGTATATTTCATCCGTTTTTCGTAATTTTTGTTTCATTTGGGAGGTAATCAAAGGCCGAATAGAATATTGTTGGAAAAAAATTAAATTTGGGTCCTCGGACTGAGGCCGATACTAGGGCCCTATGTGTATTTTACATATAACTCGAGAAAATTTCATCCGTTTTTCGTAATTTTTGTTTCATTTGGAAGGTAATCAAAGGCCGAATAGAATGTAGTTGAAAAAAAATTTAAATTTGGGTCCTCGGACTGAGGCCGATACTAGGCCCTTCAAAAAAATAAAATTTTAGGGCGATTTGAAATTTTTGTTTCATTTGAAAGGAACGTCGTACGGGGCTTCGTAATTGCGCTATACGCAATTTGTAAGATGTACACATTACATACTAATTTTACTTTAACTACATCAACCGGCGCAATAGGCTTACGGTCAAAGTAGGGTGACAGACGCACTAGGGTCACGTACGCAATAGATATACGGGTTTGTACGGGGCTCAGTCGTAGCAAACGCTCCGACTGTTCTGATGGCTCGTTTTTTTTCCTGAAAGGTAATGACAATTTTGAGAAGTTAAGTGAAATGACTAGGTTGACTAAGTTCGAAGATAATAGTCGATAAGTGAGATTTCTGAGGGGGGTTCAAGGTTTTTCGCATGTATTGACCGGGAAAAGAAGTTTATGAAAATCGGTGGCCCCTCAGAATGAGCGTAAATCGTACTACTCGACAGTAGAATTATGGGTGATTGCTTTTGGATGTAACTGAGGAAAAACCCAATTATCATAATTTTTTCACCTTTTCGAATTGATGTGGTATGTTTGGTTCCCAAGGTTGCACCACTCCTAATGATCCATCATCTTCCCAGTTCTCGAACTTTAGGATTGCTAAGGGTTCTGTGGGTTCCCTTCTTGACTTTTGGTATTATTGAGGGGGCAGTATACTAGTATGCTATGTTACAATAATTTGTAAACTTATAAGTCCCTGTGAACTCTAGCGGAAGCAACAAACTTTAAACTTTTATGAAGTGAAGCCTCAAAATCTAAAGTGAAGGCATTTTTGCTCATGTGTCTACGAATCGAACTAGCAACCTCGTGCTTATGAAGCCAGCAATAACGCCTGTTTGGCTCTAGGTTGACTGGAAAACTCTTACTCAAAATACAATCAATAAATGAACTTCTTACCTGCTGTTCTTGCTGTTTCTGCACAAGAAATTCCCTTACTTACATTATTGCATCCTACTGTTTTATTCGAACATTTTTTCCTACAGTCAGATGCAGTGATTGCATGTGTGGATCAGCTGATATTCCACCGCCTCTGACTACAACTAGTATTGAAATATAGCGACTTCGACGCGTATTTTTACCGTGGTTTAGGAAAAACGTTGTTTCTAACGCACGGTAAAAGTTTTTTTTTAGCGAATTCGATTCCAGAACTCGCCTCCGGCTCATTCATTAAAAAAGCCTTTTAACCTCGTAATGGAATTTCTGAACCTTGCATATTAGCTTCAAATATACCCCTGATTTTGTATTGACTGAACACAGAACCGTGAAATTTTATTTTCATTCTGTATACGGCTGGTGTTAATTTCAAAAACTCCTTAAATAATTCTTTTGTAAAATTTATTGTGAGTTTCAAAAAGTTTTTTGTACAACGTTTTCGGAGCAATTTCGCAAATTGCCCTTATTGTACCACGATGTAGCGTACAAGTATATATACGGCATAATATTGAACTTTTACACACTTTAGAAATTGTTTCCATATCTCAAGACTTTTTTATTTTACAATCTTCTAGCCAAAAGACTGATTCGAACGCTATACACCGAACGAAATATTTTCTTTTTATCATATCATCACGGAAAACAATTTAAATTTAGATTGATTACTTGAATTCCCCAGTGAAATGTTATCTGTCCTGAAAAAAATTGCACCCTTGAGATATACGAAGAGAATTGTGCCGATCCGTTCGTTGGATGTTCCGTTCACGTGGGGATATGTGTATATGGGAGAGAAAAAAGTTTGTTTTCTCATCAGAAATATCGGCGTATATGCACGATAGCAAGCTGCTCATTCAAGTTTACATTGAAAAATTGGCTACTCATTCAATTGTAAGTAAAATACAAAAACATTTAAAAACAAGGCATCAGAACAGTCGGAGCGTTTGCTGCGACTTAGCCCCGTACCCGTAATTCTATTTCGTTCGCAACCATTATACGTCCGTAGCCCTAATAAGCCCGGAACCCTAATACGTCTACAACCCTCTAATGCGTCTGTTACCAAAATGCAAGTCAAGTTGCGCATTGTCAAATTTACTGAAACTGTTCATTTTTAAAATTGCGCATAGCGCAATTACGAAAGCCCGTACGAAGTACCTTTCAAATAAAACCAACAATTTACGACATTATTTTAGAAATCCAAAATTTTTTGCCAACTTTCTATTGCCTTAGTCCAAGGGCCCAAATTTGAAACTTTTTTGCCATCATTCTATTCGGCATTCAATTATCTCTCAAATGAAACAAAAACTAGCAAAATCGGATGAGATTTACTCGATTTATGTGCAAAAAGCACTTAGGGCCGAGTAGCGGCCTTAGTGCAAGGGCCCAAATTTGAAACTTTTTTTGCCATCATTCTATTCGTCATTCAATTATCTCTCAAATGAAACAAAAACTAGCAAAATCGGATGAGATTTACTCGATTTATGTGCAAAAAACACTTAGGGCCGAGTAGCGGCCTTAGTCCAAGGGCCCAAATTTGAAACTTTTTTTGCCATCATTCTATTCGGCATTCAATTATCTCTCAAATGAAACAAAAACTAGCAAAATCGGATGAGATTTACTCGATTTATGTGCAAAAAACACTTAGGGCCGAGTAGCGGCCTTAGTCCAAGGGCCCAAATTTGAAACTTTTTTTGCCACGTTCTTTTCGGTATTCAATTAGACTCCATAAAAAACTAAATCTAGCAAAATCGGATGAGATTTACTCGATTTATGTGCAAAAAACACTTAGGGCCGAGTAGCGGCCTTAGTCCAAGGGCCCAAATTTGAAACTTTTTTCGCCATCATTCTATTCGGCATTCAATTATCTCTCAAATGAAACAAAAACTAGCAAAATCGGATGAGATTTACTCGATTTATGTGCAAAAAACACTTAGGGCCGAGTAACGACCTTTGAGCCCTCCCAACAAGCCCACGTTGCATCTTACCCAAAAACAATGTTCAGCAACTTTTTTCTACTCTAGTGAAGGAATTTCCTCTATTCTCTATGAAACGTGTAGAGATAATCATTTTCATTCTTCGGAATTGTATTAAAAAGAACACAACCAATTTTTCAGACGATATAGATGTTATATTGAGTAATGGAATAGGGGCAAGCTGCAATAGTAGTTTCTTCTCATGTTACATTCAATACAATACAATCTTAAACCACTCGGCTCAGACGAGTCATCAATAATCATTCATAGGCACCATTCTGAGGTTTTTTGTACGTTACGCTTTAGCAACGGGCTGGCTGCACACACAAGAAGCTCAGACAGAACACACTAAGAAAACGAAACAGAAAACAGAGGAGAGCCAGGACCTATCAGACAGACATTAAAACACAAGAAACCCTCAAGCCGTTCAATTTATTAAGAAAACAAAATGAAACAACAAGGCGAACACTTACTTCTCGTTTATTTTCGCATAAAAACAAATAAAAACCGTCTTAACTCTCCTTTCCTAATTTATTGGCTGTCAACTTAATTCAGGGCTGGGAGTCTACAGGTCACGCTAAAGAACCTGTTAGGGCTTCGGCCTTAACATTTGGTGACCCCGAGTTGAACAGATCGCAACCAGATTCGAATTAATTGTAAACAAAAACGAATCTACATTAAAAGTGTAACAGTTTAAACCGCCGGTGAAGGAAATCGAATTTCATGATATAAATGTTATGTCATCAGCGTACCGTTCGTTTGGACAAAGAGCAACAGATTCGATGGCGGAAAAATAATCAACGGGTCGAGCAAAGCAAAGTCATAAATTCAATGATGGAATCAAAACCAAAGGCGAGTCGAGCATAAATCAACAGTGTGGAGAACAAAGACGAAAAGCAAGCTAACGTGATAAATAATGGTGTGATCTAATGCGACATAACGGGACCGACAGCAAATCCTCTAACCGCTAATTACGAGAACAAAAAAGACATTCAATGAATTACAAGGCAGGCGCGCAGTTAACATTAGGCAAATTGCGTCATTCTTCAACGTACCAAAGTAAATGTGCATCAAATGAGCATAAGGGACAACGAAGACAGATCGTACAACAGACAAGTAACTGACGTGCCGTCATTAGTTTGAATGTCCAAACCGATCAAGAGAATTTTCGCCAATTTCCTACGTATCCATGTATTTGTGCATCAAGAAAGCATAAGGAACCTTGGAGAATTGAGCGAGGAACCATGAATATGAAGGTCACCAGAGCGGGACAATCGCCGGGACAACAAAAAAAAAAAATTTGTTCATGGTCAGTAAGCATTCGATCGTCGTAATTTTCTCGTTCAGATTTTCTCACGTTTTGTGAGTTTTGCATTTTGAGAAACGTTAACCAAACGTAGACTTGCTATTAACCGTTAGCTAAAGTAAATATTACCGATAGACGGTGTTGAAACTAAGAAAAGGGAGACAAAAATTAATTTGCACGATGATTTTTAATTTCGAGACCAGAAGAAGCACGGTTTTATGAATTAATTTTGCAGTAAAGTTTTTCATTATCGCTTCGCTGAAAGGGGAGTAATGTAGTGACCCGCAAGCCGGGTACTACCCTATGGTGAAGAGTGAGGTTTAACTAACACAAATGTAACACCTCTTAGCATAGTCATGTGATTGTAATCAGAAACGATGTTCAGTCCATTGTAGACGCTCGACCGATAAGCAGCATTGAATAAAACACATAAGAATCGGATAGCGTCGAAGTTTCATTTTATATGTTAGGGCTTCGGCCTTAACAAACTCTATTCTAGACGACCTTGTAAGGCTACTCGATTGGGTTTTTAATTGGCCACGTTGACTGCGATTAATTTATATAACCTTTACGCGCCAAAATCTTGGATGAAACTTTCCACAACTTCCAAGAAACTATAATGCTTCTACACCGGTATGTGAGCTGATGTTTTAATACAAAGCGTTCGAATTTCACCAAACTACGTGCTTGTGTAATGACGAAAACCAAATTTGTGCTCTTTGTCTTCTCGGACAATCGAATCCCGTTGTATGCAACTCGTTTTTTTTTTTTTTTTACAAATCCCGACATTTACTATTCGCGTGTATTTCACTTTCGATTATTGACAAAAATATCGAATGATCACTTTGCTCCGTTCAAATACTTTAGGCTGGTTTCAAGAACGTTCGGGTCACCAATATAGAAGTCTTGTGCTTCTACTTAATTAATGTAAACATCGGGTTTGGCTTGTGTATGATTTATTACGTGTTGTCTGTTCGAGCTCTACTAATGGACTGAATCTTACAATGCAGTCTGCATGATAACAATCATAGCAGACGATTTGGTTATTACTATATGTGTGTGTGATGAGAGATTTATAGCAAATACACGAGTAGTGAACAGGTCACTACAAGTTTACTAATGGATTCACAACTATCAACGGAGTTGTTGGTGCACATACTTTCGTTCTCTACCTTCACGATACAATTTCTACAACGAAGTTCGAAGGAGAATCTAGCGAAATTGTGGCAACAACGACCCGAGTCCGTAACAAACGGGAAGAATAAGCAACGTAAGCCCGAAGGGTTCAATCGTCAAAATGACGCAAGTAGCATCACCGATTCGAGAATCAGCGAGAACGCCCACAATACGAAATTCGAGAGTTTAGTCGGGTCGGTTAACGAAAACACAAAGTCATCGCACCGACCGTTCTTCGACCGCCATACCAAACATTCCATGGGAAATGCACACGATCATATGCGTAAGGAGGTTTGGAACAATGTAGAAACAAACGGGAACAGAGCGCGGCCGAATAATCGTGAAATAAATGGTTGTTTGTTGAATAGAAGAGTGCAATTAGCACAGAAAATTCTTCGAGTAATTTTTTCGATCGTTTCGAGCCGATCGTTTTATAGTTTTTGAATGAAAAGGTAGAGTCAAAAAGTTGAATTTTTGTTTCATAATTTTTTTGTTAAATTTTTGTTAATTTCAAAATTTAATTTTTTCAAGAGGGGAAGTAATGTAGTGACCTGTTCACTACTCGTGTATTTGCTATAAATCTCTCATCACACACACATATAGTAATAACCAAATCGTCTGCTATGATTGTTATCATGCAGACTGCATTGTAAGATTCAGTCCATTAGTAGAGCTCGAACAGACAACACGTAATAAATCATACACAAGCCAAACCCGATGTTTACATTAATTAAGTAGAAGCACAAGACTTCTATAAACCTATTACCTTCAACGAAGGCTAAATTTTTATAAATAAAAATCTTGCATTGACCAGAAATCGAACCCCCGACACCAAAAGGTTTTTGAACACAAAGCAGCGACTATAGCCATTCGGCTATAGAGTCACACAATTACACCGAACGTATTGTTGAAGCGTATATTACTAAGCATAGGTTTGTTCCAAGTAACTGTAAACACGAATTTTGACAACCCGAACAACGACAATTTCATCCATAGCAACGTCGCTTACGTGATATTTCATACAAATCGAGCAACGTCGCCTACGCGATTTACACAGAGATATTATTGAGGTTATGGTTCTATGGATGAAATTTGGCAATTCATATGGCCTTGGAACAAACCTATTGACTACTCGATTTCATTCAACGCGTCTCTTTACATCACATTGCAATGTGTATTATAATGCAGCCTTCTTGATCGTTCAAATGAATTTCTGTATACAAAAGAATTTTGGAACAAAATGTAGGACATGTTTTGCATTGGAAAGGTGATTATGGCCCGAAATTGCGAAAAACGTTGTATCTACCACGGTAGGTATGCCGGTATTTTTTCGCACACGACATCTAGTGCGAAAAAATACCTTCATACCTACCTTGGTAGATAAATAACTATTATGCAATTCCGGGACAACTGTTTCTTGCCTGTTTTTAATATCGTAATGAAGAAGATTATTGCATGTAGTTGCACATGGGCCACTGTCGCGATCCTGAGAGACTTTAGTGCAATGCAAATGTTGACAACAACAAAGTCAGTTAACATCTGCCACGTCTCAACAGGCAGTGGCAAAAATATTCTCAATGTATGAAGACTAGTCTTTACTTTATGCACGGACATGTTAGGCGAATCATAAAGAAATGAAACAAATTTTTACATAGAAAATTTTCATTTTTATCATGATTCGCTTAACATATCCGTGTATAAAGTAAAGACTAGTCTCCTTACATTGGGGTTATTCTTGCCTGTTGAGACATGGCAGATGTTACCTGATGGTTTCGGGCACTCATTCCATTGGAGTTAGAGCAACAGGTTCATCAGGGAATTAGGTGCAGGGTACAATAACGCCAGGAAATCTAATCTAATCTTCCATTCCGCTAAGTGTAAAATTTGATCGTATACCTCAACTAAGTGGAAACGCGTTTATGCAAAACATTATCCGTTTCTTAGACTATTATAGACGTCGTGAAACGGAATACGAGCATGTAAGCAGAGCTTTATTTATAACTTTTTCACAGCACTTTGATATTCATATTTTCAATTCATATCTGAACGCGCTGAACAACAGAATACATATTGGCAATACATCGTATAGCACACACATCAAATACCATCGACTAACATTATAGATGTATAGATATGTACATAATGTTCGTCTATTCGAAGCAAAATAATTTAATTTTATGTTTTGAAGCTTTTGATGTTTTTATTACGTAATTTATATGTATGAGACATGAAAAGTATGGTCGGGTTTCGGGAACACTTAATTTAAATTCCATCGCATACAGTGAACTTATATATGTATCGATGGAAAGGGAGTCGAGAAATACGATCCCTGCAACTGGATTCGAACCAAATAGATTTTTTTTTATTGATTCGGATTGCTTAGAAAAAAAAGGATAAATTGAATGTTTTGAGTAAAATAACGGGTCACACTTGACTTTGGCATAGAAGGTTCAATAAATTGATGCAACGAAGCAAAGCCAATCTCGTATGAACAATTTTCGCAACGTTTCGTGTCAATATTACAAAACAAAAACTAATTAACTTGCTTGTTAAATTTCGCTTGAACGGTTTTAATTCCGGTTTTGTGTGAAATGTAAGAATAACAGCTCAATGACTGTGGTATTGGAAAAATTCCTTGTTCGTTTTGGAGAAAAATGAACGGTTAGTGTTTGTGTATGTGTCAGCTATGGCTGCGGATAAATTTTCGTTTTACAAATAATTCTTGTCGAGAAAATTAAAAAATTTCATTGGTTGTAGAAGTTAATAACGTATTTTTGAGCAATAAATTGTTTGGGATTTTTCAATAGCAAGCTAAATGAACTGAAATTTCAAAAATTTCTGACATTGTAGTTGTAGGGGTGTATCAGAGCCCTTAACAGATGAATGATTTTTTTATTGTTTCGGTCGTTTGCGGTGGGTTGCGACCGAATCTTAGGTTCTAAAAGAGCAGGTTTAACACCTACGAAGGCATTCCTTCCCTTCTACTTCTATGTTCGTGAGGAAATTGTTCGACAAGCGAATCGCCTCCGGTTAGCAGTCCGATTTTTGGTTTTTACACGTTGGCAAACATGCAGGTGCAGTGTCCTCTGAAGACTATTGGTTTGACCTACATAATGCCAGGCATGAGCGCCGACGGAGAAACCTCGGCGGCGGCTAGCCGAAAAAAATTTCTCGGCGGCGGCGAAAAAATCGGCTTGAGCCGGCTTAAAACGGCTCGGCTGGAGGTTCCTTTTAACTTTAGATAAACGTTTAGATAAATTCATGGAAAATGAACTAGTAAGCATGAAAATGAAATTGTACGGAAAGCGAAAATGTAGGTAGATTAGGTTGTTCAAAGTGCAAGTGGAACTGGTCTTGTTACAAGCAAGTCTCTAAGTATAAGGTTCACTAACACGTCAAGTTTTATTGCCTCAAAACTTAAAACTAAATGGAAAATCATGCTCCGGTACACTCATTTAACTCATTAAGAAAATGGTTTTCGAGAAGAAATCGAAAGCTCACGAAAATCAAGTAAAAATTGAAAAGAAAAAAAATCGATAAAATTCGCAAAGATCGATAAAGTTTTCTCAAATTTGTGAATTAACTGATTGTGCGCCTTCGGCTCGTTCCGCAAAGGTCATACTTGCCAAAACAACAAACTTAGAAGCGAGGACGTAATATACCATTCTGGAAAATTCATGAAAATTCAAGAAAATTTTCAAAATTTTCTTAATTTTGAAAAAAAAAATTCAAAATGTACTTGAGCTGCTTAGGATCAACAGGAATCTCGGTTTTCAAAATTATTTCACCCATTCACCTTTCGAAATCTTTATTTCATTTTCCAGCCGTTTCAAGCCGGCTTGAGCCGTGTTTTTGGCACCGGCTCGGCTGCGGCGCGGCTTGCTCAAAAATGGCCGGCGGCGGCTTGATCGGCGGCTTATTTTCGGCGGCGCTCATGCCTGCATAATGCACACATTATAAACGAGCTAATTTTATTGTATCTGGTCGACACATTTATTTATTACGTAAAGCCTATTTTACTCTGACGGAGTAAACACGAAGGTGGATTGCGAAGCCAATCCAGCCAAATCAATCAATTGGTTCGAACCGTTAGAAGTTAATCGCTTACCGTGAGACTATGGTCCATAGTCTATGGAGGATCTAACTTCGTCTAAAGTTTGAGTACATAGTCTGACCTCTGACCTCGTTTTTGAATTCTAATATTTAGTGTTAAGTTAAGGCAAGAGCACAACCTAGAAGTGAATAATTTGTTAATGGGCTCGAATCGAAAGTATTGTGAAGATATTTTTATTTTTCAAATTACGCCCAGCCAGTGGTGTAGGTTCGGGCGCTGGTTCCTCCGGGCCAATTAACAAATTAAAATGTTTATTTATTTAGGGAAACTCGTTACAACTTTTGCGCTTCAAAAAATATTTTCCGAAAAATAATTATAAATTGAATTTGAAATGTATACCTATTTTTAAGGCACATTTACACGGCCATTACACACGTTATTGCCTGCGAAAGAAATTGCGTGATTTTCCGTTGTTGTTGCTTTCTATTGCTGTTCAGAGAAAGGAGACTCACAAGAAGTGCTGCTCGTTATTTTGAACATTTTTTCTGCGTTTGTTAAGCAGCTCGTTTGTAAAGTTGAGATGTGCGATATGGGATTCCATAGTGTATTCTGTGGTAAAATTGAATGGACGTTTTTGATGTACAAAACCGCAATACTGGATTTTACTTAGACCATTTATAATGTCGGATGAAAGAAAAATAGTTTGAGTTATGTTTCGCTCTAATTTTCTATAGTTTATTGTTCTCTAATGTACTAACTGAGTATGGAAGGGGAACAACTTCAGGCACTAAAGTAAAGATTTGAGGAGACCATTATAAAATTCTTTCTTTTGGTGGTTACGGAATTGGTGTAATGTGCAATGGGTCCATAGAAAGTTACCAAAGTTACCTTAAAAACGAGCCGTCAGAACAGTCGGAGCGTTTGCTGCGACTGAGCCCCGTACGAACCCGTACATCTATTGCGCACGTGACCCTAGTGCGTCTGTCACCCTAGTTGAAGTCAAATTATTATGAAATGTGTACATCTTAGAAATTGCGCATGGCGCAATTACGAAGCCCCGTACGACGTTCCTTTCAAATGAAACACAAATTTCAGGTTGACCTAAAATTTTAATTTATTGAGAGGCCTAAGGCCTAGTTACGGCCTTAGTCCAACGACCCAAATTTAATTTTTTTTCAACATCATTATATTCGGCCTTCGATTACCTTCCAAATGAAACAAAAATTTGGAAAATCGGACGAAATTTACTCGAGATATATGCAAAATACACTTAGGGCCGAGTAGCGGCCTTAGTCCAAGGACCCAAATTTAATTTTTTTTTCAACAACATTCTATTCGGTATTCAATTACCTTTCATATAAGACAAAAATTAGCAAAATTGGATGAGATTTACTCGATTTATATGCAAAATACACTTAGGGCCGAGGAGCGGCCTCAGTCCAAGGACCCAAATTTAAAACGTTCTTCGCCACATTATATTCGGGCTTCGATTACCTTTCAAATGAAACAAAAATCACGAAAAAAGGATGAAATTTACTCGAGTTATATGCAAAATACACTTAGGGCCGAGTAGCCTTTCACTTCTAGGGCCCAAACTCACGGTCCATTCACCCGATTTTAATAAACTTTTTTTTTCTGGATCGGTATCAACATTACCTATCTTTTGCCGTTTTATTTACATTTCCAACGTTTTTTTTGCCGTAAATATCCCCAAAAGACCTTAAAGCACTTAGGCGGCCCTAACTCACGAAGGGCCGACCCGAATATGCCCATCTTCGAACTTAGCCTCACTATTTTGACTATCTTTCAGGGAAAAGAAAAATTTTGAAATCGGATTTGATTTACTCAAGATATCGACGTGACGGACAGACGGACAGACAAAATTTTTATTGCGGATTCGTCATCTATGAACATAGGCAAACACTTTGCCCTTACCGTCTGCTTCGAATTCCATCAATTACACACGGCATCGTAATCCTATAAGCCCCTTTGTACTTCGTACGGGGCTAATTATGGCCAATTTTTAAGAAAAACTGAAAAATCTCTCTCTGAAAATTTGAAAATCGTGGAAATTTTGTCGTGTCAAGATAAACTTTAGACTTTTACCTTTCCATTTAGCTGCGTGCTATACAGCCAGAGAAATCACTCGACAAAGACACCTCTGCACTTGAACTTTGAAGAGACGAGGCGGAGCCGAGAGCGGCCGAAAATTTTGTCTCTTCTCCTAAGACCTATTTTTTCGATGCCCCTAACAATCTCCAATCACTCGATTTGCCCAACCCGCTCGGTAAACGTTTCCATAGGGCAAATCCCTTATCGACTCAACTACACCCTAAAGCTTTTAAAATGATGTCCCACAAAAACCTCTGAAGAAGGTCGTCGTTTCAAACATTCTGCTCCGGAACGCAAAAATTTGTACCAAAATATTGTACTTAGAAATATTGTGAGTACACTTCTTTCAGGCCATAAAATTTTCGTCAGGGTGTTTTCTTCAACGGCTGGAGAGGGATAACTGCATCAATTCTCTCTCCTCTATTCTATGTCAACTCTATCGATAGAGTACGATTCACTATTTCACTGAAACATGTCGATACAGCAAAGCCAATTTCAACCGAAAAATAATATTCTGCAACGGCTCTGCGAAAAGTGAATTCACCAAGAAATACAACGTAGAAGATTACAACTACATTTCATCACAAGTATCTCAAAGTAACTTCATTTTATCACTAATATGCATCCTAGTCATTATCATCTGCGGAACCACTCGCATCGTTTTAAGAATTTCAAATTAACTGAACCAAATGGGGTTTTTTCGTCACATCATAACCTTTGACGAAAACAACTCCATTTCGGAACTAGTTGCATAAGTAACTATTTTTCTCGATAGACTTTAGTCAAATCGTACAGCACATGACCTCAGGACACCGGAACGGCAGTCAGTTTTTCAAGCGGCTCTATATCAGCTTGGCGACTCTTGGCCAATGTACTATTATCTTCAAACTAAAATGGTCGTAAAGGAGTGGGCTTTTTCACCGCAACAAAATTAAAAACACAGTTCGTTTCCAGCCGTATTCATTTTGTGAAAAATCATAAGGAATACACTTATTTAGAGGTGAATTCCGCCCGTATTGTTATGCAATCATGCTGGCGCAAAATTCTTATTTATCCAATCTCTACACTCGAAAACACTAATTTTACCGTCCTTGTTAGTATCCGCCTCTTTCACGAATTGTTCGTAGGAAATATGGCGAATTGTCGGATCGTGAACTCTAAGATCGCTTAAGCCAAACTCAAATTCCTCCTTCGAAATATATCCATCGTTGTTCCGATCAAAGGTAGTCAAGTATTCGTTCATTAGTAGACGTGTGTCATGTTCACTTCCAAGATATTTCATCAGTTGATTCGACTCCAATCGTCCGCCCATAATCTTGTCTACGAATTCAGTGTGCTTTTGATACGTTTCCATGGATTTGTTGTAGTTAATTGACTGGAAATAACGTATTAGGTCCTTGGAAGAAATCGATTCTTCGTAGGAAGGCATCGTGCGGAAGACTTTCCTGAATTGTTCAATTTCTTCTGGTGAAAAGCCAGTACTTGAGCTGAAGCTCTTGAATGTTGCCGCTGTAACTTTCCATTGCGATTGAACGGTTAACGGATTGAATTTCCGAAAGACTGCCGGTACAAACTGCATTTTAATCTTTGAATGTTTTGGGTCGACTGGTCGTTCGGATTTAATATCGTTGCTTTTTATGGACAGATCGATTTAATAATTTCACATATTCAAATTAACTGGTCCCATTAGCCGGTTTCTTTGTTAAACAATTTTGTAGACAAACATATTACATCGAATCTAAAAATCCTGTTGGACAAGTACAGGCGGCGACTTGGAAACTAGTGACGCATTTCGTTTCAGCCGTTTCTGATCCACTCATACAGACAATAGTACATTACTATACCAGTGAAGTAATTTGATATATCGTATCCAGATGAGTAAAAGTATCCGAGGGCTTCAGCCCGAGATATAAAATTATTTCACGTGTAAAGTATGGCGTTTTACTTTACGAGCGGAGGAAAGGGTCTTCACTAGTGAGGGAATGGCCTCACTAGTAAAGTAAAAGTGCTTACACTTGTTTACTTACACTAACGCGCGAAGTAGTGCCAAAATCATCCAAAGACGTAAAAACACTTTACTTTACTAGTGAGGTAATGTGGCCTTTCCCTCACTAGTGACGACCCTTTCCATCGCTCGTAAAGTAAAACGCCATACTTTACACGTGAAATAATTTGATATCTGGATACGAGATATCAAATTACTTCACTGGATAGTAATGTACTATTAGTTTGGATGAGAGGATCAGCAAAAAAAAACAGCTGAAACGAAAAAAGTCATATATTACAAAGTCACCGGCTGTACGATGTTTTAAATTTTTTTTATTGTCTTAGCTAAAAAAATGTTTATGATCGTCATCTTCTGTGACTTGAAGGTTAAGGCAATTACTTTACGAGTCTGATTTGATTAAATTAGTTTTTTTTTTATAGTTGTTTGCAACTTTTAATAGCAACGATCAACTGAACCGACCAGTTATTTTCAGAAGGAAACATTTATTTAAAAAAATAAATAAAGAAGCTGCCCTGCCCAAATATCGAAGCATAATGACATTTACACAGCATATTGATATTAACGCCCGAAAAAAATGGTTTTGCATGAGTCCCTGAGTGATTGCACTAACTCTAGGTCGTGACGCTGACCAATAATATGAATAAGTTTGAAATCGGTGACGAGGTCCATCACTATCTCCAAAAGTCCGACTGTTTTTTTCACTGAAGAACGGGATGCATTTACTGTAAATAATAAATCGTGAACCGTGAACCGTGTAAGTATAAAAATCCAGATGGCAAAATTAGAAATGAACTGCAATTTGATGGGATTTTTTTAGCCCCGTACGAAGTACAAAGGGGCTTATAGGATTACGATGCCGTGTGTAATTGATGGAATTCGAAGCAGACGGTACGGGCAAAGTGTTTGCCTATGTTCATAGATGACGAATCTGCAATAAAAATTTTGTCTGTCCGTCTGTCCGTCTGTCACGTCGATATCTTGAGTAAATCAAATCCGATTTCAAAAATTTTTTTTCCCTGAAAGATAGTCGAAATAGTGAGGCTAAGTTCGAAGATGGGCATATTCGGGTCGGCCCTTCGTGAGTTAGGGCCACCTAAGTGATTTAAGGTCTTTTGGTGATATTTATGGCAAAATAAACGATGGAAATGTAAATGACACGGCAAATGATAGGTATTGTCAATACCAATCCAGGAAAAAAAAGTTTTTTAAAATCGGGTGAGTGGACCGTGAGTTAGGGCCTTAGAAGTGAAATGCTACTAGGGCCCTATGTGTATTTTACATAGAACTCAAGTAAATTTCATTCGTTTTTCGTAATTTTTGTTTGATTTGGACGGTAATCGAATGCCGAATAGAAAGTTGTTGAAAAAAAATTAAATTTGGGTCCTTGGCCTAAGGCCGCTACTAGGGCCCTATGTGTATTCACATATAACTCGAGTATATTTCATCCGTTTTTCGTAATTTTTGTTTCATTTGGAAGGTAATCAAAGGCCGAATAGAATGTAGTTGAAAAAAATTTTAAATTTGGGTCCTCGGACTGAGGCCGATACTAGGCCCTTCAAAAAAATAAAATTTTAGGGCGATTTGAAATTTTTGTTTCATTTGAAAGGAACGTCGTACGGGGCTTCGTAATTGCGCTATGCGCAATTTGTAAGATGTACATATTACATAATAATTTTACTTTAACTACATTAACCGGCGCAATAGGCTTACGGTCAAAGTAGGGTGACAGACGCACTAGGGTCATGTACGCAATAGATATACGGGTTTGTACGGGGCTCAGTCGCAGCAAACGCTCCGACTGTTCTGATGGCTCGTTTTACAGTCAGAGGCAGTGAAATTTCATCATTTATTTGCTTTAGCTGTTTTTCAGCTGATCCACACATACCATCAAAACAGTTTATATTTGTTTATACGGTTAAATGTGCTACACGCGTGGTAGCTGTGCTACCGCATAAAAACTTTTGATTGTTTTTGTGGATCAGCTGAGAAACATCTGAATCAAATTTATGCTAAAACTTCGCTGCCTCTGACTGCATTAAATTAAATTTATATTCTTTAAAACAAGAGAGAGCGATGTGTTTATATGCGTGATATTGGTTATAAAAGAGACCACTTATGCGGTCTAATTATACCGTAATTGTGAATTATAGAACCAATAAAAATATCTCGAAACCATCGATATACTGTAGATAAGAAGACACTAAGACACTATATTATATCGATGCTCTAAACTAACTTTAGGTGTTCCTTGAATGCGTGCCGATATACACACATAGGACTTAATCATGTCTGGAGCGTTAGCGGAGGACTTGACGCAGTCTAACTTCCAAAAAAAGAACGAAGAAAATTTTTTGAGACGCGGCAACTATATATAGGCGAGAATTTAAGTTTCTTTTCTTTGGCCTGTATCACCACAAATCCTATTCTATCTTATTCGCGCTTCAAATACGAGCAAAACGAGCTATCACTCGACTATGTAGCTTTAAAGTTACCGGAGATACATCGTTTTGAAATTGGCACTTTTCATAGAAAATACACCAAATTGACTTTTCCCAAACAATCAAAATCTTTCAACTTACTCTGTATGTTTCTATCTATCTATCTATCTATCGACGGACGATCTCGGAAACTAGTCAGCCAATCTCCATGAAATTTTGCAGGAACCTCAGGGTGGGCATAAAAATGAAAATGTGATACGCCATTACCCAAGGAAAAACCAGAATTTTGATTTATTGGCCTCGAAGTGGTTTCTGAGTGTGGTTTTCGAGGGTCGGGAACGCGTTTTCGGCTGTAGCTTAGCTGTATTGAAACCTACAGAGGCGTGCGACCCATCAAATGAAAGGTATTCGTAACACGATTCGAACAAAAAAATATTTTAAAAAATCGGGTCAGATTCGTTTGAACTAGAGTGATTAGAGTGACCAAATTTTGAGCTACTCGAGCGTAGGATGAAAGGACTAATATTTTTTTGGGTTATGAGAGATAGAGAATTACTTTCTTCGGCAAAGTCTCAGAGTTTTACGAGTAGAACAGAGGGGCATATGTGAAAAATGTCGGAAGTTGGAAATGGGTGGGTCAATTGGGGTTTTGGAGATATTTCTTGAATGGTGGCAGATAGAGAATTACTTCGTCAAATTTTCGAATTTCGTCAAATTTTCGATTTTCGTTAAATTTTGTCAAATTTTCGATTTTCGTCAAATTTTTGATTTTGGTCAAATTTTCGATTTTCGTCATATTTTCAATTTTCGTCAAATTTTCGATTTTCGTCAAATTTTCGATTTTCGTCAAATTTTCGAATTTCGACAAATTTTCGATTTTCGTCAAATTTTCGAATTTCGTTAAATTTTCGAATTTCGTCAAATTTTCGATTTTCGTTAAATTTCGTCGAATTTTCGATTTTCGTTAAATTTTCGAATTTCGTCAAATTTTCGATTTTCGGCAAATTTTCGATTTTCGTTAAATTTTCGAATTTCTGTTATAAACTGTTATAAAAAGCAGTGTTCTAAAACTTCTAAAACGACTGATATCCCAACAAAACGTTACGCAAAAATTAAATTTTACACACAATTTTAGTTCAAACAAGCTGGCTTAGTTTTTTTCATCATCTGCCAAATAATTTTTACCAAAAAAAAATTGACTGGAAACAACCAACATTTTACCAAAAAAATCTGCGTCGCAAAGTGGCAAATGTTCAGGAACAGACCAGCAAGAAAATTTATCTGCCACATGCGACGCAGATTTTTTTTGGTAAAATTTTGGTTGTTTCCAGTCAAATTTTTTTTTTGGTAAAAATTATTTGATATTTGATATCGCTTATGATGACGCATTCCGCGTGTGTCCGAATTTAAAAATTGTAACAATGAAATTTTGCTCACACAAAATTTGCGTCACAAATAGCATATGATTCGACATGATTAGAGGTGTGCACCGCCGATTTTACGCCGGCGCGCCGCCGATTTTTTGCTAATTTTTCGGCGCGCCGCCGCTGAAAAATAATAGCTCACGCCGCCGCCGCCGCCGATTGTATTTTCGTCGCGCCGAAATTTTATACGTTTAGTGCTTTCAGCCATTTTAATTAACAAGGTTTTAGCAAATGTTTATCTCTCTTAATTTATAAGTCAGTTTTCTATATGCTGCTATGTTTCTATATGCGTAGAAAGGAGTTTTTTGTTAATTTTTTTTGTTGGAACTTTGGGTTTTTCTTCTTACACTTGCACTGTACGACGGTGATTTTGTTTCTGATGCTACGATAGGGTTATCTTCGAAGTAGCTTTCTATAACGTATCCTATTTCCATCAGTAGATGGCAAGTGTTTTATGCAAATTTTTAAATACTAGTCCAAAGAAAAAGTTTGCTGCTGTCTTGGGAAGGGTATCGATGGATACAACTAAGGATGATCAGATCACGCTGGCCTGGGACCGCCATCGATACCCGAGGTCGAAACAGCATTTGTATTTTCTGTATCCTCACTTAACGTGAACCCTTGGGTACGTTACTCTATTTTCTGTGCAATGGAATGGAGCGCGGCAGACGGCAGACGACGTTTCTTTTATTGTGTGTTGATGCAGATAAAAGAAAAAAGAAAGAGAACAAAATACAGTGAATCAGTCAAAACTGGGTGAATACTACTGTAATTGTAAAGTGGCAAACTTAAGACCTTATGTGGAATTTGGGTGGAAAATGGCGCAAATCACATGTTTCAGGAATTTATAAAGTGGAAAATCTTTCCGGTTTCAAGTTTTTTCGTCAAAAGACGAGACACTGGTATCTTTGTTTTCAATTTTATGTAAAAAATTTGGGAAAAAAATTATTTTGGTGTAGTCTATACTTACTACTTATAAATTTAAGTTTATCTAAATCTCTTATTTGCGAAAACCTTCTACTACGATCTCACTCCTACATCGAAGATGGACTAAAGGCAATGGGAACGGTTATTGCATAAATCAAAAGATAATAGTAGTGAGTTTGCGTAAATGACATAAATTATAAGTTGGAAATAAGAAACCTGCAGAACATCTAGTATGAAGATGTGACTTAAAATTTCCAACTTATAAGTTGACTTATAGCTTATATGTCATTTACGCAAACTGACTAATCATTCTTGGATTCATTAAATTAGATGTTTTTAAAATAATAGGTCAGTGATTGTACATTCAAAATATAAAAGGTGAGATACGTCTCAGTTGATTCCCCAGTGGTTGATACTTCAGATTGCAAGATAGTAAGAATTCAGTGTTCGGAAAAAGGATTGCGCACGCTTTTTCAAATGTTTTTGCATTATTTTCGAAAGTTTAGATTTTTTGTAAATTTATTGGCGCGCCGATCGGCGCACCGCCGCCGACTATAAATTTCTGCCGGCGCGCCACCGCCGATCCCTTACCAGTCGGCGCACCGCCGCCGACTATTTTAAGATCGGCGCACACCTCTAGACATGATTCATTAAAAATGTCTTTCTTCTGAAGCAAATTTTTCGATTTTCATTTGATGTTTTGGTGGATTTAATTATTTCATCCATAGTTGAGTATAACCTGTAAAAGAAAATTGAAAAATTGTTCACACACTGAACGTTTTTGGTGTAGTCTACCGGAAAGGGTAGGCTTCGTGGTGGGAATAAATTTATATTTTCTACAAGAGAAAACCAAAGTAAAAACTCTCAACTGTTAAACAACCACACTGACGTTTTTCGGCTGCTAAACTTTTTACAAATCCAGTTCTATTTTTCCTCTCCACAACAATGATTATCCACTCTCTGAACATTTAAATAAATTTATTTATTTTTTTGTCGGTGAGACTATAAAGTTCACTCTAAACAAGGCCACTAAAAACTATTCATTTTCGGATTGGTGTTTCCCTTCTTTTTTTTCCATTTTGATGATGCCGTACAGCATTTCAAATAAAGGAAAAAGATTTTATTTCCGTGTTTTCAACTTAAAAAAGTAAAATATTTTGAACTTTTCTCGACTGTTTGCTGCAATACATCGAATTGTGAAATGTTACAAACTTTTGGTTGTGCAATGCAAAAAACAAAAAAAAAACTAGACAAGGCGTATAGTGCAACCATTATGTAGCACAGCCAGACAAACAAATTATATATCAACGTTAGTGATACAAGTATCTGGTTTAACACATCGATATAATATAGCGATGGTTAAACAGTAGAATTTGTCAACTACATTTTACTTAGTGCCAAAGGGGTTTTATAGCAAAATGTGAAACAGTTCATCATCAAAAGTTTCACATTCCAATTGATGCAACTATATTGTGACAATTTCTTTATTTTTTCCGGAACACAAATGGTAAACATCATTACGCTTTACACCATCCGAATGATGGGATTACATTTCAAAATTGTCACTCGAAATAACACAAAAATGATGAATGTATTAACTTTCAACCGCAGTTTATCGTGTGTGGTATTTTTAGGAAAATATGGATCGTTTGTTCGGTATACGGCATAACATAAATAAATTCTGCCAATTCTATTTGTGCTCATTTGTTAGAAGTTTATATCCACTTCAAAGGGATAATAGGATTGGTGTTTTATGGGAAAGTAAATGGCTGTACTTTGTTAAAATTATGACTTTTCGGATTCATGTCTAATTTAAATTTAACAACAAAGTCAGTTAACATATTCCATGTCTCATCAGGCAGTGGCAGAAATATTACCAATCTAAGGAGACTAGTCTTTACTTTATACACGGATATGTTAAGCGAATCATGATAAAAATGAAATTGTATTTTGTATGAACATTTTCTATGTAAAAATTTGTTCCATTTCTTTATGATTCGCTCAACATGTCCGTGCATAAAGTAAAGACTAGTCTTCATTAATTGAGAATATTTTTGCCACTGCCTGTTGAGACGTGGCAGATGTTAACTGACTTTGTTGTTGTTAACATTTGCATTGTACTAAAGTCTCTCAGGATTGCGACAGTGGGCCTATGTGAGAGAGGTTTTGTTGTGTATTTCAATAAACGTCCCACATAGCGTAGATAAAATGTGTTCTATCGTTAATATACATGTTCACGATTGCTGGGTGCAGAAAAATTAGTTAATCTGTTTTTAAGCATAAGTTCAGTCTATAGTTATCTACCCGAAAAATTTTAGGAAGAAAATTAGTTACCAGTGGCAGATATTGAGGAAGGAAAATTTTAATAATTGTGAAATATATTGCTTTAAAGAGTGGAATTCAAACGGAAGAAAGCCGAATCATCTACCACTTTTTGACGCAATTTTTTTTGTCTAGTCTGCAAGCGTCACCCACACCGATATCAGTTCTTTTGTAAGTGGATAATAGGACTTGCGTCACATCTCCACTGTAAGTGGTTTTGGGTGATGTGTATTTATGACACGAGGCCGCACATTTATTTATGACACATCGTGAGCCTAATTAAGTACTTTGCACCGAGATTCATACAACGTTTTATGCCACAGAGTCATCTAAAGTTTGCAAATTATGCATGTTATGATGATGTGGCAAAATAGTATTTTTCGTACCGAGCCAGGAAATGACGATTTTTTTAAGTTTTAGTACGTGTGCTGAAAAAATCCATTTCCTGTCGAGGTACGAACAACGTTTTGTGCATCGGACAACTGAAATAGACAAAACACATCAATTTACTTGAAAACATACACACTTCACATTCACCATATTAAATTTAATCAATCGTATAGTCATAGAAAAATTCATGGAATTCTTTTCCCGCACTATAAATCGTAAAGAAATGAAGTTTTTTCCCGCACGATAGTTCGGGAAAAACTGACATTTCTTAATGAAAAATCATGGCAAAATAGGTCGTATTTCAGTTGTCGGATGCACAAAATACATTAGTGGTTCTACTCTCAACATTTTAGAGTGTGAAAAAAAAATTCGCACTTTAAAACTACGTGCAATAATCTTCTTCACTACGTTATTAAAAACAGGCAAGAAACAGTTCAATTCCGTCCCGGAATTGCATAATAGTTATTTATGCAATTCAGTGATGATATTCGTAACTTACGCCGCCTGTGATCAATGTCGTATGAATATTTTATCGCACTAGTGCGATAAAGGATTTGCTGGTATATTATCGCACACGACGTCTGACATCTAGTGCGATAATACACCTCCATACGTTTCTTGTTACATAAATAACTATTATGCAATCGAGGTGCATAGTTCTTAATTAGGCTCTAGATGTGTAATTATGACCCGAGGCCGCAGGCCATGTGTCATAACACACATCGTGAGCCTAATAAAGTACTTTTCATCGAGTTGCATACAATGTTTTATGCCACAGAGACATGTAAAGTTTGCAAATTTTGCATATCATGATGCTGCGGGACATAAAAATAAAATGTTGTTTTTAAATATTTCATTAAGATGGTACAAGGGTTTAGCTTCGGACAAGAACCAAAATTGCGCGAAAAATAGGGCATATTTAGGAACATAATTCTCAGAACTCAAGAGATGGAATACAGCAAAAAGGGGATTAACGATTAATTTGAGCCTTACTTAACAGAAATTTGTTTTCGCATTTATAAAATTACTTGATTTTCACAATTATTTTTCACAATTAAAACACGTCTGCAAGGCAAAATTTTTTTCCACTTTAGGTACATTTTTTCGGCAGTACATCGGGAATAAACACATAAGTTGCTATATCAAAACCGTTCCTTATGTCGCTGACCACGAAAATGTGTTTTCCTTTTTCTAAAATTCCTTTTTGTTTTGATGAAATTAATAAAAATCAAAAAATTTTCTACCACGGCGGCCATCTTGTTTTCACACTATTTCTATGGTGGCCGTCCTCGATGTTCCAGATTCTTTTGTTATTGAAGACACAATGAGCATTTCATTTGAATTAAAAGAGGTGGCGCCATAGTATTTGGTTTATGTCCACAGCTAAACCCTTGTACCCTCTTAAGTTCTTCATGCAAAATACGGCTTTATAAGTGCTTTATAAGCACACGATGTGTGTACGTGTAGTCACAATAAAGAATTTTGTAGGCGATGTCATAAACAACTATGAAAACAAAGAGGTGACTATTCGCTGACCAGTGTATTGGCACTTGTGCTGGCAATACCATTTAGCAAAGATCGCGATACGTCAAAAATGTATGTAAAAAATTTTTCATAGAAAAGTGACGCCCTCTACTGTGCAGCTCAAGCTCAAGTGCCAATAGACTATCGAAACATATCCAGGCAAGAAAAGCCTACTTACGTAGTTTTGTTATACCTTAATAACATAATTTTTTTCCAACCGACCTGTTAATCCTAAAAACCGACACGTACTTTGCGGATGATCCCATCTTTTCTTTTACTACTTACGCCGAAGGACTGTGACATTGTAGTCTCCTGATATGCAGTCAATATTATTGTATGAAATTAACCAATTTATTAATCACGTTAACTGCATTCAATACTAAAATAAAAAAAAAATCCTTTCAGGACGATGTGGCCATGGAAGTCCTTGCATGCAACTTTGTTACGAACTCCACGATGGCATGTACGAATGCGATTGTACCGAAGGATATGAATTAAATCGAAACGGCTATAGCTGTCAAGGTAAATGCTAAAAATAAAAATTTGAAATGCTTTTGCTTTTCTACTTCCATCGTCGTCGTAACTCCTCATGGCACTATGACAGTGTTATATAGTATTCTCATCTGATGCATTAAAATGATAATATTTTCTTATTACAAAGTATTTCGGTGTCACTTGTCATGACTTTTTACACCTACATACTACATGAATAAAATGTCATATATCCCTTTTGTTGAAAAGATAATTTCCCTAACAGGTTCGCTGTGCTGCTGATGTTTTCTTTATTGCTGTCACATAAAAATCTTCTGACAATGATTAATATGCTCACACTGACGCTACATGGGATGACAGCTTGGTATACGGTACATAACAATAGGTCGTGGTTGGGAATGTGTGTATATAATATAGTACTTCAGACGGGATATTAATTAAAAATACGACACGACCCAGTAATTTGAGTTACAAGAGTACGCTTTAATTTTGTAATATAAAATTTTCGGATTTTGTATTTAATTTGCACTAAACATTTTAATTTCACGTAAATGAAATTCGTTTAATACCTCAATGCTCCCTTTTCGGGGGGAGCATTCATTTTTGATTGGAATTTAATATTTCTGGATGTAGTTAAAATCCGTTTGCATTTCGAAGCGTTGTTGAGTGAAAGATTGCATAACTATTCATATTGTGCAAATGGTTGGTTTTACCTGGTTTTGTTGGATTTGATTAATTAAAATATTTTATTACACTATAGACCGGGCAAAGTATTTTCATAAATTGTTTTCTTGAATTGTACTTTGTTAAATGGAATTCATTAGAATGTCAACAAAGAATGTGCAATGTGGAATGTGCAATGTGAACTTTACAACCCAACTTTATAAATCAAAACTCAAGTCGTCAGAACAGACGAAGGGTTACTGAGCCCCTTAACAGGTCGGTAATCAACACACTTCAAGCATGATTGGTACTCTAAATTGACACTTGAGCTGCACTGTAGGGGATGTTATTTTTCTATGAAAAAGCAAAGATCACTAGTTGTCATCTCATTTCTCTCTCTCATTTTTCCATACATTTTTGACGTATCGTGATCTTTGCTAATGATGTTGCCAGCTTGCCAATAGGGAAACTTGACAGTGTGTCACACAACTGCAAAACAGTATTTCATGTACAAAATGGCAACTGTCGACTATGATCACGTTTGATTGAAGGGCTTTGCTGTAACCCTTATGCGTCTACATATAATGCTGTTAGCCCTATAGCATACTTCACGTTATTGCCCACCTAGCCCACGTGTGTCATGTACAATTTTACCGAAAGTATTCACCTTAAAAATTGTGATTAGCGCAAATACGAAGTTTTCGAAGAGAACAAAAATCGACGACGTAATTTTAGGAACCCAAATTTGAAACTTTTTTTTATAAAACATAATTTATGTGCAAAATCACTTCGAGTAGCCTTCGACTTTTAACTCACTGACCCGAATTTAGAAAACTTCTTTTTTTTTCTCGAAACTTAAAAAGTTTATTCTTTCGTAGATTTACTCGAAAAGCCCTAAAACACTTAGGCGGTCCTAGTTTTGGCAAAACTGGGACAACCGTTTTGTGTCAAGATGTCTTGGCTTTGAGTAACAACGATAAATGTTTGTGGTGATGAAGTTTACTACGAGAAAACACAATAATTAAAGAAAATTGACACAAATTCTGAGTTTTCTTGCACAGTCGGAGAAAAATAGATTTCGGAATTTTAAGAGTCATCATCGTTTTTCTATATTCTCTCATTTCGCATGTTATTTCAAATGGCAATTAGTCAGGAAACAGCAATCTTTTATTATTTATTTTGATAATTAAACCTTTTTTAGGAAGATAATCCTTCAACAACATATGGAAAAAACGCATTTTTATATTTTTAGCCCCGTACGAAGTACTGGGGGCTTATAAGATTAATATGCCGTTTGTAACACGTCGAATTGGAAGCAGACAGTAAGGGCAAATAATTTGGTTATGTTCATAGATGACGAATCCGCAATAAAAAAAATGTCCGTCCGTCCATCCGTCCGTCCGTCCGTCCGTCCGTGACCCCTCTAGCTTGAGTAAATCACAACCTTTTTTCAAAATTCTTTTTTTCCCCGATTGGTATCGACAAAAGTAAGGTCAAGTTCGAAAATGGGCATGGTAGGGTCGGCCCCTCCAGAGCTAGGGCCCTATAGGTGTTTTTCAGTCTTTCGACGATATCTACCGAAATACGCACGCTACAGCTGCTTGTGATATATCAAATGAAAGGTATTGACGAGTAGAACAAAGTTGCTGAACATCGTTTTTGGGTAAGATGCAACGCGGGCTTGTTGGGAGGGCTCAAAGGTCGTTACTCGGCCCTAAGTGTTTTTTGCACATAAATCGAGTAAATCTCATCCGATTTTGCTAGTTTTAGTTTTTAGCCCCGTACGAAGTACTGGGGGCTTATAAGATTAATATGCCGTTTGTAACATGTTGAATTGGAAGCAGACGGTAAGGGCAAAGCATTTGTATATGTTCATAGATAACGAATCTGCAATAAAAAAAATGTCCGTCTGTCCGTCTGTCCGTCTGTCCGTCTGTCCTTGACCCCTCTAGCTTGAGTAAATCACAACCTTTTTTCAAAATTCTTTTTTTCCCTGATTGGTATCGACAAAAGTAAGGTCAAGTTCGAAAATGGGCATGGTAGGGTCGGCCCTTCCAGAGCTAGGGCCCTATAGGTGTTTTTCAGTCTTTCGACGATATCTACCGAAATACGCACGCAATAGCTGCTTGATATATCAAATAAAAGGTATTGACGAGTAGAACAAAGTTGCTGAACATCGTTTTTGGGTAAGATGCAACGCGGGCTTGTTGGGAGGGCTCAAAGGTCGTTACTCGGCCCTAAGTGTTTTTTGCACATAAATCGAGTAAATCTCATCCGATTTTGCTAGTTTTTGTTTCGTTTGAGAGATAATTGAATACCGAAAAGAACGTGGCGAAAAAAGTTTCAAATTTGGTCTCTTGGACTAAGGCCGCTTCTCGGCCCTAAGTGTTTTTTGCACATAAATCGAGGAAATCTCATCCGATTTTGCTACTTTTTGTTTCATTTGAGAGATAATTGAATGCCGAATAGAATGATGGCAAAAAAAGTTTCAAATTTGGTCTCTTGGACTAAGGCCGCTTCTCGGCCCTAAGTGTTTTTTACACATAAATCGAGTAAATTTCATCCGATTTTGCTAGGTTTTGTTTCATTTGAGAGATAATTGAATGCCGAATAGAATGATGGCAAAAAAAGTTTCAAATTTGGGCCCTTGGACTAAGGCCGCTACTCGGCCCTAAGTGTTTTTTTGGACATAAATCGAGTGAATCTCATCCGATTTTACTAGATTTAGTTTTTTATGGAAGGTTATTGAATACCGAAAAGAACGTGTCGAAAAAAGTTTCAAATTTGGTCCCTTGGACTAAAGCCGCTACTCGGCCCTAAGTGTTTTTTGCAGATAAATCGAGTAAATCTCATCCGATTTTGCTAGTTTTTGTTTCATTTGAGAGATAATTGAATGCCGAATAGAATGATGGCGAAAAAAGTTTCAAATTTGGGCTCTTGGACTAAGGCCGCTACTCGGCCCTAAGTGTTTTTTGCACATAAATCGAGTAAATCTCATCCGATTTTGCTAGTTTTTGTTTTATTTGAGAGATAATTGAATGCCGAATAGAATGATGGCAAAAAAGTTTCAAATTTGGGCCCTTGGACTAAGGCCGCTACTCGGCCCTAAGTGTTTTTTGCACATAAATCGAGTAAATCTCATCCGATTTTGCTAGTTTTTGTTTCATTTGAGAGATAATTGAATGCCGAATAGAATGATGGCGAAAAAAGTTACAAATTTGGGCTCTTGGACTAAGGCCGCTACTCGGCCCTAAGTGTTTTTTGCACATAAATCGAGTAAATCTCATCCGATATTGCTAGATTTAGTTTTTTATGGAAGGTAATTGAATACCGGAACGTGGCGAAAAAAGTTTCAAATTTGGGCCCTTGGACTAAGGCCGCTACTCGGCCCTAAGTGCTTTTTGCACATAAATCGAGTAAATCTCATCCGATTTTGCTAGTTTTTGTTTTATTTGAGAGATAATTGAATGCCGAATAGAATGATGGCAAAAAAGTTTCAAATTTGGGCCCTTGCACTAAGGCCGCTACTCGGCCCTAAGTCCTTTTTCACATAAATCGAGTAAATCTCAACCGATTTTGTTAGTTTTTGTTTCATTTGAGAGGTAATTGAATACCCAATGGAAAGTTGGCAAAAAATTTTGGATTTCTAAAATAATGTCGTAAATTGCTGGTTTTATTTGAAAGGTACTTCGTACGGGCTTTCGTAATTGCGCTATGCGCAATTTTAAAAATGAACAGTTTCAGTAAATTTGACAATGCCTAACTTAACTTGCATTTTGGTAACAGACGCATTAGAGGGTTGTAGACGTATTAGGGTTCCGGGCTTATTAGGGCTACGGACGTATTATGGTTGCGGACGAAATAGGACTACGGGTTGTACGGGGCTAAGTCGCAGCAAACGCTCCGACTGTTCTGATGCCTTGTTTAATTTGAAATGAAAATCCACAAAACTCACATCAAAAACGTAGCAACAACAACAATCGGCTATGTTATGACATGGCTCCCATGTGTCTTTGTTATTGTTTATATGTGTTAGTAAATGAAAGTTCTAAACTGTTGTAAAAAACTGACAGTCTCTTGACAGCCTTTTTGAATATTTAATAGAGAGTAATGCTAAATCATTAAAATGGTTTTTAAAAATATTTTAATTATCGGAAAATAAATTCTGTAAACGCAGAATCGCTCTATTTTGTATGAAGAATGCAATTAAATTATAAAAATATTGAGTGACTAATTAGTAGAATTAGAGAAACCGAAATCTATATTTCTCCGACTGTAGTTGCCTACATCACCATAAAATAGTATATTACGTTCTTGCAAGTTTGTTGTTTTGGCAAGTGTGAGCTTTGCGGAACGAGCCGAAGGCGAGTGGAATAATCATACAAACCGTAACACAGTGTAATAAACTGAATTTTTATGAGAATTCTAGTCTTGAATTTCTAAACTACTGCGTCGTGGAGGCCTCTTATTTAAATTCTGGTCTTTTGCCTGTTAGTTAGTATACATCATATCGATATATTTTTCAGATACTCTAAACACAGAGTACAGAGTGTATTGCAAACATGGGAGAACTCAATCAAGACATCAAGAGTAGTGTACAAATTTCTAGAGAAACGCTATATTCCACGACTAGAATCGAATTTTGAAATAAAAAATTTTGTGCATCCGACAACTGAAATACGAGCTATTTTGCCATGATTTTTCATTAAGAAATGTCAGTTTTTCCCGAACTATATATCGTGCGGGAAAAAACTTCATTTCTTTGCGATTTATAGTGCGGGAAAAGAATTACATGAATTTTTCTATGACTATACGATTGATTAAATTTAATATGGTGAATGTGAAGTGTGTATGTTTTCAAGTAAATTGATGTGTTTTGTCTATTTCAGTTGTCCGATGCACAAAACGTTGTTCGTACCTCGACAGGAAATGGATTTTTTCAGCAGCACACGTCCTAATTTTCCTTACTCGCTTCGCTCTTAAGGAAAACTTAGGACTAGTGCTGAAAAAATCGTCATTTCCTGGCTTGGTACGAAAAATACTATTGACATACACGGGTGAGACACGAAGCCACAACAAAAAAAAACTATTTCGTTACAAAAATCTTGTACTTCTTAACATGCGCAGATAATAGAGAGTAATTTCTGATTTTTATTTAAATATTCCCGTTCTTTACACAACATTACATCTAAAATATAAAATCAGCTAAATTCAAATACCTGAGTCCTACTTTTTATTAAAGTTTCAACGTAAACTTTGAAAAACACTTATCGCTGAATTACAAGTAATGCAAACTTTAATGGAATGTGACGTCCTTGCTCGACACACATAACACTGGTATATACAATTTTCAAAGTTTAATTGCTATTAATTAAAATTAAACGATTCCAGCCAGTGTCGCTCAAATCTTATTATTACATTTTGAGACGGCACAACAAGAGCGAATATTTCCTTCACATTTTATGTGCCGTTCGGCGAGATAAGTCCCATCGATCGATATTTTAGTCGTATTCACATTTTACACACACAAAGCCTAATTATATAATAATAGCCAAAAACTACAACTAAATGTGTACCGTTCAGCCATAAATCCAAATTATGGCAAAACTTAAATAATTACTAAAATCACGCAATCCCATGTTATGTGTATTACATTGGATGTTAGTGTATACTTACGTGGAATACAAAATAGTGAACCAGTCTGTGTATATAAATATAATGTAACCGAATGTTGCTGTGTGTAATAAATACGAATTTCCAGACTTAAACACAAGAGGTAAAAATAAAAATTTATTGATTTATTGTATCAAAGGAGCACTCTTTCAACTCCAAAGGGATTCAAATAATTAAGTTTACTTTATACTTTATACAGTTTTTATCGCAATTTTTTTTTCGTTCAGCCATGGCGTACTTTTAATAATGTATTATTAAAAGTCGCTATACCTTGTATGCGATCGTTTTATATGCTTGTACATTTTACAAGCGTATAATGGTCAGTAGAGAACGGTTTGGCTCAGTGGTAATGTACCGGCCATGGCCTTCCACCAAGAAAATCCGGATTCAATATCACGGTGCGGGCAAATTCTGTATAGCATTTTTCCTCAATGTGCAGCATGAAAGTAACTTCTTAATCTGGGTAGTTGAGGTGTTTGGTGCCCTCAACGAAACGTACATAGAAGAATGACATCGATGACGTAACCCATTCACAATGAATTCGGTGTACAAATATCTGAAGTCTAGCTTCCGACAATCATTGATACTCCTAACCACACTGACACTTCTAACCACACCGGATATTGATGCTATTCGCAGTCAACTGCCAATAGTCATTATCGATACTATTCGCAGCGCAAAATCATTTCTCATCAATGTGAAGGCACAATTAGTCTGCGAATAACATTAATATTGACTGTTTTTAGAATTTTTGGTTAAAGTTTTGTAAAGGGGTGCAAGAGTCTGTACAATCGCAGTTTGTAATAGGCAGCAAAAATCTGTAATGTTACAGTTTGTATTTGTAAAAGGGATCAACAGTCTGCAATGTTACAGTTTGTAAATAGGAGCAACACTCTGTTATGTCAAAGTTTGTAAAAGGTATTTGCACTCTGTAATGTTACAGTTTGTAGAAGGGAGCGACAGTCTGTAATGTCAATGTCAAAGGGGTCAACAATCTGTAATTTTACAGTTTATAAAAGGGATATAAACTATGTAATGTTACCGTTTGTTATAAGGAGCAACACTTTGTAATGTCACAGCTTGCAAAAGGGGTCAACAATCTGTAATGTTTCTGTTTGTAAAATGGACCAACAGACTGTAATTTCACAGTTTGTAAAAAGGATATACACTCTGTAATGCTACCGTTTGTTATAGGGATCAACGCTCTGTTATGTCACAGTTTGTAAAAGGGATAAACAAACACTCTGAGCGATTCTTTTGAAAATCCACTTATCAAAATCGGACCCATTTCGTCTGGGATGGAAATATACATGGTTTGATAGATCTTTGCCAGTAGACCTCAAAACAGGCCTCACACGGTCTCGAGCCACACCTGGTTGCTGGTGGAAGATCTCCGAAGTTGGAAAAATAGTGATTTTTATCCGAATTTTTTGGCCATTATAAATGATCGTTTCGGTTGAGAGTGGGCTCGTTGGAAAGCTAAGCTTAAGTACTTTCGGGTCATGCCTAGTTTGATTAGATTCATTGATATATGTTTCCAAAAATTTGCAATAAAAATTTTCAAAATCTGTGTGAACTTTAGACTGGTCTGGGATGGTACTGATGACGCTTAATGTGAACCTAACATGCTAGTCGTAACACGCATTGTCTAAGCTTTCCATCGATACCTCATTTGCAGTGCTGGTGATTGCTGGCAAGTTTTACGAGTAGCGGTTGTACTAACATAAAATTCTGTTATGTCGGCAATCACCAGCACTGGAAATGAGGTACAAACGGAAAGCTACGTAAGCTATGTTACGACTAGCATATTAGGTTCACATTAAGCGTCATCAGTACCATCCCAGACCTTTCTAAAGTTCAAACAGATTTTGAAAATTTTTCTTGCAAATTTTTGGAAACATAAATCAATGAATCTAATCAAACTATGCATGACCCGAAAGTACTTAAGCTCAGCTTTCCAACGAGCCCACTCTCACCCGGAACGATTATTTATAACGGCCAAAAAGTTCGGATAAAAAACACTATTTTTCCAACTTCGGAGATCTTCCACCAGCAACCAGGTGTGGCTCGAGACTGTGTGAGGCCTGTTTTGAGGTCTACTGGCAAAGACCTTTCAAACCATGTATATTATATATCCATCCCAGACGAAGTGGGTCCGATTTTGATAGGTGGATTTTCAAAAGAATCTGTGTTACAGTTTATAAAGTATAGTGACATTCTCTAATGTTACAGTTTGTAAAAGGGAGCGACAATCTGTAATGTTACCGTTTGTTATAGGGAGCAGCACTTTGTAATGTCACAGTTTGTCAAAGGGATCAACAATCCGTAACGATACAGTTGGTAAAAGCATTAATATTGACTATTTGCAGATGACTGCGAAAGGTCACTTCGTTAAGTTATAGGTACTTTAGTGTCATTGAGCAATGAATCGGTATTATTTGGGGAGAATACAACTATAAGCCAGCGAGGGAGCATGTAGACATCGTAATTCTTTGTATAACGAGATTTATGCGTTGATCCCTAGCTAAGTGGAGAATTCAATAAGTGTCTATAGCGAGTTTCCCGATCACAACAAAATGAAAATTTAATTCACCCTCAGTTTGACCTCAGTAAGGAATCCTTGCTAATCTCTGTTTCGTGTCCTTAAATAACAACACCGCTGTGCCAACTTTTTGTTTTACATTAAATCTCCTTGTTCTCCGACTCCATCGTAAATGCATTATAAAAACGCCTTTCTGTCCGATCATTGTTTTATTGTTAATGTTCCAACACCTACTGACAAAAAAATGTGTATTTAAGTACAAAATCAATGAACTTTATAAATTTATAGCAATGTATGGCTTCGGAGTATATTAGTGGGGGCCATTTTCCATCGCAAAACAATAGCTGAATGAAAATGCTACGACATTATAAAGCATTACAATATATACACATACAACCCCCACACCAACAGTGCTCAATGTTGTTGTGTTTGCTTATAGAAAATGTTCGGGTAAATTGAGTGTAACTTCTGTCGGGTTGAATAGCCATAGAAGAAAAATTGCGCCCGAAAAAAAAAACTGTCGGGGTTTACTCAATTAAAATTTATGTGTTTGGACGATAACAGGGAATCATTGAAATGGTATTTTCTATGGTTTAGTCGTCTAATTCATCTATTGATTACAAGCAAAATTGTATGGAATTAGAATTAAACGAATTAAATCTTACGTTAGGCTTGCATGCTTGATGATACAAAAAAAAACTGTCAGAAACAAACTTTGTACATTATTTAGTTCGCCAAGTATAATAAATAGGTTCTCATCGGCGGATGAAACAAACAGCGTTTGTGATTGTAGCAAAAAACATTCACACACAACAGATGAAAATGATGTTCTGGGATGGTTTAGACAGAGTCAGAAATGCTAATTCAAGTTTTCCACTAAACAGAACGATTCAAAGCCCCGTCGAAACGGAGGCATTTAAGTATTGCGTTTTACATTAATTTAACAGATGGTTCGCTTTACATTACTTGATGCTGTCTAATGAAACGAAAAATGGGGAGAATATTTAATCTTATTTTCTATAACAAGATAAGCTCGTTTTAAACGTTATTCGATCAGCTGGATTTCATATTAGCTACGCCCATATGGCACACCGGGCATAACTTCTATGAATTAATTCAGGCGAAAAATCATCAGACTTTGTTCCTTCAGCACGCGCCTCAAGAAGAAAATTTGTTCAATCCGTGTAACTAATCTTTCAATCAAACTTAAGTAAAACAGGAAACAATCGGAGGGAAAACACACAACTTTCTGTTTGTAATACAAAGAGTGAACGTAATAGTTTTTCTTGATGGAAAAGGAGACTTCTGTAGTACAATGTTTTACGCTACATACATCATTCCATTATTCCCTTGACTGTAAGTCGTGGGTCTTACAACAGAAAATACACCGTACGTAACACGATGACTATGATGACTAAAAATGTATGGAAATGTGATGAAAAAACGTTAATGTAACGCAACACGTTTCTGCTGTTTGGTAACACGATACATAAAGTAAATCTCAACCGACTTTGAAAAAAAAAACGAATAAATCCTCAGGTCAAGTTCAAAAATGGAAAAATGGATGATATCGGTTCAAGGTTCAACCATCTCACGGTTGGTTTGAAACGAGATTAAATAGGGACCGCCGACCACCAATAATTTTTTTTCATATTTATAATGAGTGATGGACAAGAACATCACAGAGGAAAAAATTAGCCCGAACCCCTGAGCCGTTACTGAGAACCAGTGGATGCGCTACCACGAGCAGTCAGACACAGCCTGATCACAAATTTTAATGGGGATCGGTAGAGGAAAAAAATTCTAAGATATACCGTGTAAAAATTATTGCTTTCGGTCATTTGCTCTCGGAGCAATAACTGTTGAAAGTCAAAATTTCACCATTTTCGAAGAGTAATATATCCCTGACAAAGTGACCGACCCAGCCAGTTAAGATTGATTCTAGACGCGGTTGGTAAGCTCTTTCGAATGACGAAAAAAAAAAATTGAAAAAGTTCTTTTATGTTACATTTTTAGAGAAGTTACTTTTTCCGCTACCCTCGGTGAAATTTGGCCACTTCTGTACCTTTCTAGTAGCCTTATTTCAAACTAATTTGTCGCTTATATTGTAGCCTGAAGAATAAGCTTTTCAACGATACCAAACATGCTATACTTGACCTACAACAAGTACTGCTGATGATTCAGTTTTTCAATCGAAGTCACTCTACTCGCAAATCTGGAGCCCTCGAAAACGAAATTATTAAATTTCAAGACGCAAATTTTTTTGGTAAAATTTTTATTGTTTTCAGTCAAATTTTTGTTTGTAAAAACTATTTGGCAGATGATGAGGAAAACTAAGCCAGCTTGTTTGAACTAATTGGGGGATGTACAATTTAATTTTTGCGTAACTAAGCTGAAAGCGTCAATTCTAGCGATATCATTCTTTTTAGAAATTGTGCTACAAAAACTGCGCCACACTTTTCTAGTAGAGATTTTTTTGTGATATCACTCGTTTTGGAAGTTTTAAGTCAACAATTTGACTAAAATCGAAAATTTGACGAAATTTCAAAAAGCACGACGAAATTTCAGAAAAGTTGACGAAATTTCACAAAACTTACCAAAATTTCACAAATTTTAACGAAAATCGAAAATTTGCCGAAAATCGAAAATTTGACGAAATTCGAAAATTTGACGAAATTCGAAAATTTGACGAATTCGAAAATTTGACGAAAATCAGCTATCGGCGTGTAGGCGAGAATATTTTAAAAATAATTTGGTTACGATATTGGACATTTTGACGAAAGTAGAATTGTCGCCTATACTTAGTTGTCGCGTTCAAAAAAAAATTCTCTGTTTTTTTTGGAGTTAGACTGCGTCAAGTGAGGATGTTCTGAGCCATGATAGTATTTTTCTTGTCATATGATTTTGCCTTGTAAACAAAAGCGAATAAACCGAACAAAAATTAAATTAACGAGTGGGAAGTTTGCGGCTAAAATTTAAGTTTTTTTGAAGACATACTTCATTTTTTAACCGGGGCATATCATAGACCCAGAGTTCCCACGGGTTAGGAAGGCTCCTAAAATTAGGAATTTTAGGAAATTCTAAAGGCAATTTTAGGGGTATTTTAGGAGATTTGGAAGGTAATTTTAGGAGAATTTTAGGAGGAATTTTTTTAAATATGGGAAAGGTTGTATAAGTAATTTCCGGAGGAATTTTTGCTCTGTTTCTCTGTTTCTCATACACTTCGTAAAATACTAAAAATGTTTAAGAAAATTGACAAAATTTTTTTTTTTGTCAAAACATATTTTTCCTTATGTAGTTTAATAATTGAAACTTATATGATTTTCTCTTTTCTGACGCCAGTCTCGACTAGCCAGCAACTGATCCTTTATCAGGTTTTTCTTGTCGACTGCGCCTTTCGAATTAACAAGATTCACCATAATTTTGTTTCCATCATTTATCAGCTCTTGTGCACTAAAGAGCGGAAAGTTTTTCTGAACTCGATTTTTTTTTTGTGAAGATGCTTTATTGCGATTATCTTCCGCCTCTTTATTCTTAAGAAGTCCTACCTTCTCGACTTTTTGTTGTTCGAGAAAAGTAAAGTACATTGGAGCACATCTGGAAAATACGTCGATTCATTAGGAAGTCAGTGACGTTTATATTATTCAATGTGTCCTTAAACGTTCGAAGTGACACGATAGTCGCATCTTCTAACAAACTGCGATCCTCGATAATGTATTTATTTTCGCTAAATCCACGTTCAGGATCGCTATTTTCATGACTCAAAGAAACGAGTGTTTTCGCAAGTTGAGTCAGGTTCATACAGAAGTTCAAATTCATTGCCGCATAATTTTGCTGTTTTTACCGTTTTTAGTTTTTCAGTATTATTAAAAAATTTCTTCGAGAGTGTGAGCTCATTTTAGGAATTTTAGGAGTTTTAGAAGATTTTAGGAGGATTTGGTCCATTTTATGAATTTTATGAATTTTAGGAGGAGTGGGAACTCTGTAGACCATAACACTCTAATGTAAGCATAAAACCACACCTGTATACCAGAAAATGAAGTTATGAAGCTAAAATTAAGTATCGATTTATAGACCTGTTCCAAGGTTATTTCAGCTTCAAAACGTCATCCATAGCGAAATAACCAAAAAATTATTGTTGACGAAATGTTCGCAAAAGCGTTGAGGTTATGGTTCTGTGGATGCTCTCGTACGTTTTCAGCTTGTCAGAAATAGTTTTTACCATACGATGAAACAACGTTTCAGAACTTTTCGAAGATTTTCAGTGAAACTAAACAGAATTTAATTAATTATTTATGAGAAAGAGAGATAAAGACCGTTCTAGTAGTTCATCTTCTAATTATGTTTTTATGGCCATCAAAATTATAAAATCAATAAATCTTTAAAAAATACGAAAACTATTGAGAAGTTCAGACAGTCATGGGATCTGACCCACCCAACATGTGTGACTTAGTTTTGTAGAGTCTACCTATGAAAATAACAACAACGAAAAAAAAAACCAATACTAGCCAATTTCAACAACATTCCTTTAACATATCACTGGCAATCCGGTTTGATTGATTTATTTGATCGGACAAAATACGAAAAACCTTCTTTCTCTCTTTCTCTCTGGGTAGCAACCATTCTTAGTAGACTTTTTGGATTGCAGAAACTTTTTCAAATAAAAATTCTGGTGTTTTTTTTTTGCCTGTGTGTACTAGTACTATACATTTCCTTTTGTGAAGAAGAAAATCTAATTTAAAGCGAAAGAGGAAAAAACATTACCGATTATTACGTGCAGATAAGTATTATATATTATATATATATTTGTGTTTAACGTTAAATGTTTATACGATTGGGAAGGTAATATTTATTTTGTTCGACAGATTCTATACAGTCCATGGCTGTGTATAATATAGAGTCCCAAGCGAATATGCCAAACAAATTCACTAACTAAACCTTTAAATCAGATTGAAATCCTTTTTATGTAAATTCTACTCAAAAGATCTTCTACAGTTAACGTTGTTGAGTGAAGATTATGCGATCATGGGCGTGCATTAGTGCTTGTGACGCAGGTCTCATTACAAGGAGAAGCAAACATCGTCGTTGACGATGGGATATATTGAGCTAAAGAGTTGTTTACATGCCTTACTCCCCATTGAAAGTAAGAGACCCCTGCATGTTTGTTTCGATTATAAAATCAAAAAGATTCCTACAAGATTGTTATATCATCACCGAAATGATTCGCTATGCTAATGTTCGGAAGCTAGAGTGCCACGCTCGGTGCCACGGTCATTCTCCAAAGTTGACAAAGTATTAATGTCATCTCACGATATCATTTTCTTCACTTTGATCCGTCCCTGCTATTTCTTTATCTTCAAAAATTCATATCCGTTCCTGAGCAGCTTCTGTCGGAACTGGCGGCACATCTAGAAGTTTGCATGGCGTTTTCAATTTGTTGTAAATCTTTTCCACTCGATCGGTTAATCGAAGCGAATATTTATTTAACAGTACTTGGAGCATTGACACAATCGTCTCCGCCAGATTCACAGGCCATTCCGGGTCACGCGTCGATTAGAAAGGATTCATTAGGTCAGTAAAATAAAAACTAATCCAAATGTGGTAATGACGGCTGTGACAATAAGGATTTTCATTCCAAGGTGTTGCCTTTCGTTCCACATCTCGGGATTACCCCGTTCTTCCACCCAAACTTCTTGACTCTGGGATAGAGTTGGATACTCCATTTGAATGATTGCAGAGGAAATTTGATGAGACGTTCAAAAATGATGTCACCTTATCAGTTACAATTTTAAGACTACTACTTTTCAAGGCACAAGATGACATCGAATTGAGTCGACAGCCTCAAAACATCAACAGCCTCAAGACATCGGTTAATCGGAAATCAATTAATTTCACTTTAACAAAGGAAATTAAATTTAACACGAAAATTAATCGACATCTATCATCGCGGTTCGATATGCTATCGTATATAGAGGTGTGCGCCGCCGAGTTTTCAGCCGGCGGCGCGGCTGAGCCGAGTAAATGAAGACGTCGCCGCTGATACAAAATATTCAGCCAGCCGCCGACCGCCGCCGATGTTTTTCGTCGGCTTGAAAAATTTGAATTTTAAATTTCATTAAATGTTAGAATTATCAGCTGCACAATCGATTACCAGATTTTAATTATTTAAATAGCTATCACTCCCAAGACATTTCTGATTTTCTTAATAAGAGACTGTTTTTTACGTATACCTATCGGAGGTTTCATACTATGAAATTCATAGAGTACGCTTTGTTCCGAAAGGGCTCTCACTTGTTGATCTACTGTTCCTAAAAACAATTCTTGACTACGGAAGGCAGAGGGATTCTTTTGAAAAACAGGCTACCGAAATCGGACGCATTTTCTAGTGGAAGTTTTTATACCTAGAAAGGACTTCGACCCTAGAAACCAAAACCACTTTCAAAAAAATTCTTCGAAGCTTGTGTGGCTAGCGGGAGGTCGAAAAAAACAAAAACTTGGACTTTTCTCATAAAAATTTCTCCAGTTACACTAGCCGTAAAGAGTCATGCGGGGTGTCATTAGAAACCTCGAGAAACTTCTGTAAGAACAGTGTAAGTTCTCAGTCTCAACTGCACATATTTCAGTTTTTTCAGTAATTTTAAACCCAATAGGTCTCTATTCGGCTCAATAGTACATGTGATTACCTTTCTAATGACACCCCACACGACACTGTACGCTCGTGTAACTGGAGAAATTTTTGTAAGAAAAGTGCAACTAGGGAACAAGATCTATCGATCCATATAAATGCGATAAAAATACTTCCGATTTCGGCACACAGACCTTTAGGAAAATCACTCTCAATGCGTTTTTGAGAATGCGAGTGTAAGTCTTTATAAGTAACTGATGGGAGGATATTCAGGTTCGACAAAAAAACAGAAAATGCAAAATTACATAATTCACTCGTAATCAGTAATCACTAAAAAAAAAGAAAATTTAAATTTCCTATAAAATGGATCGGCGCGCTGCGGCTGAGCCGAGCCGCCGATAAAAACTTGTTATGGCTGGCCGCCGCCGGAACCACTACACTCGACTAGCCGCCGCCGAGAATTTTCGCTCGGCGCACACCTCTAATCGTATAAAAACTTCAAACTTGCTTAGGTGCGCAGAGAAGTCTAATTATCCAATACATAAATAACATCTATTTCACTCTGCTAAGCCTCTCGTCTCGTTACACAATGGTTCAAAATACCTTTAATAGGCACCGGTACTTTGCCGAAAAGCATACATTAGGGCGATTTTTAAATACTGGATTTTAGTTTACTTTTGATGATGTCTTTCCACCAGAATCCTTTTTCAAAAATGTACGAACGCAATTCCGACCACGAATGTGTTAGCTTTCAACAGAAAATAGATTTCTCAGAGCTGATCAAACGACTACAACCAAAACTAATTTTTATTTAAAGCTAACAGATTCTTGGTCGGAATTGCGGTAGTATATTTTTCAAAAAGGATTTTGATGAAAAGATATTAACTAAAATGACATACGAAACACGCAAATGTATGCTACCATTTTAGCTAAGTGCCGGTGCCTCTTAACCATCATTGAAAATATTAGCTACGTAGGGACCCATACGATATGTGAACTGCATACACTTAAATTAGTCCGATATGACATCCTAATGACGGGTAACTTGAAATATTCGCTCACTTTATAAAATGTAATCCTATTTATGAGTTAAAGGTCCCTCCTGGTAGATATAGTGACAAAGTGACCAATTTGTGCTTGTCGCGTAATTTTTTACTGAATACAAATCTTTTCACAGAATATAAAAATTGCGGAAAATGTGAGGAAAATTGAGGAAAATAACAAATCAAATGCAAAACAGTAGCTCGTAGATCATACCTGTCATATTTCGAAGGCAGGATCGTGAGACAGGACCATCGATTTTCGTGATCCTTCATATCAATAATCTTCAAAACCTTCACTTTTCTTTGCTATTTGTAGTTGGTCGAGAAAGGGTTCCCGTAGACATGCTCTAAAAACAGCTAAAAAGCTTATCAGTAACTGTCCATTGGACAGTGTCCAATCTCTTATCTCAAAAGCTTTTAGGGCATTGTTAAAAGGGGTAAAATATATGGAAATCACTTAGAATTCACGCCGTAAAAGCGCACCAGTATTTGAATTTTAAGTGAACGAATGAATAAAAAAAATCAAAAATACATTTTAACACTTCCTTATAAGGGGCGATTTAACGCTGCGTAATATAGACCTTAATGTTACCATAGTGTTACAAACAAATGTAATGTGATGGAAAACACTTGTTCTAAACGGACCGTCTTTTCCGTTACCAACTTTGATAGCAGTTTACACAATAAAACTATTTCATTTCAATACTAGAAAACGCTTTATTTCTCGTGACAGAGTGAGCTTCAAAATCTGAAACAATAAACGACACGACCAATATCTTAGCATTATGATAACAAAAAACTTGAAACAAATGATCTGCTTACATTTAGTATTCAAGACGCAATCGTTTACAACGGATTTTCTCACTTATTTTGATTTTAAATAAACGTAAAATAATTCAGAATGTGATCAAAATATCACGATGTTACGTTAAATTCATAAAGGTTACACTGCGATGTTAAAATTCTACTAGGTCTGACCACTTGGGCCTATTATTGTGAGTGATTTCCTTTGCCTGTAAAGTGGTATATCTGTTGTGGATGATTGATTTCAGTCAATTTCGATTCTTCTAGCTCGAACGAAGTGTATCGTCGAAAAAGTCACATAAATAACTATTGTTACATTATTGAACAGTTGAACAGTTCTTGATTTTGAATAGAATGATTTCTAACTTCCATTTGACTACGACATTTTCGTCATGAAAACTACGACCAAAACATGTGACTCGTATGCATGGTCGGTTTAAAGTGTTCAGCGCCGCGCCGCCACTGCTAAACTCGAAATGAACATATAATCCTCCTCGTTGATTTGGGACGTTATGGTTGTCGACACTGTGGCATCGTCATACATAAATTCAACTTCGAATAATAGTGGTGCAGCAGCCGACCAAGCGGAAAGAGACAAGCACAACCATTACATTGACTTGAAGAATCAATTCTGCTTCACGCCACTAGCATTTGAATCCTTTTGATCAATTGGTCCGGAAACTATGATATTTTTGTCTAAACTGGGGAAATTAATGAAACGCCAAACGGGTGAGCCACGGAGTCTAGAGTTTCTCCTTCAGCGTATATCAATAGCGATTCAGCGAGGAAATGCTGTGAGCATTCGAGACACTTACTGTGATAATGATGGTCCGAATTTTTTCAAGTGATATTTTTCTTTCTTCTACATTGTTGCTATAAATTATTAAATTATTTAATTCATATTTTGTAAATAAAAAAAAAGCATAATAAAAAAAATGTAAAAAAAATCCTCCTCTGCTCGTGTGTGTTTTCTCATCGCGCATTGACTATTATAGTTTATTTCTATTACACAACCACCTGGTGAAATGAAATTCTCATACGATTTTTCACACGAGCTGAAAGTTTTGACAGATAGCCCATACATTTTGTATCAAAATTTCATTTCGCCGGTTGGTTGTATACTTGGCTTTACAATTAAATTATTTTCGACGTGGAAAAATATTAGTCAAAGCTTGTGGGTGGATGTAAACCTACAAAATGTGCTCTCAAAAAATGTGCGAATTTGTTTGTTCAATTACAATAGACTCTTATTATCAAAGGTGAAAATTTAAGAGTCACGAAGAGTTCCCACATTAAAGCAAACCAAATCGAAGAAATTCCGCAACAAACTCTCACACTGAATTCTTTCTGTTTTTTGTTATTCATTTTTTTCTTCCTTTCATAGGCAAATTGTGAGACTTCATTTTACTTTATAAGTAAATTTGAATTGGAAATTTTTCAGACAACTTGCGAAAAATTTTTCATTGTACAAATCAAAGAGGTTTTTTGTGTCTCTTCAAAGAGCATTTTCCTTTGAACTCAATGTCTCTCTTTAACTGTAAAATGGTACAGAACAATCTAACGATGGATTTTCTTTGCTAAGTTTGTAATACGGTGATATAACAACAAAGGTGCAACACAAAAGATCATTGACTTCCTTATGAAATGGATTTTTTTTAGATAACAAAGGAAAGTGTTTATTGTCTGTGTGTTCGGTTCATTTTATTTTTTACGATTAAACGAAAAACTTTTGATTTAATTAATATATAGGTCGTAATTGTGGAATTTTGAATTTTCCCCCATTTTCCTAATTTTTCCAACAAATACTTTTGAGAAAATTTAGGAAAATGTTTTCCCAAAAATATTCCTTAATTAAACTTTCACTTGAGTCATCCATATAAACACTCACACATTGATAGCAATCAATAGAAAGTCATAGAAAATAGCCTAGCAGCTCCAGCAGCTCATAACTTATTAGACGATTGGTTCAGGCCTTGACTGACCTAGCTTAGGCTTCTGGTTCTTTCCTTTAGTTTTTTTATTCGAGTCGGATTATCTTTCATGAATTTGACTTTTAAATGATTCTGGTATCGAATAGTGTATTATGGATCTATTATCTCGAACCGGTCCAATTACGAACCAAAATTCAAACATTCTACTCTCTTGGGCTATAAGTGTTCATTCATCAAGGAAATATCAAAAATTACCGAAAAGGGAGCGTCGAATCTCCACGCAATGTCCCATTAAACCCATTAAACTAGTCGTAAATACCTTTGAAGTATAGTTGTGGAATGATTTGCTCTTACGATTGGCGGGAGTTTCAATGTAATTAAAATTATGAAACGTTGCTCTTTGTCATATAATTCTGTTGCGTCATTATTACCTTCCTACATCTCCAAAGTTAGAGGCCATTGACTTTCTCCAAGTTATTGTAGAGAGATGCGTATATAGAACGTAACGTATTAAGTTTTGTGTCGGTTTATCCATATAGCAAAGCTTCATTTGCCAGCTGGTGTGGTGCGGTGTCTGTGCCATTTTATTCGTTTAGCATTTAATTAATTTAATTAATCTAACTTGTTGTTCTTTTGTTTTATTTTCAGAGATAAATTCCACATTTCCACCAAATGAACTGAATGACAAAGCCGAGGATGAAACAGATGTTCTGTATCAAAAGGGAGCCTCGTTTAGTGCAAAATTAGACAGTTCCGATATAATAAGTAATCATTTATTCGACGATACCAATGTGTCGGACGATAGTGATTCGGACGAGAACTTTATGAATAGCATAGTAGCCCCATCAAATAAAGTGAATAAACCGAGTGATAAATTAACAAAAACGACCACCCAAACAACAACAACAGCAGCAGCAGCATCAGCATCACAACCAGAATATAGTTCTAAAACGACCACATTAATCGATTCGCTGCAAATTCTGCCACACAATGAACGTCGAAGCAGTAGCAGTAAAAGTGAAATTACCTATTATTCCAAAGAGGACATGTCTGTTTATGACGATGTGAACAATAATCGATTAAATTTAAGAAGTCCAAACTCAATTTATCAAGACAATTTGGCCTCAGATACGAGTGATTGGGATATCCATAATAATAGTTCAAAGGGTTCAGTACACTATCAGGTGGACGACGATATTGTTAATAGAATATCTACCACAAAACTTCCGTCGGAAACAATTACAAGGGTTGATAGTCTTTCAGATAACAATGGAACGACTGTTATATCGGACAAAATGGTTTCAAAGTAAGTTTAAAATTGGAATTCCATTCTACACATTTTGCTTTATAATGCACACTACAATGGTTTGGTTAATTAGTTTTGTTTTGTGCATGTATCATGGAACGACTATCTTATTAGAGAGCAATTGTGATAGATTTATCGTTATTAGATCTCTCGTTGGGGATTGACAGGAATGTGTTGCTTTCTTATTTCAAAATAAATTGAATATTTTCGAGGTTATTTAAGCCCGTGATGCTTCAGGTGAATTTTAAAAATGTTTATTTTGGCGCCGCTGTTTTTTTTAGAAAAGACCGGGGACAAAAGAAAAATTTTCTCCACTGAAACTGAACTGTCAATTCTCAGAGTGAGAGAAATGCGATACCCTCTATAGCAAACAAACTTCGTTTTGGCGCTGTCAAAGTATCACCTTATTCCTTTATTTGTAGGACCATTCACAGTTGACTAATTTCTGATTTTAAATGTAAAATGCAAAGACTACCTTTTCCTTCCCAACTTCCTACACCTAACTTCATTTCATCATATTTCCGGAACGAGTAGTCCAAATTTCATCCTATTTCCTAGTACTCGATAAAAACTAGGAAATGGCACTGAACTCGGTCTCGCAAATTTCCTCCAAACTATTACTACTTAGCTTGCTTTAATTAAGTCAGTGAAAGTCTACAGAAGACATGCAAATATAGCTCTGACAAGAATACTCTTTAAATACTCCACTTTCTTTTTGATGAAAGAGGAGCACCACGTACAAAGGAAAATACCTTCCACGCCAGTTCCATTAAAGATTCACCGGTACACTTCAAGTGGAAGATATTATAATGAACAAAAATATTCAAATAATCATCGAAAAGTTTGTTATATCTTGGGCCCTTGGTTCCCTTGGAACCTTCGAAGGGTTTTCTAAAACGGACTGGATCAAATGTTATCGACAACGACTGCAAAAATAACCTATGAGCTCTGTCTCATCTTGTCTTATATACGGGGGAATTTTGCTAAAACGAATAAAGTTAAAGATTTCGTATCTTTTATGGTTTCTTGGTTGCCTTGGCTCGAAATCTTCAACTTTTTATTGTTGCCCTTGAAGTGAAAATGAGACACGTCTCAAGAAGCTAAAGGAACGAACAGGAAAGTTTGATCAAAAGTATCTTCATAGCCTTGTCTCTCAGTGTTACATGAAAACTTAGCAAATCTGAAATGATATATAAACCTGATCAAGCTCGCAGGAATTACGCGTTTGCTCCCATCATTAGAACTATCGAAACGGAATCTAAAATGATAAACCTTACAAACCTAGTTCTGCTATTTTCTTAGCGCAAATTTTCATTTTTTTTCGATTTTTCTCGTCAAGATACTTCATGTCATCTTAGGGGCCATTCACAAATTACGCACGCACCAAATTCGAAATTTCAGACCCCCTACCTCCCCCCTTGCACGCGAAAATGTATGGAGAAAATTTCAAAAATGTATGAAGCGTACGCTTTTGTCAAACCCCCCCCTCCACCCTTAAGAGCGTGCGTAATTTGTGAATGACCCTTATCTTCCAAAGACATGAACTACATCCACTTAAACGTAAGCGGTATGAAGGAAAGTTTTCTGGTCATTGTACGAAAATCTGTTCGTCAACAACAAAAAAGTAGAAGCTTTAAGTGAGTCTTAAAGTGTCCACCAAACTTTTTCCAACATTTTCGCATAAACTTTGAAAACTATAAATACAGAATTTGAAATGAATATGACTGTCTAAGTGCAGTTCGTAACAATATTCCTCATAATAATTCCATATTTTCTCTGTCTTCACTTCCTGCAAAAGTGCTTTTCCAAACTTATCAGCGTTGCACACTGGATAGGTACTATCTCATTTTACAAAATTTTCGTTCGCTCATACCTAATAAATCATAAATGATGATTCTGTACGTGCTGTGATCCAAATAAAAAAAAGGAAAACCGACACATAAATAAAATTCTCTATGATATATCTCATTAGTCATTTTAAAGGCTTGCCGATGTAATCCCATTGATTTATATAATGGCATCAGCCAGCCACACAGGAGAAATGATACTGGTGTAGTAATACCTTACAGTATAACCATGCAGACACAATTTTTTTTTTCTCGTTCGTTCGTTCGTTCACAATGTTGTTAGAGATTTTTGTATTTCTTTACATTACATTTATTATTATTGTACGATGGAGATCATATAATGGTATTTATTTTCACAGGGCGCCTTGTTTACTGGATTGTGGATTGGATGGAAAATGTGACAACATCATTGGCGATGCTCGGTGTTTATGTCCATTTGGAAAATCTGGTGTGAAATGCGAAGAGAGTGAGTACCCAGTTCGTTTTCTTTTTATTGTTGCAGAATGTGTGTCGAGAAAATTTGTGTTGTTAGGACGAGACGGCGGATTATCAACCGTTAAGCCGTAAAATGATGTGTGGCTTTTGGCGTAAAAGGATTAAACTCTTCAATTTACACATAAAATCTGTCTGAATTCATACCGTTTAGTGTAGTCGATAACGCAAATTCTGTTAAGGAACGTTTACCGAGCGAGTTCCGGCAAACGAGTGATTGGAGGTTGTTGGGTACATCGAAGAAATAATTTTCTGAAGAAGAGACAAAAAATTCCTCCTCGTCCTTCCCCACCCCACCCCTTCAAAGTTTAAATACAGAGGTGTCTTTGTAGAATTATTGACAGGGCTGTGTGAAACGGAGAGATACGTGTGATAGCTCATTTTAAAGGTAAAGGTTCAAAGTTTTTTTTGGCGCAGTTAGATTTTCCGAATTTTCCAAATCGTTTAAGACTTTTCCGACTTTTCTTCAAGTTGATGTTTTAAATTTAAGGTTAAAGTTAAATAATTTCTTAAATATGTTCCGAAGTAAACATTTTTTTTTGGTAATATTGTTCTGTATATCATTTGCTACAATTTTCCGAAGAAAGTAAAATTGTATTTTACAAAATGTAGGCGCCACATTAATTTTTCATGAAAAAATTCCATGGTTTCGCATAGGATTTTTAGACCGGTTTTTTGTTCAAAATTTTTTTCTTTGATTTTCTTGTTTAGATTGCTTTGAAATTGTAAGAAATACATAGAAACACAAAATTTACGTCTTTAAACATGTTTAAAACGTCATTTTTGTCCATTTTTCAATATCAATTTTCGATTTCTACGCCGTCAGGGAAATTTGAACCACTCCTACATGCATTGTGAACTTTGAACCTAACTTTGAAACTTTACCTTTAAAATGAGCTATCACACGTATCTCTCCGTTTCACACAGCCCTGTCAATAATTCGACAAAGACACCTCTGCATTTAAACTTTGAAGGGGTGGGGTGGGGAAGGACGAGGAGGAATTTTTTGTCTCTTCTTCAGAAAATTATTTCTTCGATGTCCCCAACAACCTCCAATCACTCGTTTTCCGGAACTCGCTCGGTAAACGTTCATTGCGTTATCGACTACACTAGTTGCTATAGTCAGTGCTGAAGACATCAACAAGATATCCCTGGATAATGTGGTTTTATATAGGGAAAAGAATGTTAAATCGCATGAAGTACAAGAGGCAGCTTCGCGTCAAAAAGAAAGATTTTGCCAAAATAGATGCAGAAACGCATACTTCATTGGACAGTACCTTCGATATTGACGCGTGGCTGCTTACTTTAGCTCTAAAATTTGCGACAAAGTAAGTTGGTGTTGTGACAATTTGGCGTCCCAAATTGATTGATTCTTTTCCCGCGGTGCCTCTCTGAGCTAGAGAGGTAAGTATTAATACAAGCTCTTTGTGAATACCAAAATGTACTGAATTTATTTTCATACAAAAACCCTATTTATACAAATTTTATTCCTATGTTGTCCATATAAATTCAATTATGATGAATTGACAATCTAAATGTATTGCACATGATATGCGTAAATTCTACATTTTGTTGGTAAGCAATATTGAACCACGCGTATCATAACTGTGTCATGGTGCAATATACTTCATAAATTGTGCATCGTTAAATCACCCAAAAATAAACAATTCATTGTTTACATAGTTTCATGTCCAGTGCGGACAGGTGTCAAAAATCAAATTTCGGTGCGATGAATCTAGTACTTCACATCTCACAGAACTCTTTCCACTTGACAACTAGCGTATTTGGATTAAATGTAGAAAAAAATCTAGGTGCTGCGGGAATTTGCCCACATCACGAGTCTTATGCCCAATTTTGTATAATTAACTCAAGTAATTCATTAATGAAACTAATTTAATTCATATTCTTAAAATGGTATATTCAACTAAGATATTTACTAAAAAAATTACTTTTCCAAATTCCGTTTAAAACGCCGAAAATTGAAAGAAACTAATTTTCTAACGAAAGTGCGCAACTGCAACTACTGCCGTTGCAATAGACAAAAATTGAGAATATTGCATAAAAATTCGATGCAACAGTTTTTTGAACAAACCGCTGCCGACACATAGTATCAATTCGATATTTTGGAAATTCAATCCATCAATATGTAACAATAAAACGACACACACAACATATACTACTTCGTCATCACAAATACATTCTCTTCATATTGCAATGACGATACGAACGAATCCATTCGAAATCAATCTAGTTACACATCAAATATAAAACTATAAAAGCGTGCGTATGTTTTCATATAAATGTATTCGTGGTCATTTTTGTGGTCATTTTTGTGGTCGACCACAAAATGTCTCTCTGTGGTCGACCACAAAAAAGACCACAAATGACCACAAACTTTAAGATGAAATCTCAGCTGAAATATTGGACCGATCACAACCAAACCGGTGAAGATCAAAAGTACTCACACCTCTTCCCCGGTCTTCCCCATAAAACCATTAAAAATTATTAGTTTTGTGTATATTTGAGCTATTTAAAAAGCGTCCTTTCGATGGTATAAACCACCGAAAGGTCACTTTTGATAGAGTTCGTACACAATTAAAACGAATAATTTTTAATGGTTTTATGGGGAAGACCGGGAAGGAGGTGTGAGTACTTTTGATCTTCACCGGTTTCGTTGTGATCGGTCCAATATTTCAGCTGAGATTTCATCTTAAAGTTTGTGGTCATTTGTGGTCTTTTTTGTGGTCGACCACACATGACCGACCACGAAACTGTCCACTAATACATTTATATGCGCGCACACTTTTTAATAGACTACGCCAAAATGATTTTTTTTCTCAATTTTTTTTACATAAAGCAGCTAAAAATTGAAAATAAAGATACCCGTGTCTCGTCTTTTGACGAAAAAACTTGAAACCGGAAAGATTTTTCACTTTATAAATTCCTGAAATATGTGATTTGCGCCATTTTCCACCCAAATTCCACATAAGGTCTTAAGTTTGCCACTTTGCAATTACAGTAGTATGAGTAGTATTGTTCACTCAGTTCATCCAGTTTTGACTGATTCACTGAATTTTGTTTTGATGAAATGTCAAATCGGGACAGTAAATTTTAAATCTCAAACAAGTTTGTGTCGAAAATTTGTAGTATTTCGCGTAAAACAAAGTGATTCAGTTTAAATTTCGCACAGAAAATAGTTCCGAGTGTGCTCATGCTAGTGTCTTAAACAGAATTTAGTACAAATTCTCCGAAATAATTTTAAAGACAAATTAATTTGGTCAAACATTGTGGGTGTTGTGAAAATCTCATTTTTAAAAGTAATTTGGTGTGAATTGTGCCATTCAGTGTTCAATTCCTTATGTTTATGTGCCTAGAAATTGCCTGCAATACGTTTCGTGCTAATTCAGTCGGTAAAATGTGAAGAAAACATACAAAAATATGTTGCCATTCAGGTAAACAAAATTATTGACATGTCTGTTGTGAAGATAGTCGTAAGAGACACCACAAAACTGATTTTTTTTTTGTCCGTTAATTTAAAAAACGATTTTTTTGGCGGAAATGCTTTTATTTGAATGTGTGCTTGATTCCGGTAAAATAAAATAGTGATAAAGTCACCACTATTGATGACCTTTAAAATGGCATCATTGGTTAAATATGATTGGCATAGTCTATTATAAGTGTGTGTTTGATTGTGTAACTAGATTGATTTCGAATGGATTCATTCGCATCGGCATAGCAATGGATAGAGTGTATTTGTGATGATGAAGTAGTAGCATAATGTGTGTGTCATTTTATTGTAATTTTAAAAATGACGAATTGGTGTTGGCAGCTCTCGGTTTACTCAAAAATTTGTTGCATCGAATTTTCATGCAATATTTACAATTTTTTTTTCTATCGTAAGTGCAGTAATGATGAACTTTTGTAAGAAAATTAGTTTCTTCGGAGGTTTTAATAAAAAACGAAATTTTGAGTAGAATTTAGAATTATGAAAATAAAAATGTAGAAGTGATTGTTGCAATTGTATCGAAAGTTGTATATTATCTTGGGAAAATGAATCAAATTGGGTTCTTTAATGAATTACTACGACTAATTATACAAAATTGGTCATAAAATTCGTTATGTGAGCCGATTCCCGCAGCACCCTGACAAAAAATATGCAAACCTCACCCCGTAAAGGTATACAGAACGAAATGGGATCCCAGAGCTATAGACCAAAATCTGGAATACCAATGTCTGAAATGAACGCGTTGGACATCGAATATGTCATTACCGGTCTGCTTATTGATCCCACATAATGCTAAATTGATTTAGTCGTCTACTTGTCAGTGGTTTAATTCCGATTTATTTTTTACCTTTTCAATATTCGATTTTCAGTTACACTGCAAAAAATTATGCCAACTTTTTGTGTATTATTCACTTCACAAAAATTAAGATACAATACAAGGCAACCACCAGCATGTCATTTCAGCAGTCAAATTAAATTCGTTTTTTATTCGAAACACAATGGAAATAAATTCAACAGTTTTCCATTTTCACTGAATCACAGGATCACAATGCTATTTTTGGCTGTTGCCAACGTCGTCTGTGCGGGCATGCACAAGGTATAAACAAAATTTACGTTTTTTTTTGTTCTGCCAAAAAAAGAGGAAAAGAAAATAAATTCCGAATCGGGATTGTTTGTATGACATGTGAAATTACACATTCACATTCTTGGCTGAGCTATAACTCCCTCATATAAGTTTGATTCATTTTACGAACTCCTTTCACATTTTATGATTCTGCGAAGCGAATGTGGTTGACAACCCACATATATCTTTTAATAATGATTCTTCGTTTCGGAAAACAAACATAAAACCGCAATTTTAGCATCGAAATTGCTTTATCATTTTAACTGGAATGATGCTGGAAAGTAGACCAATTATGTTGATACGATTTTCACGTACTATATGCCAGATAAGTCGCGGTTTGCATTAAATTTTCCGCTAAAGAGAGCTTGCACTCATACATCTTGATTTTCCGTCAAAAGGCAAATTATTTTCGTTACAACAAATTTCGTAAATGGTTTTGCGAATTATGTTCTTTACGTTTTTGGAGTGTTAAGACTCTGAATTATGTAATGATCCGCGTCTTCATTGCGAAAATGTTCAGATTTTCAAACAAAAATGGAAAATGTGGCTGATTTGAAGAGGCACCCGTAATCTATGAGTATGCTTAGATTTGGGGAATTGACTCTTGTCAGTGAGGTCGCAGGCGCTGTATGAACAGTTCAAGACACCCACGAAGAAGGGTGTTTAGCTATTTTAGCTATTTCCGACCCTGTACGGTTCGTGTAACTGGAGAAATTTTTGTAAGAAAAATGCGAGTTCTCGGTTTTCGATCACCTTTCACCAGCCACACAAACTTCGAAGAATTTTTTTCAAAGTGGTTTTGGCTTCTAGGGTCAAAGTCCTTTCTAGGTACATATAAAACTCCACTAGAAAATGCGTCCGATTTCGGTAGGCTGTTTTTCAAAAGAATCGCTCAAGATGATGGTCTAAAGTTTTTTTAGGATCTTAAAATTATCCGCATTTCCATTTTCCTGACCGTTTTTCGTGTCTCTTCGTAAAATCTGATTTTTTCGTTGTATAACTCAAATAACTTTCGATATTTAATTTTTAGATGAAAACTTAGTGAAGGGTTCTTCTGCTTTCAATTTTATCTACAAATTTGCTGAACATTGAAACATTCTATCTTCGGAAGTGATGGTCCTGGGAACGATTTTCCACTGCCGCAACTCAAAATTCTTTAATGAAAAATTCATTTTTATGGAAATTTTACTGCACATTCAGGTGATCTTTCAATCTCAAAACTGTGAGGAACTATCTAAAGCCAAATTTTACTTACAAAAAAGTTCTAGATTCCTCATCTAGAGGATCCACCAATTAGAATGTTGAGATTTACACATTTTTTTCAGTTTTTTCATGTTCTCTCCTGGACTCATGTTTTCTGTAAGATTTATGCATAAGGGTTCCTTATCATCATAGTCCACCATGCATTTATGCATCCGCTTCTAGAACTCAAGAATTTAAAGGATATCCTCGGGTATTATAAGAGGCATTTGAAAATAATGACATGAGATTGAGGTCAGTTCCTCAAATAGATTCCGAAAAAGGTGAATTTCTGCAAGGGAAGAATGATTTTTGTCGGAAACTCAGCTAGAATATACACATCATTCGGTACCGAATTTTTCGCGTATTCATGGCTTTGTGCTTAAATATTTTGCATTTTCAACCAATTTGGGTAACCCAAGTTTTCATTGATTTTCCTCGAGGTGACAAACAATGAAAGTTTAAGACAGTTGTACAGATCGGTCAATTTATTCTCAACGCACTCACAATTTATGTAAAAATAACATCAAAATGAGTGCTTTTACAAATATTTTATGTCCTCCGGGCCGACATTAGACCAACGGTTTACCCGTTTTATATTTTCATTGGTGGCACAACCAGTTTTAGATAACAATACCAAAGCAAAGTATCGATTGGATATGACCAGCAAGCAGTACAGAAAATTAAATCTTTTTTTCTGGCATTTCTAGGTATACAAACGACTGAAAATTAATTTTTATTATTTGTTTGTATTGCATAACCCCTAACCAATAAAACCCCAGAAGCGTGTTTAATGTTAAGGGTTCCCTGAAACAAACAGGCAAAACCAAATATAAATCTATTGTACGTTGTATACGTATACTATACACACATTACATAAATACGTTCATTCGCTTTTTTGTTATTGTACATATAGATGGGTCTACAACGGTAGTAGATATAGATGCGAGATATTAATTTCTTGTTTTATATAAATATATATCTCCATCCACATCGGCCTCGATAGGTGTTGTCTTCCCCATATAATAAATTTGAAAATGTTTTTATTTTACACAGACACAGCGCCATTAGTATCGAGAGTAATGTATTTTAATCAGAGGGTTCTTATACTACATATTTTAACCTTTGAAGGGCCGAAAGGTCGAGCGAGTGTATAAATATGTTTAAATGTATACGACAACGCATATATAATGGAATACATATTCTGTGGGTGATTTCTTATTTTGACGAAGAATATTTGAATAAATTTTGGTGTCTTTTGTGTCTCTTATTTTTTCTATAGCTTTTGTATGTGTGTATGCTTATCAACAGAACGGTGTCATAAGACCAGTCTTCATCTACAAATAATCATTATGAAGATTGAAATAATACATTATATTAAAAGGGCAAGAGCTCTGCCTGAGGACACCAGAACATTATGTTCTAAATCCGTCCTTTTTATCTGGGTAGTATATGAGTAAATTTTGATTCTAGCTAGATTGACTTAATATTAGTTGCTAGGACTAAGGCTGAAACGATTTGATACTTTCACTAACTAATGATATAGCCCTTGTAACATTTGATACTTTTTGTTTCCAGGGTCTCACACTAAAAATATTGAAAACAGCTAAACGTATTAAATAAATAGTCTCGTTGAAACAATACATACTCTGCGGATAATACCGGTCAAAGTAGTAGTTATTCCAAATTGTTCTGCTGGTCAAAATGAAGAGTGATATGATGATTTTTTGATGATAAAACAATCGTCGGTACATTGCAGGACTTGCAATAGATCACTTTGCAGTGTCAACTGTTGGTATACACGCCTAACTTAACTCTAAGGCGATTTCAGTGTTGTCAAATTGTTATTGCAAGTTTGACAGACTTCTCCGCTCGTCGCGAAGTGATTACTTCAACCGCTATACATTCGGTAAATTTTGACTCGGTTGACAGTTTTTTATGTTGGTCAATACCACTGCGGACCCAAAATAGTAAGCTTTTTGACCGTTGTTAATGCAGTGCGATTTAGGCGTAGAAACGCAATGATTTTTTCGACAAATTGTGAGAGAAAAGTACAAAAGTTGAGTTTTTTACACATAACATTTCGATCGGTAGAGATCAACTGACCATTTATTACGTCCGTGGTTCCAAATTTATTTAGGTCTTTAGGAGACAAGGATTCAGAAGACACTTTTTTTTGGACAACCCTAGTCACCAACCTACATTACCAAGATTTAGCAACGTATAAATTGCCAGTACTCTGAATCAGTGCCTATATTTGCGAAAATATTTCAAGAAAATTTAGGAAAATTTGTAAAAATTTAGGAAAGTCTGTAAAAATTGATGAAATTTGTGAAAATTTGAGAAAATTCATGAAAATTTTAGAAAATTAAAGAAAAACGTAAAAAATTTCAAAAAATTACTTATTTTTCCATAAAACCTTCTCTTTCCTTTAATATAAATAAATATTTGCGACAAAAAAGACTGCTCACAATAGTGGCGCAGCCAGTAAAAAGTCGATCTTTTCATATAAAATAAAATTACAATAAATAAAAATCATCAATCTTCTTTTTCCCCAATGTTCCCAAAATGCAAGCGGCATTTCCACGTTGTATCGCGATTGAGATTCTTTGTAAAAGATAGTCTTTCGATTTAGCTTCACCAGTTGCTTTTTTCATTAAGGAACCCAATTTGTCTATGAATTTCTTGGGCCCATACATTAATCCTTAATCTCTTTCCTAGGTTTTATCGTTTTTTTCTTCAATTTTTTTTTTTCGTAAAAAAAGTAAAAAAAGCAACTCGCATAGACCACTGGAATTGATTTTCGTATGGACTATCATTCAAATTTTGACGTTATGGTAGAAAAAGGGCAAAGGTCCGAAAGACCGCATTTATTAAACCATCAAATAATTAGTAATTCTACGAAAACAATTTGAAAAAACGAGAAAAAAAAAACACGAAACCGAAGATTTCATGGAAAAATAAGATTGTTTTACCAAGATCAATTTTTCACTTGAACACTTGAAAAGAGAAGAGAATGACACAAAAGCAATTGCTTCCATAACTCAAAAATTTCGACTTTGACGATTTTTGCAGTCAGTATTTAACACAGATTAATTTTGGGTTCTCGTGATATTCACTGGAAAACGTGAAAAGGACGGATTTTCGGATTTGAGCCGCCGCCAAAAGTTATTGCCTAGGATCTCCGCCTGGTGCCCTAACTTTTCTTCATCAGTGTACTAAACTCTACCGAAAAACACTTCACTATGCTCCGGACCATACTTTGGACACAGGGTTTTCAGTGACCCCTAGATTAAATGCTAATTAAACTGAGTTTTTGACTATTTTCTAGTAGTTTACTTACTTATTCGTTGATACTAAACTATCAAAAAGTTTCATGAAAATTAAGGAAAATTCGTGAAAATTCAAGAAAAATTGTGAAAATTCATGAATATAGGCACTGCCTGAATCCATCAATAATTAATCGGTTGCAGTATTGCTAAAAGCTTGATAGGTCAAAATGAACACTAAGACCCATTGTTTATCATTTAATTTTCATAGCCACATTTATTCACTGTTAGGTACGAGATCTGTGGAGCTCTGAATCCGTCAGCATTAGATGTTTTTAATTCATCGCATTACTACGAAGTGTCAACATTTGAAGGCCGCGTATATGACTTATTACCATTTAGATGGACCATACTTTACATGTTAACATAAAAATACTTTAATAAAAAATAATTATTTAAGAAAAAATTAAAAACGAACAGCACTTCAGAAAATGAATTCTTCCATTTTCAAAAATGGCCGACAAGCCTTTTTATAAATGTTCCTCAACTCACAACAAAATCTTTTTTTTACGATGTTAAGACGTCATTTTACTTAAAAAATGTTGAAATTTACGAATATGTTCAAATTAAATACTTTTATGCGTCGGAAATACCCGATTCCCGAAACTTTTAGGGTACCCCTCGTATTCGAGGAAACAATCTGGGCTGTTTTGTTTTTAACATATCTTTTCTCATGTCCATTTTCTTCGTACTATAAAGTCATTACACCTAAGTAAATATTTGAACTATAATATGTACGACACTGATCCTTAAAAGCAATGGAAGGGATAAGATTATACAAATCCATTTGCTGACCATCTAGAGCACACATCAAAGTGAGGATTCAAAACTGACAGACGTTTTTGCAAAATTAAAAACTTAATTATTCTGTACGTGTACACAGTGTGTACTACACACCCATCAGAGTTTGGATATTATGCTGTTTGCAATATTCTGAACGGAAAAGCATTCCAGTCGCTTTAATTTATTGTTGTAAGCTTTCTTCTTTTTTCTCATTTTTTTGATGTTGTTGCGAGGCTTCATTAAATCTCCTGTGGATTTAAAAGCTTTTGAGTTTGATGTAAATCTAATCTAACAAAAGGTCTTTGTCGCAACTAATAACGTCTCGGTAATGTTTATTATAGCAGATTAATGATGTAAATTGAATTTTGTGTACGTAATAGTGTGTTTCATTCCGTTGCTGACTGAAGCTTGTTTGCGAAAGCAAAATATGTAATTTAAATTTTGCAATTTTGAATTCGTTTCTTCATGTTGCAACAATATGATGCTAAATGAAACTAGCAACAGAACTGTTGCGAAAACAATATTACAAGTTTGTTATTTTCAAAACAAGCAAATAAATAGTTAATTACACGTCTCCTGGAGTAAAAGTAGATTCCAACACACAAGTTGTACTCACCGTTGTGTATGTATTCAACACACCACAGGCATGGCGTGTTCGAGAAAATGTTTTCACGAATTTTCTTGAAACAATTTCTAAAAACCAGGCCCTGTCTCAATATATTGAAAGTTGTTTGACTCATTGCATTCCGCGAAAATGGGTCACTACTTCATTGTCACGAGCGTTAATAGTATTTAGACATATCGCACGAGAAAAGTGGCCCTACCAATACTAAGACAATGAGCAAAAAATGTCGTATTGTAGTTGTCCTTGAAGAAAACTCATTTCCCGGCCTAAGTGTGACGAACTTTATATTATTCCTTGTGTAACTGCAGCCCTTGGTTTCGGATAGCGCTTGATAAAATAGAAGTTCCATTCTTAAATTCTGAAAGTTCCTAAATTTGAGAATTCTAGGAATTTGCAAGAATTTAAATTCTTAAAAATTATAAAATAATTTTAAAAATTCCTACAAATTCTTTAGAATCCTGAAAAAATTCCCCCTGTTGTGGGTTGGGAAAATTTATTTAGACGAGATATATAGATGATTACGAGATGCAAATACTCTTATGCAATCCTGTGTCAGCCGAAAAAAATCTTACAAAATCCTCCATAATTTTACGATAGAAAATCCTCAATTTCGTAGAAAATTCTAAAGAAATCAAATCATAGAAAATCCTTAAAAAGTTTCAAGAAAATCAAATAAAAAAGAAAATCTTCGAAAATTGAATAAAAAATCCTCCGAAAATCCTTTGGAAAACGATAGGAAAATCCTCAAAGGATTGTCGTTTTGAAAATCCTTTGACAACCAAATTTACAAATATCCATGATGAGCGTGATGACTAAGTCTATTTCCACGTATGCCTTGTGCTCGGGTTTCAACATTTGTCTCAGAGATTGTGAAACCTACAAAAATGTTATATTTGCAGCTCTACAAATATTTCTTAGAATTTTACAATATTTTTCCAAGAATTTTGTAAAACTCTTGCAGTCAACACTGGAAATACCTTTCAAATTTTTCAACCCCAGCATGGTCGGTTGGTGGTGGAATATCATGAACACTTAGCAGAATGGATGTGGGTCTTCTCAAGCTTCAAACTGCACTTATACCAACGCAATATTTTCATACCACCTCCGACAGGCCGCTTACATGTTCTCAATAATACCGTACAACCGCAACGATTCCATTCTTTCGTTCATCCGTTGAATGATTTTATTGTGAAGCTTATAAAATCCCAAAACCAAAAGCGGATTACCGTTTTTATGTATACTGTCGATGATGGTTGCATGAAGTAATCCAATAAGCAATTAATCCTCTATAAAATTCTGAACGTCTTCTGTCTGTGTGATTTTCGACTACAACGACCGGAGTATTTCGATTTCTTTTCTTTCCTTTTTTGCCTATAGATTGTATTGACTGTTAGTTCTGCTGTTGACAAAAGAGAAAAAGAAATAAATAAAAGGTTCATCGGTCATGATTCAAGACGAACAAGAAATTGCCTTTAATATCGTTCGTTTATGGACGGTATCAAAATATGGTATGGGGACATTATATTTCTCATAAAAATATTTTCGATATTGAGAATTCGATTCTTTTTACGACATTTTTATCGTGAACGACCATAAGCGAGAAGAAACAATAAAATAATCGAACATTCTTGAAATATTTGTCACTCCAGTCGACGTACACACCAAATCTATGTACATCTCATTATTATTACGATATAATGATTGTCATCGGAAAGTTTATCAGGATCGTCAAATATTTTAGAGAAGAAAATATTTTGAAAAAAAAAATGAAATTGCTTTCAACTGGGAGTGCAAAGTACGACGATAATCTCCTGGTTAAATCATTTTCCGTTTTCGGTGAATGTTGGGATTTTTATGGAATGGAAATTGAATTGAATGAATTACGAACCGACGAAAGAAGAGCAATATGATTTAGGTATTCGAGCTATAAGAAATTATTTGTATTTTACAACTTTCTAAATAGGAACTTTAATCAACTCTTTCCCCAAGTGTTTGTCAACATTTTCAGCACATTATGTTGCTGTGACGAACATATGTTCATATAAAGTGATGAATGGCAGACATTATACTAAGGGTGTGTCGTTTTCAATTTTTATAGATAACGCTCTACGAAACCTGGTGAAACTTTCAGAATTTTTAGACAATTCAGTGGTGCAAGCAATTACGCTTTTAACTTTAAAAAAAACTTTTTTCATGTGTCGGGCCGAAAACCAAAGTTACTGAATGTAATGCAAATCCACAAAAACTCACGGAACCCCACTTTCGGGTGAATATAATTTTTAGGTCTTTTCTCCATAGCAAACCAACACCAGGCAAATCAATTATTATTTGTTACTTGGTAACCGATCGCTCATAGCAGACATTGCAATTTGAAAGTTTGGTAGTTGTTAGTAGTTGGACCCCCAAAATATTTAGCAGCAAAGATGTTTCTTACTCGAGAGATGCACATTTTTTTATTTATTATTATTTATCTATTTATAAATTGAGTATTTGGTAGTTGACTACCAATATGGTAGTTGACTACCAATGTGGTAGTTGACTACCAATATGGTAGTTGACTACCAATATGGGGTAGGGTAATCTCGCACACCACACAAATTCATGGTGTGCGAGATTCACCTCTAAGTGGTGAATCTCGCACAGTCATGACTTTTCGTTACATGTCGTAAAAGGACGCATACTATGATCGCGTGTGCGAGATTCCCCGACACCACCAATATGGTAGTTGACTACCAATATGGTAGTTGACTACCAATATGGTAGTTGACTACCAATATGGTAGTTGACTACCAATATGGTAGTTGACTACCAATATGGTAGTTGACTACCAATATGGTAGTTGACTACCAATATGGTAGTTGACTACCAATATGGTAGTTGACTACCAATATGGTAGTTGACTACCAATATGGTAGTTGACTACCAATATGGTAGTTGACTACCAATATGGTAGTTGACTACCAATATGGTAGTTGACTACCAATATGGTAGTTGACTACCAATATGGTAGTTGACTACCAATATGGTAGTTGACTACCAATATGGTAGTTGACTACCAATATGGTAGTTGACTACCAATATGGTAGTTGACTACCAATATGGTAGTTGACTTGACTACCAATATGGTAGTTGATACTTTTTACTCAATATGGTAGTTGACTACCAATATGGTAGTTGACTACCAATATGGTAGTTGACTACCAATATGGTAGTTGACTACCAATATGGTAGTTGACTACCAAAGTGGTAGTTGACTACCAAACTAATACGGATGTTGTAGAGATGTTTACTGTTTGAGAGCTGCACACCGACTGATAAAAAAGGCGGCTCGCTTGCCTATTTATAATTCGAAAAATTGGTAGTTGAATACCAAAGTGGTACTTGAATGAGTACCAAGCTAGTAGTAAACAGAAATTTAAAAAAATATAAAAAAAAAGACTCACCAGGCTTCAGCCGGTCTATTCTCGTTATAATGTTGGCCACAAGTTAAATTCATTTTGTTAGGTTGCATCTTTATACTCAACACAAAATATTGTATGCAGAACATCAAATTTCTACCAACTTTAAAACGCCAAACGTCACGCAAGCAACATAACAAGTCTTATATTCACCCGAAACTTGGGTTCCGTAAAATTTGTGATCCGCTGAGCATTTGCATTACCTTCAGTATGTTTATATACTTTGCCGAAAACGGGGGTTTTGCAGAATTTTTCTCGGGTTTTCGGCACCTTACATGAAAAGTTGTATACGCATCTGCTGTTGACGGTTTATTTTTAGCACTTGTCGCTCTCACTTCGTTCGAAGTACAACTCGCGAAATATACAACGCAGGCGAGAAAGTAGTAATTTTTTCGCTGCCTCTGCTGAAACTACGAAAGTCTTTGTTGTGAAAACGTTGTGTTTAACTCGGGAAAAAAGTTGGAAATTCCAATTTCTCGTGTGACTTGGGGCTCTCGAAATGCAATTTCCAACTTTTCTTCCCTCGTTGAACATATGACTTTATCACAACGCAGGCGTGAAAATAGTCATTTTCTGACCTCATCTGATACGTTGGATATTTTTGTTGTGAAAAACGTTGTGTGTGTTGTTTGTGACCAGAGCATAGCGAGATTATTAATTTTCGTGCGACGCTGAAGTGTTGTAGGTTGGAAACCGGAAAAGCTCTAGTAAACCAGTGCAAGGAATAAATGCAAAAATTAAGCTGGTAACGCCAATCGTTTCCGGTCGTTAGGTCTTCCCCAGTTTTTAGTTTACTGAGAGTTGGTGCTTCGACACCATCGAATGTGGTTCGTCTATTTCCGCGGATCGTCGTTCGTCTATTTCTACGGATCGTGGTTCGTTTACCATACAAATGAGATGCGAAACAACGATAACAGATAACTGCATTAAGGGGTAAAACCATGTGTACAACAGAGCTAAAGGCGAGAGAACATAACAAAAATTCTGTTCGTTGTAATACCGGGAACAGCGATCTCCTGTTTGAGAGCAAATGCTTATAAACAACAAATTTGTCGCAGATGTAACTATTTTTGTCTTCACTGTCGAGTACAGTCAGTTTCAAAATTGATCATAAAAACAGAGCAATACTTTAATAGCCGATTTCGTCTTTGTGAAACCAACGGGTAGGAAATAGTTACTCCTTTGAAATAAGTTGTTCACGATTCATCGCAACAGGCATGAACGTAAGACGTTTTTTTTGCACCACTAATGCTCTAACGCCCTACTATGACTCCGTGTCTAGCCCACAGAATAATTCGGCACTGAATATTTGAATACTGTTTAATCATTTTAATTGACAAATTAATGTTCGATAAATACCAAGGTCAAACAAAACGGGTTTAAATTAGAACGTCGAACTAACGTATTCATTAGTTCATCAATTTCATTGTACACAAGTTGTTCGTTGTATAAGTGACAATAATGAATTTACTTTATTTGTCAGTAATTTTTGCTAGTGCCATAGCAATACCATGTATCGAAGTTTGCGTGTCTGTTGAGGTTGCCGGTGACGAATATATTCATTTGCCTGGAAAATCATGTGAAGATGCGCCTCCTTGTCCAGACAATCGTCCGTGTGTTATGGCACCACCTCGCTGCACAACTGACACTTGTGGCACTGATCCAGTTCCTACATGTGGTCCCAAACCGTAACCGAATATGATTATTAGAAAGTGCTGCGCTGCTTGTTGATATTTTACCTCAGAACAATATGAATGTCCACTGTTGTACTGAAATAAAACTCAGCTTTCACAACATTTCGAAGAGTTTTTATTGCTTGAAATTGTCTTTTTGATCAGCTAAAACTTTGCTAAACGTGTTAGAAGTGCTCATCGTTTTAACCTTCAATCATTTCTCTTCTTTTCCAGATATTAAAGTCAACATTCCGCGATTCAGTAAAAAATCTTGGATGTCATTCCCAGCTTTACGCGGAGCGTATAAGCATGTTCAGGTAATGTTAAATTAATAAATTTCAATTTGATAACAATTTTATTGGATTAGCTTCTGCTTCATACACGTCTCGTTGCTTATGCGAAAATTGTATGTACAGTGTAGGTACTGTGTACAGTGGTGTACGTACACCCTCGAAAAGAAGCGAAGAATAAAATTCCGACAAATTCTTTTCTATTTAATGATAAAATGTAATTCCATTTCAATACCGATAGTTAAACCATTTTTACAGCTTCACATTGAATTTCGTCCGGAATCGTACGATGGAATAATTTTGTTAACTGGCGAACGGGACGATTTAACTGGAGATTTTATGGCAGTGCTAATACACCAAGGCTTTATTGAATTTTGGTGAGCATTTTGAAGCAATTTTTCGCATTTGATTGGTAGACACAGGTACACATTTCATAAACATGTCTCCGATTTCAATTTGAATCAATGGAAACGTATATTGATTTACTCCAACCACCGAGCCAACAGGTAGTTTGATACGAGTGATAATAATAAATAAACTTGAGACTATGCATTCAAATTAAGCCGACCAGTGTTCGTTATTATAGCTATAGGAGATATGATATGATATGATCATAAATTAGATAAGGCTAATACGAAAATTCAATTTATTGATGAACAATCGGATCCCATGACTATCTTGGTATAGTGAAAGGCTACTGGCTACTGACCTTAGATATCCAATAACTTTTATACGTTGAACCATTTATAACATCGCTCGTATATCATGAGCTTGTGGCTCTAGAAAAGTCAACCTGTGAAAGCCTTAACCAATTTTCAATTTGTGGAAACGGTTTTCAGTCTGTAGAAATAAATATGGTTTTCGCCACTGTTTCGAATTGTGAGATAATGTAACTAGCGTCTTACGATGCAAAAATACACCACATATCATCTGGCCATGGCTACAGTGGTAACTGCTATGAAGTACGCCATACCTTTTTGCATGTACAAGTCTAGTGAATCATAAATGAAATAAAAGTTAGCTTTCATCATCCAATTTGATGTCACATGAGGTCAGGCCATGTATGGCGATTTGGAAAATCACTCAGATTGGTAGATGGGAAACGTAACATAATGTCTGAAAGCCTGTTTCGATTCGTTAAATGCACTTTTTTTTTAAATCAAGCTGAAGGAGCTGAAACTGGAGTCGCGTTCAAAGACTGTTCATTGTGCCAACAAACGAGCGTGGGCTACGCAATCAGATAAGCTCAAGTGATTGTAAAAAGAATGAAAATTACGTTTTTCCAGCATAAAAGCACGTAGAACTTATTCGTCAAGTAAAGTTCAATTCTACTCATGCTTCCAATTAAAAACGATGATGCTCGAGTTTCGCTTGTTGTCACATTATTGGAAAATATGCGTTCGTACGTCGAAAAATACTCGTTACTGTTATTTACATCGAGAAACAATAGCGACTGACTCATTAATTAAAATATTTGGCTGCATGATTGAACTTTGAGTTAAATTCGGAATGGATTTTTAACAGGCTGATTATGACCTTCAACCAACATAATTTCCAATGAAATTCTCGTAACAATATTTCCATTGAATTGATAATATCATTTTGAAAAATTTATTTATTTTAGTCTAAAAATGACGAAATCTAATTCTGGAAAATGTTACACAGTTTCGTACAATAACACAACAGACCGATTCTTTTCCATCAATTGAGTTTTCCAACTTAATTCGAATGTTGAAACGTCTCGCATAGGTAGAAAGACGACGGAATAATATGATAGTACGGGTCCATGACAGTGTAAGTGCATAAGAGTATTTCAAAGAATAGTAGAATGGTGTGACTTGCACCAGTGGCAGTGATTAATATTGATACGTAGATTTAAGAAACGATTACTAGTCCTAAAAAAACAATTCTTCGTCCCTCCACTTCTATTTAACGTTTTCTTTGTTGAGACAACTTTAATGAATTATTGTGAACCGATTTTTTCACCTAGTGCAGTGATATTTAGGTCAAATGGGGAAGGTCCAAGCTTCTTTTTAAAATCATAAAATTTTCCGATTTTCCACAAATTTTTCCCTTTTCTTAAGCTTTAGTTTTGAAAATGACCAGTTCTTTCATTTGAGCTATATATCACTACACCAGGTGAATAAATCAGTTCACAATAATTCATTTCGTTGTCTACACACAGAAAACTTTGAATAAAGTTGGAGGAGTTAAAGTTGTTTTTTTAGGGCAAAACGCACCATTCGACTATTCTCTGACATATTGTTATGCTATGGACCCCCACTATGACGGATAAAAATGTGGAATGACTTTACCAAAGTGTATTAGAACTTATGTCTGTCATTGGTTGTATGCCCGGTATCTCTTTTTGTTTAATTTCACATCAATTCCAATTCCGCAAAAATGATTTTTCTTCTAATTCGAACAAGTTTTTACATTATTAAAACAAAGACTGGTTCCCTCCCGTTATTGCCTTTTATCGAAGAAAGTTGTGTTACTCGAAAGAAAGTTTATTGAGTTTCAGCTAAATTTACTTTCGAAACTTTGTTTTCGAATATTTCACACCCTCCGGCACACCTATATACATCTATACGCATACAAATTGTGTGCGTACGGAAAAATATGTTAACCCAATTCCTCAATGGATCTAAATTGAAATGAAGCAAACAATTCACATAATCATTTACGAAATTATTCATGCTAGCGTCATTAAACAATAAACAATTTAGTTAACTGGTTCCCATTTCCATACAATTTGCAATTTTAATTCGGCTACCGCCGGTTCTTTTTCCACGAAAATTAATATGAATTGCGAGTGTGCCTAATAATTCAAATTTTTTATTTTTTCGCTGTACACACTTTTAAGCTGTAGGATTTTCTAATTTAAATAAATCTGTATAAATGACTTGAATGGTGGAAGCGATACTTACGAACCAAAAATAAATAAAATAGAAAAGCGGTACAACTCGGCTTGCAATTTTGTTCCATTTATATGGATTCAGAGAAGTGTTAAAGTTAACCACAGAAAAAGTGTGATGAAAAGAATGATGTAATGATACCACCATTAAGGAACTTGGAAGAGAGTTAAATAATGGCAAGTAATTAATTCCTGCTATTAAGAAGTTTGTATGAGACATGCACATATACGATGCCCCGTTCGAGTATTAGTGCAAGTACCTACACTATTTGTTTATTTGTTTATTGATCAATAACTTATCAATATTCGGATAGTTAATTTTCTCAGTTATTTCCCTAGGGAGGTAAATAGGCCATTATTTCTTGCTGGCAAAGCTAGCTAACCTTTAGAAAATGGAGCTCGGGTGAATGTGCCACTCGCCTGAGAAATCGGTAACACAATTGCCCTTGTCGCGAGGGCCTAGTGTCCATTTTCCATCACTTCTCCCAATGCTATTAATCTTCAGTTAATCTTCAGGTAGGCAAAATTCATTATCTCGAAGGTTTTCTGGGCTTTCTGAACGTCGAGTACATAACACACTTTCCGTCCGTATCCCATGAAAATAATAGCTGATGATACTACGCTTGGACACTACGCCGAGGCTTGGAAGTCTGACGTAGATTCTGAGATGTTCATTACTGCTTTCGATAAAAGTTATAGTCAGCGTAAAGTTTTGCGATTAATACAAATTTTTAAGAAGTGCAGATCCAAGTGTTAGTTATTTTTTTTGTGAGGACGAGATGGCTCAGTCGTTACGTACTAGCCTTCCACCGAAATGATCCGGGTTTGATTCTCGTGTATCGCATTGGTAACGTCCTCAAGCTCGCTCAAGCTTCATAATTTCGGTAGCTTCAGCGAGTTTGGTGGCTGCAATAACGTACGCACTGAAAGGCTTGTATGACGTAATCCAAACACGATGAATTTGAGTGCATATGTCTAGCCTACATTTTCTCTTTGAGAGTATTTGCATACTTTTAGGCGTGGCTCAGAAGTCAATTTTCTAGCCTACATTTGTGCGTAAAAATATTCGTTTTTTGATGATTTCTCTGAACCAAAATCTTTTTTTTGAAAAAGTGAAACCATTAAAACATGCAAAAATGTGAGGGAAAAATTGGTTTGTGGTCGATAACTTGGAGAAACCTTTGCAAAACACATAAATTTACACATTTGCAAAGGTTTCTCCAAGTGGAATAAGTTTTCATCCACAAACTAAATTTTCTCTTAAAAGTAACACATTTTTGCATGCTTTGATGGTGTTACTTTTTCAAAAAAAGATTTTAGTTCAGAGAAATCATCAAAAACGAATATTTTTGCTCACAAATGTAGGCTAGAAAATTGCCAAGGTATGAGCGCTCTTAAGCCGGTGGTCCAGACTGCACTTGTTGTTGGCCGTAAAAGGTTGTTACCGTGAGGTCTCTAAACAAATTGAATCAAACCATTGTAGAAATTGAAGGGGAACCTGAATGACGGCATTTCAAACACACATGCAACAGCCAAATTACTCAGACGAATTACCGCCCTATTTTGAGAAAACAGTACAGTCCAGATGTGACCTTCTCAAGAATGTAATGATGCAGTGACGTTGTATACCAAAACTTAAGAAAGTTTTTTATTTCTTAAAAATAGACCCTGGTACTCGTCTGTATAATAAAATGTGCATGTTCAACCAAAACCGAAATGCATAATCGTAAATAGTACGTACAAAAGTGTTTAATGGAACTACACACTTCTGGACGCCCTGTGTACATAAATGTTTGTTGGGGGTAAGTGGCACCCCATTTAATATTTATTACAGTGCGGAAATTTCCTCAGAAAATTACATTTGTCGTAATACGCTCATAAATTTCCCAGAATAAACATACGTTACAGAACTCATAGCCGATGGCTTTCTTCTTTTTCCTTCAACATTGTATTTATACTTTCCATTCTATTAAGTTCGTAAGATGGTTTATGAACACAGGCAAGCCAACCACACATACAATATGCTACCGAAAAATATCTCGATTCGTTTCGAAAGCATATACACTTTGTAAGCGGCTCAAGAATATGGTCAGCAAAGGTTGCAGAGTCTTGCTTCGCTGAATTGTAGCAAAATCATTTATTTTCATTGGAATTTACAATTGGTAAAGGAACATTGTTTGTAGCGATGAGTCAAGCTTAAAGAAAAAAACAGAGCCCAGTCCGACCCGAACTCTACCGATTCACTATTATCAGGATTTCGTGTTATCCGACATCAAAATTGTCTTTTGGGCTTGGGCCAGATTAGGGTTTCGGTGAATGTTTTTAAAGTTTCTACGTGTAACTCCAATAAAGTCTATCAAAACCAATATATTTTTAACGATTTTGAAATTCAAATTATGATTCAACGTAAGATCTATTTAGAAGTAATAGTCCACCCACATCACACAAGACAAACACAACGAATTCTTCATGCAGGACATTGTTCATTTGATGCCTAAAATTTTTTTTCCGTCTTTCCTTCCGTAGGAAGATCGTTAGAACGTCGGATTTGAAAAATTTAATTCGGTTTGGGTTCGGGTCAGGTCGGGTTTCAACTTTTTTCCAGGTTTTGGGTTGTCTGGTTATAAAGATTTATTGTGGGTTGACTTCGGGTCGGGTTGGTCTTCGTCGACCCGCTTATCTCTAATTCTAGCATCAAGAGTATACAAAATATGAAAATATCTGTTGGATTATTGCGAACGTATAAAAGTGACCGGTTTGAATCGACGAACCAAGTTCATCAAATTGCATCGTTGTTGCAGTGGTTCAATTGTCTTCAGTTCAAAATATCTATAAAAAAAATTCCAAAAATCGATTCGTTCCATTAAATTTCAGGTTCGACTGTGGCTCCGGAACTGGCAGTGTCAAGTCACAAGAGACAGTGATATTGAACCAATGGAACTCAATCACAGTATATCGACATCGGTGGGACGCTTGGCTGCTGCTGAACGAAGGAGAGAAAGTCCAGGGCAGGTCGAAGGTAAATTTATATTCATCGTCAATTACCCACAGAATTCCGATAGAAATTTTCAATTTAAGGCAACAATAAATTGGAAAAACTTTGCGTTCACGTTTTTAATATTGAAATATTGTAATCCGTAATGCCCTGCACTGAAACTTATATTTTTAACAGCGAATTTCCATTTCGATCATAGATCCGTCCGTATTGTGTATATCGAATACGAAATTTCTCATTTAAAATGTATTTTCCATAGAGACGTTAATCTTCTCCTCCCCCACACAGAACCAAAAATTTTAAAATGTTTTTTCCTACCGTTAACAACGAACAAGAGCAAAAAAAAAGCAAGCCCGAACCATACAACAAATCTCAAATTTATGATAGTTTGGAAAACCTTTTTTATGCAAATAAGTTTTTTGTTCGAACCGCCAGAACAGAAACGAACCATGTAACGAATTTTATGGAGTGTATTCTATATGTACATTCAGATTGGCGTGGTCGTGTTAAAGTTAACACAGCGCCCAATATCACACACAAAATCCATTTGCAGCACTTATTGTATATTTATACGCTACGTGTAGATATGTATGGATGTAATAGCAGTAGATTTTCTTCGCTGATAAATTTTTTTTGGTGTATAGAGAGTTTGATTTATACTCTCGGTTTTGAGTTGAACACTTTTTCATCAATCAATTTCATGAAACTTTTACTATGAACAAAATTGAAATTAATTGGTTACAAATATCGACGGATTGGCCTGTTTTTTCATTGGGTTTTTCATCATACGCGAAGAAGACGCTTCAATCCGAAGTATAGTTAAATTTTAGGCTATGATGCTGAAGTATAGTTTTAGTTTCAGTGGTCTCTATCAGTCAGAAGCAATTTGTATTAATTTGGAATAGTGAACCTTATCTACAAATCTCCGGGTTGTCAATAACCTGCCACATACGGCTATTCATCTTACGCTATCGCTAACGATAACGACGACAAGCTATGTGTAATATGGTCCTTTATACAGTAAAATGCATGTTAAAAAAATTGAAGTACAAGATTTGAAATCAACAGATTAACCCTATAAGGAGGAATTAAGGCAATCATCACTGAAATTTTCATCGCTTAAGTTCATCAGTATTTTTTGTCACAAATTCAACAATGAAAATTTCATCGGTCACTATTGTCAACAATTTTTTGATAGATGAAAACTTTTATCGCTGATTTTTACCTCTAAGTTTCCTCGCTTAAATTTTACTTATGTTTCATTTTTGTACCAAATTTTCTTTAGTCACTAAACATTGACTATTGTCAGACATGAAACACTCATAATATGTTCTAATTAGGGATCGCCTGCGCCTACGTAAATAACTGCTCGGAGATAGTAATTTGTTGCTACACAAGGAAGAATCTGAAGCGGAAAATTGTAGTCAAATTAAGCATTTATTTTTAATTCTTGTGATAAGGTTCGAAACATAAAACACATAGTGGAACATCACAAGTGTTACAGGCGTACAAGGTGCGGCTTTCCTTCTTTTTACTCGCACAAAACGCACAACGTCGTCGTGAACCTTTCCACATTGGTTGGTGACTGATCACAGTTACAAATTTCTTCTTTTTCGGTGGGCGGCCAGGTCCTCGTTCATATACATTTTTTGTCCCATTTCTACCAAGTTCAATTAACTGCTCTTGCAAAGATGTCAAAAAGTCAATCTGTGGAGATTTTTTACCCTTCAATTCTTGGTAAATAATCCACGAGTTAGATACCGACATTTGTAGTAAGCGATGGAAAACTCTTTTCCACCATTTGTTTGACTTTCTGTCGATGTCGTACACTGTTGAATACTGGTCCGCTTTGTCAACACCACCCATCATTTTATTATAGAATACAATTGCTTCTGGACAGTCAAATGTCTTCTTTGTACCATCCTTGAGTCGACGGTCTGCAGTCGAGATTGTATTTTTATGACAGTTGCTCATTACCAAAACCTCTTTGGTATCCTGCCATTTGAAACAGATGATGCCATCGTCAGAACATTTTGCTAACGATTGCCCTCGTTGCAGTTTTCCATCGATAACCGGGACATTTTTACGATTAGACATACATGTACCGACGAGTGCGTGAGGTAGTTTTTTTAGAAGATCAACCGACGTAAAAAATCTGTCTACAATAATAGCAACATCTTCTACAGGATCACGAATCGTACTGCAAAGGGTGTTTACGACCTTTTCCCCTAAGGTACCTTCTTCAGCTCTGTCGGCTTTACCAGCATAGATGTTGAAGTCGTAAATGTAACCAGAGCAAGCATCACAACGCATCCACATTTTGACGCCTCGTTTAACAGGTTTATTTGCCATGAACTGTTTGAGTGATGTGCGAGCCTTACATTTACACATGCTTTCATCGATACTCTGAAAAGTCGATTCAGAACGGGCTTTTTGAAACGTGTATTTCAGGCAATTTACTATTTCTTCCATATAGTAAACCTTCCTGGAACCATTGGTCTTCATTGGATGATTGTAGTACAGTTTCGAGGTCAAAAGTAGGAAGCGATCACGCTCAATTGCAGTTTTCATGGCATCATTTTTGAGTGATTTGTCATTTGAAAAATACATTTTCATGGCTGGAACACGATTGTATGCCATGATGATGTAACATCCAATGACGATCATCATTTCATGACAGTCTGTTGGTTTGATCAACTTTCCTTTTTTCTTTGATAAAATCTCTAATCGTTCGTTCGTGCAAGAAGCTATCCACATGAAGAGACTCTTTGGAAATAATTTTAAAAACACATCGACTGCTTGAAAATCTTCAGAAAGCGTGTCTCCAAATTGAATAACTGGTGTCTTATGTGTCGGTATTTCCTTTTTTGGTATAAATGTTGGAGGAACATTTTTCCATTGGACTCCAGGTTGAAGTAGTATTTCCTCAAGATTAGCTAACAAAAACCAAAATAAAAGGTTACAATGCCATAGAATGGTGTTAAACGATTCGTACGAATACGAATATTTTATTTCTAAATTCAATTGACTCACAAAACATAAATTTCTACAGATAGAGGTGATGTAAGTATCTCACCGCTGAAATGCTTGATGAAATCAGCGATCATATTTTCATTGATGAAGGTTACCAATGAGAAAATATAACTCGAATCAATAGGAAATGTAGCATTACTAGGATTGCGATACCGAGACCCGAAATAATAGCGTTTTACAGTTATGAAAATAGCATTAATAGCATTATGTATCGAGCGTCTGATAGTTTGGATACTCTACTATACACGATTCTTGTGACTTACGAATAAAAAATTGGTGCTTACTGATCTATAAGCAAAAAAAAAAAAATTGTGATGACACTAACTGGGGTTGAACTCGGTACCTCACGATCAAAAAGAAACTACGATAGCACCTGAGCCACAGAGTCACTCGAATGGGGCTACTCCATTGGCCACTTCTATTTACTACCACACTCACATCCTTTCAAAACAATTTACACCTCACACGAATGTTGAAATAGAACAAAGTGGTGGTTATAAGCAAACCTGCCATGTGTACATTTTTGTGTGTAAAAGCGAAACCTTGTGCCATTTGGGCCATTAGCTATGAATAATATTCATCGATTACGCATCGATGTGCAGCCTTAGTAAATTAGTTGCTAACGATTTCATTTGATCGTAACGAAATTAAAATTGAGTAGATGGAGATGCAGACAAAATAAATAGGCGAAATCGAACTCACAGGAACAGAGCAATAACATTTCGAAATAGTAATCGGCAAAGTCAAAATTACTTTTTCTTTCTATTTTTCATTTTGGATGGTTGTCACCTTGCACGTATAGTTATGATGGAACATTACACAAAATTTATGTAGGCCCTGGTGGTAGAGTAGGTAGCATTGTGGACTGTTACCGAAGTGGCCCGGGTTCAAATCCCGTGCCAGCCACCAGGTATGCTCACCAAACCCAGGTTGATGGGTACTTCGAAATGAAGGGAAATTCCTCAGACATTAATTGTTGCAAATTATGAGAGTAATGAGATTAACACGTATTAATCTCCTTAGTCCACCAACAGCAAATTGAGGATTTTTTTTATTCATCTCACAAACCAATTCATAATCTACTGCATTCTTTTCCATCAAACAATTATGGACATTATTTGTCAAGAATACTAACGTGTGTTTGCCTTTTTGTACCTCGTTAGATCGTCAATTTATAAACGCGTGAATCGGTGGTAATGAATTATAAAGAATTGAATTCTTTATAATTCATTACGAATTCGTAAACAAAAAGTTGATAGTCTCATATCGATGGACACATAAATTTTAGACGATGTAGTTCAAAAGTAGAAATTCACAGTAAAATGCTTTCTTACAACCGTAACAGAAACTTTAGATGAAGTCATTTACGCCATCACTTACGACGTGAATTGAATTATTGGAATTCTTATCTTTGCTATTCATCTTTGCAAGTTACACGTGCTGAATTTACATTGATATTTTCGAAAGTCAAATAGAATTTACGTTTGCAGTGTCACGCAATTACCTGGAGTTTCATCATCAGATTCATCAGAATCACTTGAATCGGAATAGTCAGAATCGTCCAGATCATCACATTCAGTTTCAGAATCAGACAAGTCGTCAGTGTGCACATAACGTCTTTTACGACTATTTTTTGGTAAAAGAATTATAATTCGAACCATTGATAAGAGATGTTTTATAAATTTACCTCATGATTTTTACTTCCAATCAATATAACACGTATTAATCTCCTTAGTTCAACCAGTTATGAAAGATGCAGGCTTAGAATTTTAATTTTTTTCTTGCTGACATTTCTTAGACCAACTGTCCATTAAATATTTCAACGCCGTCTTTCTCAATAGAATTTATTATTTTCATTATATTGTATAAATAAGGCAAAGCTTTAAAATAGCTTGACAAAAATAGCTTACATTGGGAGAAAGCATATTCTGGATGTGTAGAAGATGTCTAATGTCTTAGGTATTTATAATAGGAAAAATTTCTTTGTGACGATTTCCAAGAATCATCCCAAGAATTTGTTTACAACTACTTTCGTAACAAAATTTCAACAGGAATTTTTATGCTACGAAAATTGGTAAGTGTTATGTGCCGAGACACCGAGATATCCCGGATCGTAGTGGGGTATATAATTGAGACAAAGTCAAAGACCTACTTGCAGCACTATGTCTTTGATATGCAAAACTTTTCATTCCATTTTCTTGACTTTTCTATTTTCACACACAAATAAATGATCAGATTTTCATCAATATATCAAGGCGACAGGTAAAAAATCAGATTATTTATTGATTAATTCAGGATTGTTTCATAACCTTGCCCATATCGTCTTTCAATATTCATCGTAATAAAGGCGCTCACAAACCGTCAAGTCAATGATACTTCTATAGTAGCCCGAATATATCACGTAACTTTTGTCGCACTGAAAAAATTCATTGCATTTCTTTCCGTTGCGCTGTCTGTCGGGCATTAAATATTTAAAATGAATCGAGAGACACAAGGCCATTCTTATAAAAAGATGAAATTCAATGGCGAAGAAAGTGATTATTCCGATTTTGAATCGTTACCGTCTGAGTCAGAGTCGGTGTTACCGTCTGATGATGGAATAATCGGCAACGATAGTTTTGATTTTAACGAACGAGCAAAATTCGGAGGAACTTATATGAAGAGAAAGAATTGGAATAAGGGTACTGCAGCTATAATTAAATTCTGCAATAGAGCAGCAAAACCAAATAATTTTTCGTTCATCTAGACGAAATAGCTGCATTTCCCAAAACTGAAGGAAGTGGATTCCAAGCAGAAGACGTAAAATCTCAAATATTCAAAATTGAAACGATGTTAGCTTCATTCACCAAAAAAGCTGGTCAAGAACTACAAGTGTTGAAACAATTAATTGAAGCTCCGTCAACCTCTGGTACAGGAAATGAAACCCTGATGTTCACAAACGTTATGGAAAGTAAGTCAAAATAGTAGATTACAGCAGAGGCCAAATGGTCGATTACATGCAAATAAGCTCAAAGCGAGACGCGTAATTCTTTTAGTTCGTTCAGTAAGAAAAGTAGTTCATTGTCATATGAGAGCGGGAAGTAACGTGCACTTAGCAGTTACATCGGCACTGGCCTTTAATTTCCGGGCATTTACGCGTTCAAATTTTCAATGATAAATGACACCATTATAGAAAACTGCGATAAAGTGCCAAATGAAGAAATTATTACCAACAAAGAAAACTCCGAGTCGTCAAATGTTGAGCATTCTGTTGCAAATCCCAATGCGTATGATCAGACTGCGACATCTAACACCGAAGCGGATGTTTGCAATGCCGAAATGGGTGATTTGGATGTACCAATCGGTTCCACTGTCGGTGCTGCTTACAAATCTCAAGATTTGAAAGACTCTGATAATGCGATAATTTCTGATGAGGAGAAAGACTCTAATGAGATGACAGGTTTTTCCATTATTGACTACCTTCCAATAGATAGTATTCCTCGATATAAGGAAGTTGACGATATATTGGAGAAAGAGAACATTGATGCTAAAGTGGATGCTGAAATGATTCGTCAAAAATCTGTGGTGAGTTGTTAGGAGATCCTTATTTGTCGTATTTTTCGTTGAAAATATTATGAAACCTCAAAAATTTTAATGAAAATGGGGATGTTTTCCTTCCCAGTTTAGTGTCTAATTGACCGTTGTCTCTGAGAGTTGAATATCTCTTTGATAAAACAAATTCGTAATTCGTCATTTAGATTGAGCATCTGCTTCCATTGGAGAACGAACCGGAGGCAAAATATATGAATCGATCCATTGAGCTGCTGTTCGATTCGAAATTTTTCGTAGACAAGGTTATTTGGAAGAAAGAGGAGGAACGAATCATGATAACACACAGTTTCGTCTTGGTTTGTTGGAAAAGTAAAACTTGAGTCAGCCATGCTCGACTAACTGTTCTAATGTTTGAACCGTAACGTTGCAGAAAGCTTCGAGACGAAATACAGGCTCGATGAAAAGAATTCCAAGTTCATGGCCCATTTCCGAAGATATAAAAGTGCAAAGCGAGCAGCGGACAAAGCTTTACTAAAGAAATCCAACGCGGCAAATAATAAAAAAAAATAATGTCGATTTCCACTGAATGAGTATTGAGCATTAGTGACTGATATTGCATTGTACAGATTTGTGCTGTTTCACATATGTGTATTATTATCGACAATAAAAGAATGTCACTTATCGTGTGCACATGTACTGTATGTACTCTTCGTGTGTTATAATTCACCGTGAAATATCACCGTGAAATATGAGTGATTTCCAGTTATTTTATTCGTTTTTACCAATATCACTCAGTGCTAATAACTTAATAAAAATTGAGTAAAACATTCGCTGCGCAACACCGCGCCGATGTAAAGTATCCCAACGCTTGATGAAATCAGCGGTAATATGTTTATTGATGAAAGTGGTACAATGAAGAAATATAATTCGAAGCATTAGGTAAACTGTTCGCCGGTGGCTTACAGATCGATCGTCTGATAGTTTGGATACTCTACTATACACGATTCTTGTGACTTACGAATAAAAAATTGGTGCTTACTGATCTATAAGCAAAAAAAAAAAAATTGTGATGACACTAACTGGGGTTGAACTCGGTACCTCACGATCAAAAAGAAACTACGATAGCACCTGAGCCACAGAGTCACTCGAATGGGGCTACTTCATTGGCCACTTCTATTTACTACCACACTCACATCCTTTCAAAACAATTTACACCTCACACGAATGTTGAAATAGAACAAAGTGGTGGTTATAAGCAAACCTGCCATGTGTACATTTTTGTATGTAAAAGCTAAACCTTGTGCCATTTGGGCCATTAGCTATGAATAATATTCATCGATTACGCATCGATGTGCAGCCTTAGTAAATTAGTTGCTAACGATTTCATTTGATCGTAACGAAATTAAAATTGAGTAGATGGAGATGCAGACAAAATAAATAGGCGAAATCGAACTCACAGGAACAGAGCAATAACATTTCGAAATAGTAATCGGCAAAGTCAAAATTACTTTTTCTTTCTATTTTTCATTTTGGATGGTTGTCACCTTGCACGTATAGTTATGATGGAACATTACACAAAATTTATGTAGGCCCTGGTGGTAGAGTAGGTAGCATTGTGGACTGTTACCGAAGTGGCCCGGGTTCAAATCCCGTGCCAGCCACCAGGTATGCTCACCAAACCCAGGTTGATGGGTACTTCGAAATGAAGGGAAATTCCTCAAATAATGATAGTTGCAAATTATGATATGAGAGTAAGGAAATTAATACGTGTTAATCTCTTTAGTCCACACACTACAAATCAACAGCAAATTGAGGAATTTTTTTGCTCTTTCATCTCGAAAACAAATTCATGACTTACGCTGAAAAGAAGTTGTAATATTTTTTTAATTCTATAATATTTATGTCGTTTGTCCGTATGTGAGATTACGTGACTGATAAAATAAGCGATAGACTCCAGTGACAAAAATTATCAGCAAAACTCAGTGATGAAAACCAGGGATGAAAATCAACGTTGAAAATCAATGATGAAATGTTTGACAAAATAAGCGCTGAATATCAGCAATGAGACTTTTTGTTGATGATATCGCCTGGAAGTGTCCCAGTCGGAGCTATAGGGAAAGATACTTTGATCGATAGAAGTAATATACCCGATAATAATACGGATCATATGCTTGCAGTCTGTAACAGGTTAATTGTATACTATAGAAAGATGATGTGCTTGTGGACCAGCCCAGCTTGTGAATAAAAAAAAATAATAGAAATTGAAGAACTAAAAATATTGTTTCGACTCACAATTCTTTTCTGAATTGTTGGCACGATGTTAAGGTAACAGCAGGTCAGTTCATAAGAAAAAATCAGGAAGGAACTAGAAAATCGGTTACATTCTAAGGCAGTTCCATAGTTCTAGGGAAGACAGTGGACCATAAAGACGTCACTTATTTTAAGGAACTGACATCTGTTGACTTCAAACTTGTTAAAAGTCCAAATTGATAGAATCAGTAAAGTCTTCAAGCGTCGGTGAAAATAAACGATTCTTCTTTAGAAAACAGATTGTGCGTCTTTATTATTCGATATCAGAACACTGAACAATCATAGAGCCTAAGACCATTTACGATGCTAAGTTGATTGAAATTTAATGTGAATGCTTGTTTGATTCAGCACTCTAACACTCCTCCTCATTCACATAAAATTTGCTTTCATTCCATCCCTCCTCCTCAAATTTTATCTTGTACCTCTTTCTCTTATTCTCCTCCTTTGACTTGGTTCATTTCGATTTTGCTCAAATTCTGTTTCAAACTCTGTTGCTTCTTATTCTTCTACTCAATCTCTCTTCACCTCGAATCCATTGCTTCCAAAATTTATCGTTAGTGTCAGTTATCCTAATCGTAGTCCATATTTAATACCAAAGTCGATTCCGCTATTCGTATTTTTCTATTAAAACAAATATTCTTCTCTGTCGCTCCCATCCTCCTCATTGAAATCACTTTCTCTGCAGATTGCATTGTTTGACGCAGCTGAACGAGTTTGCACATTCTTCTTCTCATACCGTTCCTTGTGTTCGGGACAGTTTTGCTTAAAATGCCCCTTTTTGTCGCAGAAAAAAAAAACAATTTCGCCATTATTGGGACGTTTTGATGAACTTATACGCAATATGGACTCATTGATCGTTCCTTCGTTTCGTTCTTTGCGATGTTTGGATTCAACAATTATCATCGAGCAAACCAAGCTTGATGACACTTCATCGGTACGAGTTTCTAGTATAGCTGCCAGACCACTATAACTCGATGGCAAAGAACCGATCAATGTAGCACTCAGGATAAGTTCTGGCTTGAATTCTTGGCCAAGTGCCAAAAGTTTCTGGAACAGCTCGTTCATTTCATTGACATGATTCCACATTACCATCTTCCTCTAGGTGCTTTGTCATCAATTTTCTCAGAATGGAAACACGGTTTTGTGGCGAATCTTTTTCGTGAATTTCTTTCAGTTTTTCCCATATTTCCTTTGCTGATTTACAATTTCTTATATGTTGGATTTGGTCATCTTCAACGGACAGTGCTATCGACGTGTGAGCATCTTGATCGTTTTTCGTCCAAACTGCTGTAACTGGATCTGGTTTGTCTTCTCCAACAGCACTCCAAACGCCTTGTTTCATCAAATACATCTGCATTTTATACCGCCAATTGAAAAAATTGTTTCCGTTCAATTTCGTCAACGAATATTTTAATTCCATCGTGAACTCTGGACTCTGGATCTTTTTACTTTATTTCACACTGCACTGGGCCGATAACCTGATAGAATCAGTAAATTCTTCAAGCGTCGGTGAAAATAAAGATTCTTCTTTAGAAAACAGATTGTGCGTCTTTATTATTCGATATCAGAACACTGAATAATCATAGAGCCTAAAACTATTTACAATGCTAAGTTGATTGAAATTTAATGTGAATGCTTGTTTGATTCAGCACTCTAACACAAATTTTAGCCGAGAAAATGGTCAAAAACCTAAGAAATGTCTAGTGTCTAGAACAAAGACGTAGAAGAAACGTCCAGATTCAACCTTATTTTGTATGAATTACTCCATAAACGGTCACAAAAACAATTTTTCGGACATATTCGCCTCTGAACGTTTATGAAGGACATATTCGGTTGAAAAAATTTTCGAGGAAAAAAAGAAAAATCTTAAAGTTTGCGCACGGAACTATACACAAGTTCTGGCTACGCCAACGTACATTTTCCGATATCGCAGGTGGAACCTTTAAATGATCGCCATAACGATCAACGCAAACACTCAGACGCCGTCTTAGACGAGAAATTTTTTTCAGTTCCTACGGATGGGCAAACAACGAATTAGTTACGGTGTCGTAATGTGAAATGGATTCGAGATTTGTTCGTGCATTGACCAATGAATCGCCACCGGTTTTCAGTGGGCTTTAATTTTTGTTTTTACACGTTGAACGAACACTAGTTTTTTTTGTTGGATTTACGGTTTTATACAGAAATGTTGCGCAGATTTCTTATGGATTCAACACTCTTAGATTAATTTACCTTGTGCAAAATTTTGACTTGCAATTTGCAGAAAACTAAATTGCAAAATTCATAGGAAACCCAGTTCTCCCTTTTTTTAAACATATATCAACCATGTCAATCTTAATCTTGCAGCAATGTTACAGATTTTACCAATCCAACATAATCCCCAATTGGTATTCTTATCATGCAACACAGTAACAGTCCTGTTTTATGATTGTTTTATCCGCATATCATAACATCCAATTAGATGCATTCTATCGTTTTAATAAAATTCCCGTTCAAAACTTCTGAAGAAATGTTTAATTATTTCCTTCCTCCACTCTGCCATTGCCATAACAAAAACGGCATCAAAAATCTGTCCGTATTTATAGCAATAAAAAGTTCAGCGAAAAACATACATTCGTACACAATACACTCACTCACGTACGTACTACATGTACTACATATAGACGACGACATAAGGAAAAGCTTCATATATAATTGAACAATTCCAGAAATTTTCATATTCAAAAGATAAGAGCCCATTATTTTGTCGAAAATAATGTCGTGCTACGGTAAAGTTTTCCCCGAAAATTTTCAATTACAAAACACATTTTCATAAATAAGCCCTTTTCTATGAATTTTATGGAACATAAATTGCTTAAATAAAACATAATAATTGAGTTTATTACATTCAGATTCATACACCCAATAGTTTTAAAACACTGAAATCACTAAAAGTTTGATATTCTTGAGTGGATATTATCATTCATCTAATAAACTTCTTATGTATGCACGTTTTTGTTCGACAATCCCACCTCCACAACATCGATGTTTTTGAATATATAATATTCTCTTGTCTATCACAATGACATATTTACCATAATAAATTGCTTGGGTCGACGAGAATAGTTTAGACTTGCGAGTTCTAAAAACTATATTACATGAACTTATAGTTGTGATATGGAAAGATGGGGCATTTATTCTCTTGACTGTTAAGTCAAGGGTCTTATGTCAACGTCAGAAAATACGTCTTGAAGTTTACTAACTTTTTGAAATTGTATGAAATATAAGCACAAAACGGAAAACTGAAACGCTTGATGACATGATAACTTGTGTAACTCTACGAAAAAAGACTCAAATACTTTTTTCTTCACTGAAAATCACTTGAAATGTCCATAACGTTGAGGGCTGAGTTCAAAATGATTTTTTTTTTTTTTTTGATAATTTTACGATAAATGCCGAAAGAAGTTTTTTTTTATTTTCTCGAAAACACTATAACTTCAGTAAGTATTAACGAGTGTGCAGTTTGCGGCCAAGGCGAAGAAAGTGCCATAATTCACACGAAAAAAAAAACCTTCTATTAATAATTCGGATCTTTATTCAGAAAATGGAGTGGAAAAATGTAAAGAGAATCGCTACTCTAATGTACTGACGGTTTGTGGTCCCTTCACGATCAAAAATAATTTTTTTTAAGGCCCGTCATTGGGAAATGACAGGACAGTTTCCCGAAAATGTATGCAAAAATTTATCACAAAAATTCACCGAAAAAATTGAAAGAAGCTCACCTCTGATACTTTCTGATTCGGGCGTAGTCTCTTGAGGTCGCCAAGGCATATTTGAACGCTAAACACTTTTTACTCGATGCAAAAACAAAAAGTTTTTTTTTTGTTTTGTCGCGACAAAAACACAGAAAATATTTCGACACAATTGTGACACTCCGCTACTATAAGTACTAGAATTAATGTTTGCTGTGTTCATTCAAAAAAGTGTCGGACATTTAAAACCAATCATCAAACAGTTGACAAAGGGTAGCGTATACAGTTAATAATGCACATCGACCATATTTTAAAGCTTTACGAGAGCTCAGCGGACATTTAGAGAGAAACGAACATTTATTTACGCTCAGTGCAGTCTTACGAGAGGCTAAATTTTTAATAAATGTCTACCATCGTTGAAGGGTCGGACACTTTTTTGAATGAAAATATTTTACCGCCGACGTGAACATAGCAAACATTCATTCTAGTACTTATAATAGCGGAGTGTCACAATTGTGTCGAAATATTTGTTTTTTCATCGAGTAAAAAGTGTTTTAGTGTTAAAAAAAAGCCTTGGCGACCTAAAGAGACCATGACCGAATACAATGGAAAGCATAAGAGGTGAGTTTCTTTGAATTTTTTCGCTGAATTTTTGTGATAAAATTTTCCATACATTTTCGGGAAACTGTCCTGTCATTTCCCAATGACGGGCCTTAATTCAAAAATCTATCGAAGAAAAATTCAGTCAATAGACCTGACCCACCCAAGTGGTGGGCCTGGTGTATAAATGTGCAAAATTTACTACATGGAAAGCTTTTAATATTAATTATGCCCAGATGGTACTAATACGGAAACAAAACCATAAATGTTTCAGAAAATTTTTACATTTTTCTTTTCTGGCCAAATTACCACAGGTTGTGTTTGGGTAAAATGACGATCATCCATCATTTCCTTCGAATCTGTTATAGAAAGTATTGTGAGGGTTGAATGTAGCACAATGAAATAGCGAAGATACCTTTGTTTAAAAAAGACGAAACAAGTATCGATTGAGAAAATATTAAGACATTTCCAAGTAGATGTCTAGTCAAGCAAAACTTTCTATACAAAGTTAGAAGCAGTTTTCTATTGTTGTCTTCTTAACAACGAAGAACAGAAGGTATACATTTACTAACTTGTCAAATGTTTGTAAGTTCCATTTATTTATGCGATCTGGCAGTGCCGGAAAAAGGTATGAGCAAAGAAGCGTAAAAAGGAAAATTTAAACCTGACATTTTGGGGAATTTCTATGTGGTAGGTAGGTCTGAAGATGATTTCCGGCGTCAGAAACTTAATTTAATCGCAATTTCGGTTTATGAGTGTTAAGCCAATTGCCATGCGAAGGTACTTTAAAGAAAAGTTCCAGGTCTACAGGTCAACGATCAGGTCAAGTAATCAGTTTAATTCAAACTCTTCAACTTTAACTCCCATTTTCGAGCTACAAATGAAACAGGCGATAGAAATTGGTTTTTTGTGTTGAATGGAACTTGATCTCGGCTCGGATCAACAAATTTCACTCGCGAAACGTCCATCATTAATCCCATCGATATGAATGTACAATATCGATGGGAAATAACTTTTTGTCAAAATACACCACTGAGGAAAAAATCTGGTAAAACATCCGGTGGTTTATATTTCACTCCACAGTTTTGCTGTTTTTGCTGTGTAATTGTCAGCCATTTACTAAATCGATAAGCTTTCTGTTTTAGTTTTCCCTTATGGCATCCCGGAGCTTTAATTAATGAATATATTTTCTTATGAAGCTTCAAATTTCTCAAATTACAAAACGTTATTGCTCTTTCCAATTGCGTTCATTCTTTTTAATTAGTTTCTGTGAAACTTTAATTTTCGTTCGTTTCCAAGTATTCGTGACCCCCAACGAATGAAGATTCTCCACATTGCACATGATAATCTCACATGGTCGGATTACTTACTGCTTTTAAACAATGTTACATTTTAGTTTTAAAAATAACGTTCTCCACCGAGTAATATCAATTAAGTCGGGATAAGAACACATAAAACATTGTGTCGGAAATTTAATTTTAATCAATTACTAAACCAATGCTCCGTTTGTATGCAGGATTTTCGTTAATTTATTTAAAGTAATTTAGTAATTTTCATGTCTTTGAGACAAGCCATGGAAATGATGCGACTCTTTTTGTTTGAAATTTGTTGCACCGGAAGCGATGACAATAACTAAACCAGAATCCCTAACCATCAGATGGATCCTTAGTCGAGTAGTTGAAGCAATCACGAATCACTTCAAGCTTAACGATCTTCTCCACAGAATAGATAGATCAATGGACCCTCTCTGTTCGTGCTATTAGAACCCGAGACCACATCATTCACCAGCCTCAGGGTCCGCACCTTTGGGTATTATGAACTCTAAGACGATGGTCTGCCATCTTTGGATGTAAAGCGCCTTAGTGACTTCTTATGAAAAACTTCGTATGAAGAAGAAGAAGAAGAATAACAGGGAGTTGGGAACAGAGGATTTTTGATTTGTGTTTCTGCTTTTCTGGAAGCAAATAAAAACCTCAAATCGAATCTACGATTAGTTGCCCCGAAGTATTGTAATGTATTTTATTCAAAAAAGACGAGCGACATCTCCTAGCCGTAAAGTTACTTTACTAAAGTATGTAAAACTTAGTGCATTGATATCATGCCCGCATGTTAGTAAGCGAGCGTGACGCAAGTCCACTATCAAAAATGTAAAAAAAAATTGAGGACGGCGGAGCATATTTACAGCAACTTTTTAACTTCTCTCCTTAACTCCAACGACCCCCAAGAATCTAGAATCTAGGAATCCATACGAGTTCAACGAGCTATCACACGTTACTGCAGCTTCAAAATTGGCCGTAATATTGATGTTTGTATGAAAATAAGCAAAATTTCGAACTTTCAGATAATGAAAATCGCCTACGTTAGTTAGTTAGTTTTAATGGAAAAGTGGATCCAGCAAATCCTAAACGTTTCTATACATTTTCCTGAAATTTTGGTTATAGGCTAATATTGGCCCAAAAATAAGAATGGAATTTTCAAAAGTTGGAAAAAACCCATATCTTGGGAGCTGGATCACCTCAAAGTCTCCATACAAATGCCATACAAAAACCAATTTGTATGTGTGTGTGTGTTTTGTATATTTTGGTGCATGATATGGATGGTAATGAAAGGTGTGTGTTGTTTTTGCATGTGTTTCTTGTTGGAAATTATGTGGATTATTAAATATTAACTTCCACCAGGTCGGTTCCCAAATTTTAGTATGACAGATGATTCCTCTGGCACTTCCTAACTTCCATCGTATTTTTTGATGGATTTGGGTTATTTTCGACATGAGTGAGATGTTCTAAGGTTGGTTCCTAAATTTTGGGATGACAGATGATTCCTCTGGCACTACCTAACTTCCATCGGATTTTTCAATGGATTTGGGTTATTTTCGATATAAGTGAGGTGTTCCAAGACTGGTTTCTAGATTTTGGGATTCAGACTGATTTCTCTAGAATTTTTTAACTTCCGTAAGGTTTTTTGATGTTGCCGAAAAGACTTACTTACAAAAGTGGTGATATCAGTCAAAAAACCATTAAAGAGTAAATGTGACGCAAGTCCTTTATCTTACTTACAAAATACCTGATATCGCTGAGGGGGACGCATTGTGCGTCGTACGCAAAAGTTTTATCAACAAAAAATTGACCGAAAAAATTTGTGGAAGAAAATTTTACAAAAAGAAATTTGCGTCACAACTCACAAGTGGCAGATGTCGAGGAACCTATTGTTAGGAAAATGGTTAAAAACTGTACTGAAAGAATTCAAACGTAAGAAAACCAAATCATCTGCCACTTGTGACGCAAATTTCTTGTTGTAAAATTTTCTTTCACAAATTTTTTGACTCAATTTTTTGTTGATAAAACTTTTGCGTACGACGCACAATGCGTCCCCCTCTGCGATTTCAGTTATTTTGTAAGTAGGATAAAGGACTTGCGTCACATTTACTCTTTAATGGTTTTTTGACTGATATCACCACTTTTGTAAGTAAGTCTTTTCGGCAACATCAAAAAACCTTACGGAAGTTATGCCCTCAGCGATATCAGTTATTTTGCAAGTAAGATAAAGGACTTGCGTCAAATTTACCCTTTAAGGGTTTTTTGACTGATAGAAGATCTAACGTTATCGGACTTTTTTTAAATTTCACCGCTAGATAGAGAAGTCGAAAGCTCCGAGCTTTAAGCTCGCTATGTCAAAATGCGAAAATTCTCATTTTAGTCAATTTCAAGAGTATTTAGCAACACTGGAAGTCAATCTTTGATTTATTGAAGATGGCAAAGAGAGTCCATATTGCCATCAAATTTAAAAAAAAAAAAAATTTGAAGCGAAGATATTTCTTCAAAGTCTATCTGGGCATGCTGGCTTATAGGAATGGCAAATAGTTGCATTTCTATGTCTGTTCTGAAAAACTAACTTCAGCTAGGTGTCAACATCCTAGAGTCGAGAGCTTAAATGTCTGCTATACGTGAGTGCGACAACTCGGAACTTGGAGCGGTAGAGAACGTCTACCAAAGATGGTAGATGTACGCACACTGTAAATATAAAGAAAAAACGACTCTGTTGAATTCTGCTCTGCGTGCAGCTTACCCCAAGTTGTGAGAAATCAAAGATAGTACTTAAAGGGGTGCACGAACCATATACTTAAAGTCATTGTTGTATCTAATTATCATTTCGAAGTTTGCACAAAAAGTTCACCTTTCCACATTCAAATTTGTCTTCCCTCCGATAAACATTATTCAAATATCAAAAGTAAAAATGCAAAGCATTAGCATAAATTAATCTAGAAACTGTGAATGAACTTAAAGCAAAAAAAAAATATCTTTTATAAGCTGGCAAAATAAGTTTTGAATTTTGTATGTCAAGACAAGACAGTAAGTACGGAAAGTTTATTCAAAGTTCCTTAAAGTTTTTTGGAGAAATTTAAATTAAAATTTTTTTCGAGTTTAATATTGCTTCCACCTTTAAACGGTGTCGTTGATATCAGTTGGGTTTAGTTGAAGTGATTGAAAACAGATGTAAAACTGGAATTGAAAATTTCTAATTGACTCTGTCCATGACACACATATACAAAATCGAAATTCTTTCTCGTTACAGGGACTTTTCTCCCGAATCACTTTTCGCGAACCGGTTTTTCTTGGCGGAACGGGAAATATAACTGGATTAGCGACAAAGTTGCCGGTATTCGACGGCATGACAGGTTGCATTCGGAAATTTATTGCCAACGAACACGAATATAATTTTACACCGGCAACGTCTGGCGATGTTACAAATGGGTTTGATGTTCGTACGTATCGATTTGCTGTTTATATTACGGGCTGGCGTTGTGTTTACGAAAATAATTACAATAATAAAATTGTATTCGCAGAGGAATGCACCACGGATCGGTGTGGCCGATATGAATGCCATCATGGTGGAAAGTGTTTACCGTCCGATCAAGGGGCGGTTTGTTTGTGTCCATTAGGTTTCGGAGGTGATTTATGCGAAATGCGACTTGATTTAATGGTGGGTGTTTGATTCGTAAATAATGTGGAATTTCTGTGTACTGACTTATTGGTGCATTTGCATCGACATTCAGGTGCCTTCGTTCAACGGTTCGTCCTATTTGAGATACGCTGCTATTGGAGACTCATCGCTAATATGGTTTGAGTTGAAGGTAAGACAGAATTTTTACTTTAATTCTCGAATCACTTTCCATTCCATTCTACTGGTCACAAAGATTGTTAAGAGCCTCGCCCAAATATCGTCTTCTTTTCATTCAATTCTCAATTCAATATTTTCTAGATGATCATAAAACCGCAACTTGAAGACGGACTTCTACTTTATAGTGGACACCACGAATACGGCGACTACATTTTACTGTGTCTGAATATGGGCTTCGTCGAATTTTCATTCGATTTAGGCAGCGGACCAGCTGTTGTAAGGTAAGGTTGAATATTTTCATTATTTTTTTTCCCCAATTAGTTACTATAACACGTCAAAAAGCACATGTTTCATTCGTGTACCCATTTTAGTTGAAGGGAAAATACACCAAAAAAATGTGTGCTGATTTATCGATGGTGATTTCCGATAAAATAAACGTTTTTAACGATGGAAAAATTGCTTTGTTGGAGTTGTAACGAGTTGTTGTTGTTGTGCATAGAGAAAAGGCTTTTCATTAATACAGGAATGTTATGTAATGTTTCCGTGACAAAAGCGAAAATCCCAATTAATCTGTACCGCAAACTTTTTTAGTGATGGGACATGGTCGGGGTAATGTGTTTGCATTAAAACACGGTCGATCCAAAACGCGTACCGTCAGCGTTTTTTTATCGCATGAAATTGGATAGAATGTCCCGTCATTTTTGTATAAATAGACCACATGGGGTGTATGTGACTAGCGGTTGCTTTGGAACTTCTGTAACCAAATAAATAAATGGGTTCCCTTGATCTAAGGTTTTTACTAATTACTTCTTAGAAGACACGTAACGCTCGACTTGGTAACTATTTGTAACAATCAGAGACTCTTAGCAGTAGCAGCTCCCCTAGGTATAAAAAGTCCCTGAAATTTCCATAATTAAGTTACATGTTTCCGATCAACTCCCACTGCCCACACAAGAGTCGAGTATTTTTTTGGTTTTGACTTCTAGAGAGGAGTACCTTTCTAGGCCCAATTAACAAAATGCGTCCGATTTCGGCAGTCTCTTCTTCAAAAAACAACCCCACATAGCTATCAAGTATATTTAGTCCCTAATCCAGTCAGAATCAGTTTCGAATGATCTAATTCCGAAATCAACATCGTCGAGACGAGCAAATCTAGGTTTTTCGAAGCCAGGACCAATCCCGGCTGGAACTAAATTTTTGAAACCAGAGAAATCCACCTGCTCAAAGGATACTGGCACCCAACACGACTAAAGCTTTTGCAACCCTAAAATCATCTAAAAAATTTCGTTTTACAACCAACCCTAAAGCATTATTAACCTGTCACAGACGGTAATCACATTAACAGTTTTAATATCTGGTCTATTACTTCATTTGATATAAGATTTTCAGAAATTGATTTCAGAAATCTTTTACTTCATATGTTTTGAACATGCCCTTTGCTATATAAGACCTTGTTAGTCAGAGCTGGTCGTTTATTGTTGTTGTCGCTGTCGATAACAGATGACAGCGCTGTAACAGCTTAATCTCTTCTTAATGGTTTAGGACCTTTGAAAATGTGGCTGCTAGTAATGTATATAGTGATTCGTAATCTAGGGTAGGACTCTCGCACCCATTTTTTTTAAATCTTCGTTATTTTAGAAATCGAAGCGAAATGAAAGAAATTGTGCGAGTTTTGGAAACGGATGCGAACTCCATGTAGAGTATTTCCAGAGAAAGTGAAAATTAGAAATGGGTGCGAACTCGATGTAGAAGGAAAATTTTCTATTTTTGCGGTAGTCGACTGTAAAAGGATTTATATTTGGGATAGCCATATAAAAAATAAAAATTTTCCCATTTGGTTCCAGTTCCCCCTATTTCCAATCGGTAACGAGTAATTTCGCACCGCGCGAGATTACACACATTATAGTGGAATTTCGCGCCCATACATTTTTCAATGGCTAACTTGATTTAGAGAATTTTTACGAGTGTCTGGCGATAAATTGGCGGTAGATTCAGTTGAGTATCAGGCACATAAATTTTGGAGATGCGAATTTTATTCTAACACCCTAGAGCTTTGTATCAGGGATACCGGTATCCTTAGAAAGTGTGGATTTTCCTTTTACAAAACGTTAGGATACCGGTATCCCAACTGAGATACACGTATTTTGCATCAAGGATACCGGTATCCCGACATAGAAAGTGTGGATTTTCCTTTTACAAAACGTTAGGATACCGGTATCCCAACTGAGATACACATAATTTGCATCAAGGATACCGGTATCCTTACTCAGAAAAAGTGGATTTTCCTTTTACAAAATGTTAGGATGCCTGCATCGCAACTGAGACGTTGAGAGATTCCTACCAGCAAGAAATTCCTTATGGGCGCGAAATTACACTAATAAAGTAGGAATTTCGCGTGGCGCGAGATTCCTACTTTAATAGTGTAATTTCGCGCCCATACGGCGCGAAATTACTACTAGCCTTCCAATCAGCAATTTTTCGAAAAGATTTCCAAAATTACGAAGATTTGCAAAAAATGTGTTGGCGCGAAATTCTTACCCTAGCAATGTATATAAAGCACTGAAGGTAATGCCAATCCTCAGCGGATCAGGGTTATTTTCGATCCCGACTTTCAGGTGAATTTTTGTAATGTTTTTATTTAGTTCCTAACGCATGCTAAATTGCTTTTTTAGCGAATGAAAGGTCACATTCGATAAAAAAGCCTTTTAGCATAAGTTAGGAACATCCTGTTTCCTAAATGACGTTGGAAATAAGCGACGAAGTCGCGATATTTCCAAGGCTGTATACTTTGTGGAGGTCACGCAGATCGCCATTTTATGGCGTGGTGAATTTTTTGTATGAAACGTGGTGTGTAACCCGCGCATCTGCATCTGCGTGACCTCCCCAAAGTATGCAGCCATGGATATTTCAACATTAGTTAGGAAAATTATATTTTCTTGTGTCTAATGTTGCTGCACCTGCTAAGTGTTAGCGACTGGAACCTGTTGGATTCTACAAGATTAAAGTTTCAGCATAGACCAAACACAAAATGACTTTATTCAGAGGGATATGAATTAGAAGTGAACAAAATGATTTAGGCTCAGCTGATCGAAAGTAGTAATTCAGGTTACTGATCATCACCTTCTGTGATAATATACTTCGCGCCCTAGAGTAGGAATCTCACTCTGCGTAATATTCCTCGGTTTTTTAGATAAATGGTCGGTGTTCCATTTGTATTATCCATTATTAAAAATGCATTTCACTTTCAACTTGAGTTCTATACAAACAATTTGTTCATGTCCGTTGATTGGTGCCCCATATTTTTATTTGTGATACACAGAATATCTGGTACTATGGTCAATGCCGAAACGAGTTCGCATGCATCAAAAATTCAGAATTACCTAGCACATGTACTACTGAAAAAGCAAATATGTCATACTCGCTATGGCTGGCTGTACCGTTTCAGCTTATCGCCACTAAATGCCCCATATTTATCCATCCATTAGAATCTAAATACAAACAAATAATAATCTGTCCTCAATTGGTTTTTTCTCCCATACAATTTTTCTGCTTTTTTGTATGATCATCCAACGTTTTACCATCGTATGGTTAGTGTACGAACCAACGATAAATCAGTTGAAACTTCCTTTTTTCATTTCTAAGCATCCGTGAAATGTCGCTTTCAGAGTTAATTAAAATCCATCGTAAATCGTACAAAATGGGAACGGAGGTGGAATGGAGAAAATAAAAACTATTTTAAGATTTATTGCCTCAGATAAGCGGAGAGTCATTTTTTTTATACAGTCAAAACTGAAATGCTGTAACCGTGTGCTCTCGTAGTGTGGTGGATGCTATCACTATAAAAACCGGTACATGAAAATGTGTTTATGTTGACGGAATTAAACATATATCCTCGCAAGCATTCATTAAATAATTTAACAGCCTGTAATAGGTAGGCAAACTTAAATGCGAAATTATGAGATTTGGCAAGAATCCAGCAGAAAGAACGTCGAACACATTAAATCTATGTTCGCAGAGTTTCACCCCGAAAATGTTTCCTCTTTTTTACTTATTTGCTGTGGGTTGGTGGCCCAATTGTCGTACAGAACAAAAAAACTTTTTTACTTTCAACTAAGTTGCTGCCAACAAACAACACACATATATCATTCCATTCGCAAATTTGTAGTTTAGATGATAATCTGTAGATTGTAAGTGGGTAAGTATGTTTCCAACACACAAAAACTGTTCCATTGGAGTGTTAAACTAGACTTTGGGCAACAAACTTCAAATGTTCATATAATAGTTAATTTTATGCGTCACATGGATGTATGAAACGGAATAGATAGAGTGCACGAGCGGGATGTTTAAAGTGCAATTACTTGGAATTTATACGCAACCGAAAGCGGTATTTTGTGTGGCGTTTTTGGTACAATTCACAGAAATTTGTGTTTATTCAAGAGTTACAAATTTCGTGCATGTTTGTGAAACGGATGCAAATCGAATTGGATTTTGAATTTATGCGCAATTTTTTGCACGGCACAACAGCGGATGCATGAAAATATGTAAAAATTTCTTCTGCAGACTGAGTGAATGTTTCGTGCTTGATGAAGTAATGACTGAAAAACTACTGCCAGTTCGACGAATTACTGTTTTGCGTGCAAACATAATTTTATTTCACCCCAGGACTTCTAGAATTATTTTGATTACTTTTACTGTGCAGTGGAAGCGTCTTACTACAAGACACTCCCGTGTTGCTACTACAGTTGAAAAATTGTATTTTCCAGCGCAGGCAAACAAGCTTGCTCCCGACCTAGCGGCAGATCAGATCCCTTGACTGAATATTATTTCGTTCTGGTGAACATAAAAAGATGAAAGATAGTTTTTGTGTGAATTTTGTTGGTCCAAGGCGTAGCCGAGCGTTTACTATCGTTTCATAATATCTTTTTTTAAGACTCTTATCGCCAAGTTGTTACTGGGCCGATAAAAAAATCCGTCTGGTGAAAGATTAAATATTTTTCGGTTGACGTTGGCTTTGTTGCAACGTCAACGCGTTCAGTCAATTAATGAATCGTACTCTATCGGTAGAATTGAGAAAAGAGATCCTGATTGGACGAAGTTTATAGGGAAATGACAGGACAGTTTCCCGAAAATGTATAACAAATTTTATCACAAAAATTCACCGAAAAAATTCAAAGAAACGCTTATACTTTCCATTTTATTCGGGAATAGTCTCCTGTCAGTGAGGGGCCTTAACGTGCAGTGACAAAAATTCATAAAATTAAAGAATTTTGAATTATTCGATCCAATTGTTTACCAGCACTCACATTTTCCGGCGCTAGAGCCTTGACTTCTAGTCAAAGGAATTATAAAAATAAATGTTGGTTATCCAGATTTCCAGGAGCAGTAATAAAATCAGAGATTAGAAAAACGCAGTGAATTTATTAGAAACGTCCGAACAAGTTGACTAATATAAACGATCTATATGTGTACACTATGATCAACCATCAATTGAATTACAGACAGGGAACTAGATTTCACTGAATCTAACACACCCCCTTAATTCAATTGATTCACACCCCCTTAACAGCAAATCCAATTTTCCATTCATGCCCAATTCTGATCCCATGAATGGTCGCCTCTGTCTTCAAACTGAATTCTCAAGTTCGTACATATTCTTCCGCCTCCAAATCGGTTTCCCAAATGCATATGCATATGTCATGATCTTGTCTGTGTCCATTGCTATTGTCCGCACCAAATTCATTCTGATAATCAAGTGCACCCGACTTCCTGTTTCGTGTTCTCCTCGAAACTCCCTTCTCTTTTGTCCTCTACTTAAACTCTCAACTCCACGAATATCAGCTGGACTACGGTGTAAGCCGCTCCCGACACCACTGATACCGGTATACTGTCATTTCAACCCACCATTCCGCATTCACTTGTTTCTGCCATGATCGCTTCGGTTTCCACGATTAATTCGGTTCAGCCATGATCATTTTCCAGATTGTAAGTTTCATGTTCCATCGTCAGTCCACATATCATGACGACTCTTTCAATCCATGATCAATTCTATCAGCCATGACTACTCCAATTCCATAGTCAATTCAGTATTCCACAATAAACAAGTTTCCACTTACAGTATTTCCTATGCTCCTATTTCGATTACGTTATACCCGATTCTTCATTCCATATTCGAAGCGTTGCCATTTCGAATGCCAATGTCGTTTCCGTTTGAATGCCAATGTCCTTTCCGTTTAAATGCCAATGTCGTTGCCGTTCGTATTCAAATTCTATTGCACGCAGCCAATTTTGTCTTTAATTTTGCGACCGTCCACCAAATTCCGTACCAGCTTCATTACGACAATCAAAATTTCCATATTTGGTATTTTAATTCCATCTATAAAACTTCTTTACTACTCCGCCTGCGTTCTCTGGGCCCATAACCTGTTGATTATCCAGATTTCCAGGAGCAGTAATAAAATCAGAGATTAGAAAAACGCAGTGAATTTATTAGAAACGTCCGAACAAGTTGACTAATATAAACGATCTGTATGTGTACACTATGATCAACCATCAATTGAATTACAGACAGGGAACTAGATTTCACTGAATCTAACAATAAATTGTTCCACTAGACGACAGGTATATCTAGCAAAATGTCTCCAGTTTCCAGGAAATAATAAATTGATGATAACTGACAATAACATGCTTTTTCAAGTGGCAGTATACTGAGCAAGACCCAGATTAGTTTATATAACTTTTCAGATTTGTATCCAGCCCTGACACAATTTCAAATGGTAACGTAGGTACTTACTTCAAGTTCCAATTTTTAATTTAAATTTCATCGAAATAAATATTGTTTCAATGTTCGTTGAATTTGTAGCCGTTCTACATTTTGTCGCTACTACCGGCGGGGAACCGTTGTGTACATTTCCCAAGCTATCTAAACGTTTTGAAGATCCACTCATTATTCAATTTCGAAAACTTAGTTACTCTAAATATTACCGCATAAATTACGAACACGCAATTACTGTATTGCTATATTAACACTCAATAGGGAGAAGAATCTACTTCGAATGCATAACACTGCAATCATCAGTTGTTCGATTCGTGGTTTAATCATCTTACCCACTTAACGTAACCTTTTATCGAAAACGACTTCAGCAATAAACGACAAGGTCTGACTAATGAGGTAGTATATAGCAAAAAGTATGTTAAAAATGAAGTAGAAGATTTGAAATTAATATCTTGCTTCTATCTCATTCGAATTGTAAAGAAACTGGAGCTACGCGGTGCACTTTATATAAAAAATGTATTTTTTGAAAATAAATGAATTGAAATTGAAAATATTTAGATCAAATGAAGTAAGAGATTCAATCGTCTATGAAATGTTAAAAGAAAAACAATGAAGTTACTGTGGAGCAGTGAGTTCACAGTCTGTTTAATTCCAGCCTTACAAAGTTAAAATTTGCATTAAATTCTCTAATGAACAACAATGGACAAACAGTTGTACAGTAGGAAAAAAACACATTATTCGATGCAGCGAGGAAGAGCTGTCGTTCACATATGAAATAACTATCTGCAAGAGGTTCGAATCGTTCATAATGTTTTCTTTTCTATTAATTTCCAGGAGTGAACTTCCGCTTTCAATGGGTCATTGGCATGTTATTAAAATATCACGCACTGCTCGTCTAGCCGTTTTAAAAGTAAGTAGAATTGCAGGTGCTGTTGCGCTGATACCATGGGCTACACAGTTTAATAAAGTTGGTACTTGCAGGTATCTGCATTGCAAAGTTATTGTCTGATAAAACTTCCCCATAAAAGCAACATCTTTCCATTGATGATGATACTTGCAATCGATAAGCATTTACCGAACAAAGTTTGCTAATATATAAGTTGGTTCATCCATTTTGAAGCATTTATTTAATCGAGAGTTACATCATCCCTCATTACATCCAACAGAAAGACACGATTTACGTCTGTCATAACTTCTGTTTTCTATAGACCATTCATTCAATCTAACAAAAAACTAATTATACCTGGTAAAACAGATGAACAATAATGCTTTTCGAATCGATTATGAGTTCACCCACCGAATACTTTTTCTTTTTCTGGTTGCTTTATATTCATCGTCAAGACACAGCTTATGATATGATATAAGCCTTCCTTTCAAAATGTTCCTTTTTTCCCCATCCACGACGCAAATGTGTTGTGTTATACATAACTACAATAATATGTATATAGACCGCTGGCTGTACCGTTTGTTTATATATATTAGAAATCTCTTCGAAATATGTGCCCATTTATTCCAACGCACCATGAATAAATTATAACCCACCAAATAATTGCCTTCGTTATTTCGCACACTCTTCTAGGTTGATCAACTTCCGGAAATAATGACAATATCTCCGAATGGATTTTGGCATTTATCTTTACCACATAGTTGGTTTTTGGGTGGCATACAAAATATCCAGAATTTGCCACTCAATGTCAGAGAAAGAGGATCGTTTGTCGGTTGTATACAAAAGGTGAGTTTAGCACATTTTTAATAGAAACATATTTTCAGATGTTATATTGTCACTTAAATCGGTGAGGGTATTAGAAACTGTCAGCTGGTGGATTTTTTTCAACGAAGAAATTTGAATTTTTAAAACGGAATAATTTACAGATGAATTTAAGCTCTGCGAATTCTCTAAAGTTGAGATATGGTTCGGGTGAAAAAAAAATAATGAAAAAACTCCAGCGAACATCGAACATTTAATGGACGACAAATCAATCAAATGAAAGTTTTTCGAATTAAAATTGAATTCCCTCTGGAGTCCAGAATTACTTTCATTTAACCCCAAATCATTAGGTCTGTGAGAGATTACATTTTAATTTTTCGAGACCTTAGTTCAAAATCCTGTCACTGCTACTGTTTTAGATGCTCAATTCTTACAACCGGAACAGTTACGTTTAGTGAAAATGAAAAACTTATTTCGGGCATATTGCCCTTTCCACGTTCGCATTTATTCTAAAACTTTTGTGCACCGGGCAACTGAAATACGACATATTTTGCCATGATTTTTTGTTATGAAATGTCAGGTTTTTCTATCGTTCGGAAAGGTTTGTTCCAAGTAACTGTAAACACGAACTTTGACAACCCGAACAACGACAATTTCATCCACAGCAACGTCGCTTACGTTATTTTTCATACAAATCGAGCAACGTCGCCTACGCGATTTACACAGAGATATTATTGAGGTTATGGTTCTATGGATGAAATTTGACAATTCATATTGCCTTGGAACAAACCTATAGGTTTGTTCCAAATAACTGTAAACCCGAACTTTGACAACACGAACGACGAAGATTTCATCCACAGAGATGAACATAACCTAAACGTAAACAAATTTCTTTGTAAATTTTTCGGTAAAATTTACGTCAACCTGAAAGTTGAGGTTATGTTGCCTTCTGTGAATGAAATTTGACATTTCGAAATGACCTTGGAACCTCGCTTGGAACCATAGAGTTATACTCGAGAGGTGGCATGGTGGCGCTGTCGATCAAAGGAAACCACAAAAATATATGCGAAACCAGACATGTTTAAATAATGACAGCGCCACCTTGGCACCTCTCGAGTGTAACTCCATGCTTGGAACAAACCTATAGCGTGCAAGGCTGTATACTTTGGGGAGGTCACGCAGATACAGATACGCGGGTGACACACCACAGTTGATGATAAAATGGCCGATTTCATACAAAAATTCACCTACTCTGATGATTCTCGTCGTCTTGATGATGTGGTGAATTTTTTGTATATGTAAAGTCATCAGAAGTGGTGTGTTCCCGCGTATCTAATAAAATGGCGGTCTGCGTGACCTCCCCAAAGTATACAGCCTTGATAGCGTGCGGGAAAAAAATTCATTTCTTTACGATTTATCGTTCGAGAACGTGTTTGAATGAATTTTTCCATGACTATATGATTGAACAAATTTGATATGGTGAATGTGAAGTTTGAATTTTTTCAAGTAAATTGATGTGTTTCGTTTATTTAAGTTGTTCGGTGCACAAAATCGTTGTTCGTACCTCGACAGGAAATGGATTTTTCCAGCACACATCCTAATTTTACGGAAAAACTTAGGACTGGTGCTGAAAAAATCGTCATTTCCTGTCTTGGTACGAAAAATACTATTTCTATGCAACTGCTAGTACATGGTCAACTTCGACCAATTTCATTCGAAACGGTTACTCGATTTTTGCACAGTAAAATTACTTGTGGAATTCTTCACATCTACCATTTCTTAATCCGAGCTTAGCTTTTGTAGTCATTAAATTAGTTCGAAGTGAACCACTGGCAAAAAATCTGTTTAAACAAAATTCGATTGCAAATATTGCAATAAATTCTAAAAAATCCGTGGTTTCAGAAGCGATAATATTAAAACAAAAATGCGAATAAAACATTAGGAAATTAAATTGAAGTGGAGCCAAGGTCAACCAAGTATATTCGCCAACGAAATTCTAAATAGGTAACGTCAGATTTTTCGTCCATAAATGCCGAACCATAACGCTAACCCTAAATCCTGACCATAAAGGTAAATGTCAAACAATAAAGGCAAATGCAAAAATAATTAAATTTCGACTCGATGGATTCTGATCAAACAAAATGCCACTGTGTAGTGCATGATCTCAGGATTCCGACAAAGCCATTAGTTTTCCAATCGGACCAACATCTCCTGAGAGATAAGACTTTGAAAAAGTTAAAATTTTACACATTGATCACGTCACGATTTTAAAGTCTTATCGCTCGGCATATAGAAGTCCGATTCAAAAACTAATTAGTTTTCCGGAGTCCTGAGATCACGCGCTACACACTGGCATTTTGTTTGATCAGAATCCGTCTAGTCGAAATTTAATTATTTTTGCATTTGCCTTAATCGTTTGACATTTGCCTTTATTGTCAGGATTTAGGGTTAGCGTTATGGTTCGGCATTTATGGACGAAAAATCTGACGTTACCTAATATTCAGCTCGAAATTTCAATATTTCCATTTAATTCAAGAATATCCATTGGACTGTCTTACAATTTACATTTACCCACTCGTAGGAATCGAGTGGGTAAATGTAAATTAAATATAAAATCCCTAGGGATTTACAATTAGACAGAAATCTACTTGGACCTTAAAATTTCAACCCCATTTTGATGAAAAACTCATTTTCCCTACATTTTCCCAAAATTTTTCCTGGAAATATTTTTGTGATTTTTTTTCCCTTATCTGAAAAGCAGTCCTTGCAAACAGGTGATGGACACGTAGTGTTGTTTATCGTCTTAGAAACTGCTAACTCTGCTATAGACGGCTCGGAAGAGATCAGGTCGACTTCATCGGCCTTGACCTGAATTTACCTGAAATCTGAAGGTCAACGAAAATTCATGTAAATCTCGCCTGATTTACCGGAATTTCAGGACAGTTTAGACTCAGATATTTTTAAGTCTGGTAGAATTTGAGTTGCGGAACAAGCGTCACCTGACCTGTTCCGAGTTCTATTGGTTCTATTACTATAGACAACAACGATGGCGATAATAAGTGAAGATGTTTTGTTGTGAATCGTCACATCTAAGTTTCCACTCGGTAATTGAATGAATAGAAATTGATGCTGACCATCATCCACAGGAACTGAAGCAAATAACCATATTGTGTGGTAAAATTGAAGTTGTCAAATGGGCTTTCTTTTTCTACACAAAAAAATGTGCTGGACTGTCACGCACGGCCCCTTTAGTTTCTGGAATACTTTATCACTTATAAGTCGGATAAAACACCGCTGAAAGTAGATTCACAATTTAAACTTTTACGTCGTGCGACGAAAGTACCGAAACGTTAGATCTCATTCCCAAGTATTCTCCTAGTACTGCATATTAGAGTCGACCGCAAAAACTTCCTTTATTACGGAATATATATTGCACCCACAAACTAAAATGCATTTTATATAACGAAATTTTCATAAAAATTTCTACAATAAATTTTGTCGGACAAAAACATGCATTCATACCCATCACACACAAGAAACTTCGCATTATCTGTGTTACAGGATGTGTATTCGTTTACGGTTGCATATGAGCATATTGGAATTTACAAATAACGGGATATAAACGGTACTGGATAAACCGACAAAATACTGTGTTACTGATTTATTTCTGATACGAAACTAGCAATTGGCAATGCACGTAATATGCATACTGTACAGTCGGTAACAGCATTTCGAAACTTTAGCTCTGTGGCATGTTTAGATTGGTATAGATAGATATGTGTTTGAAGAAATATTCCACATGCATCGTAATCCAAATCATAATCTCAAACGCTGTTTACGTATGAGTATTCCTTTGAAGGAAATGTAAATCCGAGATATAAATTCCGTAAATTATGTTCACTTAATTTAATTGCAGAACATAAACAACATTTCTCAGACAATTCAAGAATTTAATATACTTTCGTTTCAACTTCAAAGATCCTAACTTGAATGTAACTTTTAACTGGAATACGTTATCTCAACAACTTTGAAGTAAATGTTGGTGAAGTCTTTGCGAATTTGATCTTTTTTTTTCCGCTGGAAGAAGCATAGACAGTACCTTCAGCTATATTATGTTTTTAAAATTAAAATTTCCATTAGATGAATGTAAAGAAGTTCGGAAAGTTTCACGGAATTTTTATGTTTGACTGCAGAATTTTCAGTCATCATGGTGGATTATCATCATATGAAATTATTGTGCATAAGTTTTGTTATGAATCATATACAACATCCAGCACAGATCATTCTAGATGAACTTTAGCATTGTTCAAATTCGATGAACAAATGTTAAAATTTAATGTCACTTATGTTGACCTGTGAACATATTTTGTCGACTGAGGGAGCTGCGGGAATGGACCAAGAATAACACATTTTAGACATTTATTTTTTATTTTTTTAATTTTTTCGTAATTTATTGCAATCCCTTCAATTTGAAAAGTACTGGTGAATCTTCAGTGGAACTGGAACTGAAGGGGAAAGGTATTTGTATGTGGTGCTAGTCGTTCATCGAAAGGAATGTGTAGTATTCAAAGACTATTCTTGAAACGAAAGCTATATTTGAATGTTTTATGAAGACTTTCACTACCTTAATGAAAACAAGCGAAACACGTCCCTGTTTGTACGAAATGCATCAAGAAAGAACGAATTTTCGTGATCATATTTTTGTTTTATTTTTTATCCATTTCTATATTTCCTGAGAAGATCTTTCTGGCGAACCTTCAGTGAAGGTCCTTCATTCACAAACAAAAAATGAAATTTCCTGAAATTTGATCATATGTCGAGTTCGTCTAGACCTATCTAAAGAACCATCATTTGTTGAAATTGGACCACTTTTAAATGAAATTTGAGGATATTTTCATTAAAATATTCAATTTTTTGTAGCGTTTTATGTAGCGATGCAGCGCAATTCGTTCTTGCTTGATTCATTTAGTCAACGCACTTCAAGCACTTAATCTTAGTCGACAGCTGCCGAATAGAGTACTTTTCGTATGAAATTGTTTTTTTAGACCCGTACGAAGTACTGGGGTCTTATAGGTTTACGCATACGTTTGTAACACGTCGAATTGGACTCCCTGAGTAAGGGGAAACCTATTGTGGTTGTCTAGAGATGCCAAATCAGTGAAAAAAAATGTCCGTCTGTCCGTCTGCACGATAACTTGAGTAAAACGCATCCGATTTTGAAAATTCTTTTTTTTCCCGTTTGGTAATGTCAAAAGACAGGCTACGTTCGAAGATGAGTGATTTTGGATCGACCCTTCCCGAGCTGTGGCCCAATAAGTGCTTTACGGTTTTTCGAAGATATCTCCGGACATTCAAACGTTACACTTGTAAGTGATACGTCAAATAAAAGGTATTTACAATACCGATCGACAAAAAAAAAGTTTATGGAAATCGGATGACCGACTCGTGAGTTAGACCCCTTGGTGTGGAACAGGCACAGGGCGGCAAGCGGTTTTTGCTTGTAGGTCGGCCACATTTCAACATATTTCGTCTGTTTTAGCTTTATTAGATAGGTATTGACCGTACCAATCAGGGAAAAAAAGTTTTTGAAATTATGTTCTCCGGAGCGTGAGCTAGGTCTCTTGGAGTGAGCTCTTATCTGGCTACTCGGCCGTACAGTGAACGTGAAGTATTTTGTCAATATCTCGAGTAAATTTTGACCGAATTTCATGAATTTTTTTTTATTTGAAAGGTATTAACGAATGTAAAGCGTCGGTACTATTTCCGGTCTCCTAACAAAATGGCTGCCGGTGGTTATATTGGATTTTATTAAAAGTGATATATCTTGGGAAAAATGGTACTTAGAGAGTTTCTGTTAACATGGAAATAATTTGTTATGTGTGTGGGGTGTTTCAGGCATTCCATGTATGGACGTCTATATATATCTATATTCACCTATATTGAGCTATATAATAGCATATTCATCTGTGAAATGTTTATTTATAGTGAAATATAGGTAAATATAGCGGTATATAGCTGTTTAAATAGGAATTTATGAAAGTTGACTTCGTACGGGGCTGTCTATATTGCCTCCGGCAATTTTTTTGTATATGCTAACAAGGCAAAGAAAGATAATGTAAGTGATTTTAAAGGGCGAATAGCTTTTCAGTAGAGAATGAAGTAAAATAAATGAAGAGTTTCACAGTAAAGGCTTTTGATACGAATAGGTGTTTCGTACGGGTCGGCGTTAGCTATGTTTTTGTTTTATTTTTATCCATTTCTATATTTCCTGAGAAGATCTTTCTAGCAAACCTTCAATGAAGGTCCTTCGTTCACAAAAAAAATGAAATTTCCTGAAATTTGATCGTATGTCGAGTTCGTCAAGACCTTTCTAAAGAACCATCATTTGTTGAAATTGAACCACTTTTAAATGAAATTTGAGGATATTTAATTTTTTGTAGCGTTTTATGTAGCGCTGCAGCGCAATTCGTTCTTGCTTGATTCATATAGTCAACGCACTTCAAGCACTTCATCTTAGTCGACAGCTGCCGAATAGAGTACTTTTCGTATGAAATTGTTTTTTTTACAGTGTTTCACAGTTGTGTGACTCACTGTAAAGTTTCAGTACCCTATTTAGAGTACCATTGATGCTTGAAGTGTGTTAATTTAGTGCAAACAAGGACGTGCTAAGCTTATTTTAATTTCTTCAGTTTCAATTTCTTCTACATAAGACATTTAAATATAGCTCTGTAGTATTCAAAGACTATTCTTGAGAATAGTCTTTGAATACTACACACTCTTTTTGACTTCAAATCAAAGGGACTAGAAAAAATCACGAAAAAATTGAGGAGAGATATGCATGAACCGAAAATTGTTTACTTGGGAAATGTCTTTTTGAGACGGTTAGTGCATAACGCTCTTCAATTATGGTCAATTATTTTCTTGGTCGATTCCCGCAGCTCCAAAATAAACTGATTTCTCTTATATCATCGGTTTCATTTCGTCTATTGGTTTACTGGAACTATCAAAAATGTTGAATAACTCCATAAAATCAACTAAGCTTTTGGATCCATATCTTACATGCATTAATAATCGCAATTCGATTTTCTGCAAGTTGTAAGTTAATTGAAGCTAATAGTTGAATGAATCATACATTATTCAAAATGTTTGATGAATTCATTCTAAATTCAAACCGAAACCGTAAATTTTAGATATGTCGAGTAGAAATGGCATAGCTTTGACCATACTTAATTAAAGGAATTGCAATGAAAATATATTACCACTTCGTTGACCTTTGATAAACTCTGGAAAATTAATTTTTTAATTCATTTCACATATATGGCAAACATACCAGTTGGATCTAATTTGTTTTTGACCGATTCATGCAACATCTCTTACTCCAATAGTTTTGAAAAATAAATTTTTCGATTATAACTTTAATGTACATAAAGGGTTTAATCAGAGCTCCAGATGACGTCTGCAACTTCTACGACCTAGGTTTGTCAACAGTTAAGGGAAAATAAATAGTTAAATACAGAAAAGGGACGTGTTACATTGGCAAATTATAAGAAAAATGAAATACTTTTATCTCTTTTGAAGCTACGCAGGTCGAACGCAACTTTCATTTTCGAAGTGAATAGTCAATTGTGAGACTATTCGCACGCGAATGCAAATTGTATTAAAAATCTATTAAAAAGTATCGGTAATAGCATTATTGAAAGAAGAAGCTCATGTTTTTTTACAACAGGCCTCTCCTTATTTTTCCTTATTTTTATGAAAACCTCCTTACTCCGCCCTATTTTCTTAAAAAATCCTTATTTTCCTTATTTTTCGCAAATTTCACCGACAAAAAATTGAAAATTCATAACAAAAATCGTTGCGCGGCGTTTCCAAATTACTTTAGGACATGTTTTGCATTGTAAAGGTGATTATGGCCCGAAATTGCGAAAAACGTTGTATCTACCACGGTAGGTATGCCGGTATTTTTTCGCACTAGATGTCGATTGTCGACCCGAGGCGAAGCCGAGCTTGGTAGATAAATAACTATTATTATGCAACACAAAGAACTAATATAAAAGTGAAATGGGGGCGCATTGTCGTTCCAATATGATTGATTTACTAGACTTACCATATATTTTTGTGGTTTCCTTCGATAGTTAGCACCACCTAAAAGGTGGCACCTCTCGAGTAGAACTATTTTATTTACCATTAACATCACCTTTAAGAGCCATATCGCGAAAAAATTAGCACGTTGGTAGACAAAGGTTTTTTTTTAATGGAATGACTTATGGCTCATTTTATTTACCTTTCAATTCTAAAAGACATGTTTCACATTTTTTTTAATTGCTTATTTTCGGACTTATAGAGGTCAAAGTGAATGGTATTCCCGCAAAACGGTGGTTGCAAAACGGTTTTTTCGATATAACTGAAGCGAGGCAATGAATTAAATTGTTATTATTTTAGAAAGTGGGGCATTAATAGACACAAATTTTGGTTATGGTCACCGGTTAGTTCCGATTGATCTTAGGAAGTTATATTCGAAAATCCGGTCGATTTTCAATCGAATAAAGAGTTCTGCGAAACTTACTCATGACAAAAAAAAAGTGGATAATAACATCCTATGAAAATAAAACCCCATGACTGTTCCATTGCAAAATTCAGTAGGCACTATAATTTTAAATTACAATAAATGACTCAAGAAAGCTTTCACCAGGATTTCTTAGATAATAATCCGCTGAAAGTTTTTTGTAAAGATGTCTGATTGATTCCATCAGAAGGTGTCGGAAAAAATAGGGAAAAAGAATATGAATGTTATGCACCCCCGTGAAACAGTTCGAGCCTTAAACTTCTGCTAATCAAATTACTATGTGCAATCTTTAGTCTATAGTCTGTAAACTGCCCCCCTTTTGAAGGATACCATACGCACCCTATTCGGTTCGGCAAATATCAATTTTCGTTGCTCGAAGTCGAAGTCGGAGTTGACCTCCAAAATACTTTTCGAACAGACACTTTCAGTTCATGACCAATCGTTAAATTTATAAAATTTCGAAAGTTTTAAGTTGAAAAATGTGAACTTTTCTCCTGCTTTTTCCTTAATTTCAACAAACGATATCCTTATTTCTCCTTATTTTTGTGCTGAAACCTCCTTAATTCCTTAATAAGGAGTCCGAAATTAGATTGAGAGGCCTGCATGTAACATGACGAGCTCATCGAGGGGTAATCACTGATTTACTAGCTCAGTAAATCACGGTAAATCACGGTAAATCACAGTAAATCACAGTAAATCAAGTAAATCAAAAATGAAGTTTCTACTAAATTTGAATCTATTTACTTCAATTTGTATTAGTTCATGAAATTTATCCTATATGTTTACGGCCACGATACTTCGAAATGTAATCCAGTGACAATTAAAAATTTTTCAAAAAATTTTCACAAATTTTTTGTGATTTACCGTGATTTACTTGATTTACTGATTTACTAGTGATTACCCCCTTGGAGCTCATGCTTCCTTCCACAAATGCAGATAATTTACAAAGTTGTCTTGGAATTGTATACAATACAAAGTGTTTTTGTTTGTACACCAGCTGGTGATATTCAGCTGGTGCTCATTCTGCATATGAGAAACTTTTAGCAATTGTAAATGTCGTTGATAAATAATAGTACATTATTTACCAATAAGGCAAACGATGGAAATCTTCTTGTGTGAAATTTACCGATCGAAGCGTAGCCGACACATAGGAAGTACCATTTCCATCATCTGCCCCATTGCCAAGTAAGGTGTTTTAGTCAAACAAACTTGAGGTAAAGTATTGGCTCCGTAAAGTAAAGTTAACTTTACCTCACGCTTTTGAATAAAATCTTATTGAGGGATTCTTTTGAAAAACGGCCTACCGAAATCGGACGCATTTTCCAGTGGACTTTTTTATATGTACCTAGAAAGGACTTCGACCCTAGAACCCAAAACCACTTTCAAAAAAATTCTTCGAAGTTTGTGTGGCTGGTGAAAGGTGATCAAAAACCGAAAATTTACACTTTTCTTACCAAAATTTCTCCAGGTACACAAGCCGTACAGGGTCGTGTGGGGTGTCATTAGAAAGGTAATCACATGTACTATTGAGCCGAATAGAGACTCATTGGTTTTAAAATTAATCCACACTGAAATATGTGCAGTTGAAGTTTTCAACCGAAAACTTGCACTTTTCTTACCAATATTTCTCCAGTTACACGAGCCGTACATGGTGGTGTGGGGTATCATTTGAAAGGTAATTTTATGTGCTTTTGGGCCAAATAGGGTCTTATGGGGTTTGGATGCATATGCGATGAAATATGAGAAGTTGAAATATTTAAGTGCCCATATTTCATCGCATATGCATCCAAACCCCATAAGACCCTATTTGGCCCAAAAGCACATAAAATTACCTTTCAAATGATACCCCACACCACCATGTACGGCTCGTGTAACTGGAGAAATATTGGTAAGAAAAGTGCAAGTTTTCGGTAGAAAACTTCAACTGCACATATTTCAGTGTGGATTAATTTTAAAACCAATGAGTCTCTATTCGGCTCAATAGTACATGTGATTACCTTTCTAATGACACCCCACACGACCCTGTACGGCTCGTGTACCTGGAGAAATTTTTGTAAGAAAAGTGCAAATTTTCGGTTTTTGATCACCTTTCACCAGCCATAAAAGCTTCGAAGAATTTTTTTGAGAGTGGTTTTGGCTTCTAGGGTCGAAGTCCTTTCTAGGTACCTATAAAAAGTTCCACTAGAAAACACGCCCGATTTCGGTAGGCTGTTTTTCAAAAGAATCCCTCATTAAACACACGTGAATGTAAGTTGATAACACACAGCAGTACTCCTGGGTGTTCATTACTGTAGCGTAATAAAACAAATTTCTATTCATTTTTATTGTGATACAGAGTTAATTCCTAACAATTTCCTCAAAACCCAAGAACAGACTTATCACCAATCACCACCATCAGCTATTTTCTATCACAGAAAGAAGAGTTTTGCATATTTTTTAAACTCAACACACTCTGGACGTTCTACAGTTTCACCTCGATGCAGGTTTCCTATACCAATGCATGTCAATGATTTATTTGAAAAGAAGTTTTTGTTTTCGAAATAAAGAACGAAAAAGGAACACAAGCTAAACTCGAAAATGTCGAAATTAAGTTGTTCGAAACAACTTATTGCAGTTGAAAACACGAACATACCAATCCGTCTATTTTCTCGTACAGCAATCAATCCTTGTGTGTCAAGTATATTGAAATAAAAATTCAGGGAAAAACTTCACCTTAAATTTACCACTATGCATTGATGTCTGCACAATTATTTTCAAGCGAAAATCAACTAAACAAAATTGAATTACCAGTTTTTGAAACATTATAAATTGAAGCACAAATCCGTCTATGTTACAGGTTGAATTAAACGGTCGCCCCATATCAATTATATCCGAAGCACTGGGTGGAACAAATGTCGATAATTGTCCTCATGCATGTGTTGCACGTCCATGCGGACCATTAGCAAAATGTGTACCGCACTTGGAAAATTATGAATGCCAATGTAACCCAGCAAATGCACTGTGCAATAAAGCTGAAGAATTGTCATCCGAATCCATTTCAATGGTTAAACAAGTTAAATCAACCGAATCGATAAACCGTAAAGCATCAACGAACGGATTGATACCAGACATTACTACACCGCATTCGACAGTAACTTTATTGGATGGTAGAGTCGTGACACAAGAAACCATGTCACAAATCAAATATCGATCAGATAATCCATTCCAGTCATCGACTGAATCACCTTCCGGTGGTAATGTTGTCGACACACATTTGTTAACGAAAAACGACAACAACAACGATGATGGTGATGATGATGATGACGATTATTACGACGACGATTACAACGATGAATCCGATATCAGCAGCATTAACAAAAACCGTGCACACGTATCGTCGTTAACGAATGGCAATAGCTATAATCCAAACGAAAACGAGTTCCTAATTAACCAGGAGTACGCGACGGATTTACCAAATTCGTACAATGGCTTGGATCGGCTAAACAATGACGGCGATGAAACACAACATGCGTCTCATGTTGTGGGCAGATACATGTCCGTTGACAATGAACAATTGCTGAAAGAGGATCGTCAAGCTAATGAGGAAATATTGAAAAATAAACTCGCCATCAAAAACACTAAAAACAAGAAGCCAATTACGTATGAATTGGATCGGATATCATCAGCGGGAAGTAGTAGTGTGGGCGAATATATGACCGAAGCGCAAATCGATGACGAGACGAGCATTAATTTCTATTCCGAAGACGATGCGCTTACTACAAAAGAGCTGATTGATGATATGGAACGAATTATGAAAAATGGTGAGCATATACGTGCCGAGGAACGGCACCGGACGAAAAACGTGAAAAAATCGCACGGAGCATGTTTCACCGGCACCGATAGCTATTTCCATTACAATGACGCTGAGACAATGAGGGAAATTATTAGCTATAAAATCGATTTGAATTTGAGATTTAAAACACATTCGATGAACGGTTTGATTTTATGGACCGGAAGGCATAGTGCCTTGGAGGATGATGATTATTTATCATTGGGAATTGAGAATGGGTATGAATATTGAATTGGCGAACCGAATTCATGTTTTAATTTTTTCCATTTTCTTTCCCGTATCCGACATTATATACATTTCCAGCTACCTTCATATGCGATACAATTTAGGTTCGGGGGAAGTGAACATTGTGTATAATACGACCCGCGTTAGCGATGGTTTATGGCATCGAATACGAGCGTTACGGTAGGTCATTTATTTTCAAATATATATTCCGATTAATAAACTGCTAGGTACACGAATGCAATGCATCCACTTATCGGTTTGAATTGAATGCATAAATAGAGTGGATGTTAGAAAATGAATAGCGATGAATGGAAATTAATCAATCGGGACCAGTCCACTAAATATATTGATTGCGGCGATACGTGGATTTTAATTAACATCGAGAATTCATTCGTTTTCTTTACGATATCGTTTTTGTTTGGCCAGATTTTAATTAGTTTGTTTTACGGCCGATAAGAGTAGCTGAGTAACAGTAATGGAACGACGTACTACATTAGTGATCAGCGAGTTAAAAACGGGCAAGCGTACAATGTCTCTTTGTATTATCGTCAAAGGAAAAACTTCTTTTTGATCAAAGCATTTCAAGTTGATGCTTTAACATGACCAAGCAACGTGTGTTAAGCAACGACTACATTCAATTTTTAGCCCCGTACGAAGTACAAGGGGCTAATAGGATTACGATGCTGTGTGTAATTGATGGAATTCGAAGCAGACGGTAAGGGCAAAGTGTTTGCCTATGTTCATAAATAACGAATCCGCAATAAAAATGTTGTCCGTCCGTCCGTCTGTCCGTCCGTCTGTCCGTCCGTCTGTCCGTCCGTCCGTCTGTCCGTCCGTCCGACTGTCCGTCCGTCCGTCTGTCCGTCCGTCCGTCTGTCCGTCCGTCCGTCCGTCCGTCCGTCCGTCCGTCCGTCCGTCCGTCCGTCCGTCTGTCACGTCGATATCTTGAGTAAATCAAATCCGATTTCAAAAAATTTTTTTTCCCTGAAAGATAGTCGAAATAGTGAGGCTAAGTTCGAAGATGGGCAATTTTGGGTCGACCCCTCCCGAGCTGTGGCCCAATAAGTGCTTTACGGTTTTTCGAAGATATCTCCGGACAATTAAACGTTACACTTGTAAGTGATACGTCAAATAAAAGGTATTTACAATACCGATCGACAAAATAAAAGTTTATGGAAATCGGATGATCGACTCGTTAGTTAGACCGCTTGGTGTGAACTAGATACAGGGCGGCAAGCCGTTTTTGCTTGTAGGTTGGCCAAATTTGAACGTATTTAGATGGATTTTGCTTTATTAGATAGGTATTGACCGTACCAATCAGGGAAAAAAAAGTTTATGAAATTCGATTCACCGGAGCGTGAGCTAGGTCTCTTGGAGTGAGCTTATATGTGGCTACTCGGCCGTACAGTGAAGGTGGTGTTTTTTGTTAATATCGAGTCGAGTAAACTTTGACCGAATTTCAATTTTTAGCCCCGTACGAAGTACAAAGGGGCTTATAGGATTACGATGCCGTGTGTAATTGATGGAATTCGAAGCAGATGGTAAGGGCAAAGTGTTTGCCTATGTTTATAGATGACGAATCCGCAATAAAAATTTGGGCCGTCTGTCCGTCTGTCCGTCTGTCCGTCTGTCCGTCTGTCCGTCTGTCCGTCTGTCCGTCTGTCCGTCACGTCGATATCTTGAGTAAATCAAATCCGATTTCAAAAATTTTTTTCCTGAAAGATAGTCAAAATAGTGAGGCTAAGTTCGAAGATGGGCATATTCGGGTCGGCCCTTCGTGAGTTAGGGCCACCTAAGTGATTTAAGGTCTTTTGGTGATATTTATGGCAAAATAAACGATGGAAATGTAAATGACACGGCAAATGATAGGTATTGTCAATACCAATCCAGGAAAAAAAAGTTTTTTAAAATCGGGTGAGTGGACCGTGGGTTAGGGCCTTAGAAGTGAAAAGCTACTAGGGCCCTATGTGTATTTTACATAGAACTCAAGTAAATTTCATCCGTTTTTCGTAATTTTTGTTTCATTTGAAAGATAATCGAACACCGAATAGAATGCTGTTGAAAAAAAAATTAAATTTGGGTCCTTGGACTAAGGCCGCTACTAGGGCCCTATGTGTATTTTACATAGAACTCGAGTAAATTTCATCCGTTTTTCGTAATTTTTGTTTCATTTGGAAGGTAATCAAAGGCCGAATAGAATGTTGTTGAAAAAAAATTAAATTTGGGTCCTCGGACTAAGGCCGCTACTAGGGCCCTATGTGTATTTTACATATAACTCGAGCAAATTTCATCCGTTTTTCGTAATTTTTGTTTCATTTGAAAGGTAATCAAAGGCCGAATAGAATGCTGTTGAAAAAAAATTAAATTTGGGTCCTCGGACTAAGGCCGCTACTAGGGCCCTATGTGTATTTTACATATAACTCGAGCAAATTTCATCCGTTTTTCGTATTTTTTGTTTCATTTGGAAGGTAATCAAAGGCCGAATAGAATGTAGTTGAAAAAAAAATTTGGATCCTCGGACTGAGGCCGATACTAGGCCCTATGTGTATTTATATTCAATAAATTAAAATTTTAGGGCTATTTGAAATTTTTGTTTTATTTGAAAGGAACGTCGTACGGGGCTTCGTAATTGCGCTATGCGCAATTTCTAAGATGTACACATTACATAATAATTTTACTTTAACTACTTTAACCGGCGCATAGGCTTACGGTCAAAGTAGGGTGACAGACGCACTAGGGTCACGTACGCAATAGATATACGGGTTTGTACGGGGCTCAGTCGCAGCAAACGCTCCGACTGTTCTGATGGCTCGTTTTTTGTTTGAAAGGTACTAACGAATGTAAAGCAGCCGTACTACTTTCCACCTCCTAACAAAATGGCCGTCTGCCGCCATTTTGGATTTTTGTAAAAACAATAGAAATCGGTGAAAATGATACTTACAAAGTTACTGATCAGTGGGAAGTGGTTGGTTATGTGTGTGGGGTGTTTCAAGCATCCCAAATATGGATATCTATTTATAAATATATACAGCTATATTGAGCTATATAACGGTGTAGATAGTTCTTTTGAGCTATATAGTAGCATATTTATTCGTAAATTGTTTATTTATAGGTAAATATAGGTTAGTGTTGCAAAAAATTTTAAGTTTGGGTTACAGTTGAAAGGAACGTCGTACGGGGCTTCGTTTTTAAGACGTGCACATTTCATAAGAATTTTAGGTTAGTAGGTTTAAGGTAAGAGTAGGGCGAGCGACGAACTAGGGTCGCGTACGCAATAGATGTACGGGTTCGTACGGGGCTCAGTCGCAGCGAACGCTCCGACTGTTCTGACGGCTCGTTTTTACGTCGGCTTTCCTGAAGTCGATCGAATCCAACCCCGTTTTTTTTGTCGTCCCGGTATTCAGAAACGTATTCGGATCGGGTTTTACAAAATAAGAACGGGCACCCCAAAAGTCGCACATCCGATATTTGATAAAACTATTTTTCACGGGGCTGTATTGGCTAACTTTAGAGTACGTTACCATTCAAGTAGTTTCTACGAGGCGTGCTCGTATAACGAGTACTTACGCGAGTATTATTACACACAGATTGTTGATGTGTTTTATCGCATACGTTTTGTATCTATTGCTAGAGAACATGATTTCACATTATACTAGAGTCGGTGAAGAATTTGCAATTACACGTAACGACAACCAATTTTAACATAGAATTTGCTGCAGCTGATTTTCAGCTGGTTCACTCATACAAACAAAACTGCTTATACGTGTTGCTAATTCTGCATACGAATAACATTTACCGAGTGAAAATATTACAACGATTGTGCAAGCACTGAGTACTCTTATGTATGTATATTCCATCATATTTCGTTTTTAAAATCTGATTCGCTTATGTTCATCAATTATTTATTGCCAAATTAATTTCGGTATCAATTCGATACCATCATCGGTGGCTGACCGTTAACATAAACTCAAACACTTCTAACACTTCATCTGCCGTTACAATAAATATCTAGAGATATAAGTTTGCTCGCAAATTGATGACCACAATCGGTTTTCTCTAGTAATACGTACAAATAGGTATTAAAGGTGTCGTTGCAAAGCTAAACCAATCTTCCCTCAATCAAGCTAATAATGTACGTATTAGTACCCAGATGCACATAAAATGGAGAACATTCCATACAAATCGATCACTTTCAATTTGAATAACAATGTTTCGAACAACTCCCATAAATCTAAAATAGTGACGTTGGTAACGGTCGTTTGGAAGTCCATTGATTCAATATACAAAAAGAAATTTTACGTTTTACGCACAGATAATTCCAGTACAAATTTATAGTCATCGAAATTGTGTTAATCTTAAAGAACCTGCCAGTGTACAATTTCAACTGGTTCATTGAATGTACAATTTGCTGAACATAAAGTGTGTTGTGTTCGCATGAATGACGATGCTTTATTTCTCTTCCGTTAGAAGCCTACAAGAAGGAACGTTAGAGGTGGATGGTGGGCGGACTGTAGTCAAGAGATCACCAGGAAAGTTACGACAATTAAACACTGATACTGGATTATATGTCGGTAAGTCAGCAACGACGAACGAATGGGGTAAAGCTACCAAATACGAGTTTCTGCTCGAACGAAATCGAGAAAACTCAAGAAAATCATGAAATTTTCCAAAACTTTGAGATAATTAAGAAAATTCGGTAAAATCTCAAAATTTTATCAAATTTTTTTTTAGTTTCTCGCATTTTTAATGGTTTGGTGGTGAAAATCCAGAAAATTTGAAAGGAATTCCCAAATTTTCTTAATTTGAAAAAAATCACGAAAATTGGAAAAATTGAAGAGAATTTTAAAAAATCAGGAAAGCTTTTCGGCGCCAGAAAAAAGACCTAGGACCGGCGTCCGAAATGGTCCTGGTCCTTTTGTCAAAGAAAGGATCCGTGCGCCTTCAGATTTTTCGGAATGGAGTCGGTATTAGGATTCCCCCAAAAAGTGCCACGGAAAATGCATCAACTTTGAAGCCATTTTCTCTGGCCATTTCCAATTTATTTTTTATAAAATCATTTCGAATGCTACATTCAAGTACTTCTGATCTGATTACGGCCTATCCGGTCTATCGGCCATGATCCATGTTCAGGAGCCTTAGATATGACCTGAGACAGTCTCTTTGATTTCTGTTCAAGGATTATGGAAAATCCGATATATGTTTGGGATAATTGCAACTTTACGAAAGCTTTTTCATCTCATATGATTTTTTCGTGAAATTATTGTTGTGACTGTTTACAGGGAAATTCATCCAAAATAATGTCAAATTCTACTTGATCTTTGTTCGAGACACTGGACATTTCTGGCCATTTTTTCATCTAATTTTTAGACTTGTAGTACAAACTTGTTAAAAGTTCAAACTTTGAAGTCACCAGAGATCAGTTCGAAAAATTAAGTGGCTTCTTCATGATCCACTGTCTTCCCTATTATAGCCCGGGTGAAAATTAAGGTCTCAGTGAGACTGTAAAATGAGCATGATCAACGGTCTCATTTCAGTCTCATTACGTTTTCAGTTTCATTTCATTCTCAATATTTTATTTCTTTGATGATTGTTGAACTTTGGCTTTATGAGATTTTTGAGACCGACCGAGTGGTCTTCCTTGGATTATTTTCGTTGGACTTGAGGAGACTGACCGAGTGGTCTCGTTTTGAATATTTTACGAGAATGTAAGAGACCGACCGAGTGGTCTTTATTGGATTATTTTCGTTGGACTTGAGGAGACTGACCGAGAAGTCTCGTTTTGAATATTTTACGAGAATGTAAGAGACCGACCGAGTGGTCTTTATTGGATTATTTTCGTTGGACTTGAGGAGACTGACCGAGAAGTCTCGTTTATGAACATTTTACGAGAATGTAAGAGACCGAACGACTGAAAGAGTCTCAAAAATATTTTGAGTCTCACACATAGTCCAATCTAAAAAAGAGACCACTCGGTCGGTCTCGTAAAATACAGAAGAAGAGACTACTCGGACAGTCTCGTAAAATACAGGAGAAGAGACCACTCGGTCAGTCTCGTAAAATACAGGAGAAGAGACCACTCGGTCAGTCTCGTAAAATACAGAAGAAGATACCACTCGGTCGGTCTCGTAAAATACAGGAGAAGAGACCACTCGGTCAGTCTCGTAAAATAAAGAAGAAGATACCACTCGGTCAGTCTCGTAAAATACAGGAGAAGATACCACTCGGTCAGTCTCGTAAAATACAGAAGAAGAGACCACTCGGTTGGTCTCGTAAAATACAGAAGAAGATACCACTCGGTCGGTCTCCTAAAATACAGGAGAAGAGACCAGTCGGTCAGTCTCGTAAAATAAAGAAGAAGAGTCCACTCGGTCGGTCTCGTAAAATACAGGAGAAGAGACCACTCGGTCGGTCTCGTAAAATACAGGAGAAGAGACCACTCGGTCAGTCTCGTAAAATACAGAAGAAGAGACCACTCAGTCAGTCTCATACAGTCTATTAAAACATTTAAAACGAGACTTCTCATCGGTTTCGCAATCATCATCATCATCAATTCATCAGTATATGAGAAGAAACCAGTCTCAAAGGTTCGAAAAGAGACGTCTCACCTCGATACAAAAAAAAACGGTCTCAAAAGGGGTCTCACATTCACTTTTTTTACCCGGGAGTGCAGATAATTCTGACGATTTTTCTGGTTTAATAAGTCATACTTTCCAGAAGAAATTTTTCAAAAGGATATTGTATTTTCGGAGATATTCGAATTTGGAGGTTTCTATATAAATGGCTTTTCCGGCCGGAAAAACAAATTTCCCTTTTATGGGAAACAATTTTGTTTCACAACTTTTTGTGGGACATACAAGTACCTGGACTAAAATGATAAGAACAAAAATCCATTCATTTTTCCAAAGATAGTGCCTGCCATGTACTTTGTGTGAGGAAGTTACTTATAAATTTCAAATCTTACGTTATTAGTGAAAATTGCAACCTCACCTCTAGAGGACGATACATGAGTGGCTCGTATTTGGTGTTTTTACCCTAAGGATGTTTTTTTCAGTGTAAAATCGAAATTAATTAACAAAAAACTGTTATGTCAAAGGTGGAATGCCAGAGGTTATGTTCTACACAAGACGAAGGTATTTATCGGGAATCGTAGGATGCATATCAGAAATAGTTCTAACTGGAGAATTAAGACTAAGCCTTAACCCCGAAAAACTTGGTACTGCGCACAACGTTGAACCCGGTATTTTTTGAAAATGTCCGTTGCTACTACACATTTAATTTAAAAAAAAATGAAAAATTGAACATCAAAAGAAGTAATTAATTTTGAGAAATTTTTGTTGTTTTGTTTCTTTTGATACGAAAATTGTAATTAAAATTTAGCACAGAGAAATGAATTAAACTAGAAAAACTGGAAACGGTTGGACTCTATCGACTGTCACATCAATGATTTCTAAATTAGACTAATTGTTTTGATTTTTAGAGAAAAATAGAAATTAAAAACCAAAATTTTTTGAGAATGTAGAAGATGATATGTCGGAAAACATCAATTAAAATTATCCAGTCAATTGATCAATTCGCTAAAATCCAGATACCTGAAAGACGAGAAACGGTGAAACGATAAAACAACTAAAATCCAAAAGTGAGAAGACGAACAAAGATAAATTAGTAAAAAAAAACTTAATTCGAAATGTTCATATCAAATGCATGGCAATAAGACAAAAGAATACTTGAAACTCCCATCAGCAAGTAGAGGTGAATGAAAATAAAAATATCAAGTGAGTGCAGCGGATGAATCATTATTACATCCTTTTCCCTCAACGGGAGGGTGTTCATTCGTCGCGAAAATACTTAGTAAATATTTAAGCATTTTGCTACTTCATTTGTCGTGTCGTCGACTGAAAGACAGGCAAAATAAATGAGAAGAGTGCAAATACAGTTCTTGCCACATTTTATTCAACGAAAAATTGCATAAAGCTTCGCTGTGTTCGTATGCTGGTCGCACTGATGATAATCTCGGATTAGATTCAGAATCACCACAGATTGCACCACTTTTCTTGAGCGGATTAAAGTTTTCATTTTAACTTACAATTATTGCAAATTTCGTGTTTGTGGACGAACCTGGACCGTTAATTCGAGATTTCTATCGGTATCTTGAAAAGTTTCCTCGAACTAACTGTTCGAAATCACTTCATCGACAATTTGTTACAAATCTACCACATCCGCTTTTCTTTCAAAATTATATCCAGAATCGATGCAAAAGTTTCCCAATACTTCTTTTTTTTTCTAGTATCAAAAGCCTCCCCGAGGTGGTTCGTATATATCAATGGAAATTTCTGACGAGAAAATAAGCAAAATGTAAAAGCACCACACCAGTTCGCAAATGCACTTTTGTCGATATTTTTGCTGTGTGTACAGAACACTTCTATTCGTTGGGAATAACTTTTGTTACCAAATGCCATTATTAAGAAGTGTAAACACACACAATGTGTTACGTGCAATGCGTTTAGATGAATGATTAGGAAATAAATTCAATAGCAAAAAAAGAGAGAAGAAAATGTTACAACAAACACACAAAAAAAATGTAAAATGTATACTGATTCATGTCGAAAATGTCCGTTTATTTTTCAAGTGCAAACGTTGGCTTTGAGTGTAAAACTATCCCCTTTTTAACGGAAATTTGTCAAGAAACATAAATTTGTTATATAAATCTGAATTCGGAGAAGTTACGGTGTATAGGTTCTGTTAGCGATTGAATGGTGAACCGTAGCTTCAAATCCAACTAAATCAAATTTAAAGATAAATTTTATAAAAGAAGAAAATTATCGGAATTATTTTGCAAAAATTTAATAAAATAAATCGAGACCCCGTGCACTGTATACATATCAGTCCCACATATAAGACTACCGTCTGAAAACGTTGCCATTATATTACACTAATCACGGCTTATTTTGAAGAATTTTTAGAATTTGTTTCGAGAAAATCGGCAGTAAAATTCGTGAAAATTTGAGAAAATGCTTTCTCAACAATAGATCCTGCTCGATACGTGAAACACATTTGTTCTGCGACTTCGACATTCTAAAGCGCTCTAACGATTATAAGCCGATTAAATTTCTCAGCTGTGACTTGATAGCAAATTATTTTCGAAAGGGAGATTAAATGACAAATGAAATTTGAGCACAAAATGTTTAATGAAAAGCTTGGTAGCCTGAACGTTGGGTAACGGTTTTGTTGGTTCAATGTCTTTCCTTTTTCTTTTCAAATCAAATTTTCTAAAATTATGTTTTAAGAATCTCGGAAATGTCTGTCATATCGGAAAAGTCATCACCAACTTCAAACGAAATGCCGTACTTTAACCTGTCACAGTTTTACTATCTGATCTATTACTTCATTTGATTTAAGATTTTCAGAAATTGATGTCAGAAATCTTTTACTTCATATGTTTTGAACAATGAACATGCCTTTTGCCATATAAGACATCGTTAGTCAGAGCTTGTTGTTTATTTTTGCTGTCGCTGTCGACAACAGATGACAGTCGTCTGTAACGTAACAGGTTAAAATATCTCAGCGGAGTCCCAGCTGATTTTGACGTCCGAAAGCTCGTTGAACTCGTATGGATACTCTCAGCATAATTGAGAGTAAGAGAAAAGTAGAATAACGCACTGAAGAGTTCATTCGAACAAAGGGTGGTAGTTAAATAGTTGCTGCTATGTTCCTTAGACACTGAATTTTAAAATTTTTTGTTGTGTGTACTTGCGTCACGGCCCCTTTCTGACGTGGAGCAACGATAATTAGGTTCCAAACAAAATTTTTTTTTATTTTTCTTCGGTGCAGAACATTATTATAAGATACTTTGCTTCGTATTATATGCCAAAAAAATGTTTAATTTTTTTTATAGAACACTTTGAACACGCAAAAATCATGAAAATTCGAATCGGAATACACTCCGGAGTGTATTTCGTTTCGTCAATTCGTTTTTTTCGTTATTTTTTGGGTTTTCAAAGTGTTCTATAAAAAAAATTAAACATTTTTTTGGCATATAATACGAAGCAAAGTATCTTATAATAATGTTCTGCATCGAAGAAAAATAAAAAAAAATTTTGTTTGGAACCTAAGTAAAGATATATAGAACGTGGCTTTGGTGTTGTCGAAACTTTTGCCGAGGTCCAATTATCCAATTTGAAATACGAAAATGTCAAGTCTAGTTTCAGGTCATACTCAGGTCATGTACTTGAGGCCGAAAAATGAAAGAAAATTTTTACTTTTTGTCACAGAGTTGAAAAATAGTTATTTTCGCAACAAGTGACGAAAAGTATGGCTTTTATTGCGAAAAACGTTGTATACAACTCGATGATAAATGCTTTTTTAGGCACTAGATGTGTAGATTGTCACTCGCGGCCGTAGGTTGTATAAATAACTGTTTCCTAACTTGTTGAAATATCGTGTATTTTGACGTCAGTTAAGAAAAACGTTGTTGAAAGACTTTTTTACAGTTTGTTCAAAAATGAAATGCACAGTTTTTAGTATTTCGAGACATTTCAAAATTTCAATCTGTCAGATAGTAAAGGATGCGTTTAATTAACCGGCGCATTAACAGATTTGAAATTTGAATGGTTTTTTCCACAGCTACAGATTTTTGCATGTTAAGTTTCTTACATTTTTTGCAGATAGCATTTTAATAGTAGGAAACTTAGATTTCGTAGGAAGAATTCGCGGACGGAAAAATGTAAATTTATTTTTAGTCTGAGCATTGTTCTACATCTATAATTTCTCTTAGATCGTGTCTTTATTCAAAGAAATCGATGGTGCTGTACAGCGGCTAACTCTTCAACTTCAATTAGCAGCAAAAAATCATCACGGAAAAAAATTGAATTATTCGAAGCAAATTTAATGTTGAAAATTTGGTTCGAATATTTAAATATTTGTCACAAATATTTCAAATATTTATGAGAAATAAATTCAAAATTATTTGTGACAAATATTTTAAATTATTTGTCACAATTTTTTAAAAATATTTATGACAAATAATTTTGAATTTATTTTTAATACAGTGAACGACATCTCAAATGTCTCACTGTCAAATTTTTCTGAGAATTTTATTGTGTCATTGCAAATTCACAATGACATTCTCTGAAAAAAATGACAGTGAGACATTTGAGATGTCGTTCACTGTAAATAATTTAAATATTTGTTGCAAATTTATAAAATATGTGTCACAAATAGATTAAATATTTGTCACAATAAATTTGGAATTTATTTGTCACAAATATTTAAAATATTTATAACAAATAATTTAAAATTATTTTATATTTTATATATTTGTCACAAATAAATTGCGAATTTATTTGTTACAAATATTTACATATTTGTGCCAAATATTTATATATTTGTAGAAAATAATTGTTGACAAATTTTTTTTCCCTGATGCTTATTCGGGTTTCCAATATCGTCACTCCAAGTGCTGATAAAACTTCTTGTAAAAAATTTGCTAAATGTATGAAGTAGACGGTCTTTCTACAGATTTGAGGATTCAAAGACCATCGATTTGTTTGAATAGAAACACGATCTAAGAGAAATCATACACGGAAAAAAAAGATTTGGAAAGAATTGTTTGCTAGAAATATATTTATAGTTGTGACAAATATATTTATATTTGTCACAAAATTTCAGGTAATTTGCTTGTCACAATTATATTTAATTATTTGTGTCAAATTATTTCAAAATATATTCGTTACAAATATATAAATATTTGTAGCAAATATGTAAATATTTGTTACAAATATATTTAATTATTTATGACGAATAATTAAAAAAATATTTGTGGCAAATAATTAAATATATTTCGGACAAATAATTATATATTTGTAACGAATATAGTTAATTATTTGCTACAAATGTTTATCTAATATATTCGCCACAAATATGTATATATTCGATACCAATTTTTTACATTAAATTGGTATTGAATATTTCTTTTTTTTCCGTGTAGATGTAGAACAATACTCAGACTCAAAATAAATTTACATTTTTCCGTCCGCGAATTCTTCCTACGAAATCTAAGTTTCCTACTATTAAAATGCTATCTGCAAAAAATGTAAGAAACTTAACATGCAAAATATGTAGCTGTGGAAAAAATCATTCAAATTTCAAATCTTTTAATGCGCCAGGTAATTAAACGCATCCTTTACTATCTGACAGATTGCAATTTTGAAATGTCTCGAAATACTAAAAACTGTGCATTTCATTTTTGAACAAACTGTAGCGTAATTTAGGAAAAGAAGTTTCTTCGTATTGGATAGTGTAATAAAATGGCAGAGATTTCAAACAGTGGCTGATTATACAGACACTCGGGGTCTAAAAACAATCTATATTTCAAAGGATTTCGTAAAAAAACTAAAATTCCTCACGCAAATTTAGAAATCGTCGTTTAAATAAATTTAAATTAAAAAAAAAAACTAAAAAACACGAAAAAATGAAAAATTTGTAAATATTAATTAATGATAAATAGACTGTGTACTTTTGCATTTAGAGAGTCTTTTATAGAATTTGTAAATAAATTATGAAAGAAAGAAAGAAGAAGAAAAAAAAATTATGAAAAATTATTAAACAAAAGACAAACAAACAAACTGCTTTATTTATATAAATGTCCGATGGAAATTGTTGTTTTCTACACTAAAAAAAGGCAAAAAATATAAAAAAAAAATTATAAACTTATACGTAGGATGTACTTATAATATACTACTTACATCATGTGTAAAGAAACAAAACAAAACAAAACAAAAAAATGGTTTGCGCACTATACAAATGCATAACACTTATAATCATCTTCTATGAAAAAAGAAAAACGAAAAGCTTCATCCTATAAATCATAATTTCAATATTTTATTTCACTCGTGTGACTTATTAAATAGAAGTGGTGTACGTATGAAAAAGTGTGGAGAATTGTTTTTCATTTTTGTCATCAAATTTTATAGGCGACGTTCTTGTATATGATTTCATGCCATCTGTATCAACGTTATGTTCTCGCTGCTACATACTCGATTTTACCGATTCATCAAATTCGGAGTAGGAAACTGCAGATATACTACAGAATCTTTATGTTATGTACACTCGGCAAACTTCACTGGAGTGCAGAATTTACGACAGCTGGTCTTTTACCAGTTGTTCTAGTACTCATGCTATTGTTCATATCAATAAGATACTTGCTGGTTTTCTAACTTACACGGTTGTGTGAGAGTGTATAAACCAGCTATTGCACTGATGTAAACAACAGCATGAGCACCAGCTGTTGCAAATTCTGCACTCCGGTTAAATTTACCTAGTTTACCCAATTTCAACAACGAAATTCTTACAATCGTTTGATTTCTTATCATATTCTTGTTGAAAGAAAAATGCGGCCGCTCACAGTCCAAATACTTTGTCTATCATTTTTCCTATTTAGAAAAGACTTTTTGCTGAGAAAATAGTTGAAATTCTGCGTCTCTAACCAAAATTAAGTACGGCGTCTCACAGATGCAAGTAACGGATAGTAGTTCTTTTGTGATGCGGCCGCCCACCTTCTTATTAATATTTTACGGCTACTCACACATTTCCTTCATCAAGAAAACACTGTCATCAAATTTGTATAAAAATTTTTAGAGTTACGATACTCTGTTATGGGGCCGACGTATCAATGCTGGCTGCAGGCAGCTTTACATACAATTCCTCTGTTCTTTACCCGCAAGGAGACCATTTCGGCCTTCACAAGGTTTTCAAGTAAAAATTCCACGACATGCGATGTGGTATCGGATTTCTAAGAACTCGAAGAGCAGGGACTGTCGTCTGCAGAAAATGTGACCTCATTCAAAAAAGATAGTCTTTCCATTGATAGGTCTGTCCACTACTAAAGGTCCTTGAAAGGCGCTAATTTTATTATTGTTGTCAATCAATTTGAATTAATGAAACATATCAACAAGATCATTTTCTGTACCGATTTCTTTGCGTTCAATTATATACTCTTATATACGTCCAATAAAAATATTTATTTTTTAGCAAACAGCAGATAAAACAAAACCAAAAAAAAAACGAATTTAATTTTTGTAATAACATGCAGTTTGCAATAACAAACAAAAATGAAAAATTACGTCGTTTTAGTAAGAGTGTAAAAAAGAAACGAAAATTGAAGAAACAGAAACCAAAGATTCAAAAACATAAAAAAAATGTGTTTTCATATTAAGTAAAATTATAATCACAGAGTGTGTGATAGAACAGACTAATAAAAAAAATTATAAAAAATCGATATTACCGTCTGATGTCTTTATTATTCAAAATGAACTGAAATATATGCGTCTGAAACAGAACAGAAAGGATAAAAAATCGACCATAGAGATCAGCTTGCTGGAATAATAGATTGTGTGGATTTGACGTTACTTTAAGACTCTAATCTGAAAGGTTTTCTAATAACTTCACAGTAAACGTCATTAAAATTTAGACATGAATTGGTTTCAGATGTTTTTCAGCTCGTCCACTCAAACAAACCAAACCGTTCATACGTATAGAGCACTTTCATTTGCAGTGGAACAGAAAAACGAAACTATAGAATAGGTATGGTCGAATGTTCGCCCGTGCACATAGAGGAAAAATAATTATGATTGCGTTTAAGATGAATGCGTTGATTGGCCATACCTACCTAGTCTCTAGTTTCATTGCTGTTAAACATCTGAAACAAGTTCACGTCTAAACTTGACTAATTTTTGGGCTGCACGAAATTCCTATTTAACAAGGCATCAGAACAGTCGGAGCGTTTGCTGCGACTTAGCCCCGTACAACCCGTAATCCTATTTCGTCCGCAACCATAATACGTCCGTAGCCCTAATAAGCCCGGAACCCTAATACGTCTACAACCCTCTAATGCGTCTGTTACCAAAATGCAAGTCAAGTTGGGAATTGTCAAATTTACTGAAAGTGTTCATTTTTAAAATTGCGCATAGCGCAATTACGAAAGCCCGTACGAAGTACCTCTCAAATAAAACCAACCATTTAAGACATTATTTTAGAAACCCAAAATTTTATGCCAACTTTCCATTGGGTATTCAATTACCTCTCAAATGAAACAAAAACTAGCAAAATCGGTTGAGATTTACTCGATTTATGTGCAAAAAGCACTTAGGGCCGAGTAGCGGCCTTAGTGCAAGGGCCCAAATTTGAAACTTTTTTTTGCCATCATTCTATTCGGCATTCAATTATCTCTCAAATGAAACAAAAACTAGCAAAATCGGATGAGATTTACTCGATTTCTGTGCAAAAAACACTTAGGGCCGAGTAGCGGCCTTAGTCCAAGGGCCCAAATTTGAAACTTTTTTCGCCACGTTCTTTTCGGTATTCAATTACCTTCCATAAAAAACTAAATCTAGCAAAATCGGATGAGATTTACTCGATTTATGTGCAAAAAACACTTAGGGCCGAGTAACGACCTTTGAGCCCTCCCAACAAGCCCACGTTACATCTTACCCAAAAACAATGTTCAGCAACTTTGTTCTACTCGTCAATACCTTTCATTTGATATATCACAAGCAGCTATTGCGTGCGTATTTCGGTAGATATCGTCGAAAGACTGAAAAACACCTATAGGGCCCTAGCTCTGGAGGGGCCGACCCTACCATGCCCATTTTCGAACTTGACCTTACTTTTGTCGATACCAATCGGGGAAAAAAAGAATTTTGAAAAAAGGTTGTGATTTACTCAAGCTAGAGGGGTCACGGACGGACGGACGGACGGACGGACATTTTTTTTATTGCGTATTCGTCATCTATGAACATAACCAAATGCTTTGCCCTTACTGTCTACTTCCAATTCGACGTGTTACAAACGGCATATTAATCTTATAAGCCCCCAGTACTTCGTACGGGGCTAAAAAGGAATGTCAGCCTAGAACGCTAGGTTAGGAATCTCGCGCCCATACATTTTTTTTAATCTTCGTAATTTTGCAAATTGAAGCGAACTGTGTGTGAAAGTTTTAGAAATATGTGCGAACTCCAACAAAAGTTGTTTTTTGTTGAGAGAGAGAGAGAGAGAGAGAGAGAGAGAGAGAGAGAGTAAAAGTTGCAAAAGGTAGCGAGAACGATGTAGAATGCTTTCCGAGAAACTAACGCTTTATGTTAAAAGGAAAATTTCCTATTTTTGTTCGAGTTCGCTCCCATTTCCAATTTTTACTTTTCCGGACTTTTTTTTGTCGAATCCGCTTCCATTTCCAAAATTACAAAGATTTGCAAGAAATGTGGGCGCGAAATTCGTACCCTAGAGTAGGAATTAAGGCTCGGAACAGGTCAGGTCAGGTCATGAGAAAAAATACCTGAGGGAATCAGGTCAGGTTCAGGTAATTTCCAAACCTACATGACCTGAACCTGACCTAATATGAAAAATACCTGATCTGACCTGATCTGACCTGAATGTGATAAAAGAAAAATTTGAATATTATGGGCGTTTTCAGCTTAGATCTGAGTCAGGAAGCATTGTTTTGAAGAGAATACCAAACGATCTGATTAGCCAATATATTGTTATTGTTTTCTTCGTGATTTATTGAAGAAATAAGTCGAACATTTTAAACGGTAGAAATCATAAATATAAAAAACAATAATTCAGTATTTTCGGAAGAGGAACAAAATTTTAGAGTGCTCACCCCTTTGCAAATTTCTAGCCTACATTTCTGCGCAAAAATATTCGTTTTTTGATGATTTCTCTGAAGCGAAATCTTTTTTTGAAAAAGTAAAACTATTAAAGCATGCAAAAATGTGTTACTTTTAAAGGAAAAATTGGTTTGTGGTTGATAACTTATCCCACTTGGCGAAACCTTTGCAAAATGTGTAAATTAGACATTTTTCAAAGGTTTCTCCAAGTGGGATAAGTTATCATCCACAAACCAATTTTTCCCTTAAAAGTAACACATTTTTGCATGCTTTAATAGTTTTACTTTTTCAAAAAAAGATTTCGCTTCAGAGAAATCATCAAAAAACGAATATTTTTGCGCAGAAATGTAGGCTAGAAATTTGCCAAGGGGTGATCGCTCTTAAGGTTTGTACAACGATTTAACGCACATAACCGCGTGTTTAGTTTTGTGTGTGAGAGAGCATCTGGTGGGTGTAATAACGTCAACAGCTCCAAACAGTTCAACACAGGCCGATCCGGACTGAACCGCGAAAAAATCACGGGCTATACTCGGCAAACAAGGAAAAGTTCCAGAATAGGAATTCCAGTAGTCCAAAACATTAATGTCGTTGATCTTCAAGGATACTTTACATGACGCTTGTCAGGACAAAACAATAGTTCAACAAAACAATGAAATATTGAGGCATATAATTTGACTGTAAAAATAAATCATTTAGGTGGGGGTGGGATGTATTGTAGTAATTGTGTAGACTTGCCTCTTAAAAGTACCCGAAATCAACATTAGGCTCGTGTTTAAAATAGCCTTCATTGCTTGACTGTTTTTCAAAATGTTTTTTTTTCGTTTTTATACTTAGCAGAATAGAACTTTTATATAATTTTGACATAATTTATAAAATTATCAGAAATGAAAAAAAATTAAAAAAAAATTCAGGTCAGGTCAGGTTTTTTCAGGTCAGGTTTTTTCAGGTCAGGTCGAAACAGGTTAAAGATCACTTCAGGTCAGGTCAGGTCAGGTAATTAAATTTCAGGTCAGGTCAGGTTAACAGATAATTCAGGTCAGGTTTCAGGTTGACCTGACCTGTTCCGAGCCTTAGTAGGAATCTCGCTCTGCACGAGACTCATCGATACCGATAAAACAGCTGAAGAACGGGTGCAGCGAAAGTACACTAGAATGTTTTTCTATAAATTCAATTTGCCTAAACCTGATTATACTAGACGCCTACAACATTTGAAAATGATGTCACTGAAGGGAAGACGATTGATAAATGATGAAATCGTTCTTTATAAAATCATTCACCGCCACACGACCTTGAACCAGTTGATTACGTATCACGATCATGGCAGACTGACGAGAAGGAATCTTGGGATGAATAGACCGATTTTTTACACAACGACGTATTCAAGTAATGCCGAACAGAATCAGCCGCTAAATAGAATGCAAGATCATAACGACAAGTACTTTTCCGGTTGTGACATTTTTGATGATTCATTTCGGTCGTTCAAGAATTCGGTCATGAGCATTGGAATGAATACCATGACTGGAATGGAAAATGGATATGAGATTTGAATTTTCTTTAAAGATTTCTGTTTAAGATTTGTAAATGATTGATATGTTATTGGGTCGAAAGGCCTGTTTATTGATCAATAAACGAATTAATAAGTCCCAACAAAAATCTCTTCGAGAAAAGTGTGACGCAGTCTTTGAAGTACAATTTCTAAAATGAATGATATCGCTAGAGTTGACGCTTTCAGCTTCGTTACGCAAAAATTTAATTTTACACCCAATTAGTTCAAACAAGCTGGCTTAGTTTTTCTCATCATCTTTGGTAAAATTTTGGTTGTTTCCAGTCAAATTTTTTTTTTGGTAAAAATTATTTGGCAGATGATGAGAAAAACTATAAGCCAGCTTGTTTGAACTAAAATTACAGTACAATATTACAGTTTATAACAGAAATTCGGAAATTTGACGAAATTCGAAAATTTGACGAAGAAAGTAATTCTCTATCTGCCACCATTCAAGAAATATCTACAAAACCCCAATTGACTCACCCATTTCCAACTTTCGACATTTTTCACATATGCCCCTATGTTCTACTCGTAAAACTCTGAGACTTTGCCGAAGAAAGTAACTCTCTATCTGTCACCATTCAAGAAATACCTCTAAATATCATTCATTTTAGAAATTGTACATCAAAGACTGCATCACACTTTTCTCGAAGAGATTTTTGTTGGGATATCAGTCGTTTTAGAAGTTTTAGAACACTGCTTTTTATAACAGTTTATAACAGAAATTCAGAAATTTGACGAAAATCGAAAATTTGACGAAATTCGAAAATTTGACGAAAATCGAAAATTTGACAAAAATCGAAAATTGGACGAAATTCGAAAATTTGACGAAATTCGAAAATTTGACGAAATTCGAAAATTTAACGAAATTCGAAAATTTGACGAAAATCGAAAATTGGACGAAATTCGAAAATTTCACGAAATTCGGAAATTTGACGAAAATCGAAAATTTGACGAAATTCAAAAATTGGACGTAATTCGAAAATTGGACGAAATTCGAAAATTTGACGAAGAAAGTAATTCTCTATCTGCCACCATTCAAGAAATATCTACAAAACCCCAATTGACCCACCCATTTCCAACTTTCGACATTTTTCACATATGCCCCTCTGTTCTACTCGTAAAACTCTGAGACTTTGCCGAAGAAAGTAACTCTCTATCTTTCATAATCGCAAAAATATTAGTCCTTTCATCCTACGCTCGAGTAGCTCAAAATTTGGTCACTCTAATCACTCTAGCTCAAACGAATCTGACCCGATTTTTTTAAATTATTTTTTGGTTCGAATCGTGTTACGAATACCTTTCATTTGATGGGTCGCACGCCTCTGTAGGTTTCAATACAGCTAAGCTACAGCCGAAAACGCGTTCCCGACCCTCGAAAACCACACTCAGAAACCACTTCGAGGCCAATAAATCAAAATTCTGGTTTTTCCTTGGGTAATGGCGTATCACATTTTCATTTTTATGCCCACCCTGAGGTTCCTGCAAAATTTCATGGAGATTGGCTGACTAGTTTCCGAGATCGACCGTCGATAGATAGATAGAAACATACGGAGTAAGTTGAAAGATTTTGATTGTTTGGGAAAAGTCAATTTGGTGCATTTTGTATGAAAAGTGACCAATTTCAAAACGATATATCTCCGGTAATTTTAAAGCTACATATTCGAGTGATAGCTCGTTTTGCTCGTATTTGAAGCGAGAATATGATAGAATATGTTTTGTGGTGATATAAACCAAAGGAAATAAACTTAAATTCTCGCCTATATATAGTTGCCGCGTCTCAAAAAAATTCTTCGTTCTTTTTTTGGAAGTTAGACTGCGTCAAGTCCTCCGCTATCGCTCCGGGCATGATAAATAAATAAAAATTACTGGAAAACCTCAATGTCTATTGAATTCAAATCGATTTGATGAAATTTTTGTGTTCATAAATTTAATTTCATTTTACGACTCACCGGCAACAACTTTCGGTATTTCAAGGTTTTATTAAATGCGCCACAAAAGACTGCTCACAATAATGACGCAGCCAGTAAAAAAGTGATCGGCAACAACGGTACAATAAAAATGAAGCACAGAATTTTCATACGTTTTGCTGTTGTGTTGTGGTAGAGTGTGAGTTAAATTACAAGTTCATTTTACAGGTAACAAAATGCAATTTGCCCAAATTCTTAGTTTGTTCCCAGAACAGAAGCAGCAGATGGTGAACTTCAAAACGACTAAAAGCCTAAAATATAATGAATTGCTGTAGAAAGTAATGGAGTTCTTGGGTCTGACATACCATGGTGGTCTTAATGGAACGTTCAATATTCGATGATTTCTTAATTGCAATTTTATGCGAGAATAAATATTGCGCGAACCATCACCTCAATTTAAAACTAAATCGATCATCAAGAGACACTTTAGTAATAAAAATCCGAAAAATTAACTTCCGTTTAATAATCTCATTGCATCTGGTCCATCACATCTGCTCAACACATTTCGCTTTTCCTCTTAATTAATTCTGTGGTTCCGAGCTCTGGCCGAGGGTCAACCAAATTTCAAATTTTCTTAGCAATCAACCGAATCGGATGCATGGCTGTAACCACAATATTTCTCGTGTCCATCCATAAGGGATAGGTCGTATTCTCGTCGAATGAAAATTCGAAATTTTTTATCATCGTCGCGATGCCCAATTTGACCTGCATTTGACCGAATCTGTAGTAGAGATTAGAATCATTGTTTTGGATCGATTCTTCATGGAATACCAATTCAGTCGATACTCTTACCTCATTCCGATGCAATTGCGTGGACCATCACCTGGAAAAATTACCGATTCATTGTTAAAGAGACTGAAGAGCAAAAGAATTGTGATTCTCACCGAACGGTAAAAACGAGCACTGCGGCCTCTTCCTAAGTTCTTCGTTACTGAATCGGTCTGGATTGAACACCTCGGGATCGTAAAAATATCTCGAATCGTGATGGATAGCATGAATCGGAATAATGACTGACATTCCACTGTTAATGACGATATTTGTGTCAGGAATTGTGTAATCATTGATACATGTCCGGAATAGTTGACCGATGGGTGTGTATATGCGGAGAGTTTCTGTTTGGGAGAAAGAAGGAGTAGAGAAACTAGAGCAACCATAATAATCTGCCCGAACAGCCCTTGAAGGCTTTGTGTGGGGTTGTGTCATACTATCTAGTTTCCCTGCTTATGGTACTAGTGTTTGTGACTCTTTCATTACCGAACTAGTTTACTGATAAACTGAGCGACAGACACCAATGCCATATAAATATAATGTACTCGAAGCAAAACTAGTAAGTGTCGTATTTGCACTGCAAACCAAGCCCCAGAACAATTTCTTTTAAACGGTCAATTTGTCGTCTATTTTGAAGCCTATCTCGGGCTTGGTTTGTAGTTCGTTCTTTTCGTGCGAAAGCTCTACACTCAATTCTACTTGACTTGAACCGGTTCAATCGGTTCAAATCTGTCAGCGGTTGAGTTTTAAACTCTTACACTGGGCAACTGAGTTGAAAATAGAGAGACAATAACAATTTGCAAACCATTAACAATTTGATCCAAGTAAGTCATTTCAGCGATAGCTTCGTACGTTATTTCGCCGTTGTGCCTCTTCTCGATCTCAATGACCTCCTTTCGCAGTTTATCTTGAATTTCCTTTCGATACGCAAGTTCATACAGTGCAAAGGTCATGGTCGTGCTGCTAGTCTCGAATCCTTAATGTTAAAAAAAAAATTTTTTTAGAACAAATCAACAGACAGACTGCCGTTCTATTTACCAGCCACAAAAAACAGGAAAGCTTGTGCTGCCAACTCGTTGAATGTCATGCTCCCTGTACTAACACCCTCATCATCATTCAGTTTTCCATTCTTAATGATTTGGATCAGCAAAGACATGAAATCGTTCCGATTCACGTCGTTGTTCATCCGATAATCATATGTCTGCCTGATCATCGGCATAAAGAAGTCAATGATGAACTTCGGCGTGATTTTCATGTTGAACCGTTTCGCAAAGTTGGGGAATATGTTGACAAAGAAGAAATTGAACCGAACCAACGGATCACGAATATCGAAAAATTCGCCCATTCTCAGCATTTCGGAATTTTCGTCCTTGAGTGCACCGCATTCGAGTCCGAATCCACAGGAACCGATCACATCGGCCGTAAATCGTGTGCACACATTCTTTATATCGAAACCGTTTCGGTCGTTCGTCGATAGCCGTTCCACCAGATCGACCAGACCTTGCGAATAGGACTGTATGATCGGATACATCATTTTCATCTTGCCGCTGGTAAACGTAGAGCTCAATTTAGTTCTTAAGTTACGCCATTTATCCCCCTCGATGGCAAACAGGTGTCCGGACAATGGATCCACTTCGGCATTGTTGTACACACCTCGGTCGACGAAATTGTTGAAATCCTTTATCATAATGTTCTTTATCAAATCTAAGTCCAAGATTATGAGGCGCGGCGTTTGTAACAGATAGAAACCACAAACTTTATGCCCGATTTTGAAATTTTCGTACACTAACTGGATGTTGATGGTATTGTGGACTTTCTGACCGACACTATCGAGATTACCGTACAACAACGATGGTGGCAGGCATGGAATGCCACGGTCTTGCCAATAATTCAATTTGTGACGCAAATACAAATATGAAACGGTGACGACACCGACAAGTAATGTTAAAAACACAATCATGTTCGTATAGTAGAACTTGTTACACCTAACTGAACGCACAACAAAAATGTTGGTGGGTTTTTAAGAGTTGATTTATTTTGTATTATTATTTAATCAACAACAACAACAACGACGACATACCACCGACTAGGGTGGAACGCACAATTACCTTTGAATTCAACCGACCTCAAGTTTGCTTCGTTCTCATTGCTTCCTATTCCCTATATACGACATTATAGCACGGCAGAGTTAAATAAAGCAGGCAGGAGCGGTTCATTTTCGAAACGTCAAATAAGGGACCTAATACACGAGATGAAAATGAACTCAAATGAACACTGATATAAATTGAACAAGAATAGACCGGCTAAAGCCTGGTGAGGTCTTTTTTCTAATTTCTGTTTGGAACTACCAACTACTTGACCTACCAAAACTACCACATTTTCGAATTGCAATGTTAACTGTGAGCTATCGGTGACCAGATAACAAAAAATTATTATTTGCCTGGTGTCGATATGCTCATGGTGGCTTTGCAATTTTGAATGTCAATCCATCTCGCAACTACCAAAGCTACCGACTACCAAATTTCCGATTTATAAATAGTCGAGCATGTAGAATAATTTCGTCAGTCGGTGCGTAGTTCTCGAATAGTAAACATCTCTTCCCCAAAAATTACGTTTGGAAGTCAATTATAGCCTTGGTAGTCCAACTACCAACTACCAAATTTTCGAATTGCAATGTTAACTGTGAGCTATCGGTGATCAGATAACAAATAATTATTATTTGCCTGGTGTTGATATGCTCACGGTAGCTTTGCAATTTTGAATGTTAATCCAGCTCGAAACTACCAACCACCAAAAATACCAACTACCGACTGAGAGCTACCAAAAGTACCAAATTTGTGGAACAGACAGACGGACAGACAGACAGACAGACAGACAGACAGACAAACCGGCCATAATAGGGTATTTTTTCTAGAAGAAAAAAGACCTAAAAATTGTATTCAAGCATTTCAGCAGCGTTAGTTCACTCAAAAACTTCTCATACTAAACGAGACTGTGCCCTTCCTGAATTGCATCCAAGGACTATCTATATGGTTAACCAACTGCAGCAGAATAACACATTCAATAGCGGTATACATTGGATGCTCTCCCACACAGCACAACATCATTTACAAAAACGAAAAATCGAGAAATAAAATTCCAAAATCTTTTACTTCATTACTTCTAACAGAAATTTTACTATTATATAGGCAAGACTACAGCAGCCCGATGACGACGCTAATTTAGTCGTCGGTGTCAATATACACTTAATGTCTGCAAAACGTTAAAAATTAAATTCTGAATCATGCGAGCCACCATACCAATCAAGCAGGTGATTGATAATGATATGTGTGTATGTCTCTCCGGTACCATTGGTGTTTATGTCACACGCAAACAACATAACAGACGGCCAAGTTCTCTTGTGATTTAGTTGTGTCTGTGGATTTGTTGGCTGTATTGTTGGAAGATAAGAAAAACATCGGTCACCGAAAGCTTACATGTTAAGCTCATGTCACAAGTATTTATATGGAAATGATGCAATTCTAATTTTGTTTGTGCAACGATTAGCACAGATTCAGGGTCTCAATTCTCATACGATGTAACTTTACGAATTTATAACTTCATTTTTCTCTTGGGATCTTATACAGCCAACTGTCAAGTTACGAATTCTTAGAGTTACGAACGAATGAGAATGGAGGCCCGAAGAATTTGCAATTTCGTCATGTTCAAATTCAATTGTAAATATTGAAATAATAGAGCTGACGAATATTGAGCATCAATTTAGTATCGACCCAGAGTGTCGACACATTTATTTAGGTCTGTTCCAAGGTAAATATAGTGAGGAGGTAATGCCATATATAACCGAATCAGATGTGCGGTGGCACGAAAGTTCGTTCCAAACGCCATCTAATTCCTTCGTTGAAAGCAAAAAATGGAATAGAAAGTCGGGCCATCTGTTGTGAGATAGTGAAAATATTTTTGTGAAATACAAGAAAATCGTAGTTGACCATTTTAAAAAAAGATGTCACTGGCATCGAACTTATGTGCCAGGCCGCGTCTGAATGGCATTACCTCCTCACTATATTTTCCTTGGTCTGTTCCAAGGTCGTTGAAAATGTCATGCGCCATCCACACAGAAGCCAACGCAACCTCACCTTTAACTTTTAACGAAAGATTTATTTATGTTTGCTTCTGAGGATGACGGTCATACATACGATGGAGCAGACCTTACAGCGAAGCGAACGTTATCTAAATTTTTCTCTTAATTCAGACCCTCAGCATGAAAAGTTGCATCTGATCTGGAATGTTGATTTAAACTTTTTGATTTAAACTCTTTGGCCGGTCGCCCTCACTTCGTTCGGGCTACAACTCGCGAAATTACCTAAAATCTGCCGTCCATAACAACAGATACTGTTTCCTAGCATATTTGAGGTTAAACAAAAGAAAAATTTGAATTAAATCTTTTTTGCACTAATGGGTTGTCCAATAGGTCGTTAGGCAGTTTTTCAAAAGAATCGATCTATAGATCATCTTCAAGATACGGTACTTTTAGACGTAACCTCACTTAAGTTTCGTTAAATGTTTCGTTCATTCATTAATTTGGATGAGATTTTTTAATGTAGATGGCATTTCCTAACGTGGATGGCATTTCAAACGGCCTTGAGGATGATCTATAGCGCTTGCCGCAATTATCTTCAGTGTGATCATGATAAATCCGTAAGAAACACCAACAAAACGTACGAGAATTCAAAACTGATTCTCTGCCAACTGAACATCATCATCTGCTTCCTTACTCCTCGAGGGAGCGTAGGCTGTCCATAAAACTTCGCCATCGTATTCGGTTCATTGCGAGTGCCTTGACTTCCGTCCATTCTTTCTCGGCTTCCCTCGCTTCGTTGACGACTGTTCGCTTCCATGTGGTTTTCGGTTTACCCCTCTGTCGCGTTCCCTTCGGGTTCCAGTCCAATGCGATTTTCGCGATGCTTCCAGCAGGTAGCCGAATGGTGAGACCGATCCAGTTCCACTTCCTTCGTTTGACGATTGGCTTCATTTCCTCGCATTTGGTCTGCTTCCACAACTCGGTGTTTGAAATAGTTTCTGGCCAACGTATTCTCAGTATGCGTCTGAGACATCGAAGTTTCACAACCGAAGGGCAGCACTGAGATGCAATTCGATTTAAAGAATTTCAGCTTTAAGTTTCGTGTCAGTTGTTCAGAAAATGTTTTTCAGAGAAATGAAAGCTTGGCGCGCTTTTTGTATGCGGTTTTGAACGCCCGAATCGGCTCCGCCGTCCTTAGCCAAGATAATTTCCAGATAAAAGAAGATCTCAACTTCGTCTATTCGCCAACTGAACGCTTCGTTAAAAATGCCGCTACAAAATAAAAGGAAAACTGGGACGATAAAATGGCAAGTAGCGGCACCTATGAAGCAACATCAGCGAAACAACGAAGAAGAAAAAACGTTCAATTAAATGTCATTTGAACGTCAAATGTTTTAATCAAATTTAAAAGTTTTGTGTAGCTTAAAATATTCGAGTTTGAACGAAAAACAGGTAAAACTTGCATATTAATGAATTTTTAATAAATTGTCATTACCTTTGTGTGTCTGGGGCTGTTAAACGAAATATAATATGCAAGTCAAATTAGCAGTAATGAACTGTTGTGCTCCGTATTTTCGGTGTGAATAATACATTGTGTGTGCGTTTTTCTTTCAATAGATTTTTCACTTCAGTCATTCAGTTCCGATTCAATTGTTCAGGATTGTTGGCAATTTTTTTCCTATCTATTCAACAATTGCTATCATCGAATTCGCCATCGTTAATCAAATGCAAAGAACACAAAAAAAACTCCAGTCGAAATAAGCATCATTTGTGTGTTGTTGTTGTCCGTCTCATATGTTTACATAATTTTGCATACAAAATATGAGGTGGCAAAGTTTTGTAAACACAATATCAATCCAAATCAAAAGATTTTGTTTTGCTAGTAATGCGCGTTACATTGTGCTACAAAATATCCACAAAATAGAAAACCATCGTTCAACATTGCATATGAATGCGGTTCACTTTTTACTTTTGCATAATTAATGAATGCATTTCGGTTTCTAAACAACAGTATAATAACCGAGCCTAATCATAATGTTTATGAATCCGGCAAGGTCAAGTACTTCAAAACAGGTCACTATGCTGTAACATTCAACGACAACAGCGATCTTATATTATTCAAAAAGCAGCTGCGAATGATCGTACACAATTTGTCGTTGTCATATTGCTAATTTCCGAATACAAACATTAAATCAAGGCAACAGCACTGTCCAATGGACCGTGAATTTAAAAGATTATCGTTGTCTAACAAAAGAGTGTTCTAAGGACACATACAGCTGATTGTCTGCCGAACCAAAACAATTAATTAACCAATAAAGTCTGAACGATTCCAAACACCGTCTCGTCTAATTATGTCGAATCTGAACATCGCACCTAGAATCTCGTCAAGAGCAATCGAGAAATAAACATACCGAACCGGAATTCATGACCGTGACAGTAGGTTTTTTGTTTCTCCTTTGCTTTTCGTGTGATGAAGTCAAAACGAATCAGTAAGTGAAACATGTTCGTCTGCAATGTTCTAGTTTTTTTTCAAACACAGATCAGAAGCTAATTTCTGCAGACTAGAGTCATTGATTGCATGAACTCTGTTTCAAGAAATTGTTCCACCTTCTGAGCGTTACTTTGGAACATTTTACAAGTGTGACTTCAATTGTGTATTAATCTGCAAACGGCATAAATAGAACAGCAAATTGAGTGCTTCTCAAATCAGATGAAAGTGTATCGTCAAGTGTTATTGTGCCTTTTCGTTGTGTAAAAAATTATATAAAAAACGGTTAGTTAACCGATTGAAGTGGTGACTGGATTGCTACAATGTTAACTTGTTGTATTGAAAGTTGATCGGTTGTATATCACGTATAATGATGTATTCACTTCGTTGACCTTGATTAATTGCTTCGAGATAGATAATTGGCCATATATTCTTCGTGTATTCCTCAAAGGCTTACAGTAGCACACACACCATTCAAGTTGCGTGTTACAATTTTTTGTTTGTTTTTAACGTTAGCGATGTTTTTGTATAGGTACTCAATGTGTAGGCAATGAATGAACTATCGACAATAAGAGGCCAGCGAACTCTTTCGATAATGTACTAACGTTTCCTGTTCTCATACACAACGAATGATTTTCATCAAATTGCCAGTGAATTGACATCTGTTTCAGTCTTTGAACATAGCGGGATCAAAGTTGAAGGTTCTTATACCGGCGTTATCCGGGAAGATACTATAGAAAATGCTTTAGTTACAGCCATTCACAGTGATTGAATCCATTTACCGGTAAATCTCACACAAATTTTTTACCGATTCGATTCACTATCAACAATTCACGAAAAATTGTTCCGAAAAAATCAGCTTCCTGACCATTTTTCTAATTAAATTTCAACTAAAAATCGAAGCTCGGCATTGGCTGAAAATTAATTTGACCCGAAAGTTCAAGCCGGGTCAGGTATTTTTACAAAATGAACCTGACCTGACTTGCAATCTTATTCGATGTCAGGTAACCTGAAATTTTCAAAGAAATTTTTCAGGTTAGGCATTAATCTGATTAGAATTATTGAAATTTCTGGTCAAATCAGAACAACTCAGAATTAGTCAGGTCAAAATACGTTCAGGATTATTCAGGAGTCGATGCGCCCCTTACAGCTAGATATTATAATTAATTTACTCGTTAAACCAACCAATGTGAAGCAAGGATTGGTATTAGGTGTTTTGAAGTCGAACATAAAACATGAAGTCAAAAATTTTTCGGTTAGTTCATTAGCTTCTGTTGGACCATCTTAAGCGTCAATTTGTCAAAACTTCGAACAACTTAAAAACAAGCCATAGGCGATTTTTAAGAGCTATGCGTTAAATGATTCAGTGGACCTTCCTGAGTCATTTGCAACAAAAAGAAGCCTCGAAGAAATTATGTTTTCACGCCAGAAATCATGAAAAAATGGTCTGCAGTAGGGTGGCCAAAATAGTTTTTGTTGCATATCACCGACAATACGTAACGCATTTATCTGAAATTATGGTCATTGCTAGGGGTGTTGAGGACGCATATGATGACCTTTAAAAAATTTCGAAATTTTTCATATATGTGGTGCAGTAGCTATTTTAGGGGAAAAAAATTCCAACTTTTGGAGAGTGTTTAAAAAAAACTACAATGATAGACTTGGTCGATATGGGTGTCGTTGGGTAGTTAGTGACCTCTACTATCCACGACACCATACACCTACCGCGTACCGCGACACGACTTTCGTTGAGCTTCAATTTTCATTGAAGTGTACTAACCCAAAAATTCTCAAGAATTCGCGTCTACGTTAATTTTACTGACGTATGAGGCAATTTTAAGTCAGGGCTGGAGTTGCTGCCACCCTACCAGGCATGAGCGCCGCCGAAAATAAGCCGCCGATCAAGCCGCCGCCGGCCATTTTTGAGCAAGCCGCGCCGCAGCCGAGCCGGTGCCAAAAACACGGCTCAAGCCGGCTTGAAACGGCTGGAAAATGAAATAAAGATTTCGAAAGGTGAATGGGTGAAATAATTTTGAAAACCGAGATTCCTGTTGATCCTAAGCAGCTCAAGTACTTTTTGAATTTTTTTTTTCAAAATTGAGAAAATTTTGAAAATTTTCTTGAATTTTCATGAATTTTCCAGAATGGTATATTACGTCCTCGCTTCTAAGTTTGTTGTTTTGGCAAGTATGACCTTTCCGGAACGAGCCGAAGGCGCACAATCAGTCAATTCACAAATTTGAGAAAACTTTATCGATCTTTGCGAATTTTCTCGATTTTTTTCTTTTCAATTTTTACTTGATTTTCGTGAGCTTTCGATTTCTTCTCGAAAACCATTTTCTTAATGAGTTAAATGAGTGTACCGGAGCATGATTTTCCATTTAGTTCAAGTTTTGAGGCAATAAAACTTGACGTGTTAGTGAACCTTAGACTTAGAGACTTGCTTGTAACAAGACCAGTTCCACTTGCACTTTGAACAACCTAATCTACCTACATTTTCGCTTTCCGTACAATTTCATTTTCATGCTTACTAGTTCATTTTCCGTGAATTTATCAAAACGTTTTTATTTTGAAAAAAAGTTAAAAGGAACCTCCAGCCGAGCCGTTTTAAGCCGGCTCAAGCCGATTTTTTCGCCGCCGCCGAGTAATTTTTTTCGGCTAGCCGCCGCCGAGGTTTCTCCGTCGGCGCTCATGCCTGTCAGGAAGGTCCACTGAATCATTTAACGCATAGCTTTAAAAAAAAGGTGGTTTTGGCTTCTAGGGTCGACTACCTTTCTGGACACATAAAGAACTTCCACTGGAAAATGTGTCCGATTTCGGTCGCCTCTTTTCAAAAGAATCCCACACTGATACCCGAAGCGTTCATTCTTGGCCCGAATTTGACCCGATTTCGAGCCTTTAACGCCTGATCCGATTGAATCTCATCGAGTGTTGGTCGACATGCATTAAACGAATTTTTCTTTTTCTTTACAGCGCTAGGCAAATGCACACAAAATGAAATTCGACCAAGAGTACAAATAGATTTGACGATTAAATTGTTGTGCTAAGCCGTGTCAGCTTACCGTACATAGTCATCAAAATAGAACATTAAACTAGGAAAAATTGCAATAATTTAAATTTGACAACTATGACTGATGCAGGAGGTACGATTCCTGAAATAAATCCGATACCAGCACCTACTGGCGGAACAAATAATTTAAATAATAACAACAACAATAATCGGCCACGACCGGTGGTGAGTATATAGTGTTCAATCGGAATTGGAATGCAGCATTTGACAACGAAAATTCATGATCTTTTCAGGATCCTTTAATAAATGTGAGAGATAGGCTTTTTCATGCACTGTTCATCAAAACAGCATTAGCTTATTCGCAAGCAGTTCCTAAGTAAATCCAACGAATCTACTACTCATCCGATTCGGATTTTTGATTATTTTTTTTCTCCGATTCTTCACTTTCAGACCAATCCGAAGAGTGATCGAATTATGTTTTCTACTGAAAGCGTTACTGGCCTTTTTCGTGCTAATCTACATACATATAACATTTTCACAGACGCCAGCCACATGCTTGGACCACGTCAAAGGCAATTGGCCGCGGGAAGGAGTTTTACGGTAGCTATTGTTAAAATTTGCTCTTTCTTTTCAATGAGCTAATGATAAACTCATCTTAGAGTCGAAGTTCCACGTCAGTTGCCGAACGAAAAACTTACTGAAATCGATATCGATGAGGCCCACCTTGAGTTACTGATCAACAAACACAAAGGAGGGTAAGGAGTTTCTGATATTTCTATAAAGTGAATAGGTGACTCCTTCTACTTTCCTTTCCTTTTGGGACCTTTGGGTTATTGACCCGAGAGCCCGCATTCCTATTAGTATTTTGTAGTGTCATTCTGAGACCGAAGAGCGCCCTAACTAGGATAACCCTAGCGTCCTTCACACAACGTAGAAAGTGTAAGAAAGGCTCGGAACGGGTCGGATTCGGTCAGACCGGAACCCGAACTTGATTTAACCCGAACCTGAAAAATTATTTCGGGTTCAACCCGAACTTGACCCGAACTTCAATTTTCGATTTCGGGTTTAACCCGAACCTGACCTGAACCCGAAATTCTTCAACCCGAATTTGACCTGAACCTGAATTTTCAATTTCGAGTTCGACCCGAAACTGAACTGAACCCGAAATTTTAAATTTAATCAGGTCGGGTTCGGGTAGCCCGAAATTTTTGACTTTTTTTACGCTCAAAATTTCGGGTTACCCGAACCCGACCTGATTAAATTTAAAATTTCGGGTTCAGTTCAGTTTCGGGTCGAACTCGAAATTGAAAATTCAGGTTCAGGTCAAATTCGGGTTGAAGAATTTCGGGTTCAGGTCAGGTTCGGGTTAAACCCGAAATCGAAAATTGAAGTTCGGGTCAAGTTCGGGTTGAACCCGAAATAATTTTTCAGGTTCGGGTATGAATCCGGTTCAGGTCAACCTGAACTAAAACAGGTCAACCCGAACCCGTTCCGAGCCTTAAGTAAGTTGATGCAAAAATCGAGTTATTGATCCCAAATGACGAATGCTATTGAAATATAAAATTTTTGTTGCCGACCTGGCGTGCCTGGCAAATTACCATTTGTAAATTTTCGGCAGTCAACCCAACAAACCATCGACTTGTCAGGCACGGCAGACCTTTCAATGAAAATTTTATTTAGCTGCATTCGTCTTGTGGCTCCAACACCTTAATTTTGACGGCAGAGAGATACAGAAGGGTTGTCCTTAGGTCCAAGCTAGTGCTAAAAATTTAAAACTTTGTAAAGGAAATGGGTTCGGTATCGGGCATTCTCGATTTACCGATTCAAAAATTAGAAGAAAAACCATTTCCACTGACAAAAAAAGTTGAAAATCTTACCTGCTGCAGGTAACTTTGTCTCCAGGTAATCTACAATACCCGCCACGGAAAAATACAACTGCAACAGATGATATAGATTACCTGGAGACAAACGTACCTGCAGAAGGTAAGATTTTCAACTCTTCTTTGTCACTGTTGGTCAATAGCATTATATTTTAAGTCATTTTTAATCGACATGGTCTATTATTCTAAGGAAAAAAAAATTGTTCAATCTGTGTCTCCGTGCCTCTTCAACGCACCCATTTTTCGTACAAACTTTGATTGAAAAAATTGAATTTACCCAAAATGTAGGCAGCACAAACTCTAAATTTGAAATATCCCAACAAGGGCGGTCAGAACGCCTAGCAAAAAAATTCGAGTGAAAATTTTCCTTCTACAAAATTTGCGACTACTTCAGATCATTGCTTGCAATGGAACGTTTGCATTTTGTTAACTAATGAAACTTTTGTTGAAACCGTTCTACACCCGGACTCGATACTTCAATCAGAGCAACGCTAGAAGCGGTGGCATGCTATGCATCCATCTATTCTCGTCGTTTATTTTATGTCCTGATTTCCCTGCCTTTCGCTTACCATTCCATGCATACCATAAATTTCACAATTTTTCTCGTTCCTCAAGTGTAATCAGCATAGACCCCTCGAAGCCATTACTGCATGAACAAGGAGACGAGCTTGGTAAAATGGAACGAATTCCACAACCACTACCAACGGCGTCGCTCAACGATACGAAGCCCGAAACGATGTCAACTGAATTCAATCACAACCATTCCGATCACGTTTATATGGAAACAACCACAAGTGTATTTGCCGATACTGAACGTGCTGATGGTGGTGACGAAAAAAGTGAGAGCGACAAAACAATTGCTGTGGATGGTCATGATGCTGAGGGTACTATTGTAAACGATCAGATGCAGACATTGACCTACCCGAATGAAACATTGGAAAAGGATCAGAAAGAGGAAGAAGAAGGGGAAGTGGAAGGGAAAAGTTCTAGTGGAGGTAATGAAGCCGGATTCAAAACGCACCGTTTGAATCGATTAAAATTTCTCTTTTCGTGTTAGGATGGACCGACGATCAGTACATTGTTGAGTACTCACTGGAATATGGTTTCCTGCGTCTGTCATCAGCTACGAGAAAGAAGTTAAACATTCCGGTGCAAACTGTGCTACTGGATCCGCAAAAAGACACTTGCTTCGGTGATTCACTCAGTCGGTTCATTTTGAAAGAGTTTCTGGGATATGACGACCTTCTGATGGCATCGGTGAAGGTCCTGGCTGAACAGGAAGACAACAAAGGCTTTTTGAGGTAGACAAATTGGGTGAACTTATCGGAAATTCGATTTAAAATGAAAATTTTCTGTCATCAGAAATGTGGTCACCGGCGAACATTATCGATTCGTTTCAATGTGGTGGTTTTCACGCGGATCATATCCGGCTGCATTTTTCATTATGATCTTGTTTGTAAGTTGTGTCAAATTTGATGGCATGGTTTCGGTTTCTAAGCCATTTTTCCATTCCATTTTGCAGACCGTATCGATTTCCATGTTGTTGCGATATTCACATCATCAAATTTTCGTCTTCATAGGTGAGTGCAGTGACTTTTCAACAACCAATGAAAGCTTTTGAAACTGACGGTGTCGGTGTACGACGGGTTTTTGAAACAACTTTTGATAATTTAGGCTGTTCACGATAAAAATTCCAATTTTAAAGCGCACTTACGGCTTGAATAGGTATGCGCGTAGCTTCACTAGTACAGAATTAATTTATCTGCTTCCGGAATAGAGGAAACTTACCGCCCCTCCGGATTACGAAAAATAAATCGACAAATGAAGAGACATGTACACTGTTGAGGATGAACGAGGTATCAGACCATATCCTCACGTATTTTTTCTTGTAATGAAAGTTGTCTGAAATCAGAATGGGATCACATTTCTTGTTGAACAAAAGTTTCTGCCCATGCCGATTTGTCACATTTGTTGCTAAAGTTGCGGTGGAAGCGTTGCGAGAACAAACACTTCGATGAATTATTACGTACATCGTTTGAGAAGTCCACCGACATGAATCTCATTTTCAATCACAATAAAAAAGCGAGCGGAAGAAGTATTGATTCATTGCTCTGGAGATTCGAAATTCAAATTTGCTGTTTCGTGATGATGGGAAATTTATATAGATGGAGAGCCCATTATGTATCATGCTACTACGGTTTGAGGCCTATGCAACATTGTTACATTAGAAGGTGCAAAGACTATTTGTTGAGCGACGACGGGCTATCCATAAATCACTTCCACCAAGAATTTGAAATTTGCGATTAGTTCTCCTCCCTTCATCCTCTATTGTCCGCATTCGAATGTCTTCCCTGCCTTGTAGACGTCCAAAATGGAAGAATTTTTCTTAGAACGAAATTATGGTTTTAATTCAGCCTAACAAAGTTAATAAACACTGTAGGTAATACGAACTCTCCGAGGATTAGAGAAATTGCGGTTACACACTTTAAGAGTGATATCGCCAAAACTTCAGGTGATTTTTTCAACTTTGGTCACCGATTTTTATGAGTGATAGCTCGTTGGATTCGTCTTTCAATTCTAGGAAATGCGTATCTTTCACTTTTTCTTAAAAAAAATAGTTTTCTGTTAAAAGCGTTCAAAAGCGAAGACATGTCAGAGAGTACCGAAAACAGTTTTTCGGCAATAACTCAAGAAAAAATAATTTTAAATTGTTGTAATGTTGTACGAAAGACCTATAGTTAGAGATAACGCACTGGCTGCAAGTACATCCACGAGAGTTATGACTAAAAATATAGTGAATTTTCGGAGAGTCCGCCTTCCCTGCAGCTTCGATGTTCTACGGAACTAAGTATGGAGTGTTGTAGCTGGTCTCACCCACTATCATTTCACCCAAAAATGAACGCAGTACTTTTGTGCTGCATGCCTACAGAAGTCTTGGAAAACGAGCCATCAGAACAGTCGGAGCGCTTGCTGCGACTGAGCCCCGTACAAACCCGTATATCTATTGCGTACGTGACCCTAGTGCGTCTGTCACACTACTTTGTCCGTAAGCCTATGCGCCGGTTAAAGTAGTTAAACTAAAATTATTATGTAATGTGTACATCTTAGAAATTGCGCATAGCGCAATTACGAAGCCCCGTACGACGTTCCTTTCAAATAAAACGAAAATTGCAAATAGCCCTAAAATTTTAATTTATTGAGTATAAATACACATAGGGCCTAGTACCGGCCTCAGTCCGAGGATCCAAATTTAATTTTTTTTTCAACTACATTCTATTCGGCCTTTGATTACCTTCCAAATGAAACAAAAATTACGAAAAACGGATGAAATTTGCTCGAGTTATATGTAAAATACGCATAGGGCCCTAGTAGCGGCCTTAGTCCGAGGACCCAAATTTAATTTTTTTTCAGCAACATTCTATTCGGCCTTTGATTACCTTCCAAATGAAACAAAAATTACGAAAAACGGATGAAATTTGCTCGAGTTATATGTAAAATACGCATAGGGCCCTAGTAGCGGCCTTAGTCCGAGGACCCAAATTTAATTTTTTTTCAACAACATTCTATTCGGCCTTTGATTACCTTCCAAATGAAACAAAAATTACGAAAAACGGATGAAATTTGCTCGAGTTATATGTAAAATACGCATAGGGCCCTAGTAGCGGCCTTAGTCCGAGGACCCAAATTTATTTTTTTTTCAACAACATTCTATTCGGTGTTCGATTATCTTTCAAATGAAACAAAAATTACGAAAAACGGATGAAATTTACTCGAGTTGTATGTAAAATACGCATAGGGCCCTAGTAGCGGCCTTAGTCCGAGGACCCAAATTTAATTTTTTTTTCAACATCATTCTATTCGGCCTTTGATTACCTTCCAAATGACACAAAAATTACGAAAAACGGATGAAATTTGCTCGAGTTATATGTAAAATACACATAGGGCCCTAGTAGCGGCCGTCCGAGGACCCAAATTTAATTTTTTTTTCAACAACATTCTATTCGGTGTTCGATTATCTTTCAAATGAAACAAAAATTACGAAAAACGGATGAAATTTACTCGAGTTCAATGTAAAATACACATAGGGCCCTAGTAGTGGCCTTAGTCCAAGGACCCAAATTTATTTTTTTTTTCAACAACATTCTATTCGGCCTTTGATTACCTTCCAAATGACACAAAAATTACTAAAAACGAATGAAATTTACTTGAGTTCTATGTAAAATACACATAGGGCCCTAGTAGCTTTTCACTTCTAAGGCCCTAACTCACGGTCCACTCACCCGATTTAAAAAAACTTTTTTTTCCTACATTGGTATTGACAATACCTATCATTTGCCATTTCCATCGTTTATTTTGCCATAAATATCACCAAAAGACCTTAAATCACTTAGGTGGCCCTAACTCACGAAGGGCCGACCCGAATATGCCCTTTTTCGAACTTAGCCTCACTATTTTGACTATCTTTCAGGGAAATTTTTTTTTTGAAATCGGATTTGATTTACTCAAGATATCGACGTGACAGACAGACGGACAGACGGACCAAATTTTTATTGCGGATTCGTCATCTATGAACATAGGCAAACACTTTGCCCTTACCGTCTGCTTCGAATTCCATCAATTACACACGGCATCGTAATCCTATAAGCCCCTTTGTACTTCGTACGGGGCTAAAAAGTTGGTTCCAAAAAGCTGGTTTTTTTCCTTCTGCCTGGGGACCCAACTGCTGGAACAGCGTCTGGAATTGTACTTCGGCAGTCATTTTTTATCGTCTACTATTCTTTTACCTTATCAATAGAAAAACGCTTAAAACAGATCCAAATGTTAGTAATATCAAGAGAAAAATTATTAAATTTTTCTCGGAGGATTTTAGTCAAATAAAGTGTTAGCGTATAGCACATGACTCTAGGAGTCCGGAAAAGTTTTTTTTAATTGGACCAATATTTGCTATGCGACAGTAGTTTGGAAAACCGCTTGCTCTCACTTGATCATATCTTAATTGTAATGTTGCCACATTTTCTTGCCAACAATGCTCCGAACTTACCACTAGCTTCAACTTAATGCCAATCAGAGCAATGAAGTATGTGGTTACGATGGAGCTCTGAAAGTTGTGGATCCGTGTGTAGCCGTTGAGTTAAAAATATATCAGATGGAGTAGGTCACTCTAGACATTAGACGTCACATTACACACCTTACTATCACCGGACTTATGGCAAAATGAACTGCCATAAATCCACAGGGAAGTCGAAACATAGTACGATACGGCTCGTTTGAAACTCTATTGTGATTGACCTTTCGATTGACTCTTAAAATAGTAAATAAAGCAATTTTCGAAAGAAAAAGAAGAATCACGAAAATCGGTTGATTTGTCCCTTCGATTCTTCTCACGCCGTAATTTATGAACGACTATGTAATGTATGTACAGCAAGTTATGCAACATCTTTTAAAAAAAAGTTCGCCCTAATTTTACATGCCCGGCGAAACCCTTGCGTACTTAAGTAACAGTGAACGTGAACTCTAAAATCGTCAGTCTAGGAATTGGTTACAGTAAAAATGTGAGATGTGAGAGATCCCAAGAGACCCTCTGCATATATGTTAGTTCGAATACGTAATTCGCCCTTAATTCGCTTCAGGCCACTTTGTTCAGTGAAGGCTCGATATTCCAGCATCCAGATTGTTTACGAAGAAATTTCCCGGCTACTGGGCTACCATACTGCACTATTTCGATGCCCGATGGACACTCGTGTCTCATACCGTTTCCTTCTGACAAGTTTAGCCCAATTTCTGATTTCGACCCAAGAGTAAGAAAGTAGTTGTGTTGAACCATACTAACGCTCTCGTGTCGGATGGTTCGATACTTCATGCGAGGGGGGAACAACAATAAAAATTTTCGACCTTTCGCCCATTTATTACTTCCCCATTATTCGCTTGCATTATCCTCTATTCACACATTATTTACCATCGATTGTCATGCTCTCGTTACGCTCCATTATGTGTAACAAATGGAAATTGTGGATCTACCAGAATACCAAGAGCATTGACGATCTCTAAGTCGTGTTAGATTTTCCGTATTTTACGCTCATTAGTACCACCATTATGTACTGAGCTGTAAGTTTGGTCAATTTGTATTTGTTTATAGAATCGTCTGGCTGGCTCTTCTTCTTTTTTCTCTGAGGTTTTGTCTGCTCATAATTGTAAAACCAGCACAAATTTCTATTTTATTCTGTGTGCTCAATGTTCATCATCGAAATAATTGTTTATTGTAATAAGCGCACCTAAAAACACATCAAATAAAACAAATAAACGGTTCACCTCTCACATCCACATCAGACTATCAATTTAACACCGCATATACCACAATAATAAACGAAAATAAAGGAAACAAAATTCGCAATATATCACATCTATCAAAAACTTGTGGCGTACCCATAAATTTCTTTTTCTCAAACAACAATTTCAAACAAAACACAGTGAGTGCTACAATACCAACAACAAAAAATTTGCAATCCAAATAACGCGCTCAAACTTTGTGGCTGGAGTCGGGTTTTTTTTCTCTGCTCTTTTTTCGAACATTTTTATCCGTGTTATGACAACGGGTATTTGAGTCTTCGATTAGCGTTTGTTGCATCACTACACATGCACTGCACTATGTACTACTTATATAGCACAATGACGACCTCAGTCTAGGGACTATTTCGAAGAAAACGTTTTCCCATCTTTTTCCAACTTTTCCCTACGTTTTCCCCATTTTTCCAAATCCGATTTAAAATATGGAAAAATATGGAAAAATTTAAGAAAAAGTGGGAAATGGAGGAAAAATTGTGAAAAAATGGGAAAACGTTTTCCTCAAAATAGTCTATGCCTCGCCTCAGTGACAATGGCTGCTTCAGAAAGTTGTCGTTTCTGAACATAATGTAACAGGAATGTTCGTTTTACAAGTAATGAAGAAATGACAACTTCCTGAAGAATCGGCGAGTTCCTTAAGAAGCTTCAACTACTCGTCTTTTTGTCAGGAATTCGCCATTTCTTCAGAAAGTCGTTGATAATAATGTCGTCGAATTTTCAGGACAACTCTGGTAAATCTGAGAATAGGTCCTGTTTAGCGCATTGTTACAGCTGTCCGGGTACTCCCCATCCGGTAACGGCACTAAAAATGTCTGAAAGACATTAAAAATTACATACTTTCGATCATATGTCCGGTGTTTGAACATAGCAGTATGGTCGCACCAACAAAGGTGATTCGTCTCTAACCCAACGTATAACTAATCGAATAGGTTTCATATTGTTAGCTTCTTTCTTCCATTTTTAGACATTGACAATGATGGATTTCATGTCCATGTGTAATATGAAACTGTTTGGGTTCATACACACTGCCACTATTATACCGCATATACATTCGTCACCATTCCACCATCCCAAGTCGCCAATATCAACACCGCACCACCGACATATAATTCCATATTCGCCTCCTCCTGTGGACTTTATAGTCAACATTTTAACAAAATTATATTTTTCGGATTATAAGGCGAAATAATTGATTCGATGCGAGTTTGTTAAGTGAATAATGGAATGCAGTGCGATGAGAGTGTGTGGAGGTTCCATTTTTCACACATTCATAATTATTGTGTTTTCGATGCAACAAGCTCAAGCTTAGTTCATTCTGTTTAAATTCAGTTTATCAATAACATGCAGCATTCGGATATGAATGGACACATCACGAGCATCATCATAAACATAAGAATGGTGTAGTGTTTCGCAGAATTTCATTTATTCCCACATTTAATATTTGAATTTATTAAATTCAAATAGTTGGAAACATCCAGCCAAGGTTCGCTGCTGTGCTGTTCTTTAGAATCTACATTTGCAGTGTAAATACCAAGCGCTTATAATAAACGAATAACATCCATTGTTCGGGCTTCCATAAAGTTTTGACCTCATTTCGATTTCTAGTTAAAAATTGCATTCGGCATGTGCCTTGTGTTTTTTGATGTTTTTATGCATGGTATGGATGGCATAGTATACGAGCAGAGGTGTCGAAGGTGGTGTCTTCGAAGATAATGAACCAACGTCATATTGATTAACCTACCGATTCAAACACATTTCAAGTTTTGATGTTCCCTTTTTTGTACAATCGGGAATGAACGACACTCGAATAACCTTCTTTGGAGGGTTCAGCCACTTAGAACAGTTGTAAGCTAAAAGAAAAGGTTGTAAAAGATCTGCAATGATGTGAATAGAGTCGTTGACCCTTCGGTGAGTTTCATCTGTTTAATGTGAAATTTTGTACGGTTTGTACAGTGAGATGATAAGAATCAATCACTAAATTTGATACAACAGTATATGCAAAAGAGTGTGACGATTTTGCATGTTACGCAGCTGGCTTGCATTTAATCCTTTTTCTAGAAGAAGTGATCTCCTTGTAATTCATAATATTCAAAAATCACGTCAGACTCTAGAAGTGGGGAGGCGGTTTGCATTCCATTTTTGAAAATTGAATTTTCTTTGGTTCTAGTGGTAGTCTGAAAATATAAGAAAAATCCAGGGACGATCAACGGATATTTACATTGGAGGCTCACTTTTTTATCGTGGATTCCTTCATACCTAAATAAACTCACTTCCCTTGTGAACAACTTCTTCCACATCTGTGTTTTTCACTAAGTAAGGTACCTAGAATCGTTCGTTCAATATCGTCATAAACATCATGCCCGCACGTTAGTAAGCGGGCGTGACGCAAGTCCACTACCAAAAATGTTTTAACAAAGTTTTTTTGAGGACGGCGGAGCATATTTACAGCAACTTTTTGAGTTCTCCCTCTTAACTCCAACGATATTTGGAATCTAGGCATCAATACGAGTTCAACGAGCTATCACACGTTACTCCAGCTTCAAAATTGGCCGAGATATTGAACTTCAAAATATTGATTTTTGTATGAAAATAAGCAAAATTTCGTTTTTTCAGATAACTGAAATCGCCTACGTTAGTTAGTTTTAGTTAGTTACTTAGTTAGTTCCTATGGAAAAGTGGATCCAGCAACTCCTAAACGTTTCTATAGATTTTCCTGAAATTTTGGTTATAGGCTAATAATGGCCCAAAAATAAGAATGGAATTTTCAGAAGTTGGAAAAAAAACCATATCTTGGGAGCTGGAGCTCCCCAAAGTCTCCAAAGAAATGCCATATAAAAGCCAATTTGTATGTATGTGTGTGTGTTGTATATTTTGGTGCATGAAATGGATGGTCATGTGTGTTGTTTTGGGATGTGTTTGTTGTTGGAAATTGTGTGGATCATTATGTATTAACTTCCACTAGGTTGGTTTCTAAAATCGTGGTATGGTTGGGCAGCGGGAAAAATTTGGTCACTATCAGTTTTTAGTCTTATCTCGGAAACTGTGGCAGATGGAAGGTTGGTTTCTTCGGCAAAGTCTTAGAGTTTTGGGAGTAGAATTGGACGGTTTTGGAGAAAAATGTCGCGAAGTTGTTATTTTCTGTTTCAATTAGGTTTTTAGAGCTATCTCTGTTGACGCGGCAGATGGAGAATCGGTGTCTTCCTTCGGCAAAGTCTCAGAGTTTTGGGAGCGAAATTTACGGGCGAAATGACCAAAACTGGAAAAGTGTTTCAATTTTAAGGTTGGTGTCTTCGACAAAGTCTGAGGGCTTTAGAAGCAGAAAACAGCGGCAAATATGAAAATTGTCGGGTAGTTGGATTTTCCTGTTTCAAATGTGGTTTTGGTATTATTTTTTGTGTTACGGGACATATTGCTTTCTGCGTCTCTAAAAAAAAAATTGGATATGTTATAACTGGCGCTTTATCCTTAAAACTTACAAAAGTACTGATATCAGTCAAAAAACCCTTAAAGGGTAAATGTGACGCAAGTCCTTTATCTTACTTACAAAATAACTGATATCGCTGAGGGTGACGCATTGTGCGGCGTACGCAAAAGTTTTATCAACAAAAAATTGACTCAAAAAATTTGTGAAAGAAAATTTTGCAACAAGAAATTTGCGTCACAAGTGGCAGATGTTGAGGAACGTATTGTTAGAAAAATGGTTAAAAAATGTACTGAAAGAATTTAAACGAAAGAAAACCGAACCATCTGCCACTTGTGACGCAAATTTCTTGTTGCAAAATTTTCTTTCACAAATTTTTTGAGTCAAAAAGGTTTTTAAAATTAGGCCCTGAATCTAGCTATGAGCTATTACAAAAACCAGGTTCTAAAATAAGAGATTAAGACACTCACGTCTCGTTGACTTGCAGCAAACGTTGAACAGTTTCAGTCGAATTTTATCTACGAAAAAGAGAAAATTTTGTTGCCACTGCATTCGTGATTGAGTCAGATGTGACAAAATCTGTTCTTTCAAAACATAGCTGGAACAAAAAACCATTCCACAACCAATTCCAAAAAAAAATATTTATTTTCCAAGCGACACTGTTGGCTTAAAATTTGTTTTTGTTTCTTTTTTAAATTTAGTTGATCTGCTGCAAATGCTGGAATTTAATGTAGCAGTACGATTTCCTGCAGCCCCGTTGTTGACAGTTATTCTAGCGCTTGTTGGTAAGTGATTTTTTTTTGTATTACTAGTTTTACCTCGATACTTGTATCTACCGTAAGTTTAGTGACTAAAATGCTACGGATAAATGGATAACACCAATGTAATGTGTACAAGGTATCGTTGCAATCAATAGCTGTGAGGGTGGTGAAGTTGTTGCGATGCTTCTTAGTTACAAAATTACCCATAAACTGTTATTTGCCTACTACACATACACACATCCAGGAAATGTTGAAAATAGTTTCCTCCACCTACTCACGCAGTTCATATCTTCACCCATATACTATCTCGTATGGATGGACGGACGCCTTCCCTTATAACCAGTCTCCCTTATATATATTTTCAAAAGCAAATATTGAAACAACGAAATAAAAAAAAGAGCCGACGACGGTGTCGTTTTACGTGATCGCACCAATATATGCGGAATTCGGATGGCATCATTTCAATTAATCATCTATTGTCAGCATCATTCGATATTGGTAATTAATACGATACCGTCACATGTTATCACGTATGCATATAAATCGGACCACATAAATTAGAATTCAAATTAAATATTCTACACTCCGACTGGCCATGATATTTCTTTCGTTTACTGTGCTTCGATGCACACACAAAAAAGGTAAATAATATTTGTCAGTTTTTTGATTCAATTTCATTCGCCGGCTGCAATGCTTTTTTTTTGTTGCGAATGCATTCGTTACTCCATGTTAGCATGGATAGTTGTGAGCAAGAAAATGATTGACATGATTTTTGCATTGAGTGAGCACTCCAAATATTGCAGCCAGTCCGATGAAAAATCGCCCGTTGGCGCTCATACACTCACGACCTTTAAAGTTACTACTTGAGGACTTGTCAATTATAAGCGTAGGACTTAAAAACTTATGACTTGAACATTTTTGACTTATAAACTTATGAACTTACAGCTTCGATTTAATAAGTAGTCGACCTAAAACTGACTGACTCATAACCACTTAACTTTAATAACTTATAACCGACTGACTTATAACTTATAAATTGCCATTTATAAGTCGACATATAAATATATGTTATAACTCTCTACTCTACTCTCTCAAAATCTTGCATCTCTTTTGCACTAAGTTTTTTTATGCGTTGTAGAATCGATGGATTAGGCAAGCCTCAATACTGTCCCAATAACTGTTTATGGATAAAAATGCTCTACTCCTTCCTTGGTTGGTAGTTTAATACTTTCGTAATGGACAGCTGAAGGACTTTATGAAGCTTTCATTGTAAGCCATGCGCTTTTCACTACCTAATAGTGGAAAAACTACTCTTAACAAAAAAAGTCGAAAGCGACTTACTGAAAATGTTTCAAGCTTGTTATTCTATAGGTTAAAAAATCATTTCGTACGTGGACGATTTTATTAAATCAAGAAGCGAGAGATGCTTTCCTTTTCAAAGCTTCTGTAGAAGAGAGAGATGTATATCCATTTAAAAAATGTTTGTAGAAGTAGGAGACGGTTCCATTTTTAGTTATTTATGTAACAAGTATCGCATGGATTGTTAATATGACATCTAGTGCGATAATACACCAAAATACGATTCGTGTTGCATACAAAGCTTTATGCAATGAAGTAAATCGAAATAAAATACTGAAAATAATCGTAGTGTGACGTCAGTGACGTCACTAGATCGCTATAAAACCCCATGCAAATCCTTTATTGCGATAAAATACGTTCATATGACATTGTACAAAAGCGGCGTAACCAGGGCTTATTATTGGGAATTTTTTAAAGAATTTTTTAAGCATTTTTGAGAATTTTAGGAATTTTTAAGAACTTTTGAAGAATTTTAAAGAATTTTTTTGTGAATAGGGCAGGTATGGTATTTTTGGAAAGGTGCGGTCTCAGGCTATGAGATATAGTAGCAACTAAAGCTATACCCATCAGTGGATGAGCTAGACGTTACCAGAGAGCTTCCCGATGGTGAAAAAATCAGTGAAAGTTGTCCACATTCACAAAGTAAAAATGTTAAATTTCTTGTTAGGGCATAGAATTGTTCGGTAAATCAGAGACAACCAGAAAATAGCAATTAATTTCATTTTTAGTCGAACTTTCCATACATATTCATTAAAAAATTTCAGGAAATTGAAAAACCCCCTCCCAATTCAATGGGATGTGCTAGCCTTCATTTCAAGCCAATAAAATGAAAAGTCAGTTGGGGTGCTCATTGACAAAACCATAAAAATGGACTTTGATGCCTCACGCTCACTCACAGCTACAACCATTCGACCTGACGATACTTTTATTAGAATCGTCTGTAAATTCTCTACAAACTACCATTAGATCAAAACCGACCGGGTCCTTTCATTTCCGGGTAAAATTTTCTGAAAAAGTCATGCTTTTGAAATTTTGTGAGAGTCGCCCGAGCCGGAGAGGTCGTTTCAAAATATTTTTCATCATATACGAATAATATATATAATTTTCATTCTCCATCGTTTAAAACCAAAATTTTTAAAATCGGTAAAGAATTACTTGAGTTATCGCGACAACAAGTGTACGGATGTTTTCTGTATTTAAAGTTTTATGCCAATGTAGAACATTTTCAAAATATCATACTGAACTTGTCGTTACGGACATTTAAGGTTATTTTCTGACATAAAACCCTGACTTTCAGTCAAGGGAATAAACGAAAACGTTAATCATATTAAATGCAAAATATTTTTGAAGAATTTTTTAAGACGTTTCTTAAATTTTTTTAAGAAATTTGAGAAATTTTACAATTTCTTATGAATTTTTAGAATTTTAAGAACTGAAATTCCCAATAATAAGCCCTGGGCGTAACTTACAAATATTATCATTGAATTGCATAAAATGATTTAAATTGGCACTTCATTAATTATTCCATAAAAAGCATTTCAGTCTAGTAAAAAAGTGCGAATAGTGAAATGAAATCTAATCGCACAAAGTGTGAATAGTGAAATAAATGGGATAAGCCAAGACGTTTCGTAAAGTTCGTAGACTTTTGACATAAAATGTATGGAAGAAATGTCAAACGTTCATGAAATTGCTAAACCTTAGAACTTTACGTACCGTAATAACCCCAACCTTAGAACTTTACGTACCGTAATAACCCCTAAAGTTTATTCCATTTGTACCATTTGTGCAAATATTACCTACATTTGAATGCTTAGTTTCCTCTTACGAAAAAAAGGTACTCCGTGTGAGAGACAAAATTGAATTTTTTCAAATTTTTCTTTGTTTATTTGACAGCTCGCTCTTTCACGGCTCCTCTCACGGAGTACTATTTGTTGAGTGGAGTGGACACTTTAAGTGACCGTCTTTTTCTAAATTTCTTATTTCTCTTACTTCTCTCATTTCTCTGTTTATTCGATATGGATAAATGAGAGAAGTTGGAGAAATAAGAGATTTAGAAAATGACGGTCATCTACAGAGTTTATCACTGTATTTGCTCTTTCAGCTCGACTGTACCAAAGACCAATGCTAATCTGTAATAAAAAAAAGAAACCTGCACTGGAATAGGTTTCCAAAATAAATACGCGTGTCCATGGTGACTGTTCATTTGTAATTGACTGAATCGCGGAAACTAGTAAAATAATGATGTTATCTGTGGCCCGAATGGTATGCAACAGGCCAGGCAACATTATTATTTTATGTATTGCACGTTTAAGCACTGTCTGCTGGTACATTTTTTTCATGCTCAATGCTCTAAGAATAATTTCTTGTTAAATTGTTTACGATAACTTGGTTTTTTTTAGGAACGCTCGTTACTACTCGCGACTATGTAACGTAGTATAAAATGTTATAAATGAAATAACATGTTGCTGGGAACGATTGTAACCAAAAGTTTCAATTCATTTATTTTCTTCAACTATGAGTTTTGTGTTTTTTTATGCAAAACAGTTCGTCTTAAAAAATATTTTTCTAACGACAGAATCTGAATATTGCGACATGCGTCTACATGCACTCTTCATTCATTCATTCACTTTACAAGTTTCCAATAACAGCAAAAGATGTTATTTTTTTCGGATACAGAAAACATTTTTTTCAAAGCGAATGCAATATCGTCGTTAGATATTAAATGTAGAATGATATTATGTAAATACCTTCGATGTCTAAAATATTTGAATATAAATTTTGATTCATCCGGAACATCGCATTCGAGCAATAATAATGTATTTTCGTCAATATTATTTATGACCTGACTTCATCTTTTGATATACATCGAAAGTTATATTAGATATTATGCAAACGTCTTGCTAAACTTTCTGGCGAATTGACTAAATGAAAACAGACTTCATCGATATATAATCTCACCGGTACCGCTAAAGCAATTCCGTCCGAAAAATATTATGTGTGTAACAGTAACAACAACCCACTAAGTCTAAGTATATTAATATATAAAGTTGATGGAATGATATGGAATGTTTGTTTGGATTTTTGGCCCATATCACAATCGATAATCCGATATCTCTTTCAAATACGAAGAATTTTTCGAATTTGTATTTCCTTGACGGAAAGCTGACTTGGTATCCATGATACCGGGAAATTTTACAGCTGAAATATTGGATATATCTACGGAAAGATAAAGTGAGAAAAATGAAAAAGAAATAAAAAAATTGGGAATTTAAAAAGAAGAAAAATTATTGGCATCTGAAAATAACTTTTTTGTTCGTATATCGATGCACGACGAACTCAGTGCAAAATCCAACTGTGAAGAAAGAAGAAAACTGTGCACCCGTTTCAATATTGCACGGTGTCCCTTAACAAAAACAAAATTTTTCTGAAGGTTACCCAAAAAATGACTTCTGATCCGAGTGACCTCAAAGGAGTTCAAAACCGCTTTGCTTAGTTTTCGGCTAGATCCTTCCCCATAGTCAACTTGTGAAAAAAACGACATTTCCCATACATTTGTTGGAAGTGGAGGACTGGCTGCAGGATATTACGCCTATTACGGGTAGCACTTATACCCGGACCTCCAATGAAACACGACTTTGCCTTTCGGCTGTTTATTGGAAGACATTTTTCTCTTAACTAAGGCCACTACGTCCTTACGATTCATTTAGACTACTTGACTATATCACCATATAGAATTATATCAAGTGCATATTCCAACACTCCCACTCAATTGTTATAATTCTATCGATACTCTCACTCAAGCGATACAATTTCATAACACTTAGAACTCTACTGTTCGATTGATAAACTGCATGCATCCACGACAATCGTAAGTACTACACGATAGACCTTCGATTTGAATTACTTTCATTTCGGTCGATACCATAGAATAACTCGTCCATTGACTTGATGTGACCAATACCACAGTACGATCGACCACATTGTAAGACTGACGCTTCAATTGCACATTTGACATTCTCCCACTCAATTGAAGCAAACGACCAATTTTCCGACCATCGACATCTTCATTTTCTTCATATGTACCATCGAACGCCTTTCGACATTGCACAACATTGACCTTGTTGCACCATTTCAGCCATCGCACCAACTGATCTCGAATGAACCATCGACCACATCGCCGATTGACTTTACCGCCATGTTCTTTTTTTTCAATCCATTTTGGCATTTGACTTGAATATTTGAACCTTCGCCTACCGACTTTCGGCTTGGCTATTGAAACCATTGTCTATCGACTTGACTATTGAAACAATTTCGTTGTCTACCAACTTTCGGCTTGACATTAGAAACCATTTTTCCATTAGAGTAAATCCTTATGTGACTACCTCCAAGACAAATTACACCATGATTCCGGAGTTTACTGCCACCACTCTTTACAGCACAGCACCATACCTATTGGAAGTTGTGCATTGCCTGCAGGATATTTCGGATAGAACTTTTTATCCGGACCTCCAATAAAACACCACTTTGCCTCTCGGCTGTTTATTAGAAAGTGACTACAGTCGTTAAACTTGTTAAAATGTATGTTTTCAGTATATTTAGCTTAATGTCAATTTCTTTCTCTTGAGTACACAAATTTGGAAAAAGAATGTGACATTTCTCTTCCATAATGTATAAATGTAACACATAAACAATTGATTGGGTTCTGTTTAAATTACATGCAAATCACCGATGTTGTGTTATTATAAAGAAGTACATATTTGTATAAAATGATAAACATTTGTTGTGATAAAAAAGTATTTCACCGAATGTTTAAATGCAATTGCGGCATTCGATACAGTTTCTTTGTTTGCTGGGATAGGGTTTTTGCTGCTGGGAGAGAAAACGTAACACGTAAAAAGCTGTCAAAAGATGTGACAGAAGGATAAGCTAAATATACTGAAAACATACATTTTTACAAGTTTAACGACTGTAAAAACATTTTTCTCTTAACTAAGGCCACTACGTCCTTACGATTCATTTAGACTACTTGACTATATCACTACACTATATAGAATTAAATCAAGTGCATATTCCAACAACAGAGTGTATGGGGTTGGGGTAAAGCCGTATACAGACGTATGAACAGTTGTGATTGTGTGTGTCGTTCAGCTGAAATTTCAATGCCTCTAACTGTAGGCGGTTTCTCAAAAGAATCCCTCATACGTTTCAGCTCAATTCAGGTCAAAATATATACAAGTTCAGGTCAGAACAAGTTCAGACTTCAAGTTCATGTAAGCATGACCTGATTCCGAATCCTAAGCTGATAGATATTTTTTGATCACGGACCATCGATCACACATAACCTGCATCCTCCATCATAGGCAAATGTTCAATTTTTTTGTGACCCTTTTCACAATGAACGTGGAATTGAGGTACGAAAGTCATCACACTTTCTAACCAATGTTAGTGTTGGTCTGGATAAAGCTTTTTCATGCAATTTTCTCGCTTTCTACATGACATAACTTTGTGCAAGTGTTTTCTTGTTGTGGTCGCTCCAAACGGTCCATCAAATCATAGTTTACAATTTCAGAGTCTTCGTTCCTCTATTTCCTATTGAATCATAATTCCACTTTTCCTTTAACCCGAATTTGCTCAAAGATATGTGAGGTGGGTACTGCTACAATATACACTCATATTATCGCACAACACAAATCAATTCAATATGTTGTTGTTGTTCCTTTTGTCATCTCGTATCATAGATATATCTCGATGTTATTGTAATACCTTGTTATGAATTTTCACAGTGATAAAGCAAACAATTGTGTTATATGATATACAGAACTTGATTGTTGTGCAAAGAAAAACGAAGGATATGATCGGAAATATAACTGGAAATGATACAACAACAAGTTGGAGGATTTTTATTTTTTTTGCAATCTGTGTGTTCGTTCATGTTGCTGATATGGTATACATGTGTATACGTCTAATGTATCCATTTCTGTCTCAATAAAAAATGGTTGTATATTACCCAACAATATAATATGCTAGCTATCGTAGTCATGTCATTTAGAGAAGCCGTTTAAGAGTAAGCGCATGCCTTCAATATTTTCGTATATGATACGAATTGATCATAATGTTCGCTGTACCTTAGATGTTGAAATTGGAATGTGTATCTCTCTTTTCCCATGTGCCTTAATTGGGTACGTTTTTTTCCCGTCTATCTATAGATTTTTGCTGGGTCGGGTGACTGTATGTTTCAAGCCAGTAAAACTAACGCAATTTTTCAGAAGCATGAAAAAAACAGCCAGTTATTGCGTTCTAGCGTTCCACTTTTTTTTTGGTTTTTTAAATCTTTTCTATTCAACCAATAATAGTAATTGATTTGTCAATAGGAAAATGTAATTTTTTTCGATAAAGAAAAGAAAATCTTGTTTTAAGTAGTTGTGATCTTGTATAATGAGGACTGTAATGAGAGCCGTTCACGAATGATGTTCTTTCAGAAAACCAATTAAAAGTGAAGAAAATCCGTGGAAGTTTGTGAAAACTGTTGAAAATTTCAGAAAATCGTTTCACAATATGCAAACCTGCATTGAAAGGTCTTAAAAATACTTTAGGAGAATCAACGAAAGTTATTCATTGAAATTCGTGACTATACGCCTCTCCGGTCCCCTACATGGTCATTGACGTGTTATTTTGTTCCAAGCGCATCTGACACAATAACAAGAGCCCGCATTAAATTAAATAGAATCAAAAAGAAAAAATGATGAAGATTAGTTGTACTGATTTACCACGCTAAAAGCTTTAAATTATATTCAGAAAAAGGCTAAGTAAAAGTCCTTCAACTTCTCTCAAACGACTAGCGTGTAAAGATTCAATCTGTTACTTCTTTTGTTTTAAGTATCATGCGTGATCTTTAGTTATCTTATTCTACGTTTTGGTATAAGAGAAGCTTATAATAACAGATGATCAGTCGTCTGTAAAACGATAACAGTGTACGCCGATCGTCAGGTGACTTGTAAATAATAAACCGAAGAATCAGGTTTTTGGTTTAAATAAATCGGTTGAATGCAAAGTTAAAAGTTATAGCTTTTTAGCCGACAGTTTTTCAAGATTTTCCTTGTCCCATTGACCAAGGGAAGTCTTTTCTAGGAGTCACCAACAATTGAAAATTGTGTGCCACCATTCACCCATTTCCTGGAGTTTTTTTTTGTAGAGGTGTGACACCATCTCGAGTCGGTAGCTCCTTTAAATTTGATAATATTCCCATAACATTTTACAAACGGCAAGCAAGTCAAGTATAAATCTACTTCTTTTGTTTAGAGTATCAGATAATGTTTGCTGCCAAATCTTGTACGTCTTTAGTTTTAGTATACGTGCTGCGGCAGCATCAATTCCTTTCTCTGTTTTCAACACCTCTATATATGATGATAATAATGCCACTCAATGGTTTACTCGTTGTCTGTACGATATGTTTTCTACCGAGTGTAGTGCAACGGAATCACAATTTGCCAAATAGGTGACTCCACTCTCTAATCAATGAGAATATTCTAAATTTCCAATTTTCGTTGATTTAATTGAATTTTACTGGAGGGTTTTTTCTTATGTAAGGAAATGATTACCTCTATGATGTATTTAAAGACCAACCGGAAAATCCATGACAACCAGCGTTACAATATAATTTTCCTTAGGTATTGATAACAAGATAAGTTGGAAAACACATCAAAGAAATTAGCCCTTCTGAACAAATTATATTTGCACTTGAAGATTTTGACAGTTTAAATAACATTTAGCCTTTGATACTGCGTGCAAAATATTCCCGGCTAAAATGTTCACGTAAGACTTGTGAATTGATTGAATTTAGATTGTATTCGTAAATGAAACGGTTGTATTGTTAGTGATTAGCCATTTATAATGATAATTGTAACTATGACGGTAAATTGATTGGTAAATTCAGTTACCATCAACAACTCTCCTCAAATAAATCTACTTAAACTCATCGGAAGCAATCGGTTTTTTATCCACTCTCTCATCAGTGAAAAGAAGTTAAATCGAAATTGTTTCACAGTCTATAAATCCAAACTTTAAATATTAAACTTCACAAAGACGATGATCATCACAAAATAGTGTTTTGACGCAACATGTTATATACATAAACCGTCTCTTAAATTAGAAAACTTATTTTTCATTCCGTAAAATTGACTGTTGAATTACGAAGAAAATTCACGTATGCGGTTTGCATTAAAACGGAAATTATAAACCACTAACAAACAAGATAAACTTGTGAAGCTCCATCAAAGTTTTCTCTCTTTTTTTTCGGAAAATTATTTAAATTTTTTCACGAAGAAAAAAGCGATGTATAGCTGATATTATGGTTCGCCCGCTTGTAACGAATAAAAGAGACGATTTCATTCCTTTGACTTCGAGCAAAAAAAAAAGAAAGTCGAAAAAATCGTAAAATCTTGTCTTAAACAGAAAACTATAATGAAGAAAAAGTATTTTACTTCGACACGTTCACTACATGAACAACTTTTCTATCTAAAAATATATCTATAATATAAAGCCTAATGTTTCCTGGTTAGTTTGTTTGTCTTTGCCTCTCAATATAAGCCCAGACGGAAAGTCCTAGAGACTTAAAACTTGGCATACCGATTAATTAGGAAATGAAAAAACGCGCGAAATTAGAGAGAAAGCGCGAATTTTTTTAAAACTTTGATGCGTTATTTGACGTGCGATTTGTTTGCCTGTTAACATCGTGGATGCGTTTGTTAAACGTGGAAACATTTTTGACACGTGAAAATTGAAAATATTTTTTGGGGAAAATCGAGGGGTGACGCACTTCCATTTAATCCATTAAATCCATTTAATCCACTTTACACCAAAAACTCCTAAAAGTGGATTTTTTCGCTTTTTAACATTGTAGTATGAGTTGTAGTACGTGGTTCGATCAAAATCAACAATTTTTAAGACTTTTACAGTATTTGGTAAAATGAACTTTTTTCCTATTTAATCCATTTAATCCAATTTTTATTCCATTTAATCCATTAAATCCATTTAATCCATTTAATCCATTAAATCCATTTAATTCATTTAATCCATTTAATCCATTTAATCCATTTAATCTAGAAGTGAGTTACCCCTCGGGGAAAATGTATTTTTGACGCGTGAAATGTTTTTAACGCGTCTAAACAATTTTAAAAGACAATTTTTGGCGCGTAAAAATTTTTAAATATATTTTCATTAAATTAATCCCGATCCAAGCCGGGGCTACACTAGCATATATACATAAAAGTGGAGGCAAGAGAAATAAAAAAGCTCGAGCATCTTCACTTTTCTCAATCCAAAGTTGTTTGTTTAAAAAAAAAAGAAGAATTAAAAAAACATGACAGAATAAAAACATAAAGAGCAATGGAAGTTTGTTTATTTGAAGAAGGAAAAGAAAATGATGTCAGAACCTAAGAAAATATCAGTGTTTCGGAAAGGCAGAACCATGCAAATAATAAATTCATTCGTTTGAAATTTAATTATTATGATGTTTTGAAGATTTAAAGAGAAGAAAAATCTGATTCAATTATATCGTTTAAATAAAACGGAAAACAATATCAAAAGGGAATTTAAATAAAAAACAATCGCCCTGGAAAGGTATCTCTGATCTTGCTTCTGATATGGAATGGATTAATGGGCGGGAAATGAACGAAAATTATCTTGTTATTCCATGGATAGGATTTTAATTTTTAAGCTTGCACCTTTCACTAACCTAACACGGATGCAAAAACATCCATAGATCATCTTTGACGAATCGACTGACTATAATTAGAGATGAGCGGGACGACGTTTTTCGAAATCCGACCCGAAGCAAATGTCGAACTAAATATTCAAAACCCAACAATCCAAAACCAGAGAAAAACGAGACCCGACCCGAACCCAACGCGAATTAAATTATTACATCCTGACTTGACAACGCAATACCGTAGGAAACCAATGCCTAACCCGACCTGACCCGAACACTCTATCGATTTTCCCAAGGTAAATATAGTGAGGAGGTAATGCCATATATAACCGACACGAAAGTTCGATACAAACGCCATCTCATCCCTTCGAAAGCAAAAAATCGAATAGAAACTCGAGCCATCTGTTGTGAGAGAGCAAAAATATTTTGTGAAAACACAAGTAAATCGAAGTCAACCACTTACTGTGGATTTACATAGCAACGTAAAAGTGACAGATGCAATGTTTTTTAAATACTGCAACCCGAAATTTCATTCATAAAATTAAAATTATGAATGAAATTTCGAGTTACCGTATGAGAAAATTTTTGCATCTGTCACTTTTACGTTGCTATGTAAATCCACAGTTACAGTCTTTTTTTATTATTTCGGAACACATTTGAGATATTTTAGAGTTTTAAAAGTCATCGATTTCATCGGCCTATAACAGAAGATGCGTCCGTTTCACACTTTCTCGCAGGCGCACTTTTTATTTTGAATTTGAATTTTTCGTCATTTTAATTTTTTTGTTGTTTTGCTCCGCAAAGTGTTTAATTTCCGGTTTTAATATTTTATTTTATAATTTGGAGGTTCGATACTCTAATTTGAGACTGAGCGAATAACAGAATTAATTAAAATAACTTATTTTGAAGTTTTATCAGATTTTTGTCGTAAATTTTTCATAGATGAATAGTATTAGTATAGTTCTTCGGTAACGCGTAAAATTTATTGACATTTTCAAGGTTATACACACGTTACAAGGCAGCGTCAATGTATAGAAGCACGACTAACCTTTACCCTACTGATTAAAATTTTTCAGATTTGGTAATTCAAAGAATTTACGACACATTTGTCGATTCAATACTAAGAACACACATTCTTATTCTACGGACTATAAAGGACCGTTCAGTGTGTGTGGCTTCTATTGAGACCATTTATGGAAGAAAATGAAAGCCTAGCTTAGAAGTTTCTTGAATTAAATTTAATCGCGAAAGGTAAGTTTATCAATGGCGGTAAACTCTGACATTTGTTTCAACTAAAACTAAAATCATTTTAGACGAAGAGGAAAGTCTTATTAGAATAATTTAGATGCTAATACTTTGGAATATCGCATAAAAAAATCTTCGTAAAGGTTAATACAAACATTCGAAAATTTTCTGATGAAATGCCTAAAGCTGGGTTATGAAACAAAAGCTCTAGATTCATCGAAATTCAAAGGAAAAGGAAGAGCCAATATGCCGTAATTTGTAAGAAAAAACATGTGTAAAAGAGACAAAAAGAACTGTTCGAAGTTTTATGAAGTTCCAATATTCAGCTCAAATTAGAAAAAAAGTTTTCATTCAGGCGGAAAAAAACTTCACATTCCCTCCACCAGGTAGAGAGCCAAAACAACAACTTTTTCTCTCACCTTTTCTTCTACTTTTCGTTACAGTGGCATCACTTTTCGTTTCCAGTGACATCAATTTTCGTACCCACTCATGTCATTTTCAGACGTTTTCACCACCTGGGTCAAAAACAAAACTTTTCATACCTAGGACCAAAAAAGTGCGACTTCATCGCACTTTTTCTCCGTCTGATAATATACTATTTCGACACAAAACATGTTTTCCACACAGAACATGTTTTTCCATGTTAAACACATTTCTTATCTGAACCATGTTTCCCATTTGAAACATGTTTTCTATCTGAAATATGTTTCCCATCAGAAGCATGTTTCGAATCTGAAACATGTTTTATATCTGAAAAATGTTTGACATTTTAAACATGTTTTCCATTTGGAACATGTTACTTATCTGAAACATGTTCCTTATCTGAAACATGTTCCTTATCTTAAACATGTTCCTTGTCTGAAACACGTTCCTTATCTGAAACATGTTCTTATCTTAAACATGTTCCTTGCCGGAAACATGTTCCTTATCTAAAACATGTTCTTATCTGAAACATGTTTTCTACCTAAAATATTTTTCTTTTGGAAATATGTTTACTATCAGAAAAATGTTTTCCGTTTGAAACATGTTCTCCATTTGGAACATGTTTTCAATTTGAAACATTCTTTCCATCTGAAATTTGTTTAATATCTGAAATATGTTTCCTATGTGAAACATGTTTTCTATCTGAAATATGTTTCCCATCTGAAATATGTTTTCCATCTGAAGCATGCGAAACATATTTTCCATGCAAAAAAATATCTTCTAAAAACAACGAATACGCTATCTTTAGTCGTATTGTTAACGATAATAAACAAACCACTGTTGCTACTTTCATCTACAACTGATTATAAAATTAACTGACTTTCCCTGTTTACATGGACCAGACTGTCAAACAGCTGAATCGAAATAGTCCACAAAATTGAAAGTCGCGCGGCCACTATACCAAAAAATTAAAAGTCGGCCACTATACGACAAAAATCTGATAAAACTTTTAAAAAAAGTTACTTATTTCTATTGATTCTTTTATTTGCCCGGACGTAAATTACAGTATTGAGCCTCCAAATTATAAAATAAAATAATAAAACCTAAAATTGAACACTTTCTGTAGCAAAACAACGAAAAATTGAAAAAGATGAAAAATTCAAATTCAAAATAAAAAGTGCGCCTGAGAAAAAGGCTGAAACGGACGCATTTTTGCTATTTGACATTAATGACTTTAGAAACTCTAAAAAATCTTACGGTGTTCGAATTTAGTTTGAACACACTGTAAAAAAAAGATGTCATTGGCATCGAACTTATGTGCTAGGCCGCGCGTCTGAATGGCATGACCTCCTCACTATATTTCCCTTGGATTTACCTACAGAAGCAAGGTTTTGCGGGATAAATACGATGTGATTGTCATATGTGTTTTTAATGGACTCCTACTTCTCAATAGATGTTAGAAGGAATAATTTATTTGTATTTGAAACCGTTAAAAATATACTTATTTAGTCTGTTGAATTTTGGTGAAATATCGTCAAAATTTAGGTGAATAATCATAAAAATATCGCCAAAATGAGAAGGAATTGCCAAGATAAGAAAAAGGATTTTTTTTAGTCATTATTCTCATATTTTGACAATTTTGAAATTACTGTTGGCGATTTTTCTAATTTTGGCGACTCGATTGGATTTTTTAAATCGCCAAAAAAGAAAAAGCTCCAAGAAATATCACCGAAATGAAAATAAACGCCTAAATTAGACTGTTTTTATGATTCTGCTTTTATAGATTAAGGAATTTGTTTATGTATAACCTGTTGACAAGTGGATCGCCACCGGCTTTTGGTGGGTTTTGATTTTTATTTTTTACATGTTGATCGCTTGGTGAAAAAAGACTTCACCTAGCACAAATTACAGACCTTGTACATATCTTTGAAATTGCAATGTGGGCAACATTGAGAAACTTAATTTCAAAACCCACCGTAACACTGTGCATCCATCTTGATAAAAAAAACACATACCGAACGAGCCAATCTTAATCTATTCTCCTGTTTCCTTTAAACCGCCTCGCGCTTGAGCTCTGTAAATGGGGCAGGCTTATCGGAAGAAAGGTCAAGAGGTGTTTCGTAATTTGTTAGCTATTTGAGTTTAGTTTTTTTTAATTTTTTCGCGATATTTCTCGGACATATCTGTTCATAGAAAACCCAACTAGACCAAAATAGTTCCACATCGATTGAAATCATGTTGACTCTGTAAATTATAATTAATTTCTACTTTTTTGTTCTCGATTCGGTGGACATTCGATGTCCACTATTGCAGGAAACGTGAAAAACAAGTCAAAATCACTTTGCCCGAATACTAATAATCTTTCGAAATCTGCTAATCCCAAAGCACTCTGTTCAACGAAGACAACATTGATGTTCTATAGCTTCATGTCCAATCTATAGGGTACAGTGTTAGGTATTATTGTGAAGATGTTTAAGCTGATTAGCGCACTATCGAAACCATTTTTTCATTGGAAAAACTTTTAACTTACAAGCTTCATGAAGTGTTCTTTCGAAAGGTACAGAATCGGTAATTATATGAAGCTATTCAACGGCTCTGTGAAATGCAATTAATGTTTAAAAAAGTTATTATGGAAGCACGAAAGCATAAACATTATTTTGATTGTTGCCTTTACACCAGTCACCAATCAATGTAACACATCACGATTAACAATTACTCGTCAATGGAGCGTCATATTTAAATTTGTTGATTGGAATTGCAATTTCCAATAAAATTTGAGAGATTAATTTTCGGTGCTGGATATTCCGCGTATAGTTTCTGTGTTAACATTGTAGATTAAAGGCACAATATTTCGGTTATTTCTGGAAAATAAAATACCAACTCAATTATCCATCAATACAATTTTCCATATTATTCGTACAATTCGTACAAAATCTAATGCCCCGATCCATGCTCCATAAAATATATTTTCGTCGGTATAACACTTCCCACAATATAATATCCATCCTCATTGCATCCATTTGTATTCTACTCAAAACTACGCTTTCACGTTCTCGTTGCCGCATGTATACCCATTTAATAGACGCGTCCGAAGCGAGAAAATGGTAATATAATGATATCACACATAACATGACTATGACAAATCACACTGTTAAAGTGCGTATCAAATTCAATCCGAACTCATATTCTGTGATTTATATGTAAAATTGCCCATAAAAATTCATTGAATACATGGTCTCATTTTCTCCCTAACACCCAGTGCCTTGAGCTCATCGTAATGTGAATCTAGCTCGTATGTCCATATGAATATGAAAAAAAAGAAGAAATTTCTCGCTCACAAAATAGAAAATAAATTTTCGCTTTATGACGATCTTCACAAGCTCTAAAAAATAAATGGTAATTAGGCAATGGGATGTTACTGAAAAATGATCCGAATAAACGGACATTGTGTGAAGCGAAAAAAATTCTCCCAACTGCAACTTATAACGAGCTCAGCTCATAAAAGGAAAATTTAAAAACTGACGATGGTAGCAGCTCGTTTGTTTGCATTCTTTATGTTTAACTCTTCAATAAGCGAGAATGTTTTGCGGATAATTTTCGGGTAGCAGAATTCAATGGTTCAAAGAGAACATATGTATGAAGTTCTGGTACATACACCTCACCCTCACACCGTATTATGGTAATAATAATTAGATGGCTTGTAAAGAACTTCCACACTGGTGCGTGAAAAAGTTTTTTTCAGGACCATAATCCTCATCAGAGGTGACTTTGGTGGTTTCTGTATGAGGTAGAAGTGTCTCTCAATCAAAATAAAATTTTATAAAATGAGTAGAGGATACCACAAGGAACTTAAAACAAGCTTTAATTGAGTGGCACAGTGGGGTTCAAGAAAACTTAAATAGAGTCGCGATACAACCTCTAATTTGTCTTCATGTTCTTATTGAGTGACTCGAGCATTATAAGGAACCACATTCAGTTAGCGGATCCATCCAGTCGTTTCGGAAAACCGGCACTTATGGCCGTGCGGGACCGGCGAGTCAATTTGAAAACAGATTGTTATCGCAATGGATAGAGGGACTAATTTTGAGCTAATTCGTGTTAAAATGGCTTCCCTCGACAACCTGACCACGTATCCACCCACAGCCAGTTTACTCCGATCAGATCCTACATTAAAACTTTATTTTCAAAGAGGGACACCGTCTTTTATGAAATTTATCTAGAAGAACACAGGAAAAAATTAGCCCGAATCCCCGGGCCGTTTCTGAGAACCAATGGATGCGACTATCGTAAGCAATCAGGTACAGCCTGAGCACATATTTTAATGAAGATTGGTAGAGGGAACAATTCTAAGATCTACTCTGCAAAAATTATTGCTTTCGGTCATCTGCTCTCGGAGCAATAACAGTTAAAAGTCAAAAGCAGAGCCTCAAGTAAGGATTTTCGACTGGGGTGCACTTTTCACTAAAAGGCGCATTTTCTAAATGGAAAAGGCGCGTACATTTAACGGAAATGGAGTATATGTTTAAAAAAAGAATATTTTCCCATACACTGAGGTTTCGGTTCTGAAATAACAAAGTCACATTTCTTAACTTTAGAGTGTATGCCTTCCATTTACCATAGCACCACGACTTTAATGCCTTGTAAACGTCGGTCGAGCGACTCAAATTCGTGAAATTTGCCTCACAGTCATAAAACACTGACAATAACACTAAGAAAAGTGAAGCTAGAGACAGGGACTAACATAAGGAATCTTATGGAGGTTGGAAGTCTAAAAAATTATCATTTATTTAAGATCAGAAAAGAACTGCGAGCGGAGCGAGCGAAAATTTTGCACCATTATTAAATTTCGGTAATTAAATGAAAATAATGAAGAATAATAGATGGTGGTATGGTGTCGTATGGATCATGGAGTTATAAAGCTAATGGAAACAACAATTTTACGAAATGAAGTGTCAGTCTGATACTCAGAATTTCGTGTACTACTGTAAGAATGTATGTATAGTAGGTTTTCAAAAATTTACGACAAATGTAGAATATATTTAAACCTATTTCTACACGGTAACATGAATAAATCTAAACTGATCTTCTATTACCGAGCTCCTGAAGTAGAAGTGCAAGAATTATCTAGCAGAATTATTTTCCTGTAGATCTTTACTTTCCAAAAAAATTTACAGGATAAGTTTGTGAATGGATCCATTATTTTTGAAAGATCTTGTATCTCGTCGACACCTTAACTCGAGTAATTTTCAACCGTAGAAATTTTTGTTTCAACTCGCAATGAGAGTTTTAGTTTTAGAGCGATATATCCACTACCGTTAGATATTGCAAGTTTCGAGTGTGAAAATGTAAAGGTGAGCGCAGTTTTGATATAAAAGCGAGGTAGAAAACCCAATCATTAATTTTCCGTGTTATCTACAATCGGTGTTATCTAATATGCATGGTCTTTTTCATTTGAATCGTAGTTTGTATTTTTGTCACACTTTGCACTGAATATTTCTGATTGTCAATTGTCCAGGTAAGGCGATCCGTCTCTTAATTTTGTTAATTTTTTGTAATATGCACCACTTTTACGTTTCATTTTAAAATGTAAAACATAAAAATCTAAGTAATAACGCGATGATTTGGTCAACAATTTAAAAGCAATTGATTTGAAATAAGCAATCATAATGGTTTTCATTTTTTTTCTGGTCTCAAAAATATTTCTTTTGAGGTATTTTTCTAAATATTTTTTGACAGGAAATAAGAGTCGTCCTCCGCCAGAGGACAGGAAAAGGCGTTGGAGCACCTCAGAGGGCGTCTGGTGCACTTTTCCCCCAACGATGTATGTTATTTTAGGCTCTGGTCAAAAGACGTTTGGAAAAATGAAGATCCCACTCCTTAGCTATTTATAAATATATTTTACGCACAAGTGTGTAAAAGTATTGTTTGTAAAAATGACGATTCCACTTCCGTATCTTGTTCCGAACGTGTACTTTAAGTGAAATTGTTACTGGTGTTAAAATAATAATTCCTGACACTACCTCGAATAGTTACACTTTTCTTGAAGAGTTTGTCATTTTACACAAGCACTTTTATGTGTACAACAAAGGAACTCATTCAACCTTTTTTTTCACTGTTTCTCAGAGGAACTGTTTTCTGATTCATTCGATTCACAAAATCTCCGAACACAAATACTTAATATCCGGAAATCATTTCTACTCGAGATTCAATTGAATCAGACACTTTGCGAAAATGTGTTACTAAAATTATCAACTCTCCACAAACTTGTTCAACACCTAGCCAACGTGTTGCATAGCATTTATGCGTGGCGTAGACAGTATATATCGTCCAATCGATTGATTAACCATATAACGCCACATCCTGGTCAACGTGCATGTTTTGATAAATTTGGCGATATGTGGCTTTTATATCGGTGACTGTGTATCACCAATATTTTGATCATGGTGATGTTAAACAGGATTAAAGGCATTCATATCATCAATAAAGGCCGGCGGGTGTGTTTTTATGTTTTTTCGCTATTGTCGCGACAGCTTCATTGATTTAAAATTTCTCTGGATGTGTTACAATGCTCCGTACGATTCGTGAAGATATATGTTACACGATAACGACAGTCGAATATCAACCTAAAAATGTACTCCGAATGTTCGATTCAATTCAGCGAAAATTTCCGCATCACTAGCCCTTATGTGTCCATCAAAACTGCATTCGTATTCCGGAACACGTCTCATTACATTTCAATATTCAATCGTCAATATAACACGTCCAGCGTGTATCAATTCTAGTCTCGATTGAAGTTATCCTGATTCGTAAATACTCAGAGAGAACCTGACAACGGCGCCACATCTGTATTTTGCGCTGTATGCAACATAATGTTGTAAATACCTGTAATAATTGAAATCAAATCCTTTACCAGGAGTTTAACGTTATGATGGCTAATATTCTCGGTTAGAAATGTTAGTTTACGTGTTATACATGTCATACAATGTGAACTTTTCAACAATTGAATTATCTCCTGGAAACAATCTGATCAATTAGAGTAATTACGTTACTGGTCTAACCAGAGGAGTAAATGTACGTACATGTGTACATATAGATACAAACCAAACGATAGATGCATGATACATCGTTCATACCTGGAAGTAGTTGTTATGCCAGGTCTGAATTTAATTTGGTTGAATAACATATGTTTGAAAATTTGTTAGTTTTACATTTGTTGCTCATCATCTAATTTTGCAATGGAATTTTGAGTAGCTAAGTGTTGACTAATCTGTTTCCTTAGATAAAATTATCATGCCAAATTAGATGCTCATTCGTTTACGCAATCTTGTAAAAATATTTTGAGGAACTTTTGCTTCAACTAATACATTCCAAATTTAATACATCCGAGACGAAAGGTTTCCGATTAATGGCATTCATAGCTTTTACTAGCTGAAATGTACGTGTTTATGTGCTGACGAATTGTGTGTGTTTAATCTATTCCTGGAAATTCATTGAAACTAAATTCAATCGTCTTTTGTAAGAGCAAAAATCGATGGAAATGTCATAGATAGTCGGTACGGTATCAGTGCCTTTGCATTGTGTCGATGCTAATTGACACAAACATTACGAAATTACATCGTAGTCGATCAATCAAATTGAGTAATCTTTCCATTTTAACTTACAGCCGACAAAACCAACTCAGAAACATTAATCGGATTCGATTCCAGTTTTCGATTCCTTCAGCCCGCGTTTTCTATGAAAATGCCAAATGAAGTACTTCAAAGTCTATAAACATAAGAGGTTAAGACTATTGGTATTCAGTGCCAATAGTCTCTTCATCATAGTGTGGCTATTGGCACTTTGTGCCATTAGTCACATTATAATATTGTGGACTGAAAACTTATGTGATTTTATTTCGTATTGTAGGTCTAAATTCGATTCAATCGACGTAAGCTCCAATGAAAATACTCTATTTCAATATTTGGACTACACCCACACTATAATAAGGAGACCATTCGCACTGAAAGACAATAGTCATTGGCCAAAATGCAATGAAAAATCTGTTGTTCTTTCACATTTTAAGAAAAACTAACGTTAATCTCTGCCAATTTACAAATGTTAGCAGACCATTCGACTGCAAATAGCTCATACATTGACTAATCTTTCGTTTCAACTATCAAAAGAACATGCTTTTCAACCCAAAATTTTATTTCGTTAGATTTAGTGAATTACATTGACATTGAGTCGTGACAACAATCTGAACAAAAATAATCAATATTTTTTACTTCCGACGCTTTGAGATTTTTGAGATGAATAATTCAGTTGGAACAAACGAAACTTCTTCCTTACACAATCTGTAGAAGGATGAATTCAGTTGAAACAAACGAAACTCCTTCCTAACACAATCTGTAGAAGGATGAATTCAGTAGGAAAAAACAAAACTCCTAGCATTTCCGATAATATAATTCATACGGCCTGCGAACAATGATTTTCGAGAAATTGTGCCAATAGCTTTTTCGAACAAAAGAGGGATTCTTTTGGAAAATCACCCAACGAAATCGGACCTGGGAAAATGCGGTAATTACATTGCTGCATAAAAAAGGAGACATAACAAAGCTGGAAAATTACCGGCCCATAAGCCTATTGTCAACACTCTACAAGTTGTTTATGAAAATCATTACGAAGAGGAACACTAACAAGTTCGACTTCTACCAACCTGTTGAACAAGCTGCTTTCAGATCTGGTTTCAGCACAAACGACCATTTGCAGGTGATGAGAACGCTTATTGAGAAGTGTCGTGAATACAACATCGACATAGTCTTGCTATTCATAGACTTTCGATTCAGTGGAAACATGGTCGATATTGGACGCATTAGACGAATGTAGAGTAGACTCAAGGTACTCCAACACAATTCGATATGTGTACAAAAATGCTACTTCATGTATAAAACTTCATAAGAGCACGGAGAAATTCAGAATCGGCCGAGGTGTAAGGCAGGGTGACTCCATTTCACCGAAATTATTCACGGCGATTCTGCAGAGTGTTTTTAGGAAGTTAAACTGGAGTAAAATGGGAATAAAGATAAATGGAGAGTACCTGAGCAATCTCCGCTTCGCTGATGACATTGTACCGATAGCAGCGAATCTAGGTCAGGCTCAGCTTATGCTACAACAGTTAAGTGAAGAGGCGAGCAAAGTTGGCCTCAAGATGAACTTATCGAAAACAAACGTCATGACCAACATCGGGGACGATAGAGAAATCAAAATTGGTGACACTGTCATTGAACGAGTCGACAGCTATGTATATCTAGGACATAAACTGAAGTTAGGTCTGGACAACCAAAATGCAGAAATAAGACGTAGGATTGGTCTTGCATGGGCAGCGTTCGGAAAACTCAGACTAATTTTCAAAAGCAAAATGAATAATAGTCTGAAACGCAAAGTTTTCGACACTTGTGTCCTTCCAGTGCTCACTTATGGAGCGGAAACGTTAACTTTAACGAAAGCATCCGAAGATAAATTGAGAGTGACACAAAGAGCCATGGAACGGAGTATGCTTGGAATAACACTCAGAGACAGAATGACGAATCAATGGATTCGACAACAAACCAGGGTCGTTGATGTCATGGAAAGAATAGCATCTCTGAAATGGAGCTGGGCGGGACATATTGCAAGAAGGACAGACGAACGTTGGACCAAAAAGATCATGAACTGGCGACCATATAAAAGACGAACTATAGGTAGACCACCAGAGAGATGGACAAACGGAATTAAGAATATTGCAGGTTACAAACTGGCAGCAAATGGCAATGGATCGTACGAAATGGAAAGAAGTTGGAGAGGCCTACATCCAGCAGTGGATAGAAACAGGCTGAAAAAGAAGAAGAAGAAGAAATCGGACCCTGTTGATTCCACGGGGAAGAGACTGTCGATATTTGTGTCTTGTTAATCAGGGTGAAGCCAGGGGAATTGAGTGAGCAGTCAAGCGGTCATCATACAAACGATTTATTGCAAAAATGGGCTTGATGAAAGCTACAAAATTCTGAATTCCACGAAATTAGGTTATGTACACAGTACACAGCTAAACTATGAAAACTTACATATTGTGTTTGACTACACTTTTACAACTATGCGACACATAATCTACTTTACAGACGGAATTCTCCGGCTATGATTCGATACGAAATAACTATTATGTACGGCTGGCTGCGTGATCGATGATTTGTTCGACGAATTGTTGTTCGCGTTCGCCCCGTTCAATAGAAATTTCCGAATGAATCCCTTATGGGTCGTGAATTCAGCGTGACGTTGGTTTATATTTGATGTGTCATCTGTGATGAACAAGCTGGTGCCATCTGCACACTGTAGCTGGCAGTAACAGACCCATTTCGTCTGGAATGGATATATATAGCGTTCGAAAGGTCTTGGTCTAAAGACCCTTGGCTGCTGGTGCAGGTCTTCGGTAGTGATGACTGCTAATGTGTAGCTTGCTCTCTGTACGTACGTTGTCTAAACTGTCGATTGATGCCTCATATGCTACTTTCGACCGTTTTCTGTCTACCTGTTCTAGGACCTCAAAATGTCAGCTTTCTTCTATTCTCTTCTATTCTATTCAGAGCGTTACCTGGTTGAAAAAGTAATTGAATAGACAGGACCAGGCTGGTGTCGAGTTAATTCGGAAATGGTCATCCTGTTTGGAATAATGACCTGAGATGTTACTGAATTCCCGCTTCTAAAGAAAAAGGACTGACTATAAAGCACACTTCCGCTAGTTTCGAATTTTTCTTAATTCTGCTACCGGATTTTAAGATTCCTTCACCAGATAGAGGATCAGTCTGTCAATCTATTGCATAAGCAATGTCAATTAATTCAAAGTAACTGACCATAAAATCATGATGTTGAAGCATATTTCTCGTGTGCTTTGATTTCCTTAGATAGCAATTACTTAATTTTTATCTTTCCTTTTTTCCTGTCATACCACATCAAATACGCATTAATGGTCTTCACTTTTTCCAAATAACACAAGACCCGATTGAATAGCAGATCTGATTGATATCGCTTTGCATTTTATATAAATGTCTGGTGAGATCTTATTGCAATGCAGCAAATAACTCCCTTGGGACACATTTTTCGTTCTTGTCATTTTTATATTACGGTCGGTTATTCGATATATATCCCCTTTCAAATGATGATAATGATAGTAGTTGGTTTGCTCAGGTTCGGTTTTTTTTCTCATTACATTTCAGAATGGTTGAATGTCATGATTTAGACTAATTGTTGGGTTATTTGGAGATTTCCAATGTTCAAATAGTATTGAGGAAAAGGGGAACCAGTAAGATAAATGTGTAAGTGGATGTGGATACAGTACGGAACGTGTTCATAATCCTGCAAATATGCGACAACTTCTCAGCACAAAAATTTATAGATTACATTGTGGATGCTGCGAAAGTAATTCAATATATGAAACAACACTTTTGTGATAGAATCAAACTCACAAGTTCGTTTCTGAGCAATAAACTTCGGTAGCTGTCTCCTCTACAGTTAGCGAGATATACAGATACTCTTGAAAAACAGTTACTGCAGCGAACTCATCAAAAAACAGACGGTTTGCGAATCTCACAAATTTTTATACGAATAAATGAAGGTTCTGAAAGAACAGGTTAAGACACCCATGAAGGCGGGTGACACACACATTTCATCAAATAGATACATTTTGTTGAACAACACTCATTACAGACTGTTTGAAATGTCATCTTGAAGAAATAAAAAGTGTTAATGCCTGCCCCATGCGAAAGGAATTCATGTGAAATGAACCAAAATATTGTTCATGATATGAATCATTTTCGCAGGGGGAAAGTGCTACGTAATGGTCAACTTTCGCATGGGACAGGCAATAATGGTAGATTAGGAAATCAAGGAAGTTAGTAATGAGATATTTCGTACCCAGATAAGTAAAAAAACCGAGTTCGACAGCCCGAGTGTTGAGTCTTCAACACTTTATTTTGGGCGTCTAGCCCGTTTCACTGTCGTATTTATTCTCACTAATTTTTCACTAACAGAGTTTTCCTCAGAAAACTTGATCTCTTTTTTGGTTACAATGGATTCGGCGTTCTCACGTCTTCCCACCAATTATTTTCTTAAAACAATTACGTTCTTTTGTTCCCACCGTTATCATACATTTTGTTGTCCATTCGACGACTACTCTTCATGATTTGTCCATATTTCGACAATCATCCTACCACCAACTTAACGTTTCACAATTGGTCCATACTTGGAACAATTGTTGTCCATCCATCGACCATTTGTTGTCTATCCATCGGCTATTTGTTGTCCATCCATCGACCAATTGTTGTCCATCCATCGACCAATTGTTGTCCATACATTGACCATTAGATTCATGAATTCTCCATACATCGACAATCATTCTCCCACCAACTTAACGTCTAGGAATTGGTCCATATTTCGACCAATTTCTTGCCTTATTGACCATGTTTGTTGTTCCATTGAATCGCTCGTTCTATTGAATCGCTCGTTCCATTGGCTACTGCTTGAGCGTCCCATTAACGGCTTCTTGAGCGTCCCATTAACGGCTTCTTGTGTTTCTTTGTCTCATTGATAAATCCATTCGATTTTGTTTCACCCGAACTCTCGCGTGTCCTACTGACAATTTATTTTTGTTCCATTTATCTGTAAGTTCGTCGTCCCATTGACGATGACGTAACATTCGATTTCCAATTTTTCCTAAATAATCCAACCCCAAAGGTCAACCAGGGGGCGTCTTCAACACGGCTAGCTACCAGCCAGCTTTTACTTTATGGCCTTGCGTTTTACGGTTGAGAAGAAACACTTATTTTGGGCGTCTAGCCCGTTTCACTGTCGTATTTATTCTCACTGATTTTTCGCTAACAGAGTTTTCCTTAGAAAACTTGATCTCTTTTTTGGTTACAATAGCTCACTTGGATTCGGCGTTCCAACACCGAGTATGTTTTCTTACTTTACGAGCTAGGTACAGGATTTTTACCCTAATTACTTCACTAATAAAGTGAAATCTTTTTTTCTAACTAGTTTTAAAAACTCGCTTATTTCCTACGTCGTTTAAGAAAAACGTTGTTCCTAACTTATGCATTACTACCGGGAATTAGGCAAGTTGATGAGTCTTCACTTGTGATTTTAGGGTCGCCAATTTTTGAATCAGGTTTAGAGAGGATGTTTGCATCAAAAGTTGAAATGATTAAGTTAATGTGTGATCGTTTAAAGTTGATGGATGTTCATCCGGCCTTGTGTATTTTCAGAAAGTCTTTAGGTAGCTGCAGGTTTAATTATTTGTTGCGTACGTCTAGGGCATTTATGTTGCGTGATCATGTGAGGACTGTTGATGAGATTTTTCGTTCAACACTCGAAGCTATCGCGAATGTTAGGATATCGGATTTTTCTTGGGATCAGGCTTCTCTTCCTTTAGTTTTCGGCGGGTTAGGTATTCGGAAAGTTGAAGATCTAGCAGTACCAGCCTATTTGTCATCTGTGTATTCTTCATCTGATTTGTCAAATGAACTTTTAAAGAATTTTAATATTCATATAATTAACGATAACATTTTAGGATTAATTGAACAGGTTCCTAGAGATTTTATTCCAGAGAATGATGAAAATAAAAAGGTGCAAAAAAATTGGGATACCCCGATGATTAGGAGTAAGTTTTGCGAGATGTTTGAATCTAGTGAACCTATTACACGTGCCAGATTACTATCATCTACTAAAGAATCTTCAAAGTGGCTGCAGGTGGTCCCATCGAGTAAATTAGGTTTGCTATTAGATAACAACGCCGCGAGAATTGCTGTTGGTCTTCGTATAGGTTCCCAATTATGCGAAGAGTATAAATGTATCTGTGGTAAAATGGTAAAAAAGGACGGTTTGCACGGTTTGTCTTGTAATATGACTGGAGCAATAACACCTAGACATGACGATGTTAATGGAATATTTTCTCATGCATTTTCTTCTGCAGGAGTACCAACTATATTGCAACCACCAGGTATTTCTAGAAGTGACGGTAAAAGAGTTGACGGTATGACCATAATTCCATGGAGTCATGGAAAGTCTCTTTTATGGGATGTGACAATACGTGATACGTTGGCTCCTTCATACATAAATGAATCTTCTAAGAAATCAGGGTCAATCGCAGAAAAGGCAGAAAGATTGAAGCATAACCATTATATAGATCTAAAAGAAAATTATTTATTCACTCCTATTGCTTTCGAATCGCTCTGTTGCATGGGCCCAGAAACGAAAAAATTTGTCTACAAATTGGGGTCATTAATGAAAGCAGCTTCAGGAGAACCGCGCTCCACCGATTACTTATTACAGAAAATTTCAATCGCTATTCAAAGAGGAAATGCGGCATGCATTCTAGGAACATTAGGGAGAAGTAGAGTAGATGATTTTTATTTATTGTAATATTTATTTGTTGATGAAAAGATCGTTTTTTTACTGACTGCGCCTTTGTGAGCAGTCTTTTTTTTCGCTTGTTTAAATAAATAAATTTTATGCTAAAAAGCTTTTTTAGCGAATTCGCCTCCTGCTCGAGCTGGTATCAAAGCCAGTTCAGTATTTTCTGTTCAGGTTCAGGACCGATCTTTCCTTCCATAATGATCCGAAAAATCAATCAACATTTCCCAATTGGTTTTATCGAAAAATCCCAAAAACTTCATTTTTTTTGTCGGCGTTCTGGGAAACGTATTTATTTAATTCCAAGGATAATAAATTTACTTTTAAGGTAATTGCCAAATACAGTTAACTAATTAATTCAGGCCAATCAAACCAATTTTATTATCTCGTTCATTTGATAATCTGATTGACATAATTAAGATCGGGTCAAACGATTTTGATACATACGTATCACTCACGCCTATATATACATGTTGAAACAACACCAGGGGAACAGTATAATGTTGAATATGGGTAAACAACATCCTATATATCTGCAACGCATTCCTTTTTACTGCTTTTTTTTTTCTTCGTCAATTCAGTAAAATTTGCCCACATTAAAACTCAATAATCTCCGTATAACATCTCTATTTGTTTTTATGTTTTTCCTATAATATTAGCAACACACACACACACACACACACACCCACTCTCTCACACAAACATATTCCATCATTTCGGACCAATGCCACATTTAATCATAAAATCATGCCTCCAATTATGGATTTGTTTTAATATAACGTGTTATTTTCCCCGGAAAAGTCTATGGTATCAAAACAGAAAAAAATCTGTAATCACTCAAGAGTAAATTATCCTCTCATGGATCACTGTGTAAAAATGCGTTGTTGTGTGTATGGATATATGTATATACAGGGAGAAGGGGGAGGTTGTTGTATGCTTGCTTGTTTCGGCGGAATGGGATGAAGGTATGTAGGTAGGAAATTGCTTCTTTTGTGTGTAACGTAATTTATGGATCAAAATGAATTAAGGAGGAAATAAATATAAAATATTCTTGTTGTGCCTTTTATTTTTCTAGATAATTGGTTTTAATGAGCTCTTTGTACAATATTTATTTTCTTATCGAATTTAGTGTTATGTCAATTATGTATGTACAGTTAATTTTAATTGATCCGGACAATTAAAGTACACGGCTCGAATCTGGATTGCAATTTTATAGTTGCCTTTATGTGCAATATTGTTTTGAAAGTCCCATCCGCTTTTGTTGAAACTTTTTGTTGCGATTTTATTCAGATAAATCAGTAGTCACAGTCACAATAATAAACAGAGCCGAAGTCATTACGTAGTTTATTTATGAACACAAGAGGTCATAAATATTAAAGAAATTTAATTGGCAGATGTTTGCCTTAGGAGATTTGCTTAACTGAACTGAATGTCTGAGCCATGATATCCTATTATGTTCTTAGATTGCATTTTTTTAGGTTTTCAGAACTCACGCCAAAACGATGTAGTTAATAAAACAGGACGAGTGATAAAAAATTGAAGAGTCCAGCTTTCCAGCATCGCCTCGGATCAATAATCTTACGAAAACGTGACTTTTCATTTTTATCCCGAGTTCTGTAATGAATTTATCACAACGCAGACGAGAAAGTAGTCAATTCATACCCTCCTCTTAACCTTCGCAAGTCTCTCACCAGCACTGCAAATGAGGTATCAATGAAAAGCTTAGACAATGTATGTTACGACTAGCATCTTAGGTTCACATTAAGCGTCATCAGTACCAGCCCAGACCTGTCTAAAGTTCACACAGATTTTGAAAATTTTTATTGCAAATTTTTGGAAACATATATCAATGAATCTAATCAAACTAGGCATGACCCGAAAGTACTTAAGCTCAGCTTTCCAACGAGCTCACTCTCAACCGAAACGATCATTTATAACGGCCAAAAAATTCGGATAAAAATCACTATTTTTCCAACTTCGGAGATCTTCCACCAGCAACCAGGTGTGGCTCGAGACTGTGTGAGGCCTGTTTTGAGGTCTACTGGCAATGACCTATCAAACCATGTATATATCCATCCCAGACGAAATGGGTCCGATTTTGACAGGTGTATTTTCAAAAGAATCCCTCTGTTGTAAAAAACGTTGTGTTTACTTTGGGAAGAAAAGTTGGAAATTGCATTTTCTGGGTGACTCAACCGAAAACAACACCTTCAAAATGTAATTTCCAATTCTTCTTCCCTCGTTGCACATAGAACTGTAACATGCTCTTAATTTCCCTAGGGTCGAAAATGGCATATTACATTACTAGGGAAAACAAGAGAATTGTTTTGGGAAATCTTCGCATATAATAGTATTTTATCTGTCTAGAACGATAATCTCGAGCTTATCCCTCTAGGGAGTTTTTGTTTATCTCGACATATCTGTTCTCGACAGATAAAATATGATATGCACCTATTGCCAGACTGTTATTTTGACGTGTAGGCATTATGGCCCACGCCTTCGGCTAGGGCAATAATGTCCTACACGTCAAAATACCAATCTTGGCAACAGATGCATAATATATATTACATGACTAGAGATAAAAAGATGAAAAGTAGAGTTTTCGTGTGAATTTCGTTGATCCGAGGCGTAGCCGAGGTCAATAAACACACTAAAATGAGACTTTTCATTTTGAACCCGAGTTTTAACATGCTGAGGGCGTCGAAAGTAGTGCTTAAAACATGAAAAATACGGTTTTCGGCGCATGTAGCGTAGCATGTAAAATCGATTACAAAACTCGGTTTTGCTTCGGATCAACAAAGTTCACACGAAATTGATCCATCGTCATGGTAAAGGAACTCAAAATCATATAATAGTAATTAGGGTGGGCCGATTTTATCAACTTTGAAATCCACACCCAGTGGCATGTGTAGCTTGAAGAAACTAAACTTGCGGCATCATTAGTTTTTCGTTTTCGAACACTTTTGAGTAGACCACCACTTAAACCTATTATATCTGTCATTTCCTTCTCATTTCCAATGATACCCCATGCATGACAATGAAATTGTACACCTATAAAAATTTTGTCCAGCTCAGCTGTAGTCGTTGTACGAATGTACTGTACAAATTCGGGACAAGTACATTATGTTAACGTAGCAGTAATATTTACAGTACAGCTGTATCAATGTACAGTTGGGCGAACATTGGTTGTCTGATCGAAAAATGAAAGTTGTACAGAAAATATTATTCAGAATTCATAAATTTTCATTTTTAAACTACTTAGTACGTTTATTTACGTCAACTTAATTTGAAAAAAAAAAATCGCGGTACATGCGATTCGAACTCGGGACCTCCGACACTCCAATCCACCACCTTACCCATGTCCCAACTCAGTACTTATTTTTGGAAGACATTATGTGAGAGCTATCTTATAATACCATACGTCTCCGCTCTACTGTCTAGTTGAACATTAATGTTGTGTGGTAGTGTAATTTCCAAATGTTATTGGTTCAAGAAGAAAGTTTTTTTCTGCAAACTATTTGTTAGGAAATTGTACAACTTAAAGTTTCGTCTTCAATTCATTAATTCTTAGAATAAATATTTTGAAAAAAAAAAATTAAGTTTCCTATTACGGCAAATGGGCTTTTGTCACAGATTATTCTGACAACCAACAGTCTGAGAGAAGTTTATTGAATTTTACTTTTATTTAACCAATGCAAACTTCTTTGTTGTCTTGCTCAAATTAACCGATTTTAACGCAAATTAGTACTACACATTTGTACGTCGAATCAAGCTTTGTTTGCAAACGTCAGTTTTTTAATTTCATGATTTTGTATGCGAATGAAAACTAAAAGTGAGGCATTTTTCTTAGGAAAGGTTTTTTCTTCATTTTTTGAGCAAACTGTTTGAAAATGTGTTTAGAATCGATTGGCAGCAACAGATTGTGTACATTATTTTATTTTATTATTCTGTTAATATCAATCGATTCTAACGACATTTCAAAAATTTTGGTCCAACAAAATTGAATACAACGTCTTTCCTAGCAAAAATATCTCAATTTTAGTTTTCATTCCTATTCAAAATCATGAAAAACGTTTACAAACAAAGGAAAACAATGCTCGATTTGACATACAAACGTGTAGCGCTAATTTAATCAGAGTCTTTTTTATCAAAGCATGTTGTACATATAGTCCGGTACCCATTGAAGTGCCCGTGCCCGTGAAGAATGTGTACAGAATTTTCCGGGCAACAATATTGTAGAACATTATCTAAGCAAAAAATCATTGTTTCCATGTGAAATATGTTAAATCAGTGAAAAAGTAGATGTTTCAAAATATTTCTTCACTTTGACCACATTTTTGGACCCTATGCTGTCCAAAAAAATTGAAAAAACTTCTATGGTTTAGGAAATTTAATTCTCTATCGATATCATCCATAAAAAAACGAAATATTTTGTTCAGAGTGTTTCGAAAATGGTCGAAAACTGAAATAGTGCACTCCAGACTTCCCCCTTCCTTTTCCCGCAAACTGACAGGATTTCAGCTTGGCACCCGAACTTTTCTTTCTCAGGATACCAAGAGCTATCCAAATCACCCAAGACATCCCGTTCACCTTTCATGGACACGGGCACTTCCATGGCTACTGTACTAATAAGACCAACAAGAATCGAAGCTGAGTTCTTTCGCCGTCTACATTTAAGACAAAATTCGTGGAATAATGTGTACTCCTCAAGTGCTAACTTTCGAACAAAAGAGAAAGATTGATATACACAAATGTCAACAAATAGTTTTCTAACGTACCAAAATCATTTACTAAAAACATTTCCTGAGCCTTCGTTATTCAACTAAGTTATTATTCAAAACTTGAATTTCTGAATTACGAATAGTTCCTGAAATGTCTCGAAAGTTCGTGCGGTGTTTAGTCTCACTTAACATTATGGAAGTTTTCACGACCGCTACATTCAAACTGGCATTCATTCAGCTATATTGTACATTGCACATCTGAATGGTACTTTGAATCTGTCACAAATCATGTACTGCTCTGCTGTACAAATTCGGGACAAGTACATTTGTTAACGTAGCAGTGTATTTGTTAACGTAACAGAACAGTAGTACAGCTTAGCTGTGCATAGTACTGTCATTACGTTCAACATTCAGCAATTACGTACAATGTACAGATATGCTGAAAAGTAATGTTCAGCTGTGTTGTAAAAAGAACTGCACAGTTACCATACCCAAATTTTTTTTTATAGGTGTATACTTTTAGAGGCGAGACACCACATCTATACTCGAAAAATCCCGTTTACGGAAACAATCAAGGCTTAATTGATAGAACCGGTCGTTTGTGACAAACTAAAACTTCAACAAATACAATCTGTCGACTATTATCAATGCAACGTTCGTATCTTCTTGAATTAGATGTTTTCCCTACACTGGCTCTTTCGAGTCAGATTCACAGTGATGTAGGCCGTTTTATTGAGGAGCTCAAGAAAAGAGCGTGTAGCCCAGAGTAGTCGGAAACGAAACAGTGAAGATTGGTGTACCGTCGTTATAAATCGTTGATAGATGCTTTGGTGTTCATGGTTTTGCTAATTCATTATATCATCTAAAAAAAAGTGGTTTTACATGCTCGCAACGCTAAACACTGTCGCAATTAAAATGAAATTGTGTCAGACTCAACGTGTTGTTCATACATTACTAATCCATTTCGTGAAAGGATAAAATGAGAGATAATCTGAACTTCAAAAAAATAAAAATATTTTTTTTCTTTTACACACAAAATAAATTCGTAGAAGATGAGTGTAAAGTAGACCTTTGTTGAATGAATAGAAAAATAATGTTTTTTCACAGGCGCAACCTGCAAATCCTTTAACAGTTTATAAAATTTAATGTTTTTAATATATAATGTGGCGTTTTGCTTTTTCCCATATTTTATCATAATACATCTGCATCATATAACCGTTCCGACTGTTAAATTGAGTAAAGAATTCTGTTTGTGTGATTTTCTTTTTTCATTTTGTTTATTTTGTTGGGAAATAAACACTCGCTATGGTTTCAAAAACCTTGCCTCCAGCTATTTGTATACATTTCTACCTCACAAAGATATTAACATTACGTGGTGGTATACATACAATATTTATATCCAAATCCATGTGCAAAAAGCTTCAATATGCCGAACGTATACGGTTTTTAAGTCAGCTTTGGATAAACACGTTGTCGAATCGTTGACAAAATCGTGGTTCTATGTGATAAAAAGTTTTTGAGACTAAAGAACAATAGGTCAGAGTATCAATCACAATCATCGGTGAAATGTGCAGTCTATGAGAGTAATAATTTACCGAAAGCATAAAAACGAGCTCGTATACGAAGTGTTAGCGCAATAGTTAGTTGTCCATTAAAAAATCTTAAGAGTCGTAAGTTAAGATCACACAGCTTCTTCTAAGCCTGAACTGACATGGGAAAAATTTCATTTGACGCAAGCCGAGTTAAATTTAATTTTTTGCTATTGTAAAACAAAACATAGCTAACGCCGACCCGTACGAAACACCTATTCGTATCAAAAGCCTTTAATGTGAAACTCTTCATTTCTCTTACTTCATTTTCTTCTCTGCTGAAAAACTATTCTCCCTTTAAAATCACTTACATTATCCACTCTTTGCCTTGTTATCATATACAACTAAATTGCCGGAGGCAATATAGACAGCCCCGTACGAAGACAAATTTCATAAATTCCTATTTAAACAGCTATATACCGCTATATTTAACTATATTTCACTATAAATAAACATTTCACAGATAAATATATGCTATTATATAGCTCTATATGCCTGTATATAGCTCAATATAGCTGTATATAGGGATATATAGATGTCCGCATATGGAATCCCTGAAACCCCACACACATAACAAATTATTTCCATGTTAACAGAAACTCTCTAAGTATCATTTTTCCCAAGATATTTCTATTTTACTAAAATCCAATATGGCCGCCGGCAGCCATTTTGTTAGGAGACCGGAAATAGTACCGACGCTTTACATTCGTTAATACCTTTCAAACAAAAAAAAATTCATGAAATTCGGTGAAAATTTACTCGAGATATTGTCAAAATACACCACGTTCACTGTACTTCCGAGTAGCCAGATAAGAGCTCACTCCAAGAGACCTAGCTCACGCTCCGGAGAACATAATTTCATAAAAAAAAATTTCTCTCATTGGTACGGTCAATACCTATCTAATAAAGCTAAAACAGACGAAATATGTTCAAATGTGGCCGACCTACAAGCAAAAACTGCTTGCCGCCCTGTGCCTGTTTCACACCAAGGGGTCTAACTCACGAGTCGGTCATCCGATTTCCATAAACTTTTTTTTTGTCGATCGGTATTGTAAATACCTTTTATTTGACGTATCACTTACAAGTTTAACGTTTAAATGTCCGGAGATATCTTCGAAAAACCGTAAAGCACTTATTGGGCCACAGCTTGCTCTCTCACGGCGCTCTAACGGCTCTCTCACGGAGTACTTTTTTTAAGTGGAATGGGCACTTAACAGTGAGGGCAGGATCTGAACGTGAGGTAACGTGACAGTAAGGTCTGGTAGCCTGACAGTGTCAAGTTAATCTATGTCAGGTCGAATCGGATGTTAGGTAAATTGAAGGCAAGCCAGGTAATTTCAGGTTGAGTCAACCTGATTGACCTTATCTGTTCTGAGCTTTACTTGCCTATATAGTTTGAAATAATACTTTTGTTACCAGAAATTTATTCGCTTTTCATTTTAAACAAGTTTAATTTACTCGCAGTACGGCACAGAGAACTACTGAGTACCCATTCGTATATCGACCGATGATATTCAACAATGCAAACGGGTGTGACTTCGCATGTGAAATCACTTTTTCAATGTTTTCAAGTCACAACTCTACGATACATGTCTTATTTCTAACTTCGATTGATGAACCGCTTGTACACTGATAAAAAAATTTACATCCAGTATGTATGAAATGGATGGCAGACAGCTTCATTTCTGCCTTACTTCGGATATGTATATTTCAACGTCTGACATGTATATCCAACGTCTGACATGTATATCCAACGTCTGACATGTATATCCAACGTCTGACATGTATATCGTACATGTCCGACGTATAGTCATACGTACTGCTCGTGACTATCCGTGTCACTCGTATGTTTGTACATCGAACATGTACGATATACTTGCCAGACGTTGGAATATACATATTCGAAGTAAGGCAGAAATGAAGCTGTCTGCCAGCCATTTCATACATACTGGATGTATGTTGACGATTTTTTTTTATCAGTGTACATGTACAATTTGCACATCATTCGCTTTTACTTTTCACATGTTTGAAAATAAGTTTCGGCAACTTAGCGAAAATGTAATCGAGTTCTCTCCAATGTGTCTACATTCTGTCATAAAATTTCTATAACGTCACAACGCTTATAGTTTCATGTGAAACAACTTCACTTCATGACATTTACACTGTAAATAACAAAACTTGAAGTTGTTTCACACAAGGTTCTAAAGGAACTATTTTTGATTCTCCAAGTTGCCATTTCAAACAGTCTGTAATGAGTGTGTTCAACAAAATCTGTCTATTTGTCAAAATGGGTGTCACCCGCCTTCTTGGGTGTCTTAACCTGTTTTTTCAGAACCTTGGTTTCACATAGAAATAAAGAGTCAGAAAGTGAAGTATTAGGAAACAATTTGGCGCCACCACGCTGAAGAGTATACATGCTAACCGACTTTGCGTGTAGTTTCGAAAAAAAAAATGAAATCAACTTTCGTGATTTTAGTCCAGTTAATCTTAGTGCTTACGGTGCTTACTATCTTGGAATATGTCTATTGTCGTAAATTTTCCGGAGTCTACCCAATCACAGTAATTGAAACTTGAGACTTGAAACTACCACAATAATTCCCAAATGTTTGTGTAATTAGTCCTAGTATAACCATACAGGTCTGAAATGATTTTCATTTTACTCTCCATAGAAACGACATTGAAACCCATCCAAAATGTGGAATTGTATTTCAATTTTCAGTAAAAAAAAGCTCAACAAACGATACCGTATCTATGCTAATTGCGCATATTTGTTACCCTAAAGTTTCACATCATTCCGTATCGGTGGTATTTTCCTTTAGGCATGCTTCCGGCTTCCGGTATGTGAAACTGTACAAAGTTACCGAATTTCGTTCGGGAAAAAATCCCTTTCAATTCAATTTATTTTTTTACAAAATTGTGTCAATTGTAATAGCAAAATTAATTTGTGTTTGTATTTCGATGGTAAAACATTCCAAATTTACATGCTATTCGTCCTGTTTGACAAACGTTGTACAAATTTATGTGGTCTAGTCACTATAATAGCATATAGGGTAAAACTACCATATACGAGCCCATGCTCGGATACAAGCCATCGACAGTATTTTCCTTTGTTTGTTCGAACGAAACAAAAGACAATAGAGTGATCGCAATCAGAGCAGTGGGTCGTATTTGGTAGTGTTACCCTATAATAACTGAAAATTCCAACAGTGGAATTTTACTGCATTTACTATGCAACATTCTTTGCAATGATTTGTAATTATTTCGACTACAAATGAATGCAGGCTAATTAAGCCGAATTTCGAAATTTTCTAAATTCTAATTTTGGTCATTATACTAACATATTGACAATAACAAATGATAAAACGCAGTCAATTTGTTGGCACGAAATTATTGGAGGTTTCCTATTAATAGGGGTAAACCATTATGGTTCGTATAGTTCGTAAGTAAGGCAATTTTGTGCAAAGCTGTATACTTTGAGGAGGTCACGCAGACCGCCATTTTATTAGATACGCGGGAACACACCACTTCTGATGATTTTACATGCAAAAAAATTCACCACATCGTCAAGACGACGAGAATCATCAGAGTATGTCAATTTTTGTATGAAATCGGCCATTTTATCATCAACTGTGGTGTGTAGCCCGCGTTTCTGTATCTGCGTGACCTCCCCAAAGTATACAGCCTTGATTTTGTGGACATTTCTCGCATATAGTTTATGTCAAAAGTCTTCGAAATCAACATACTTACGTACTTTACGAACCAGCGAATCACGAGGTGATCGAAAACCGAAACCATACACTTTTCTCATAAAACATTTCTTCGGCTACACGAAACGTACAAGGTCGTGTTAGGTGTCGTTAGAAAGGTAATTGCATGTAATTTCGGAGCGAACAGTCCTATATGGGGGGAAAAGTGCACCCACGGCGAGTTACGAGTAGTTGAAGTCATGTGTAAAAATTTCCGCGAACTTCTGTCGGTTCCTTTGACTATTTTTCCCGAAAGTACATACCTTTCTAATGACACTTCATACGACTTTGTACGTTTCGTGTATCCGGAGAAATTTATATGAGAAAAGTTCATGTTTTTGATTTTCGATCACCTCTTACCGGCCACACAACAATCGATTTTTTTTTTGGAAATTGGTTTTTGCTTCTAGTGAACATCTATCTAGGATCTAGGCGCAAGAATTTGTTTTTTTTTAGAGAGTGCGATTTCAGTGGGTCGTTTTTCGAAAGAATCGCTAATGGGTTACCCCCAATATCTCAACGAAATGCCGTAAAATGTAATTTTCAACATGCCACCATCATCCACATGCTGATTCAATTTTTACCACTTTCGCAGCAGCTATAACACAACAATTTACATCCTTGCTCGTCTAATAATGTCATTGTATTTGCACACCAAGCAGACCGATAGATGACTGTCATCGACGTATACAACCTGAATTCTTTTACCATTATTACATTGGCAGAAATGTAAGGGGATTTTTTTTTGTACATACCATCGATTGTAACTTAATATACTGTTATGTGTCCGAACTATAGTCGTCTGTTCGAGAGGAGGAAAGCAGAAGAAAAAGAAAATAATAGAAAACTCGTTTCGAACATCCTGTTTGATTGTTCGCCGTAAAACCCAATAAAAAGTAATACACTTAATGCAATCTACACTTCATGAACTTATGAACATATGTGTAAGCATAACCATATATTGTTTAAGAGTGTGACCAGAGAAACTTTTAGCACAATTGATATTACGGATTATTGTTGATGAAAATTCGCACTGACTATTCAGTGGACATGGTGTTGGTTGCCATATAATATATACGAAGGAAGTGATGATCGAACGAAATATTTGATTTGTTGAAATTGTGAATAAGAAGCAGTCATGAGAGCCGACAAAAAATCGTCGGCGGCGTCCGCCGAACTAAAAAAGACTGGCGGCTGGCGGCTATACAGGCTAAGCCGTTAGTAAAAGTCTGGCGGCGTCCAGGAGTAGCCGCCGGTGAAAAAGTCGGCTGGCGGCGGCTGAATTACAAATTTTTTTTTTCTTCATATATTTATAAGCTATTAAGCGGTAAGGTAACTAGAGTAATTCTTTCTTGCTAAACGAGAAAGAAAAATTTAAAGCGAAATCAATTTTATTATTTTTTGTGTTTTTTCACATTAAATCAAATATATTTTATATGAATGCATATGTATGCGATACAAAAGCTTAAAAACTAAACGTTATAATGTTCCCTAATTAAATGAAAATTTTCGTGAATGAAAAGTATCTTTTGCATGGTAGTAGGATTCAAATTTGCTTTACGTTTTGTTAAAATAATTCCAGCTTTAGAAAACAATCGTTCAACGAGGGCAGAAGTTGCCGTGAACGACAACATTACTTTGCTAATTCTGGACAAAAATGGAAATTGAATTTGATTATTTCGCCACCATATAAGTGGATCTTCTACAACATCTGTTATCGATGTATATTTACTATATTCTTTTCGAATGCTTTCTAATGGGGACCTTGATTCAGAAGAATTCACTGAACAATGCTTTTGAATAAGCTCTAGCCGTATACGTTTTGCCTCACTACCAGCTTGCTGTAACGCTTCTCGCTTATTAACATTCTTGAGTACAACTTCGTCTACCGACAGTTCATATTTGATCCACTTCTCGTGAAGTAGTACTGGCATGTCCAGCTCGTACTTGTTCAAGTAATCCTTGATTACTTGCAAATCTTGCATGGATGGATCCAGGAACGCTGTCAAAATCATGTCGTCATTTACTTTAAATCGACTATCCAAACATTCCAGAAGTATTTTAACTGCTCGTTTTGCTAGGCTCGAAAGAGATTTGTCTTTCGATACTTGTGTCAAACTGAAAGTTAATTAAATTAGAATCACGAAGCTGTTTGCTAATATAGTTCTGAACAATAACCTGTCTCCAATTTCGATGTAAAAAATCATGGTCATATTAAGGGTCGGATATTCAGAACCTTGGAACACATCGGTTGCCTTTTCAAATGCTTCTAGAATCTTGATCATCTCTTTCGTAGTCTTTAGTTCTTCATCGGATAGGATGAGATCATATTGTTTTGAGCGCTCCAGACAGTTGTTTATAACGTCTAATCGAGAAATGTATTGATAGAAATGAATGGTGAAATTCAATTAGAAATTAGAACAGAGAATTACCTATATTTTTAGCAAAGCTGTGGAACATTGTGAGGTCACTATTCCAACGAGTTGCGTTCGAATTCTTGATCGCAGTAAATTGTGTGGTACTACGCACCTGATCCGTACAAAATCGTGTAATCATTTCGACATCTTCCTCCTCAATGTCAAATTCAGAAATCAAAAACTCGCTTGTGTCCAAAAGATCGGCTAAATCATGAATTAATTAAAAATTAATCTCGGGTCCAAAATGAAACATCAACAAAAACCGATAACGGTCAACGATACTTACAAATATTTTCTAACTCAGACAGTACGCGGTACAATGTCTTATTGTACTCCTCATCATGAATTTGACGCAACTCATCATACCGAAACATCAGTGCCTTGTTGATTTTCTTCATTTTTTTCTTCAATGTGCGAATGGGTTCCATGTCTTTGTGCTTTAGAAGATCGGTGGATATGAGCAAACAAATGTCATGTCCCAGACATGAAGCCCAATCTATACCAAGAATATTGCAGGCGCTCTTTACATTAGACCCATTGTCGGTGCATGCACGAAATATCTTGTCGGTAAGACTAAATTCTTCTTTTACTTTCTGAAATGCTTTTGCAATCTCATCGCCAGTGTGGGGATGAGCGAAATACGCTGTTTTCAAACAAAATTTTTGCATTTGGAATTCTGTATCTATCCAATTGATCCAATAGCTGATATATGACAACCGTCTTACATTGTCACTCCAAAAGTCAAACGATGTGCCCAATACATTCGGAAGTGACGATTGGATAATCGTTTTTGCCTTTTCGTAAACGACACAGTAAATATCATTCAAGGCTGTTCCTGCCAAAGTTGACTGATCTGGTAAACTTTCTTCAAATCCAATTACTTTGGACCACCGGAAAAAATCGTTCATCCCATCTTTGTTCGCGTTGCTGAATGACACCAAATCTCTACAGAACCACAGACATAATTGTCGAGCTAGCAAGTATCGCTTATCGTGGTGCGGAATGCTCGCTATCGTAGAATCTTTAGAGCACAACATATCCGAAATTTTTCGCTGATTTAACTCTACTTTTTGTGAATGGATTGTTATGTTGTGACGCACGAGCAGATGAGAAATGAGATTTCCAGACGATGTTCTTAATGAATAGCTGCAAATAAAATAAGATCTGTTGTGAATTTACTGATTCACGGGCGTCGTAATTAAGTCAGGTCGTATATCTCACCGAACTACTTTTTGTTGTTTCAGACATTCGCTGCAATATTTATGTTTCGTGTCAATGACTCGCTCTGATCGGATCAGGAACCCAAAGTAATTCTTAATCGACGCATTTTCACCTTCTTTAACATTGCACACTGTTACGGACAGTTTTTCGTCGTAAACAAAATTCTCAGGTTCATCCGAAGTAGCCATAGTGAATGCTTCAAACTTTCCTTTAAATGTCAAAGTGAAAATTATTTTTTATACACTGACCACTGAAAAAGCAATTTTTTGTTTCAAACAATTATTCACTGACCTTGAAATAATAAGCACGACAAAGGACTTCGAGGAATTCAAAATTTTTCGATGTTATACTCTTCAAATTTATCCTTTCTATGATTTCGGATATTGTACTGAATATTTGCGTATTGAATTTGGAAAAAATCTCTTCTACCACAAAGTTTGATTTTCAATTGATTACACAACCGAACTAAGTCTTTGTCTTCACTTTTTAAAATTATCGTTTCAATTTTTCGAATGTCTGACTCCAATTCGTAAATGTTTTTAGGGCACTACAGGGCACTAAATCATCGAAAATCCTTTTTTTTTAAATTCGATTCAATTTGTTTAAATTTAAACACTTTTAACGACACCAAACTGAAGAGCGAAACTCATTTTTTATTAACAACCAAATCAAAGATGAAACACATATGACACACATACAATTAGATACCGATACCGATTGATTTTAACAATTAAAAAATTATACTGTTACAATACAATAGGCAGAAGATTGCAGCGTACGGGTAAGGTTTTAAGTGACGGCATCGCAATTTGCATTTTTGCTTTCCGTTTTCTCACACACAAATTTTAGCGCTTTTTTCAAAAGTTTATGATGCAATATTATTATGATCATAATCAACAACAGGTAAATAAAAAAGATTATCTTTTTTAAATCAACTACTTATTTGGTATGGTAGTTGATATTTGGTGTTTAATATTTATGAAGAAAAAATACCATTCTTATTACTTATAATTTCCTTTAGCCGCCGAGTCAGCCGACCTAACCATCTGGCGGCGGCCGACGGCGGCTAGCCGTGTCTAGCCTTCTTAAAACCTCGGCGGCGGCGGCGGCAGTTTTAGCCCTTAGCCGCCGTTTTTTGGCGGCTGAAAGTTGGCGGCTCTCATGACTGATAAGAAGTACCATGCAGATGATATTATATACATACGTTCATAGTCCGATTGACCGATTGAGAAACGGATTATTTCCTGAGTAAAATAATGAGAATGAGCTTTTTGGATAATTTGAATGACTAGATTGGACGGGCAGTTATTATTTAAAAAAAAATAGAATTTCAATTCCATTCAATCAATTCATTTCCGCCAAAATGTTTTAATTAGGTGAGTTAGGTGAGTTGCCTTTAAATGAATTTGTTGAAAATATGGTTTTCAACTCACATTACATGCTTACAATATACAAAATAATGATCTTCCAGGTAGAAAAACTGTGCTGCTACGGCGGCTGATTATTTTTTAAAGCAGTTCTGTAGTTATGTAGCTCACAATGTTTAAAATGTCAAATGTCAAAGGCTTGTTCCAGGCATGAGCGCCGACGGAACCGAAAATTTCTCGGCGGCGGCGAAAAAATCGGCTTGAGCCGGCTTAAAACGGCTCGGCTGGAGGTTCCTTTTAACTTTTTTTTTAAATAAAAACGTTTAGATAAATTCATGGAAAATGAACTAGTAAGCATGAAAATGAAATTGTACGGAAAGCGAAAATGTAGGTAGATTAGGTTGTTCAAAGTGCAAGTGGAACTGGTCTTGTTACAAGCAAGTCTCTAAGTCTAAGGTTCACTAACACGTCAAGTTTTATTGCCTCAAAACTTGAACTAAATGGAAAATCATGCTCCGGTACACTCATTTAACTCATTAAGAAAATGGTTTTCGAGAAGAAATCGAAAGTTCACGAAAATCAAGTAAAAATTGAAAAGAAAAAAAATCGAGAAAATTCGCAAAGATCGATAAAGTTTTCTCAAATTTGTGAATTAACTGATTGTGCGCCTTCGGCTCGTTCCGCAAAGGTCATACTTGCCAAAACAACAAACTTAGAAGCGAGGACGTAATATACCATTCTGGAAAATTCATGAAAATTCAAGAAAATTTTCAAAATTTTCTTAATTTTGAAAAAAAAAATCAAAATGTACTTGAGCTGCTTAGGATCAACAGGAATCTCGGTTTTCAAAATTATTTCACTCATTCACCTTTCGAAATCTTTATTTCATTTTCCAGCCGTTTCAAGCGTTTCAAGGCGGCGGCGGCTTGAGCGGCGGCTTATTTTCGGCGGCGCTCATGCCTGGCTTGTTCATTGGTTTTTCTATAGGTGTCTTCCAAGGCCGTTCAAAATGTCAATCGTCATCCACAGATAAGCCAACACAACCTCACTTTGAGGTTTTAACGAACAAATTTGTTTAAGTTGCGGTTATGTTTGCTTCTGTGGATGACGGTCTGGTGTTTTCGGCCTGCCAAAATTCGTTTTTACCGTACGATGGAAGAAACCTATTCATACGCGAGCGAATGTGACAAGGACAGCCGTATTGGATCAATGTTTTTTGACGTTTTCACTGTGAAATGTCAAAAAAATCGAAAAACTAAAATTTCTAAGATTGGCTGGTTTTAGAATGTTAGTCTGTCACTGCATTCGAATTCGTTCGATTTACTGACATTTCAGTCTAAAGAGTAAAGACAACCTTTTTTAAGATACAGTTGCAGTACGTAGAACATAAAGATTATCTCAAGTAACGTAACTCTACGCAGATACGAAAACGATCACTTATCCCCCCTCAATGTTTTTATCATTTGCCTCCGTAGTGTGGTTAGGGATCATTCATGAATTACGTAACGCTTTTTAGTGCTGTCATCATAATAGGCTACATCGCGAGGGAATAAACGCACTCACTTGCTGTGGGGATAAACAAAAAACATAACCTCACATGTCAAAGTTTCAACAAAAATATTCGTTGCTGATTTGTGTTTTTAAATTTTTTTTAAGCTGAAATTTTGCTAAAAAGGTAAATGCACAGTTGAAATCATGTAATAATATGTCCAGTGTAGTGTTTACTATCATGTAATTTGTGTATTTTGTCGTGTCTTACTGTGTCGTCCAGAAACAAAACAAAAACTTAACTTGAAACATGGATTTAGACGAAATGCCAGGATATTGTGCTGTAAGAATGTGCAGGACGAATCCGGTCAAAGATAAGAAGAAACTGTTTCGTGTTCCAGTGGTGAACAGTCGATTCGAAGAGATTAGTAGAGCTCGTCAAAAATGAAACATACTCTTTCTGTCTTCCGGTGGGTATGTCATGCACCACCTCACACAGCAACTATCTGGAGTCTTTTCTAAAACGAAGAGGAATGGTGAATTCGTATCTTCAGCAACTGTTCTATGTTCATTCCAATTACTCATGTTAACAGTCGGAATCCAATCGGGATCATCTCTATTAAATAAATCTGCACTTTTGCCGCTAACGAAATGATCTTCGCAGACTCGCAAATGCTTCATCCGGTTTTCGTCTGCATCATTGATTCCGAGTGCTTCGAGCCACATTTTTTGACGAGCTCTACTAATCTCTTCGAATCGACTGTTCACCACTGGAACACGAAACAGTTTCTTCTTATCTTTGACCGGATTCGTCCTGCACATTCTTACAGCACAATATCCTGGCATTTCGTCTAAATCCATGTTTCAAGTTAAGTTTTTGTTTTGTTTCTGGACGACACAGTAAGACACGACAAAATACACAAATTACATGATAGTAAACACTACACTGGACATATTTTTACATGATTTCAACTGTGCATTTACCTTTTTAGCAAAATTTCAGCTTAAAAAAAATTTAAAAACACAAATCAGCAACGAATATTTTTGTTGAAACTTTGACATGTGAGGTTATGTTTTTTGTTTATCCCCACAGCAAGTGAGTGCGTTTATTCCCTCGCGATGTAGCCTATTGAATCTTTACTAACTATGTGCCGTTACAATATGTTCTACTCAGGCCCGAACTGGGCGATTCCCGAAGGGCCTTTTGCCTCAGGCAAAAGTCCTGACAGGGCTTTTTAAAATTTTAACAATTATTTGTTAAAACAAATGAAGCCCATTTCAGCGAACATAGGCAAGATCTTTAATTTTTAACCGAAATTTTTCTACTGAGGCCGTTCTATCAATTTTTTCTTCGATTTTCAGTTGAGGACTTTATTGTAGTTGGAAAAAAATTGCTAAGGATCAAAATGTTACTTCGACGGTTTTGTCGAACCAAAATCTAGTCTAACAAAGTTTCAGTTCAGTTCTGTTCAGTTCTCGGTATACGTAGTAATTATTGTCGTCTGAATTTAATAAATTAGACAACAGATTTACACTAACACAACAAAATGATTGCAACAGTTCGGATATAAAACTGTTATACCTGGTTACACATTCCCTTGGTGTAGCTTTTAATTAGATTTTTTTTTCAGCTTATTGTCTGAAAGTTTTATTGCCATTTTATACGGTTTTTGCTGATATTTTCGTGTTACTTTTGTTTCTACCTTTTTCACTAAACATAAACAATGCATTTTTGTAGGTATGGAAGCCATAATGTCAGAATTTTTCAATGACACCAGCACAGCCTTTTATATAATTTTAACTGTTTGGGTGGCAGACCAGTACGACGCCATATGCTGCCACAATTCCATTACGAAACGCTATTGGTTGCGGTAAGTAACAAAAATTGTTATTATCACCATTACAGAAATTTCATGCCCCGGGGCATGAGTTGCATGAAACCGATCCGATATGGTGTTAACACGTTTTAATAGCCATTAAGCTTTCCTTGCGAAGACAATTTGATTTCACTTTATGATCTTACCAATCTAGAAATAAAGTGAAATCTTGGACATATCAATTCTGGTGTTTCACAAGACATATCCATCCATTTTTAAATTGGTTGATAAGAAAAAAAAACTTGGGCGACATTCAGAGTCTGCAATACGGTTATGATGTTCGTACGTCAGAGTGGGTGATTTTCGTACCAACAACAAAAGGGCAGAGTACTATATTGCGGAGGCTATTCGCACCGGGATTGAATTATCGAAGTGTTAGAGGAGAATTAGATGCGTTGTTCATAGATATACAATACAAGTAGTGTGAGTTGATAAACTTGGCTTTCAAGCAATGAAAACAGTTTGGGGAACATCCACAAATTCCGTAAAAGGTATAAAGGGTGGTTAAAGGATTTTTAAAGATTAAAAAAGAGCTTGTGGTAGTGACACTGAGTTTGCTGAAACGATAGCCTCTTACTCAAAATTTGGACTCTTTATCAAGGAATTAAGGAGGTTTTAGCACAAAAATAAGGAGAAATAAGGAAATAGTTAGTTGAAATTAAGGAAAAATGAGAGGAAATTTTTCGATAAAAATCAAAATTATTCTAAGATACAGTAATTAACATCGGAATTCCGCCTCAACTTTAAAATAAAACGAATTCCAAAAACCAAAGTGGTAGTTGACTACCAAAGTGGAAGTTGACTACCAAAGTGGTAGTTGACTACCAAACTAATACGGATGTTGTAGATATGTTTACTGTTTGAATGCTGCACACCGACTGATAAAAAAGGCGGCTCGCTTGCCTATTTATAATTCGAAAATTTGGTAGTTGAATACCAAAGTGGTACTTGAATGAGTACCAATATTGTTTATTTTGACGTATCGTTTTTGTAAAGTTGTATCCTTGGTTGTATCGTAAAACTCACTTTTATCACGATGAAAATTTGAATATTTTGGGCGCGTTTAAGGCTTGAAATAGATTCTTAGCAAAGCTTAGCTTTACCAATTATCACTGTAAGTGCACTTCAAAATAATTCAAAATAAAACGCATCACTGTTTATTTTGACGTACCTACCGTTTTTGTAGGGTGGCAGTTTTCAATCAGTTTTCGATGCGACAAAATTTTTGAAATTTAAGACGTACTTACGCCGTGAATTCTTAATTGACTTAACCCTCAAGTTTAAAAACTTGCTGGATTAGATTTTGATCTCGTTAACTGCAAAAGCTGTTGTTTGTTATCCCGTTCGAATTTCGAAAAAATAATAAATTGGTGAAAGTATAAAAGTGTAAATTTGAAAGAAGTAAGTGTAAATAAGGCTAAAACCTTGAATTGTTTGTAATAAGGACGCATGTATGAGTCAATGTTAAGGGTGATTTACATGTTAAATCAAATAGTTCTACTCGAGACTCTCGAGCCGAGAGGCGGCGTGGAACCACAAAAATATATGTTAAACCAGTCATGTTAGAACGACTATGAGCTACGACACCTCCTTTGTATTAGAGTTCTTTGTGTTAAATAACAAAAATTATAATTTTGGCCGTGCAGCGAATTTTTTTGTTCTTAATTTTGATTTCCGTCGATGAAATTTGCGAAAAATAAGGAAAATAAGGATTTTTTAATAAAATCATTCTGTTCATTCTGGGAGACGAATGTTCATTCTGGGCAGCAAATGTTCATGTCTTAAATGTGATTCTAAAAAAACGATTTATTGCATCTCCAGCAGTGATGGAACAAAATGGTACATGGGCTTGTTATCTCTAGAAATACGAAATGTCTCAAGTTATTTAATTCTCAAGAACATTACGAAGATGACAGAGAGAACGTAGGTTGTTGTTCAAACAAATTAACTATGGAACATCTACCAAATAATTCCACTTATATTGACGACTGCAACGAGATTAAACATTTAGTAAACCTAAGCCCATTAGACTACAACCAATCCCGAAAATTGATTACGTAAATATCCAATCAAAAGTGGCTTATAGAATAAACGATAATAGTGACGCATCCTCTCTCCCGTCGCTCCACATTAAAATCATCCCAACACAACACTGGAATTCGTTCCAAACAACTCAAATCTGTATTCAAATGACCCAATTAAAATTAAATGTTATTTTATTTACTAAAATACACGATTCTATTTTGACACGACATGGAATTGTACGTACATGCCTTCCGAAACGAATCCAATAATGTCAAATAATTATTTTTTAATTGTCAATTAAATGGAATCGTTTCAACCAATAAATTACCCACCATACCCAAAGTCCTCTCTCTTAATTCACTATATATTAAAACGAAATTTATTTCTTGCTTATCCTTCTTCATTTTTTATTTGTCATGTAAACCCATCCATATATATATACATATACACCCATCACCTCGATTTTCTCCACTTATGTATACTATAACATATTCAATTCAATGCCCAGACCTCGGCTGACTGGTTTGGATATAATACGTATGTATAGTGTACAATACACGGTATACACAAATATATACGAACCGTATAGTTTTCACAATGAACAGTCATTCCTATTACTTCTCATCTCCAGCTAATATCCTTCCGTCGCCCGCCCTCCACTGAATTAGGTAAACAAAGAATGGAATAGGTTAATTAAATAGACTACGAGTGTACCACCATTTGAAGTTTTGCAAACATATTATACGGCACACCCAATGTGATAAACTGGTATTGAAATCGTTCTAAATTAGAAATCGTTCTATTACATAATTGAGATGGGGTTAAGTTAAATTAGTCCTACGATAATTCTTATTGGTAAATAAAATTGTGGAATTGTATAATTTCAATGTTTGTTTTCCGTTTTCTGTTTAATGGTGCATTTTCGGTACGTAATTATTATATTTTATGGGTAGTATATTCCGGTGTGGCATGTATTCACTATTAATTAGATAATTAAATTTCTTGCCGACTGTTCGTATTACGTTGGCCGTCTAGGTGCATCTCTCTATTAAAATAATCAATTTTAAATTGTTGTGTGAATTCGTCGTTTTTTTTTTTGTGTGGGTGCAATGCAATTTGTTGGCTCAATGAACTTAAAATGTTGAAATGGTTGATGTCCGTACAAGTGCTAGGAGAAGGAGTTCTCACGCGATCCTTTTACCGATCCGCTTCACACATTGTAATTTGATAAACATTGTCTGCTTCTGCATCACACATTTGGTCTGAATCCGAAGATTTAATTCGCATTTTCTGACAGATGAACCCTTTTTTTTGGACTGCGAGAAGAAATTAGTTTTACATGCGGCGAAAATCGTAGTCGGCTACGCCTCGGATCAACAAAATTCACGCGAAAACGATAATTTCCATTTTTATCAGATATGTAATGGATTTTACATGCTGAGGTCTTCGAAAGAAGTGCTTGAATCATGAAAAGTACGGTTTTACGTGAATCCATCGTTTGTCTTTTTACAAAAACGTATCGATACAGCGCTGTGATAAATGGGCGCATTGACAATCTACGCACCTAATGCCTAAAAAAGAGTTTATCACTCGGTGGCATAATCAACTATTTCGTGTGTGTGTTGCGAAAATTCTAGTTTTGTCCTCTCCATTCTTCTTCGTCAAAAAAACGATAATATCGTTCCTGACGATATTGACGGTGTGGAAATGTCCCACCACCTTTCCATGACATCGACGATTCTTGGCTGTTGTCGGATCCATTCGTTTGCCATTTTGCCTCTGAGCGAAATTCTCAACATATTTCGTTCCATGGCTCTTTGCGCAACCCTCAGCTTGTTTTCTTATGATTTCGTTAATGTCAACGTTTATGACTGGGAGGACACACGAGTCGAACACTTTCTGTTTCAAGCTATTATTCATCTTGCTCTTGAAGATAAGACTGAGTTTACCGAACGCTGCCCAACCTAGACCAATTCTTCGCTTCACTTCGGCAGTTTTATTGTCCAATCCCAATTTCAGCTTGTGACCAAGGTATACGTAAATATCGACTATTTCAATCACTGTGTATCAATTTTAATTTCTCTGTCGTCGGCGATGTTCGTCATGACCTTCGTTTTCGTTAGGTTCATCTTTAAACCCTTGCTCGATTCCTCGTTCAACTGCTGTAGCATTGTTTGTGCTTGATCCAGATCGACTGCTACAAGGACAACGTCGTCTGCAAAACGGAGGTGAATCAAGTACTTGCCATTCACATTCATTCCCATCTTACTTCAATCCAATTTCTTAAAAACACTTTCGAGGACTGATTTGAATAACTTCGGAGAGATGGTGTCTCGTTGTCTTATACCTCGACCGAATTTGAATCCGTGCTCTCACCAAGTCTTACACACGACGTAGCATTTTCGTACACATATCGAATTGTATTAGAGTACCTCGAGTCCACTCGGCATTCGTTCAATGAGTCCAATCGACCATGTCTCCACTGAATCGAAAGCTTTTTCGGAGTCTATCGATATCAAGACTATTCCAATCTTGTATTCGTTGCATTTCTCAATAAGCATTCTCATCGTCTGTAACTGATCGTTCGTACTGAAGCCGGCTCGAAATCCAGCTTGTTCGACTGGTTGATAGAATTCCAACTTCTTCGTGTTCCTCTTTACGATGATCTCCATGAACCGCTTAAAGAGTATCGATAGGAGACTGATCGGTCGGTAGTTCTCTGGCTTTGTAATATTGCCTTTTTTGTGCAGCAATACTATCACTGCATTTTCCCATGCCTTTGGTATTTTCTCCAATTTTAGGCTCTTATTGAACAGAGCCGCTATCGTACTTAACAACGTGTCACCACCCAACTTTATGGCTTCAATGGGTAAACCATCTTCACCGGGAGATTTTCCATTTTTTATTTCTGATGCAATTGGATTCCATAAAATCCATTACTGTTTTGACGATCTTGCTGTTCAGTCTATCCAATGTATCACTTTGGTCCGGCACTGTCGAATCGTGTGTTTAGCACCAGCACGGTGGTCCTCTCAATTGCGTTGAGTAAATTATTTCCCATTTTTCAATTTTTAAAAAGAGGACATTTTGGCATCAAAAAAGAGGACAAAAAGAGGACGCCTTCACATTGAAAAAAGAGGACGAAAAGTGAATTTCTGACACGGAATTACAGCGACTGTACATGCACTTTGTGCAACTATTGTGTAATTTACACCACAGTTCATGCTGAAAACAAAAAAAAAACAAAAATGCTCTGTGCAACATTCACTGATCTTCTTTTGAATTTCTTCTCAGTGATAGCATTTACTTCATATTACCTGAATACAGACTTCGTTTTACCTTATCCTTGCGTGATCTTTGGTATCTCACACAATGCTACACTGTTCTTGTAAAATGACTAACTTTTAATTTAATGTATGAAAGAATGAGGTGGTAAAGAATGCGAGTGGAGCGAGCTAATTTTTTTTTTTGATGGAGAGTTCGTTGTATTACCTTTCAGAGATTATCTGACAAAGAAGATTATTAGTTAATGCCGCGCAGCGAAATTTTTTTATTATTTAGGTATGAGCTGCATCAAATTTACTTAAAAAAGAAGATCTGAAAAAAAGAGGACAAAGAGGACGTCTTCTTAAAAAAAAGTGATGTTCTTAGAATTTTTGTAAAAAAGAAGAACGAGACGAAAAAAGAGGACATGTCCTCTAAAAAGAGGACGAATGGGAACCCTAAGTAAATAGCATTATTCCTCTCGCCCTGAGAATTGACATTTTAGTGGAGAAAATGTTTATTTTGCCCCCAAAATTGTCAGTCCGGTGATTTTTGGGATACACGTTTCCATCCTTCGGAAAGCTAAATGAAGAATTAAAAATGAAAAATTAAAAATGAAAAATAAAACTTTTGCATTTTCAATCTGTTGTGCAAGGTAGACCTTCCATCAAAAAATTTATTTGCTTCTTATATTTTTCATTTGGATATTACCGTCGTTTCGACTTCAAGATGGATTTTCTGCGAAGTTTGACGGCTGAGATTTCCACTAATTCTACACCTCATTAGGGCTCTTTTAATTGATCAACAACAAGTTGTAGAAAAAATGTGTTTCACCTTGAAATATGTAACAACTCATTACATCAACCTCAATCCATTCTTTAAGTACAAAATTCCATAAATCATTTTCTATTAATTTTAATTAATTTGGATTAACTCATAGTTGTAAGTAATGTACCTTCAATATTTTCTTGCGCTACAGTTGCTAATACGAAGGCAATGACCTGCTTAGCTTACAGAAAGAAAAAGGCACATTCAAAAAACAAGAAAGACAAAAAAATCGAATTTTTTTACCACGTCAAACGCTGGTGACAAAAATATTTTCCTTGATGCATAATAAGGACCGTCGTCACCCTTCTGTCGCTAGCTGTGTTGCTGTTTTCTAGTGCTTCATTAATTATGTTTTCGCTTCCATCCGAATGTATAATGATGATATCAAATGGATAAAACATTTATTTTTCAGTTGATTTTTACAATATCAATTGTGTTAATCGAAAAAACAAGAATGAAAGAAAGTAGGAGTAGATCTATACATTATATATACGCTAGTAACAGTCATTCTTTCAGGTTCATGTTGTCCGTACCAGCAGGATTTTGTGCTGAATGAGTATATAATTGAAGTCTGAATTTAATCTGTCGAATGGTACTGATTGCCCAATTTTTGCTGTCGTAATGTCCGAGTAAAAATAGTTTAAAAATTAAAAATCGCTTTTTCCACTAAAATTATTCATTTTCTTTTGCTTTTCTATCCTCCTTTGACCAAGGCCAAATGCAAAATTATAGACCTAGACCTAGACTATAGACCCGTGGCATATATTCGTTAAATTGATTCTTGAATGTTTTGCGAAATTCATTCAAATGGTTGTAATTCATGAAAGTTGTCGAATTACAGTGTGTTCATCTTTAGAAAACACGAATTTGTATTTGTTAGAGATTTAATGTCCCTCGCTCACAATATGGGTGGTATTTGACATACACACCATATTAAAATGGCCCTACGATTTGAGAGCTAAAAAAATATTGCGAACGTTGAAATGTAATGAAATATTGTGTGCACGATTGTGTGTGGTTGTAAAACATTTAGGGCAGATTCCGCCAAGATTCAGACATTAGACTGGTCCTTTCTCTATTGCCTGAAAGTTTTAAAAATTTGATCTGAGGTAACTGGTCATTCAAAACTATTGCAATTGGCGGACGTCTGCATTTTCAAACCCATATTCTACGGCGATCTCCGCTATCAAAATTTTTTCTCTGCCAATAACGGATTTGTTCCATAGTTTTTCACGCTCTATCGTTCGTCTCCAGCAAGTTTTATTCGTTCACCACAGAAAATCAGGCGTCCGCTGATAGACGATTTTACAGATTTTGAAAATTTACCATCAGCGAACTGCCGAGTTATGTGGGAGGACATCCAAAACTTTCGGGGATGGAAAGTGCCGGAAAACTGTGGAACAAATCCGTTATTGGCGGAGAAAAAAATTTGATAGCGGAGAATTGCCGACGCTCTAAAGTTCCAATTCAAAAAAATATGCCCTTAAGTTCATTGAAGTTCCCAGTCAATTAAGAGCGATATCGCGAAAACGTCGACCAGAATCAGACATTTTGGGACAAGGGGTCGGGACTCTGGTCGAGTTATAGCTCGTTCGATTCGTGGGACTGATGCGAGTAAAACGTAATACTACGTTTGGCGAAATAAATTCGGTGGTTGGCGCTAGAGGGCGCGAAGTGATGGTCTGGATGAGAGTGGCAAAAATCGTTTTTGTGTGATATTTCATGTAAATAAAAAATAATCGTGAAACTTTTTTCAGCACGATTGTAGGCCTTGAAAAGACGCTTATTTCGAGTATACACACGATCATGCACATTTCGACCTGCCGGAGATATCGCCCATTTTCGGTGAAAAAAATGACCATTTTCCAAAGTGTCTGCCTGTCTGCAGTGACGGGATCTCGTGACATGTATATATGGGTTAGATAGCCTAGCCTCTGTACTATCATACCACGAAAAAACATCCTTGGTATTGTCTCACTGCACCAGACGGTAGGGACTTTTGTACAAATCTTACAAAAACTAGGTGGTACCGTGAACTTTGAAGAGTGCTGGTTGTCCTGCCAGGCATTGGGACCTATCTAAAAGCTAAATGTTTTAATTCTGCTTTCTTTCACCTTTCCAACGATATGCTACATAATATATTTTGTGAAAATTTGTAAGCGGTAGACATATTTTTCTTGTGAGGTGTCAAGTTTCTCGGCTTCTGGTGAGCCTTTGTTAGGACTCATTTTTTCGAAAGTCTCCAACTCTTTCACAAACGTTGCTAAAAGTGTGCGATTAGCAACCTACTGATGATAACTTTAAAATTTTTTCAGCACAAATTCCGGGTGGGGCTGACCGCATGTACCTCATTTCTTGTTTGAGGAAAATAAATGGAATGATATTTTGTTATTTTTTCACTTATTTTCTTGAACTGATACCTTAGAAATTCGGATGTTTTTTTGTAACTTTATTTCATCGTTGAGTAAATAGTATACCCAACCCACCCATGTAGACACAGACGTTTAAGAAATCTCTGGAAAAAATGGGAAATGGAAGAACACATGAAAAAGCCACAAAAAAAATGTATTTTCCTCATAAATATAATTTTGTTTTGCTTTATAGTTGCTTGCGTACTTTTTTATTATGGAAACCGAATTGTTTGTTGATATCAAATAATCTTTTAGAGAAGATATTATCTACTTGGGATGAATCGCTGTTCGAATCTCGTCCTTTAAGTAGATTATTCTGCGTGATTGTTAGATCCAGCTGAATAACACCAGTTTCCGAATTCATCAAAATATTCATTAAAACAATTTTTTTCTGCCAATACCAAATCGTTGGTGACTTACACCACTTCACTTATTAAAACATCGTTGAAAGAAATGTTAATTTAGAACTGTTGCTGTTAATCTCCGAACACAAGCCTTGGTTTTGGTAACCATGACGCAAAAGACGTTTGAGAAAAGATGTTGAAAAAAATGCTTTCAAACAGTCTTGTTGACGTAAACAACGTGAACGTGGGGGCGGTCCCACATTATTTTCGAACAGTGGTGGCGGATTTTTTTATTTTATTCGAAACAATGTCCTGTTTTCGATGTATACCGTCCTGAACGACCTGTGTGCAATTTGTCTTTTAACTGCATTGTATTTGTGGATCAGCTGGTAATTTCAGTGCACATCTCAAAATTAATATCTTTTCGAGGAAAAATAGTTCGTCAGTTGTTATGAGCTTAAATTTTCTCAGGTTTTCGTCATGAACCCACAGTTATTTCTCAAACAGTTGGGCAAAGAGTTATAGGTCTCTTGAAGTCTGGAGTGGAAATTCTTTATGTTTGAGACCATCTTTGTACGAATTTAACTGGTATGTGTTAAGAAATGTAATTAAAACACCCCTGTTACTTAAAGGAACTCAATTAATTTTGATGCAACACATTTTTGAGCAGACCACAAAATTGGTCTGGTTTCCATTTCATTTAAAGCTTTGGTCCACATTACAGGGAACCTCCAATTTTCTATACATCGCCTTTCTACGTCAATCGAGAGGACTGGGAATAAATTGTACTTCGCAGTTAATTCAAAATCAATCAACAAATGAAAATGTAATCCACTCTGCTGTTAAAATTACTTTGATTTTAATAGAAAAATTATGGAACATTAAGGCACTTGAGCCACTTAGGAAAAACAACATTAAAAATTAAAACCAAAATTATAAATCAATTTCAACTTCACAAACATTGTTATTCTCAAACAAATAAAATACTTAATGCCCAACAAAGGCAACAACATCTTACCGAATTAGTAAATATTTCCTTTTATAGATTATTAAGCACCCCGTAAATGTCAATGAATGTTTTCTTCACACACAAGTAGAAATAGAAATATATTAATTAGACAAAAAAAAATGTTTTTTCACCGTTAGACAAGTAGTTCTTGAGCGATGAAGCTGGAATGTTCATAAACGGTGCCAGTGCTTCAAATTCTTTGCTATATGCAGCTTACAAACTTTAAAGTTAAGCTGTATTTACATCCATAAAACAAACTGTTTGTGTTGTTTTAAATTTCCACAGACGGCAAGCTTTCACTACTGGTACATTATCCAAATCTAGCAGTTCTTTTGATTTGCTATATTTCAAGAATTTTCTTCGGTTCGAAATATAGTAGGGCAATTCCTTTCATTTAGGCTGGATGAGTATATTGCGAGTATAATAATGAGTGAGTATAGCAGGAACTATTGGTTTTTTTTCCTGCGTCTTTCTATTCAAATTTTCGAAATTTTTTACAAAAATTAAATCGGAAATCGGAAAATCTAAAAAAACTTGAGAAAATATGAAAAAAAAAAGTTTTTCCAAAAATCGTCTCTGATAAATAGTGTTAGCATTACAACTGTCAACTGCTACGTATCGCTACAGGATCCGATGGTTCCGATTGAAAGATTAATTATTTTACGGGATTCCTGAAACTGCTACTACTACACACACGATGACATTTTGTTTGACTAAATTCGTCGAGTAAAGATGTAATTATTTTTCAGTTGAATTCTTTACTTCCGCCCTAATCTTTCACTTCAATAGATAGAAACAGATAGGTTAACCACATGCCACGTAAACGGTTGCGATAGATCTTCTTAATCCAGCAGCAATTCAACCAAACTAAGTGTCATGATTACCTGAAAAATTCCATGCCCATAACCTGACTTGGCCTTTCGAAAATCATGCTCAGGTATTATCATGGTATTCATGGTATTATGAATTTGGGCCTGACCAGTAGGAAATCAGATTCAGTACTGGTGTGGTCACTGGTCAGCCAGTTCCGAGACATTGTCTGACGTAGCCTCAAAACGACCGAGTAGATTACATAGAAAATTTAGAAAAATGGTTGCCAATGCACGTCGAGTACACCGTCTTTACCATAAATACAACGAAAAACAGTACTTGACGGATACAGTTTCTTTGCAAATATAACAGAAGTTTAAATCTCTCACAAGTGGCTTTATAGGCAAAAGTGTTTTAAAAGAGTCTTAGCTTTTGTATTTTGATTGGTGAAAGCATTTAAATTCTTGGTAATAAACATACCATTATCATCATAATAAATGAACTCGGTATACATTTATTATTATTTGTTTGAGGATGTTGTTTCCCTTATTCGTTTTTTTTTGCGAAACCGAATATAATCGTTATATTGTGAATAAACGCTAGGCGAGTGCTTTATACACTCAAAACCGTATAATATTGTTCTGTTACACTGAAGGGTGTTTTTCGTAACAAAAAGTACAGTCAATTACTTGGCTGAGTTGATTTTCGAAAAACTGCTTCGAGCTATTTTTCTGTAACGTGATTACTTTTAGATCACCTAAATACAACCTCGTATATAATGTGTCATATATAGATGTATAGTATAACGTCGGCTCCATCCACACACATATATATGTATATAAAAGATTGTATTGCTCTACGCTCTATAACATTATTGTCAACTGAAATAGTATACTTATATAACCGAAATAGCAGAGAAAAAATAAAATAAAATATCACAATTCACAATTGCCAAGAAAACAAGCGAGAGAATTCGATCAGGAAATCTATTGTCTGGGGAAAATAAAAATTCCAAGAGCAAATGATTGTAATTTGATATTTTCCTTTTGTTGACCTCTTTTGAATTAATTAGGAAAGCTGTTTATAATGTTTTATCCGTTTCTATATTTCATCTGTTTTTCCTTGATTAATAACAACAAGCACCCGTTCAGGCAACAAGTTAGGGCGGTGGTGAGTGTGTGTGTCAATATTAATTACCAGATTCGAATGTATTTTCGGTAAAGTGAAGTAATTCGATTTTTGGAAATACTCAGGACTTGTAGTTGTCGGACTGGTGAAAAGTCGGTGAAAAGCTGGTGAAAGTCAACTAATTGTGATTCTATTCACCGGAGGGCTACCGAAAGAAACTGTAACATTTGGTTCTGTTTATAACCGTTCAGAGACAGCCACCGTCGTCAATATCGAATCTATTACTTCGAATCATCAACGAGGTCTTTTAATTCATTGTTTTTTTTTAAACATTTTATTAAAATCATTCATGTAACCTACGGGTTGTTTTTAACATAAATTTTCCTAATGTTTCATAGCTGATCATAGTAGCCATCAGAAAATTGCGTTTTGTTAATGGTTGGTCGAATGACATTTCTAGTGCAGCACGTTTTTTCCAGTGGGTAGAAAATTGAACTTTTCTCACTTGAACTGTCACTTTGTTTATGTTTTCAAAAATGGTATGGTGAAGTGATGTTTTTTGTTTCGTGGAGAAAATCGGTAAATCACACCTTGCACTTACGAAAAACATTGTGTTCACCTCTGGGAGATACAGTTTGTTCACCTTTAGAAAGCACGATTGTTTTGAAACTTTTCAAACTCTAAAAAATCTCAAATATGTTCCGAACTAAAAAAAACCAAATGTACATAAAATTCCAACTCCAGACATTCAAACGAAGCATTGCTCTTGTTGCAATCCTGTTTTATCTCTAGGAAAACAAATGACTATTTTTGGCGAGTCTGCATGTACTTTCCACGAGTTATGTACAAAGATTTTCATGCCTAGTTGATTTATCTTCGAAGGGGCCGAACGAAAGTAAAGATTTTCGCCCCAAGGCAGGAAAATGATTATTTTCAATGCGTCTAAGACATCTTTACGAAGAAATCCTCTGCATAGCTCAGATAGTCTCGGACAAAAGTGTATGGTCACGATTTCGTGTGTTTATTAACCTCACCTTCATTTCGACCAGGCTTGTCGGACCAGCTAAATTGTGGAGTTACGTGTTTTCCCAGTTTTATGAAACCGGTATTTGAACGTGAATTGGAGACCATTCCAGAGTCTTTTGTAGCCAATTCACCAAAAATTCGATTCCTCTTCGAATAAAATGAAAATTATTCGACTGGTCGATGTTTGGGGAATTAATAGCGGAAAAATATGTTTGTTTTTTTCGAGTAACAAAGTCGGTAAATAGAAATGAAATCGGGTTCTGAGAATTGAATTTTCTATGTGAATTGTTATGCTGTTCAACCAAGTCTCCGAAGTATGTTGGTTGGTTTGTTTGTTTGTTTGTTTGTATTATTGATTAATCCAAACAGACCAATTTAATTAGGTCAAATTTGACATTTTTTGACAAATTGACAAGTCAAAGTTTAGTGATTTCAATAATAGAGAGCGCGAACTCTTAGAGCTGTAGAGCTATTGCTTATCTATAGCTTCTATAAACTATAGACCAGGATGAACCTACAGGAATTAAAGAATGAGCGGATGGACGCAACGACTAATTCAGCAGTTTTGGGCACCATAACAACCCATGTGTTTAAATCTAAAAGTTGTTAATTGGCTTTACAAAACTGAATCGTAGGGTAAAAATTTTAAATATTTTCCTATGCTTGTGGTTGAACGTAGTCTGTAAATATTCGAATGTTTGATAAACACATCCGCTTGTGCAACTGTCTTCAGAATTAACAGATGGGTTTCCTCTAGTTGAGGAAAAATATCTTGTTTTCCTTATGTCTTTCTACCAACAGGCGGCATTAAATATTCCCAATGGTTTTTTCACTATAGGTTAATATGTACAATGCGTTTCGTCTATGTTGGATAAACTCGTAAATTTGGGAATGCAAGCAATCTCGTTGCTGATTCCTCAGTACCAACCTCTGTTAATAACTGATTCAATCGCTAATGAGCTTCTACAATTTTACATGCGCAACCGTTGCTTTACGTATTGAGCTTAATTACCAATTTTCGATTCGATTGACTTTTGTTTCAGTCAATAGCGCAGAACAAAAAAATCCAATCGGAGCGAAATTGTAAGTTTGAATTGAGTTGAAAAGTAATGTGAACTACAAGTGTACTTTTCAACTTCTCATTCTTGGCTAGTTTCAACCTGTTACCCTCGTAAGATAAAATTGTACGTACACTATAAACAGTCGTAGTGTCTCTAATGTCACAAATTACGAGGGTTCAAAAGCATATCATGGCTTACACAACGACTGGCTAATGAATTGCACGGCAATTATCATTAGCGCATAATGTTCTTTATAATCCCGTGTTTTTTTTTTTCATTTCTCCAACCCCCCCCCCCCCCCCAAAAAAATTGTGTAATTTCAAAGAGAGTAAATTTGAATAACCGAAAAGGATTTGTTTTGTAGTGAAAGTTATAAAGCCATACATATGCGAGATGTGTTATGTTACACAATATTGTTGAATGGATTCCCTCTGATTTGTTATGAATGTGTTGTGTACCACAAAGCGTTGGAGTCTAAATCTAATGCATGCTTTTAAACAAAGTTAAATCATGGAATTTTCTTTTCTTTATTATACGTATATATACCCTTAAAGCTTCCCGAATGGATCCGTCGTGTCCCTTTATACATACCCTCTGAGGACGTTTTTCTTTTTACCTATTACATGCATACACAATTTATATGTTATAATATCTAAATATCTAAATGTGATACATAAAAGCGGCAACATTCTTGTATATAAAGCTGTTATTTACGAGTACATAATGTTATTACATGTAGATTTCGCATGTAAGATGCGGTATAGCAGCATTCATACACAACGAAAAAAAGGAGAAGTTTAGATATTTAAGAAGAAGAAAAAAATATTCCAAGAAACGAATATTTAAAGTGTAGCAAGCATATTGACAAACTGGTACAATAAGCACCTATTTTGAGAAATTCAATTCTATCACTCAACTCAACAACCTGATTTTTCCCCGTATTTTTCGCATTTTATCGCCTTTAGTGGAATGTGTACAATTATGCGAATTAATTTGTTGGGTTCGACAAAGGTTCGATTTCCTGGAAGGTAACCTCAATTATTCTTCAAAATATTTCTCAGTATCTGAGATCTCGTATTATTCACATGCCTGCTAATACACCTAATTAACTCTGCGGCTAATAGTCAATTACGTACTGGTCGGAAGATTTTATTTTTGAGAGTGTGGCGAGCCGAGGGCGAGAGATGCAACAACCCTCTTGAAAATTAAAAAAATTGATAATAACAGTTGGCAACACAGCTCATGTACACGGATGGTGACATAGTGCGTTGGATCGGTCTTGGTGTCCTGAATATGGAACACTCACCATTGGCATAAGATCGACAAGTATCACATAACAAAGTCTTGAAAATTATAAAGATAAAGAATTGTTCGGGATCGAGACTAAAACATCAATCAATTTTGATAAATCGCTGCTCCCATCTCGAAATCTATTTTTTAGACATTTGCCTATAGAAAGGTAGCACTAGAAAAGTTATTGTGTTTCGTGGAGCACATGATACTGAAATGCAACAAACACAGAGCGATTAGAGATAAGTATGACTTTGGAACAAGATTCGAAAGTTTGAGCGAGCTGCTGAAAGAGATTGCCGTTGATAAATACCGAGCGATTACACAGTTCTACCTAGAGGCTAAATTAGACTTTAAAACTAATGAATCGATTGCGACAGATCTGGATGACAACGGTTCACGTGAACCATGGCACAAACGAAGAAACAACAACAACAACAACAACAACAACAACAAAGCTATTGTGTAGAAGTTACAGGATGGGTCGGAAAATTGTGTCAAAGTGGAAAATTTGTTTTGTTCGGGAAGTGCTTGTTTTCGTGAATTTTACTTTTGTCTCATATTCTTCAATCAGAGACGATTTACTCTCCCACGTTTAAAATATCCATTTTCTTTTCTTTTTTATCGATAAGATCAAAGTTGAAGAGTCGTGAACTAAAGAGCCGGCAAATCGGCTTACATCACTGCATTTTTTGGTTTAATTTCTAACAATGTCAGGCCAATAAATGAGCAATTTTCCATTTGCCGCCTAACTTGTTCTTGAACGTAAAATGACTTTTAGCCTCATTGGCACATATATGACATTCGGAATCATAAGCAAAAATACGTTTTACATACCCGGAGAGGATTTATATTCTATGAATCGCAAAAATCCCAAAACACACTCTGTCTATCTATTGATGAAGTATTCTCCCCCAAATTGTCATCAGACCAAACATCAACAAAATGCACTCTGAGTGAAGAAGACAATTTTCCTCAGTGTATATATGGGATTCGGCATACAGTGACTATTAAAACATAATGTACAAGTAAATATGTTAGTGAATATTTTATGTACAACTTATGAAGTTCGCTCAAAAATATAGGTTAAACATTTGCGATCTGTTATCTGTTTGAGATCCAACCGCTGAAAAATAAAACACAGCCCATAATAACCAACCGACAGACATGTTTATTCATTGAGGAAAATGGGGATCATTAAATTCCTTTTTTTTGGCTTTCATATTGTGCGGAAGGAGAAGGACATTTTAGTTTATATACATAAGTATGTTTCCGTTATTATTACTTTTCTCTTCTCTGTATTCTTATTGTGACTCTTGAGTTGTGCTTGTTGCTGCTTGGTGTTTACCAAATTTTATATATATATATATATGGGCAGCACACATATCACACAAACAGGGGAAAATACGGAAAAAAATGTTGGAAAAAAATAAACATATAAATAATAAATCTGATAAAATAATAAAGCACATAAAAGCAATCCAATTATTGCTTGTTTTTCTATAGCAAAAAAAAAAACTTAGGTGAAGCGACGCACGGTGGGCTTGAATGGAGTCTATAATTGAAAGTGTGAAAATGAGGTTTTTCGGGGCAGTGAATTTAGATATGACAGTTTAAGTGTAATTACTATCCCTTATGCGATCTTTTCTTATGCTTGAGTATCACAATTAGTTTTTTGTGCTAATATGATTATTGAGTCGCGGAGAGAACATTCCGATTTATTTATTTTTTCACAAAAATGACTTCTGTACACACAAAATCAGTTTCTTACACAAAAACAAGTCTTTTGAACACAATACATAATGATTTTGTACACAGTTGATACAGTTGTGACAGCTATTGTAGGTTACCTGAAGACAAAGTTACCTGTAGCAGATGAGATTTCCAACTCCTTTTTGTCAGTGCGCGTTTAATCATAGCGGTTTAGTCATCTAACATCTATTTTGAACTATAATATGGCAAAACGTTCTAAGAAAGTTACAATTTACTTGACTAATTATTGATTGGGATTTTTTGGATTTCTAACCACCGACTTAACTAAAAAATTTGATCAGATTGATTTTGAGCATAAAGTATTGTACTATATCTCAGCTTTCTAACGATACCTAACTCAATATGTATTATGTTCCAGAGGTGAGTCGTTTGACTGCATTTTTGTTTAGAAGTCGAGTTACTCGACTGTATAGAGACCAAGACTGAAATCATTTTTTTATACAATCTTGAAAATCAGCGCCCACGAATACCTCCTTTTTTTTGCTAAAAGACTCGATGTAGGACAGGAAACAATAATCAAGAAAATAAATTTGAGTTACATTTCAATTAGATTTCATTCAAGCGCACCGTGAACTACACACATACACAGCATATTATTTTGCAATAGGTTTTCTTGTTGTTTCTCGTGTTGTTTCACTTTAAATTACAATTTCCTCCTGAAAGTCAATTGAGATAGATTTTTTTTTGAAGTAGCGAAAATAAAATATTTTGTTTTTCTTTAGCTGTATACAGCCGTTGTGCCGTCAACAAATACGTTTCCAGGTTTTAGTAGGTTTCTTTTCGTTTGAGAATTATTTTATTTTTTACCTTGGTAGTCCATATGATCTTTCTTTCTCTCTCTCTCTCTCTCTCTCTCTCGGTTTCTTGTGTATATTATCTGTGTTTTTGTTGAAATAAAGAAAACTTAAAGCACCTAAACTGTGTACATACTTATCTCTATGTGGCTTTATATGATCAGGTAATCCACCTAATAGAAAAAAGAAAAGAAATCGTCCATATTATGTTTTAGTGGTGGGTATTGTTGTTGGGTTTTCTTCTCTTCGTTTCTTTCTTTTTTCAATAACAAGTCTGCTTTCAAGAGTTTATTTTTATTTTGATTAATGGAGTTCGATATTTGAAGATTTTCTTATTGAATTTGACTCAGACATTTTGTAATTTCATTACAGTCGAATCAAGAGTATAATTTTCAGATGTAAATTCATGGAACATTTTTTCTCTTCATTGTCATCTCTTGTTGCCTTCTTAATCTTTTGGTAGTAACTCAAGTGTAATAGAAATCTTAAGGATATTCCAAGTGTCTTCTATATGCTTGAGCATATTGCGTGATAACTATCAACCGGAAATACTTAAATTTTGACTCGATCTATTTTCGTCAAACAAAATATCAGTGTGTTGTCCCTGACTCCGGTAAATTTAATTAGTTTTTATTTAATTAATTGATTACTTTTTCAATTATACCAATATGTGCCAAGCGATAAGACTTTCAAAATCCGATGCAGTGTACTCGATAAACGCAATATACTCGACTCGAGTAAGTGCAGTATGAAGTTGAAACTATGAATACCCTTTGATCAGCTTCAACGTAACAAGTTGCCATGAATTACGCACGCAACTAGGGGAGCATGAGGAGTTCACGGAAAGCGTACACATCATATATTTTAGAAATTTGCTCCATAGGTTTTTGCTTAGGAAGTCTATAAAGGAAGAAATTTACATGAGGAACTTAGTGAGAATTTAAACAAAAAAATCTTTCGTTTTTTTTTCACTAAGTCTCTTATGCAAATGTCGGCAAAAATGCGAATTGGTTGGAAATTCGTAATTTTTTGCGTGCTATATGTGAATGACCCATTATTAACTTAAACGCTGACAATTCCTTTGATATTCTTTCTTACACATTAAAATAAAAATTGTAAACATTCCGATGTGGACTGTCCTGCTTATAAAAACTTTGAAATGAATTGAATTTGTTAAAAAAAATTGTTTGCATTATTGAACTCAAAAATGTTTTTACATTTCCGTATTTGAATGTAAATTCTGTTCGAAAATTTGGCGCCATTGTGATAGTAGATTGTGGCTGAAGGTCCTTTTCCGAATGGAGAAATATAGACATTTTCACGAGGTTTTTTTAGTCGACCACAGACTGTAATTTCGACATACCAAGGATCAAAAAGGTGTGTTTTAGACCCAGGTGGTGAAAACGTCCAGGGATGGAGCGACGCGAAGCGGAGCGGAGACCAAGGACGTCTTCAACACCGTGGTCTAAAACACACCTTTTTGATCCGTGGTATGTATACTATTTTTCTTCCTTGAGTACCAAAGTCACATTCCGAACGAAACAACATACAAAAATTTAATGTCGTTGTTTACATTTGTTGACCGTACAGCATTATTCGTTCAGCGCGTAGCAATATCAATTAATGCATACGCGCGTAGCATTATCAATTAATGCATTCTTTATAACAAAAAAATCATATTTAATACGCTTCGAAATTCGAAATGTAGTGAAGCAACGCTCAATATTAATACAGAGTGAATATTGAACATAAAATTCGTGCATGTTATTGCAGTTCACACAATAAATTGCTGGATTTGAGTTTAAATTGACTTCATTATATCACATGACACATCTGGGAAAGAAAAAAGATAGGATCGAAAATGACATAAGCGGGAATGAAAATTGAGAGAAAAAGGTAGGGGAGAATGTTGCTCTTTCGATACTAAATTTGGTGAGTGAATGTGACGGTTTTGGTACTACAGGAAGAAATAGTAGGTTACAGTGCATCCTGCGAAAATGATTCATTACATGGGGGAACAATTTTGAGATACGAGCAACTCACAAGTGTGAGTAACTACCCGCGTCAAAATAACAGTTTTCAAACCGAGGCGCTTAAACACACACGCGTGAGTTGCGAGTTTCAAAATTTTTCCACCATGTAATGAATCATTGCAGCAGGGTGCACTGTATTCTATTTTATTGCTTGCCCATGCGAAAATTGATTCTTACATATCAATTTCTATAAATAGCAACAAAAGCTGATTTAAAAACAACTATATCTGTAGACAAAATCAACAAAACAAATAGAAATTTTTTCGGCACTATAAAACCAGTACACAGCCGAAATCGGCTCATACTTCTTCATAAAATATCCCGAAAATATTGGTATTGGTACAGCAGTACCAACCGTACCGAAAGTGATCGAAGTGATCACACCATAGCAGGTGCCATGTTGTCATTGAATTGTTATTCCGTACCATGATAATACATTCTAAGCAATGATTTTGTTGTTTTTGTTATTTAGACGAAAAATTTTGCAGTGAAGTGAAATGAATTGTGTCTAAAATTAATCAATGTGTTAAGTGTTTTCGAATTTAAGTGAAAAATACGCAACTAAAAGAACAAACATTGAAATTATTGCTAGAACAAAGATGGGTGACGCTTTCAGTTTTGTGATTTTTCTTTTTAAGAATTGAAATTCTTTTGCCACACTGAACTCTCGCCACTGCAAAATAATTGTCCAAAAACACAAAACATCAATAATTATTCCCGTTTTCATGTTAAAAAGCATAAAATATTTCAGATGACGCATTCACCTTCATATGGCTGCACCCGACGAAAACTGATTTTACATGATTGACTCGAGCACCCTGCGAAAATAGAGATTCCCTGACGAAAGTGTCACGCAAATATCCCTCAGAGAATCGACCATTTTCGTGGGGGGCAAATTGATATGTATGAATCAATTTTCGCATGTGGCAAGCAATAAATTATATTTCTTGATAAGTAATGGAGAAATATAGACATTTTCACGACGCTTTTTTAGTCGACGACGTAAAGATTTACTCGACGCATAAAATTCTTCTATACAGTTTGCCTCTAAAATGCACTGATTTTTTTACAGGTAGAGTCAGTGAAATTGCAGCATGAAATTGCTTCAGCTGATCCACACAAAGAATCAAAACTGTTTATACTTTTTATACACGTGTATGTGCAGCTTCAACTGTATAAAGACATATAAACAGCAACAATTGTATGTGTGTGTGGGTTAGGCTGAAGCAAAATGCTGAAATTTCACCGTCTCTAACTGTATACACTAAACTGAGAAAAATAAATTTTACCCGAAAAGGACAGCCGCCAAATATAGTTTTAACAAACATCTACGATCTTACAAGTTGTTTTTCCGAAATTAAAAAACTATTGCCATCAGATATACTTGGAAGAGTAGTTAGAAATTTGTTTTTCTCTCATATGCATTTATTTCTAACATTTATGTAAATCAAGGATTATTGATTGCTTCGGTCGTGCCAATAGCCAATAGATCTCAGCGCAGAACTCTTCTTCTTCAAGATGTTCAATATTTTCTCTGAAACCACGTAAATTGTTGCATTCTAGGAGATGTTCCGATGTTTGCTCTGAATTATTACATAATCTGCATAGTGGTGAATCTTTCACTCCAATTCTTGCAAGGTGTTTATAATAACAGATCGTGCCCCGTTTGTTTTCTGAAGTTGGCTACGTCGATTTTTCGACTTGATCGGATAGATAATGGGTTTATATCCTGACATGTTTCACCGTTTGAATCATTTTGCTGTTACAATTGTAGTTCTTTTGGAATCGATGTTTGGGCATTTTGTTTAGTTAAACGAAACTTCCTTATTCTTGAGAATTTGTTTTTGTAACAGAACCTTCGTACTTTTTCGTTTAGTGGTAGCGAGTATTTGTGTAGTATAGTGCTCGTACTCGGTGAACAATCGATATTTTAGATTTTAGGCGATTTTCTATACAATTGTAATTCTTCCAAATACTATTCGGTGTTCTCAGGATACGTTCGTGCAATTTTAACGATGCGTCTAGACGTCTAGAATACTTGAGCAGTCTGATGCCGGAAAACATTTCCAACGCCATTATCGGCATTGATTCCGTTCCGCCTGCGATCATTCTCAGTGCTTGGTTTTGTACGACATCTAGTTTGTTGCAATTTGATTTGCTGGCACATATAAACAGCTGTTCGCCAAAACGTGATATCAGTAGGACTACAATTATTGCACTGATCAAAAACTACATTTTTCAGAGCGTCACTGTTTTGATAATTCGATTGCGGTGGCGGTTATGCTATGCTGCCTACATTTTGGGTAAACTCATTTTTTTTTATTTAAGTTTGTTAAACAATTTGGGCGTTTTAGAGTGTTTTACGTCGATTAAAAATAGCTTTTGGAAACGTCTTTTTCCTCTTTTACGGGTTTTGTTTTCTTCATCTCATCTGATCGAGGAACAATAAATACATCAAACACAAATGTTCGATCACAATTGTCCCCGATAAATGAACACAAAATATTTAACTGACAGAATTTTAATAACATTTCCATTTCCTCCGTGAGTCTTGCTTTGTTCCACGAACAGATTAATATTAATCGTCGGTACGGAATCCCTCTAATTGTTCAATTTAGGCAACGTAGTTGTTTAACAACTCAAATTAATAAAAGACAATAGAAGGATATTAAAGACTCCCCTCTATACATTGTCACAATTAAATACTAAAAAAATATTTTTTTTATTTCCCTATTGTCATGAACTGTCTGCAGCAGTTTTTTTAATTTTAGACCACTTACTGCGCAAAGAGTTGATGTCAATTGAGAAATATTTTATATTTTCATGGAATATTCTTTTTTGTGTTCTTTCTCCGAAGCAAGCTTATAATCCAACCATTTCTCTGTGTCTTATCGTGACGCATTGTATTGAAAAACAATGACTCTATTAATTGATTAACGAAAAATGTCAATTACATTCAGCTTGATTTGAAAATGTTGACAACAACGACAACAAAAAATGGGTTCGTGAATTAGATTTTGAATTCTAGTGAAAGTGGGCTATTTTCGTTGTCGTTCTAAAATGATTAAAATGTCTGAAAGAAAATGAAAATGAAAGTATATGTGCAGAATAAGCACCAGCTGATCTACACACACACTAACAATGTGTTTAATTCAATCATGCGTCTTACTATATGTGCACGCATATAATTACGTTAACGTATAAATACATTGTGTGCAGGTTGTCTTATAATTGTTTACAATGCAAAATGTTTTTGTTTGCACAACAGCTGGTGCTTATTCTGCACATACAACTCTTTTATAAATTGTAATGGAATGAATGCTAAAGAAAATTGTGTAGTCGTCACCATCATCATCAAGATGAAGGGCAGTTTCCTTAATCCTTTTACTAAGGGTTAATATTACGACACACTTACTCTATTATCTTGTGTTTTCTCTACTGTGTAACGTCACCTTTATATGGTGTGCAATGGTGGTGTAGAGTTGACTAGGATAGGAGGAAGAGCAGAGAAAATGTGAGCTGTAGTACCACTTAAGAGAAGGCGAACTGTGTTTGTTGGAAAACGTAAAAGCGTCGGTGTAGAACAGCCGACTAAAATAAAGGATTGCGGAAAGCTAACGAAATTACTGACAAAAATTACAATTCTATTGACGAAAGGACGTGATGTGTGTCAATTTGTCGAATACCTTGCAGCGAACAAATGTCGAAATTTGATTTTAAAAAAAAACGAGGACTTAGCACACGCTACTGTCGACACTGTGACGAGTTTGGATATGTCCTCAGCAAATGTCCTACAGGTTAAACTGCGGAACAACTACTAGTATCCACGAGCCGAAGGCTGGAGTTTCGACGAAGAGAATATTTTTCTGAGTATCAGAAACAAGAGATTGACTAGCCTTGCGTGCCATATGATAGGATAGGATAAGATGGGCAGGAAAGCTGATGCTTTCCAAGCACCTAAGCCGCCGATGGGCCTGTTGTGCATTTTCGACAGATTTTACAATTGTGAATTATAAATCGTATGATTCATCTATTAGAACATAGATGTCGCAAGTAGTTTACATTTTAGAATCACGATTGTGACTTACGCATGACGTACAAGAACTGTGTTCAGCATTTTTTGGTATTTTCTTAGAGATAAATAACAGCAGAGACTAATCATTTACGATTAGGAAAAACCATATGAACTACGTCTGACACGGGAGTCGAACCTGTGACATATAGGGCGTGAGTCCATCGCTCCACCGATTGAGCTACCTGGACGGTAAACCAGGGGTCGTGCAAAATTTTCGATCCATCATTTGGTAATATTCCCCCGTTTCATTGCGACCTGATTTAGGCGATCCACTCACTCAAAATGTGACCATCAGAAGAATGGTCGAAATGTTGCGCGTCTTCTAAATATTCAACCTAGATTGAACGTTGCCGAAATCACCAGAGATTAAACTTTTGGTTACAAAAGTCAAATGTAAAATGTGTTCCTCAATCAATTATATTAATAATAAAAAAAAAGAAAACGAAATCTCATTTTCCATTTTCTTTCTTCTTTTTCTCTAAAAAAACAACTTTTTTTTCCCATAATAAGCTCAATGTCCTTAGTGGGGTTTCATTACATCGTTTGTGTTTGAATGAAAATTTTAATACACCATGTACCCAATCCAATACACACAATGTTATTATTTATATTTTATTATGATTCACCCACCATTCCATGAATGGCACATAATATCAACAGTATTGTATTGCAAAAAGATAATTGATTCAACACAAATATGCTGTTAATACATGCTGATTTGATACACAAGTCCTATATTGATAGCATGTGGTGTTCGATGTACTTTGGTAATTTTCTGTGCTTGTTCCCAAATCGTAAAATTTGGGGCTTATTGCGGTTATTTTTGTATAGGGGAAATGACAATGTTGACGACTAAATATGAAAATCAATTTAAGCCATAGAGCTTTTCAAAGCGACGACAACCATTTTGTACCGAATTGTTCGATTTTTTTGGAATTCTGAATGTCGGAGCGACGTTCCGTACGTTCAGTGACGTAGTTGTTTCGCTGAGGGTTCCGAGTAAAATTTCTGTGTTAGATTTAGGTCGTTTATAAATTACGTGACGCTAAAATGTCCATTTGCGACACCCTGACACGCAAAATGAATGAGACTTTTGTTACATAAAAAATGTGAATGTTCATTGATCGTTTGTTGTGACAGTTCTGTTCGGCCAACAAACTAGGAAATTAGTGTGTCAAAAATGTACAGTGTACGCTGTCATAGTAAATGTTGCTTTAAAAAAAGCTCGGCACGGCAACTACATCACTACAAATTTTAGTGTCTTATTTGTCAAAATAAGGGGCTATTTCGACTGTGTCAAAACTAAGTTTGTTTGCTAGAGAGAGTATTGGCTACGCAGCAACCATTTTTAAGGTTAGGTTTCATTTAAGCAACGGTTAAGCCGAACTTTAAACCGATGTCATCCATAGAACCATAATCACAACTTATTTTTCTTTGTTATTTTGACAATTGCATTGTTAATAGCGTTGAGGTTATGGCTCTATGGATGACGGTTTGACATTTCATTTCACCTTGGAAGAAACCAATTGTGTCGCACACTGAGTTCAATCTATATCTAATGTTTGTTTTTTGCTTCGGTCATAGAGTCCCCGATTTTCTTCAAATGTTTCACTTTACCTTTCGCTTTTATCCAAACTTGATCGAACATGCATCTCACACTTTGTGAATCCTCTTCCTCTCTCGTGAAAGCATCGTTTATGTTTATAAATATTCGAGAAATCAGTTTTGATATAAATTAGTTGTGTGTGAACAGCTATGTTTAGACCCGTACGAAGTACTGCGGTCTTGAGGGTTTACGCATACGTTTGTAACACGTCGAATTGGACTCCCTGAGTAATGGGAAACCTATTGTGGTTGTCGAGAGATGCGAAATCCGCGAAAGAAATGTTTGTCTGTATGCACGAAGCTGTTGCCCTATAAGTGCTTCAGGGCTTGTACGTGATACGTCAAATGAAAGATATTTACAACACCGATCGTCAAAAAAAAAGTTTATAGAAATCGGATTACCAACTAGTGAGTTAGATCCCTTGGTGTGAACCAGGTACAGGGCGCGAAGCAGTTTTTGCTTGTAGGTCGGCCAAATTTGAAGGGATTTCGACTACTTTTGATTTATTCGATTTTGATTGATATTGACCGTACCAATCAGGGAAAAGTTTATGAAATTCGGTTCACCACAGCCTCAGCTAGGTCTCTTGGAGTGAGCTCATATCCGGCTACTCGGCCGTGTACAGTGAACGTGAAGTATTTTGTTAATATCTCAAGAAAACTTTGACCGAATTTGATTTTTTTTGTTTGAAAGGTATTATAATAAGTGTAAATCGTCAGCACTATTTCCGGCCTCCTAACAAAATGGCTGCCGGCGGCCATATTGGATTTTAGTAAAAGTGAAATATCTTGGGAAAAATGGTACTTAGACAGGTTCTGTTAACAGAGAAGTAACTAGTTATGTGTCTGTGGTTGCAGGCATGTGGTAATCTATATACAGCTAAATATAGCTCTTTTCAGCTATATAATAGCATATTTATCTGTGAAGTCATCATACATAGTAAAATAAGGTTAATATGGCGCTATATAGAGGTTCATATAGGAATCTATTAAATTTGACTTCGTATGGTGCTGTCGACATTGCCTCCGGCAATTTTTTTATGCAAGGCAAAGAATGAGTAATGTAAGTGATTTTTGGGCTCATGGCTTTTCAGTAAAGAAGACAAGGAAGTGAGAGAGATGATGAGTTTCACATTAAAGGCTTTTGATATGAATAGGTTTTTCGTACGGGTCGGCGTTAGCTATGTTTTTTAAATGCAATTTGTAATAAAATATGAGCCGCCGGCCGGTATTTTCTATTAAGAAATGTTTTTTTGTACACTTAGCCAGTGGTTTAGTTTGAGTCTTCTTTTATTCATTATTCCTAAGTAACTCGCTCTCGAGTTTTGTATTGTGATATAATTCGTCTTGAAGTATATTTCTTAGAGAAATGTTAAATGAATTTCTCAGAAGAAAAAAATATTTCGTCCAGTAAATTAATTTTAAATGTGAGGAGCTGGGTACCATTTAAAGATTGTTTTTAAGAAAACATTTTTCAAATTTTGGTTTCTTCAAAATTTTTTCCACATTTTCCAGAATTTTCTTACATTTTTTCAAATTTTCAAATTAAGAAAATCTTGGAAAATGTTGACAAATTCAAAAAGAATATGGCACAGAACTCGAGATGACCAACCTAATTATCGAGGAGGTTAAGTAAAAAGTTGTGTACTTTCTTCAACTCTTGCGTTATACGTGAAACTACCATCATGATATACGTATATCCCTCTGTGCGAACATCAACCACATCATTTTATAGCGATTTGCAGTCAGTCGAATTATTAAAAATTTAAATGGATGTCAGTCATTCCGATCAGACAGTTTGTGTGTATACATCAGGATGAACAAGTTGAAGCGCACTTCTACAACTGACTCACATAAAAATTAATTATTAAGCGGTAACGTTGAGTTTTGCTCTACCCACATTTCATTATGAACGAGAGAAGAAAAAAAAACTGGAAATTGTGTCTAGAAAAAAGCATAAATTTAAGTGAACCATAAAATACAGTACTTTATGTATATTTGTGCACAAATATTACGTATTACACATGAATAGCGATAGAGGTGTGTACGTACATACGTATATATACACGTAATAAACAGTCAGAATGGTGAACCACTACCACTAACCACCTTTTGGCTTGTAGCTTGAAACAAAATCTTATATGTCTTGAAGCCAACGAACAAAAACACATTAATTGATTTATGCGCTAAATTTATTGCTTATTACACTCCAACCTTGTGTAAATAAAATAATGTATTTTCCCTATTCTCATAAAATATTTTCGTTCTCTTGTCTATACAATATAATGTACACTCTGCCACGTTCTTATACGAGACCATCCTATGCTCTGTTGAAAATAACATTCCCGTGCACAGACAGTTTAGCTGTATCCAATATATAAATTGTGTCGGTTGGACTGGCTAGATTGGTGAGACATATACATTCATCCGTATATATACGATAAGATTTCGCTGAAGGGTGAGCCAATATTAGTGAAGCAAACTATCAAATTTCGTGTTACCAAATCAAACTGAACCTTGGATGTTCAGGCTAACCGTATCAACCCCGTAATATAATCGAACGACAGAAGAAAGACAAGACAAATGGAATCTGTACAAGTACCACATCGTCATAAAATAGTCGCATTTTTCTAATAGCTGAACAGATCATGCTGCTTCCGGTAGATCAAATGTGGAATCGGATTTTTAACAAGTTATTCTTGAGGTTGATGCAGATTTATTCGAGATGTTATTTGCTCCCGGGTGTATTAAAATAGTGTTGCCAAAGTTATTCGTGTTATAGGAAGATATCGTTTAGTGTTGCCAACAAAACAAGCATCCCAACAAAAATCTCTTCGAGAAAAGTGTGACGCAGTCTATGAAGTACAATTTCTAAAATAAATGATATCGCTAGAGTTGACGCTTTCAGCTTCGTTACGCAAAAATTAAATTTTACACCCAATTAGTTCAAACAAGCTGGCTTAGTTTTATCTCATCATCTGCCAAATAATTTTTACCATAAAAAAATTTGACTGGAAACAAGAAAAATTTTACCAAAAAAGTCTGCGTCGCAAAGTGGCAGATGTTCAGGAACACGCCAGCAAGAAAATTTATCTGCCACATGCGCCGACGCAGATTTTTTTGGTAATATTTTGGTTGTTTCCAGTCAAATTTTTTTTTTTGGGTCGCACGCCTCTGTAGGTTTCAATACAGCTAAGCTACAGCCGAAAACGCGTTCCCGACCCTCGAAAACCACACTCAGAAACCACTTCGAGGCCAATAAAACAAAATTCTGGTTTTTCTTGGGGTAATGGCGTATCACATTTTCATTTTTATGCCCACCCTGAGACTCCTGCAAAATTTCATGGAGATTGGCTGACTGGTTTCCGAGATCGACCGTCGATAGATACATAGATAGATAGAAACATACAGAGTAAGTTGAAAGATTTTGATTGTTTGGGAAAAGTCAATTTGGTGTATTTTGTATGAAAAGTGACCAATTTCAAAACGATGTATCTCCGGCAATTTTAAATCTACATAGTCGAGTTGTAGCTCGTTTTGCTCGTATTTGAAGGCAGAATAAGAGAGAATAGGATTTGTGGTGCTACAGGCCAAAGGAAATTTTCGCCTATATATAATTGCCGCGTCTCAAAAAAATTTCTTCGTTCTTTTTTTGGAAGTTAGACTGCGTCAAGACCTCCGCTATCGCTCCGGACATGATCAACGATAAGGACAAGGACTACTGCTTGCATTCATTTTTTTTTGATTTTCTCGTACTTTTACGGAATTTTCAGGAAATGTTTTGGAAGCAAGAAAATCAATAAATTTCGATACAGTCAATTACCGTGAAATTGAGGCCGGAATTTGCTTTATACGGTTTCATCACTATAACGCGCGTGTAAATATTTCGCCCGTTTGAAGTATGAGAATTTTTGTTTGTACGAGTGGACCAGTTGAAGAAAATTTATGTGAAATGACTTCGACTGTATTCTCGATATCTCTAAATTTTCTCTATTCTCTTGACTTTTCTCAAATTTGAGAAATCGAGAAAATCAAAATAATTTTTTTTTTAAGATAAGCAAAAAAAAAGACTGCTTAAAATGCACAGCCAGTAAAAAATCGATCTTTTCAAAAACAGAAATTGCGATAAATAAAAATCGTTCACTCTATTCCTTCCCAACGTTCCAAGAATGCATCCTGCGTTGCAATAAGTAATCTGTTGAACGCTTTTCCCCTGATGCTTTTTTCATCAATGATTCTAATTTCTTGACCCATGCAACCTAAAGATTCAAAAGCAAGCGGGGTGAATACATAATTTTAACTAAGTTTTCTATAATGATTATGTCTTAATCTCTCCGCGTTCTCTGAAATTGATCGTGCTTTTTTAGAAGTTTCACTAATGTACGAAGGAGTTAACGTATCACGCACTGTCACATCCCATAAAAGAGATTTACCATGACTCCACGGAATTAGCGTCATACGATCAGGTCTTTTACCGTCATCTCTAGAAATTCCTGGTGGCTGTAACAAAGTTGGAAAATCTGCAGCAGAAAAAGCATAAGAAAACTCTTTGTTTACAGAATCATGTCGCGGCGTTATCCCTGTCTTACTAACTAACTACACACACACCTCCTCGCACGATTATCTAATAATAAACCGAGCTGACTCGACTGGACAACCTGCAGCCACTTTGAAGATTCTTTAGTAGATGACGCAAGCAGTCTCGCACGATTACAAGATTCACTTGATTCAAACATGTCGCTAAACTTGCTATTGACCAACAAAAGGTCCCGATTCCTCTGTACCTTCCTCTTATTATTACTATGTGGAAAAAACTCAATATTAAACCTCTTCAAAATCTCATCAGGCAAACCGGACGTCGAATAAACAGACGATAGCCAATTCCTCAACTTTAGGACGAAAGGGTAGCCTGATCCCAAGAAAAATCTAACATCCTAACATTAGTAATCGCCTCAAGCGTCGTACGAAAAACCTCATCTACATCCTTCAAATAACCATTCAAAGAAAACGCCTTACAAGTACGCAACAAATAGTTAAACCTACAGCTTCCTAAAGACTTCCTAAAAACGCACAAAGCCGGATGGACATTCATCAACTTCAAACGCTCGCACTCACCATTATTTCTTCAACCTTAGAAGAAAACATCTTCTCTAACCCTACTCAAAAATCGGAGAACCTAAAATCTCAAGGGAGGACTCATCAACTTCCTTGAGCCCTGGAAAAACTTTTTTCCATTTATGGATTTCCTAAATTTTCGTCTAATTCCCTTCTTTTTCACATATTTTCGTCAATCTTAGAACGTTCCTATTTCGACATTTACTTCCTCAATAATATATATTTCATTGAGTGTGTCGAACTCAGGGCTCGTACTGAAATTCGATTCGTCCTTATAAGGAAATAAGGACAATTTAAATGCAAAAATGAGGACATTCTAAGGACAATTTTGAACTGAAAATAAGAGCAATTTCGCTTGAAAGAAGTATTTTATTTGCGAAAGAAAGTTGTAAGGTAAGCGAGGTAGTAGCTGACCGTCTAAGCAATTTTTCAACTTTGGTCATCAGTATCTCAGGATGATTTCGATGAAGCTAAGTTTTCCCTTCGTCAGGATTTAATTTGATCTGTTCCCATTCCGTAGAATATCAGAAATATTGACAATTAATTAATTTTTATTGTAAAAAACTGATTTTACTGAAGCACTGTTTTCGATGCAGTAGCTGACCACTAAAAAACGGATGTTTTTATGCCTGACCAGTCTTGTTGCAGTAGTTGACCGCTACAAAATTAAGACATTTTTCACATTTTTCGCAATAATTTCGCATTATTCGACACATTTTCACTCTTAATTCACTGATATTAACCAATTTCAATGATAAAAACGCATAAAAACACAAAATATCAACGAATTTTAATCACATCATTTTGTACACAACAATGCACATGGAAGGTGAATTTGTCACATCAAGAAAAATGTACGGAATTTGGTGCGGTCAACTACACAAACATGGCATATTTTTGATGCAATGTTTTGACCACCATGTAATTAATCAAATATTAACTTTTAGACGCTATTTATGTTAATAATATTAATTGTCGAACTATTTACTACCTCAAAACACCAAAACTTTGTCCATTAATAATTCTTTTGTCAATAAAAACCTTAAATTAGGCCACACCGATCTTACGATTTTCTTAAGAAATGTGCAACTTTGTACTGAGATGGTGCACTGGTTTCATTTTATGGTTTTATCAAATAAGTAAACATAATAATCGAATTATTTTCATGAAAAAATTAATCTTTAGGCTCTAAAGATTAATTATAACGTTCATTTGTAATTATTTTCCAAAACTGATAAATAATGTAGCTGGTCAGGTACACCTGCACGGTCAGCTATACCCCCGCTTACCTTATAGTAGGGCTCACTAGTTGAACAAAATACATTTTTTGATGCATTTTGGTATAAAAGCGTGAATTTTCTACCATTGATAAATATAGATTTGGGGAATCAAAAACAATTAGGAGACTTTGAAAAAGTGACCTCTAGCGCCATCTACATCCGGTTGAAGTTTTCGATGCAGAGGTAACTTTGATGAATTTCTGTGTAGCGGGAATCGAAGCTACGCAGGTGATATTGGTCTCAAACGAAAGCTAAGGGTTCAAAGTTTTTTTTAGTGCAAAAAAATTTCACGAATTTTCCGATTTTCCCGTAGTTTTACCGAATTTTCATAAAAATGATATTTTAAAACTGAGGTGAAACTTAAGTAATTTTTAAAATTGATTCAGAAAAGTTTTTTTTCTTCGCTATTATCGTTGCACATTCAGTTTCCAAACTTTTAACGATGAAAAAGTTTTTGGATGATCCGCAGCAGTGGTAAATAGTTTCAGTTTTCATCGAAAATGTGAACCCTTTTGCATGGCGAATTTTTTTCGGCGAAATTTTTTTTCGTAAATTTAATGAGACTAGTACTGGAAATGCTAGGCATGATCTAAAAACAAAATAAAACTAGTTTTTCGATTTAAAAAAAAAATAAGTTTCCGAAATCTGCTAAAATCTGTAAATTTTCCTCCTTCGGCGAACTTTGACAGACCCTAAAAAATCCATAAACGTTTCAAACAGCACAAGATTACTTATAATGCTATGCTGGGGCCCTCAGCTTTCAAACGATACCAAACCCTCCACAACCGGATCAAAGGATGTATGACCTGTGATGTGAGATATGTGTTTGGACCCGATTTCAAGCAAATTTCGAAATATATGAGAGGTAAGTGGAAAAGGCAAAACAAAAACGATTTTAATTATTTTGGGTGAGCCAGCTTTTGACAACTTCCGTTTTCTAATCAATATCATTTTAAAAATGATTTTTGCAGCTTTTCCACTTACCTCTCATATATTTCGAAATTTGCTTGAAATCGGGTCCAACCACATATCTCACATCACAAGGCATACATCCTTTGATCCGGAGGTAGAGTGTTTGGTATCGTTTGAAAGCTGAGGGTCCCAGCATAGCATTATAAGTAATCTTGTGCTGTTTGAAACGTTTATGGATTTTTTAGGGTCTGTCAAAGTTCGCCGAAGGAGGAAAATTTACAGATTTTAGCAGATTTCGGAAACTTAATATTTTTTTAAAAATCGAAAAACTGGTTTTATTTTGTTTTTAGATCATGCCTAGCATTCCCAGTACTAACTAGTCGAATTTACGAAAAAAATTCGCCATGCAAAAGGGATCAAATTTTCGATGAAAACTGAAACTAGTTACCACTGCTGCGGAACATCCAAAAACTTTTTCATCGTTAAAAGTTTGGAAACTGAATGTGCAACGATAATAGCGAAGAAAAAAAACTTTTCTGAATCAATTTTAAAAATTACTTAAGTTTCACCTCAGTTTTAAAATATCATTTTTATGAAAATTCGGTAAAACTACGGGAAAATCGGAAAATTCGTGAATTTTTTTGCACTAAAAAAAACTTTGAACCCTTAGTTTTCGTTTGAGACCAATATCACCTGCGTAGCTTCGATTCCCGCTACACAGAAATTCATCAAAGTTACCTCTGCATCGAAAACTTCAACCGGGTCACTTTTTCAAAGTCTCCTAATCGTTTTGGAATCCCCAAATGCATATTTATCAATCGTAAAAAATTCACGTTTTTATACCAAAATGCACCAAAATGCAGCTAGTGAGCCCTACTATTATGGTGTTTGCGTTTAGCTTGATTTTTTCTTTACAATTTTTTGTTTCAGTTATAGGGTGCCTAATTTTTTTTTAAAATCACATTTTGATTTTTCCATACAGATGTTGCGTTGGAAAATTAAAGAAAATAAAATTATTTAGAGCTACTCATACTTTTATCTATTTTTTGATTCTGTTCTGTGAACAAAAAAAATCATGAAAATTCAAACAGAAAATAAGGACAATTAGTACAGTAAGGACAAAATAAGGACAATTCTCGAAAAGTAGGAAAAATAAGGAAATAAGGACAAGAACGACCCCTGCGAACTTTGTCGCTAACGAATCGCTGAAATTCATTTTATTTGCAAATCAAAGTTTATACACCGACAACAATGCCATACATATTCAAAGATCTAAAACTCTGACATCGTTGTCACAGAGTCGTTTTCACCTTACAATGATGTCTGCATTCTGCAGCAACACTCATCATATTTTATACATTCACAATTTCGATACAAGGTAACAGATGAAACCTTTATAGCGGTTCTAAAATCCATTTGGAATTCCAAAATCATCTTCTTTCAATGCACAACTTATAAAGGGATTACAGCTATATCCTGGATCAAAATTTAGGTTTGAAAAAACTAATGTAAGGAAATATAAACACATCATGCTGCACATATCATATGAACAGTGAACATGGATATTGCATTATGTGCGCCTCTACACTCCACGTTAAACTATGCTTACAAGACGGACGATAAAACTCAAACATGGAATTGCGGATATTTTTGCTTTTGAATTGTGATTGCAAAAAAAAAAACGAAAACGAAAGACGTCCAATATTTTGAACAGAGACATTTCTGTTGTTCAGTGTCAAATCGAGTGTCAAATGCAAATGACGCATAAAATAGACAAACGTTTTTGTTATGGGAAAAATTTAAAAGTTTCTGCATGCAATAAGTTTGGGAGGTCATTCGAATAGTGGGTGGGTGGGAGTTCTGGCAAAAGCATGAAGATTTTGAAGAGTTTTTATCTATAAATTATCGTACGAATGGAACATCGATAATTACTGATGTTTTGATAATTATTGAGCTATACATGTTTGATAACCGTAAAACTTTGTGGATCTCTACCAAGCTATCTGCAAAATTTCTAAGAAAGTAAGAAACGAAGGGTACAGACCACCATTATTTCACTGGGGTCGTATCGTAAAGGCGTCTAATTATAACCTTGGTTAGAACAACTTACTAGACGATAAATCAGAAAATGTTGATCTTCGATATTTAATCGACAACTGTCCACTGCGAGGGGTGACTCACTTCCATTTAATCCATTTAATCCAAAAAAAAAATTAGTTTTACCGAAATAATTAGGCTACCCACCTAAAAAATTTGTAAACTAATTACGAAAATTAGATCTGCACGGGCGTTTAAGTACTCGTGAGGTAAAGAAATTTTTTTTTTGTTAAAAATGGTATTAAATTTATTTAATCCATTTATTCCACTTTACACCCAAAACTTCTAAAAGTAAAATTTTACGCTTTTTAACGTTGTAGTATGAGTTGTAGTACGTCGTTCAATCAAAATCAACCATTTTCAAGACTTTCAAAGTATTTGGTAAAATTAAGTTTTTTCCTATTTAATCCATTCAATCCAATTTTTATTCCATTTAATCCATTACAGTCAAAGGCAGTCAATTTTCAGCATAAATTTGCTTCAGCTGTTTTTCAGCTGATCCACACATACAATCAAAACTGGTTTTCCTTGTTCATACGGTTGAAGCTGCTACACGCACGCGCATGATAGTGGTAAAACCGTATAAAGACGTATAAACGGTTGTGATTGTTTGTATGGATCAGCTGAAAAACAACTGAAGCTAATTTTTGCTGAAAATTGACTGCCTTTGACTGTAAATCCATTTAATACCATTTAATCTAGAAGTGAGTCACCCCTCGGTCCACTGACTATGCTTGAAGAAAGTTGACTTAATTTTCTCGAATTTTCCTTAATTTTTTCAGTTTTTTGTATTTTCTTGTAAATATTTTTCCGAATTTGCTCGATTTTCTTAAATTTTCTGTGAACATTCGGGAAATTTAATCGATTTTCTTGATTTTGTCGAATTTTGGCAATTTTCGTCTATTTTACTGATGTTCTCTAAAACCCAAAAAATTCCAAAAGAAAGCAGTCCAATTATCGAAAATCATCTATAATCCTTCGATTGATAATTTATCAATAAAATTTTCAATTTCTGCCATGTCTATGTGTCTCTTGCGTGATTTTGTTATGAAAAATATTCATTCTGCTGTGTAGCTGCCCAACCCGTTGTTTTCTCTATCTCTCTCTCTCTCTGCTGTTCTGTTGTTAATTTGTACAATTTTCCGTTAATTTTTCGTCCAATTTTTGATCATTTAGATGGATTAATATGCATAATTTCTAGGAAGCCCACAATAAGCCTTCCAAATTCACATAATAATGAAATTTCGTTTTTTTTTCAGATTTTTCTATTTGTATCACTATTCGTTCTACGCTTACCATTATCGTTTCAACGGACAGTACAGCAGTTTGGCATTAATAACTTCCTGGCTATTTATTCAGGTACGTTGAATTTGTAGTTATAAAAAAAAACATTGAAACAGGTCCGTCGCACATGTAGGTAGATCTGAGGTGAGTTCTTGTCGCCCTTGATTTTCGGTAGTATGATTGATACTCAATACGACGCGAATGAGAAATCGAAATTGAAATTATCGGATATCTTAATAGGAAATGGCTCAAACGTTTCTGAAAATTTTGAGAAAAACCTTCTTTCTCGAAACACTCCTATTGACGCGACACGGATCACAGAAAAGAAGCATTCTCTCATAAACTTAAAACTTAAACTTTCAGCTGGGAAAATCACACGATTTTCAGTAGTTGGTAAACCCTCTGTGCGATTGAAGGGGAAAATACGTAAATGCTGGGATATTTTATGTCGGCAGAAGCGCTCAGTTTAAAATATCTAAATCTATATCTCCTCAAAAATATGCAATGTACAAACGACGTCAATGAAATTTAGACATGAAGTTTTCTCATTTATTTCTGTTTACTGGTTTAGTCATACAAACTGCTAACCAGCTGAAAAACAGGTGAAGCAAATTCGTGAAATTTCACTGACGTTCCCTGTAATGTCAGGGACATTAAAACTGTTATACCATCCTTGCTACGATCCTGCTACAAATCAAAAGCTGCTAATAGTTGCTAATTTTGGCTTAACATACATTTGTTTGAATTAAACTAAAAGAGAGAAAACCACGTAAATCCAAATAATTCAAATACATTTCATAAGCATGAGCTTTTATGATTTAAAAAAAAACACACACACACGCACACACCGGGAGCAGTAGTGTTTCATAACATTTATACATGAAATTTACCATCATCCTAATTATGTTTTCAAAATAGTTCGGTTGAATAAATAAGTATCTCTAGGTGTACGTATAGGAAGTATATGCAACTGAAGTGATGAAATTATATTCGTTGTATGTATGTTACGTCTGGTTGATTATTATATACTTTTGATATAGACTGGAAAATGTTAAATCCATATCATCCATCTTTCTCTCAGATCACGTGGCCACCAATATTTCACGTGCCGAATTTAATCGCTTCACGTGACTGTAGCAAAGTATTTCTGTTCATTTTACAATATTGCTATTATTATAACTCTCCGCTTTTTTTGTGTGTGCAATAGCACAGTATACAACAAAACGTAAACTGTATGCAAACTATACAACTTTTACAAATAAAAGGGAGTACAATGAACAGAAAATCTTAAGGAAAATGGAAAGCAGTCTTCATCTCCTTCACAGTAGAAATGTGACGCATGTCTTCCACAAATATTTTGAGACAACTGGAGATACAATTTCATCCTGCTGCCTGGTACAGATTTTTTTTGTGTCGTCTACGAAGTGCAATGTACCTACATTTGTTGAATTGTCAACCACGGATGATTAAGTCATCATTATACGAATCCGTGCCATGAAGACAGGCAAATGTCGAATCGATGTTAAGACTTATTCGACCATTTCGATCTGATACGTCTTTCGATGTTTTACATTAATAAGGCCATGGTGACAGTGGTTTTCGATACAGTGCTTCATCGAACACTATACCGATTTACACATGGAAAAGTCTAGCGAATCATAACTGGAAGTAATTTCAATTCATCACCAAACTCCCTAACTCGTGGCTCAAAACTACAAATTGAAATTCAGAAATAGGTCTGCACATAACGAACCTATGAAACCTATGAAAGTTTACAAACCACATACCCATCCAACTTTTTCGCGGATTGTGGAAATTAAAAGCGGATCGGATTGGAAATTCTAGGCAGAGCCGAAAAAGGAAACTGTCATCGGCATGTTAAGTTACTAGAATTTAGTAAAGTTCGTTTTTTCCTTTAACTTCAACTTCGACCACATCAGCGAGATATAATATTCGAAGACTTCGAAATTCTGTAGGATAAAATCTTAATCTCTATAGCCAAGCACTCAACCAGCCGGTGAAATGAAATTTTGACAGGAAATGTACGGGCCATCTGTCAAAGTTTTCACTTAAAAGCTTCGACCTGCACTGCACAGCTCTTCTTGGTAACGAACTTTTAGATACGGTTTTTCACTTTTCATACTGTACAAGGAGGAACCAGTGTCTCACTTCTGATAAGCCCTGTCAATCTTAAGAAACACAATCAAGTACATACTTCCCCTTGAAAACATAGCCCAACTGAAGTTCATTGGGACTAACAAAATTTACAAAGAAAGACTGTAGAATACTCGAGAAGAAGCCTCTGTATCGAAATCGCGAGCGAAGCGAGTGAAAGTATTCAAACTTAAACCACTACCATTGACAGCCGCTCAATTCAACTGTCATTACATTGCTCGGTTCATTCCAACAAATTAGGAAAACATTTCTTCAAATAAGTTGAAAAACTTCCAAATCGACAAAGAACATATTCCTTTAGGAAAGCTCTCTAACAGCAAACTGCGACGGAGAGTGTTGCTCGGATACTAACGAAGTGCATGCAAAACTCCTCCAAGCTATTATGTATCTTAAAAGTGTGTGAAGATCCCCGATGCCATGATCATGACCAATATGGTCGTAGATGTTTAAGTCTTCTACCCCGTCGGCTTTAACTTAATCTTTATCTTAATCGAAATAATTGTATTTTACAGCATTCAATGGTCTATTTCTTCCATCACTACGAGCTACCAGTAATTATGCAACAAGCTCAACTCCAACAGCTTATCATTCGTTCCCGCCAGCAAACTCAACAACAGCAACAGACCAATCAGAGATCCCCAACTCCAGCAGCAGCTGGAGCACATCCATCTCCAATACGTCGAATTACATTAACAAACCTAAATCTTCCCAATGTCAACCAAGGAAACAACGATAACAACAATAATGCGAACATTTTGGTTACATTCGGAACGTACATCAGGCAAAATGTCCGTTTGCTTAATATATTCCAAACGTTACGCAATGTACTGTGGAATGGCATCGTAAATCCGAATTTGAACCACACTAACACACCCCGCATACGAATGATTAATTTACGTAACAATTTACGCCAAATAAATTTGGGTGGCATCGAAATTCGACCATCGGTGAACGGTAACAGTAATGCCGACACCCGTAGCACATTTCAGCGCAATTACGATGAGAATAATTTTCGTCTGCCAGATGCTGAAAACTCAAATGAAATTCTCAGCAATCGAAGTGCTACAACCGAAAATACCAACGCAAACACCTTATCCAGCACACCGAATACGGTGACAATGAATGATGCCACGGACGAATCGAATGAAGAACGAGAGGCTGAAAAAGAACGAATCATTAAGACGGACGAACAATCAACGGTAACCGAAACAAAGGAAGTGAATGATGCCAACATCGATGAATATTCATTTGAAATAATTGAAAACAAACACCACCGAAATGAATTTAATGATCCGTCCGAAAGTGTAACACCTTCGCAAAGCGATACACCCGGTACGGTGGGCGACAACGGCTTTACGAACGATAACTACAACAAGAATATCGACAACATTGATGCTGTTGCTGCTGATGATGATAAAACAACAACAATTACCGGTATCCCCGTCACCCAACCAAATACAAAGTCAAATCAAACGATTTTATTAGAAAAAATGGAAACACAAGAAGACAATAGCATAGACGAATGTAAGGGACATGAAAATTTATTTACAGAAAGTTCCTCGGAGGAAATTTGTAGTTCAAATAAAGGTGATACGGGAAATTGTAATGTTAAAAGCCGGGGAAATGAGTTTGTTGAAGGTGAGGAAGTGGAACGGAATGTTAGAGATACAGACGTCGTAGCAGATGGCAAAGATATTGGCGAAACAGATTGTGATTTAAGTGGCAAGTGCAAAATGAATTAGAAAATTTAATAAATAAAAAATGGAAAATTTCATATTTGTGCATTTAATGATGATGGGGAATTTATTGTTTTCGATTTTGCATTTTTAATTGAAACAAATTTAATTGAACAAAAAAGAATTGAGATGATGATTTTGAGCGAAGCGAGCGAAAGAAAAACGATGCAAATGACATTTCAGTTGTAGATAATTTTCTCCAATTTTTCTCGTTTTTTTTTGTTTGTTTTTCCTTTCACAATGAATTCAATGCTGTGTTCATATATCACTCCATTAACATTATATATTTAACCAAACATAATCGAATGGACGCTTTAGTACTTTTGCTTAGCATAATTAATAATTGTTTGAATGAAAGAGTTGTGAATTTTCTGTTGTTGTTATTAGGTTTAAAAAACACAATAATTGTTTCTGATGCAGTTATGTTGATACTGTGAACATAATCTAAGAAATACATAAGAATTTGTCAATGAAAAAAAAAACAAAAATTGGCTGTGCAGTTATTTCCCTAATCCAGTCTTCTTGTTACCATGGAAAGTATTTATAAAAAAAAGATCCGAATAGAGATGCGTCTGCTCGCACCTAAGCTATTTGGTTCCGTAAGGGACACAGGACGATAATAAGGTTTGTAATAACGAATCCAACTTTAAATATATTGCATGACTAGGATTACAAGACGAAATGTAGAGTTACCGTGTGATCCAAGGCGTAGCCGAGGATAATAAACACATTAAAACGAGAATTTCCTTTTTAGACCCGTACGAAGCACTGGGGTCTTATAGGTTTACGCATACGTTTGTAACACGTCGAATTGGACTCCCTGAGTAAGGGGAAACCTATTGTGGTTGTCTAGAGATGCCAAATCCGCGAAAAAAAAATGTCCGTCTGTCTGTCCGTCTGTCTGTCTGTCCGTCTGTCCGTCTGTCTGTCTGCACGATAACTTGAGTAAAACGCATCCGATTTTGAAAATTCTTTTTTTTCCCGTTTTGTAATGTCAAAAGACAGGCTAAGTTCGAAGATGAGTGATTTTGGATCGACCCCTCCCGAGCTGTGGCCCAATAAGTGCTTTACGGTTTTTCGAAGATATCTCCGGACTTTTAAACGTTAAACTTGTAAGTGATACGTCAAATAAAAGGTATTTACAATACCGATCGACGAAAAAAAAGTTTATGGAAATCGGATGACCGACTCGTGAGTTAGATCCCTTGGTGTGGAACAGGCACAGGGCGGCAAGCAGTTTTTGCTTGTAGGTCGGCCACATTTGAACATATTTCGTCTGTTTTAGCTTTATTAGATAGGTATTGACCGTACCAATCAGGGAAAACAATTTTTATGAAATTATGTTCTCCGGAGCGTGAGCTAGGTCTCTTGGAGTGAGCTCTTATCTGGCTACTCGTTTATACCGTGTTATGTAATGGACTTTACATGCTGAGTGTGGCGAAAGTAGTGCATGTAATATGAAAAGAACGGTTTTCGATGCATGTAGCGTAGCATGTGAAATATATTATGCAACTCAGCGTCATAATGACCACTCGATGTCATTGATGCAGGGCATATTTTACAGAATTTAAATATGAAAAATTCCAAATAAATTCGGGAAAAAAATTCAGAATTTTCAGACTTATTTACAATTAAAAATCTCTAAAATATGCCCTGCATAAAAGACCATAAAAGACTAAACATACCTTGCCCGTTTATCTTCTTTTACTCATTGAAGAGTATAACCTGAAGTGAATCATAATTTGCCGATCAATGAAGCAATTGTCTTCTTCTCGACTTTTCTGTCTCTTAACACATTCATTCCTGAACCCAATACCCAAGTAGCATTCAACTGTTAAAATTGGGTTGTACAACCGCTATGTAACCGCGGTTATAAATATTTTGGAGATAACCCAAAATAACTAATTAGTTGTCGTAACGTTACTGCAACGTTGTAGCAACGGTTGTACAACGGTTTTTGCCCAGTTGTAAAATTCTATTAACGAATTGGTTGTGTGACGGTCATACAACGAATTGGTTAAAGTTGTGAAAGGGTTGCAAAACCGTCGTAGGACTTATGTCACATTTGAAAATTCAATATTGTTTCACTAATAAGTTGTAGCACGGTTGTTCTACCGTTTGACAACTTTTTCGTTTATCATTATTTTCAACTTCTAACTACATTTTCAAGAACACGTTTTTACATTGAAAATTTGATCTGCGATTGGATATTCGTAAATCAATTCACATTATTTATATGCACAGAAAAGACGTTTGTATGCACTGCAATCGATTTTTTTAAATTAATTATTCCTTATTTGGTGTGTAAATAAAGTAAGACTTGTTTTCTTCACAGTTTGATTTTGGTCAACAATTAGTCAGTCAGACGTTTTTCCAATTTTCCGGACATTGATAATGAAAGATTTCACTGCTATGCCAGTTAAACAAAATTTTATCGATCTATTTCACTTTTATTGTAAGAAACTGTTGTCGATCCTAGATATTCCTAAAGAGACCTAACAAGACATAAGAATCCTAACTTCGACAACAGTGGCAGACAAAAGTTGTGAAATTGATCAATAAAATGCTGATTTACTAATTGACATAAAGATACAAAATGACTATTCACAAAATACGATCAATTTTCATCACAATTTTCAAACTTCACATTAATTCATTGTTTCACATTATGGCATCGTATTAAAATTGCATTACTAAAGCAAAACAAGTTACTCGCAGATTACATCTCCGACCGATCTTTTTTGCATGACATCTTGATTCCAACTGACGCGTCAGTTAGAATCAAAATGTCATAAATCAACCACTGAAAATGTATTGGTTGCATAACTGTTTTAAGACGAATTAGTTAAGTAGATTACTCCAACTTATTGGTTGTATAACAGTTAATTGACGAATAAGTTTTTGGCAAAAATTGTCGATTCACTTATTCGTTTCATAACGGTAGTACAACTAATTCGTTAAAAATTGAATGATAACGAATTAGGTGTGAAACGGTTATATAACGAATAAGTTATTGTGAACATAACGTATTCGTTACATAACCGTTGGATAACGAAAAAGTTTGCAACGAATTAGTCAATTTTCCAACCGCGGTTATGAAATGCTACTTGGGTATACCACATCTGTATATGGCAATACAGTTAAAACAATGCTCTGATCTGATACATCTCGCAATGAGAATGGACTCTTTTACCTGTCGTCTTAAGAAAGACGCACAGGGGTTCGGAGGGTCTACGGATTATCTGTGTAAGAAAAGAAATTTCGTCCATTGATCCACCGTTCACTCAGAGTCTTAGCGTCAGTTTTTCACCACATTCAAGACTTCAACCGAGCTAAACAGAACAATAAAAACCACGACAGAAGGGCCATATTCTAAGTCCAAGCACAGTCAAATCCGCGTAAAAACGCAAGAGCGAATTAAACAAAAACCAAAAGTCGTCCGAGTCTCGTTTATCCCTAGAGTACCTAGAGACACCGTTTCGTTCCGCTAAATTCGAAAACTTCGGAGTTCATCTTTACGATTCCCGCGAAATGTAAAGTGAAGACAAACACTTTGAGGAACTCATCAGGGACGACAATGTGTGGTAGTTTTTCAATTTATATGCGTTCTACGGTAAGGTGGATAACTGTCAATCAAAGGAAAACGCACGACTAGATAAACACAAGTTCAGTAAACATAACAATAGTCACCAATCGTTTGCGAACCATTACTCAACATTTTATTGAAAAACTATTAAATATATTAAAGAATAAGGATCTGACCTTGACCATACATCCACTCGTTCATACCTCATCCGGCACCTCATTCATTTCATATCACTTTCACCTCTACTCTCACAATCTCGGTGTGACGACAGGTAAAATAGTGCGAGATGTATCAGATCAGAGCATTGTTTTAACTGTATTTCTTTTTACAGATGTGGTATTGGGTTCAGGAATGAATGTGCTAAGAGGCAGAAAAGACGAGAAGAAGACAATTGCTTCATGGATCGGCAAATTATGATTCACTTCAGGTTATACTCTTCAATGAGTATATAGAAGAGAAACGGGCAAGGTTAGTTTAGTCCCAAACACACCGAGAAACACACTGACGTCATAATTCCAAAAAAAATATTTTAATCATTTTAGTCATGTGACTCCAATATTTTCATCTTCACACTTACCTGCATTTGATACGATGTGTATACTAACTCAAATTCGTAATTCCTTAACAATTCCTTAACAATTCCTAAAAATTCAAGAATATTTCTAAATATACTTAAAAGTCTCACGAATTCCCAAAAAAGTTCCGAACAATAAGTTCCAGAGTGACACCTGAAATACTGAGATATTGACCAGGACCAAATGTTTTTCGTAAAACACTTTTAAGTGATATCGCGAAATCTTCGAACAAATTTTTATGGAGGACAAGTTCAAAATATCTGGATTTTTGACGAGTATGGTACCCCTCGAATCCTTGCTTCATTACGAGTTCAACGAGGTATATCTCGCCCCTCTCAGAACTGTCGTTTTCGTGGTAGAGCTGTTTTTCATCACATAAGATCACATAAGCTATCAAATACGTCGGGCTGTTGACTGTACTGGCATCAGTGACTGTATTAAGGAAAATTTTCTCTGACTAATAACGCCTGCTCGCTACATCAAAACTAACGGTTTAGGGTTCCATAGGAAGGCTTAGGCTCGGTATTTCCTAAAAATATAAAAACCTGCGCTAGAGGGTCTATTAGCAATAAGAGATAGGGCAATATCTAAAATGTCGCATTGCACTCCAAAGAAATTTCGACCGGTTGTCGACCACTTTCATTTTTTTCACCTTAAATTTAATTTACAGAGTCGCTTGGTACTTCAGCTTTCCAATGAAAATTTTCCTGATACGACGTTATTTCTTACATAAAATGCGAAATTGGTTGACTTTTATGAAGCAGCCGAGATTGTGATTGGTTGGATGAGTGTGATAAATATGCTCCTAGACCCTTGGGCTACATTATGGAACAGTGTCCTGTACCAAGAAAACTAAATTCACATGAGAGAGAGAGTCACCGAAGTACCCGATGGTAACGTTTTACCAAAAATTCTCGTTTCCTTTTTCTATAAATGGAGAATTTGAATGAAAAATATTGTTTTTTCGATTACTGGTAGTAAGATATTCTTTTGTTGAGTGGCTTTGTCAATATAACAACTACTTTCTAAGCTCCCAGCTCCCATAGGAATGGATTATAACTCACTTAATGCTTATTTGGTGTTCACGAAACAATCTTATCTACGTTCAATTAAATTGAAAGCACTTTACTGGACCTTCTTCATTGATATTACTAACCAAATCAAGGGGTTCTTCTCTTACACAGGTGCTGATGCATATTCCACTGGCATTAATAACCGAATATTATGATACGAGGTAGGTGGCAGGGACAAGGGTTAACTGAAAGTCGAATACTATAACTTTCGATGAGAGGGCAATATGGTTTTTTGACTGCAAGATGGTGTCGAATAAATGACTATCTTTGGGAATGGTTTCGTTTTCAGGGTTTTCTCATGATGATTTGAAAAGTGGTTGATGTGTGCTATGTTCCGGCTGCTGTAGGCCTTCAGTGTAGTATGCTAATGTTGTTTTACTTTAGCGTTGACTGAAAAGAACACACAGACGATAATTTGATTTAGTGGGGTAAATAAAACATCAGAATTTTTAGTTTTATTTATTTATTAGCAAAAACTGTTAGTTACAACTATTTGTTATAAAGTAAATTGAAAACCAACACCTACGTTCTATACTGTCTTCCACACGTAAATACTGTCTTTTTCAATACTGTGCTTAAACTGATCTTGCTGTTATTCTCCATTGCTCTAATTTCTCTCATTTAGAATTTGAAAAAGCATGATAACAGTGAAACGGAGAACAACCGCAAGAACAGCTTTGTTGGTACGAAATTTACATTATTTACGTGTGAAAAACAACTATTCTTCTGCACTTAAAAATAGTGCGCGATTTTCTGCCGTAATTCGCATAAGAAACTTAACTTAACAAAATTCTTTTGATCTAAAAATAAAATTTTAGTTTTTTATGAACATATCGGTAGTAAACGTATTAAAAAAAAAGAGTTTAATCTCCAATCAGGTCAACTTCAGGTAGACGATCAGCAGAACTTCAGTTGTACGATCAGTAACACAAAACTGTTCAGATTATTCAGATTAAGTATCAGTTTTATGTTTGATTTCCTCTTACGCCGTTTACGCTCCGTTTGCTCTCCGTTTGATCACTTCATTTTATGTGATGCGTTCATCCAATACTCTCACTAGCAAACAAACTACTTTTATTAAGAGGTTGAAAGTGTCAACTAGCTTTTGGAATTTACAGCGAAGTCAGACAAAAGTAGAATAGTTTTGTAGAAATAAGGTGCGTATTTGACACAGAGAACTGAGAATTTGTTTGCTAGTGAAAGTGTTGGCTTATCTCATTTTGCTGTTTACGGTCCAGGTGGTTATGTCATCTCGTCGGATTTAAGGGAAAAAAAATCTTTTCTACGGATGTAATTTGACTTATCACAAATATTTTGGGTTCCTAGAAACTGTTCTCTGTAGAAATCGAATATGTTGGTCCAATACTGTACTACAAAAGAATTCGTTTATTTAAACCGTTTTGCAAGTTTTTTATGTAGGGCAGAATAGCTACATGAATCATAAACTTCGTTCAAAATGAAATAAAAGTGGCGGCTTTAGCGTTTTTTTGTGCTGTGTTTCCGGGAAACTATCACATATCCGCCATTTGCTTTTCACACAAAAGATTTCTTTGTATTGGCACTTGAGTAGCAAAGAACCAATATTATAGCAAAGAACCATTTATCAAAGATCACGATACGTCAAAAATATATGAAAAAAGAGAGACATTATATTATAACTCGTGATCTATGCTCATGATAGATAGAGAGAGATATGATAACTCGCGACCTTTGTTATTTGATATAAAATTGACGCCATCTACAGTGGATCGGCACTGTCAAATTTTTGAGGTATTGAAGTTTATTGTTTTACAGAAAAACAATAAAATTAGCGGATCTACTCCAGCTGCAGGAAAAAACATAGCTAACGCCGACCCGTACGAAACACCTATTCGTATCAAAAGCCTTTAATGTGAAACTCTTCATTTCTCTTACTTCATTTTCTCCTCTGCTGAAAAACTATTCTCCCTTTAAAATCACTTACATTATCCACTCTTTGCCTTGTTAGCATATACAAATAAATTGCCGGAGGCAATATAGACAGCCCCGTACGAAGACAAATTTCATAAATTCCTATTTAAACAGCTATATACCGCTATATTTACCTATATTTCACTGTAAATAAACATTTCACAGATAAATTTATATGCTATTATATAGCTCTATATGCCTGTATATAGGTCAATATAGCTGTATATAGGTATATATAGATGTCCATATATGGAATCCCTGAAACCCCTCACACTTAACACATTATTTCCATGTTAACAGAAACTCTCTAAGCATCATTTTTCCCAATATATTTCTATTTGACTAAAATCCAATATGGCCGCCGGCAGCCATTTTGTTAGGAGACCGGAAATAGTACCGACGCTTTACATTCGTTAATACCTTTCAAACAAAAAAAAATTCATGAAATTCGGTCAAAATTTACTCGAGATATTGTCAAAATACACCACGTTCACTGTACTTCCGAGTAGCCAGATAAGAGCTCACTCCAAGAGACCTAGCTCACGCTCCGGAGAACATAATTTCATAAACTTTTTTTTCCCTGATTGGTACGGTCAATACCTATCTAATAAAGCTAAAACAGACGAAATATGTTCAAATGTGGCCGACCTACAAGCAAAAGCTGCTTGCCGCCCTGTGCCTGTTCCACACCAAGGGGTCTAACTCACAAGTCGGTCATCCGATTTCCATAAACTTTTTTTTTGTCGATCGGTATTGTAAATAACTTTTATTTGACGTATCACTTACAAGTTTAACGTTTAAATGTCCGGAGATATCTTCGAAAAACCGTAAAGCACCAGGCCACAGCTCGGGAGGGGTCGATCCAAAATCACTCATCTTCGAACTTAGTCTGTCTTTTGACATTACCAAACGGGAAAAAAAAGAATTTTCAAAATCGGATGCGTTTTACTCAAGTTATCGTGCAGACAGACAGACGGACAGACGGACATTTTTTTTTTCGCGGATTTGGCATCTCTAGACAACCACAATAGGTTTCCCCTTACTCAGGGAGTCCAATTCGACGTGTTACAAACGTATGCGTAAACCTATAAGACCCCAGTACTTCGTACGGGTCTAAAAATTAGTTCGCCATACTTTTTCAACGAGCTACAGTTTGTTCACCGCCAAAAAACACAATTTCAGATTTATGAGAGTTTTAAAAGTCATCGATGTTCTCAATCAATAAAGTTATTCTCAGTATATGATATTTTGGCGCAAAATTTAAATTCGCTAATAACTCGGAAACACTTTATTGCCTGGGAACATCGATCACTTTGAAAACTCTAAAATACGTTAGAAATATGTTCAGCTGAACTAAAAACTAAAAAAAAAACTGAAACTAAAACTAAGAAAATTCCACTACAATTTTTGTAGAAGTAAATTTTTTTCACATGGAGCCACTTTTTGTGACATAAGCACCAGGACTAGTATGGTATTGCAGACCGATCCTTTCGTTGGGCATAATATTTTCCCCATGAAGACACAATCATTGCTGGTCTTATATTAAATACTATAACGGATGCATAATGACCCATGTTTTGTGATAACTGTATTATCGTCAACAATTTATTATCATGATTGTGTAACCAATTTGATCCTACTCAAATTATATTATAGGAGAAGTCTTCTTCATCGCAGAAAGTTGTTGTGTATAATTCCGAAATATCAAATCAAAAACACATCATGAAACAAAACAACCCCTGATGATCACAACAACAACAACCCCTCAATATAAAAACAAAACAAAAAATTTGATGAAAGCATTTAATTTCGGGTCAATAGTCAATAACCAAAAATAAATTAAAATTCACCGCAAACTCCATATTGTAACAGCAAATTATTTTATAATATTCGAAGTCAATAAAAAAAAATACAAGGAAATAAGTGGAGAGGAGCATTCACAACGACGAGAGTGGGGTTAGATAAATACAACGATTTTTCTCGTACTTTCCGACATAATATACAGAACAACTGTATGCTCCACATAAAATGGAATGAACGGAAAGGAGATCGTATTCTGGTGAGAGAGGTTTAAACTTTCAAGTAGGTTCGCCTCCAATGGGGCTTTATACAAGAGAATAACAAGAGGAAAAAAATTTTCCGTTATTTTCCTGTCGGTATTGGAAAATTGGAAAATATACATACCGTCGTCGCCGTGCCGCTAGTCTCTTCGACGATGAGCTTTGTGTTACCATGAGAATTTAATATATTCAAATTGAATCCCAAAATATTATCATAATATTATAAGTACACGATTTTTACTGTTTACATTGGAATCTTTTGAATAAAATTATGGTAATGAGTATCTGATGATTTTCGTTCACACACACACACTCCTCTCTCTCTCTCTCTACGATGGATGCGATGTAAACGTCGAAGTTGACAATGTTGAAAAAAAGTAAGAAAGAAATTTCTTCGCTTCAATGTTATTATCGATGAGAAAAATTACAAGTGGATAAATGAATTTTCTCTTACTCTCGTATGTGTAATGTCTTCACCATTTTTTTATGTGTCTTTACAATCCATGACGGAAAATCATGTGCGGCATTTTACTGTTTTTCCTTTGCATTATTAATCAACACTTTTTGGTACTTTGACATTGTTGGTTGATGTACAGCTTTACGCTTTAGCATTTTATAATCGAACTAGGTGTATCCCGTAGCCCCTGTGAACACATTTGAACACGGTGGGGGTCTTCGATTTCTCACTATTCGAATAGCTCGCTACGCTCACATCTTTTTATTACGATGTGGAACCGAACTAAGCACCGTTTGTTGTACAACACCCAATAATGTCCCTTAACAGTATGTTAAATACATACTATAGTCGAGACACTTGTGTCGAAAAAAGTCAGCTCGCTTGCTTTTAGTTTTTCGAATTTTGTCTTTAAGAGTGATATCGGCAAAACTTGAACCAATTTTGGTGAAAATAAATACAATGGTTCGGCGATCCAGGCAAGCTATAGCTCGTTTGAATCGTCTTTCAATTCTAAGAAATAGGGATCTTTTAGTTTTTCTGTTAATTTACCATTTTCGGAGTGAACACGTGAAAAGTCATAGCATGTCAAGGGGTGGTGAAAACAGTTTTTTTGTGATAGCTCAAGATAGAAATGTTTCTAAAAGTTGAAAATTTGTAGGAATATAGGCCTTTCGCAGACCTTCATAAAGAGTATAATCATCGGTATGGGCCGCCACCGGTTCTAGACTTATGACTCAAAATATGGTCAATGTTTGGTCAGTGCTACTGGCTTGCAACAGAATTTATCCGCGGAACTGACTATAGGGTGTTGTAGCTGGACTTACCCTCTTTCATTCGACGTATAAAAAACCCCAGATAAATTCTGTTGCAAGCCATAAAGTTAGTTGAAGTAAAATGTCGCTCCAGGAGACCCATATTTTTCAGTGTTTTCAACTTGTTTTTGGTCTTCAAACAGGCTGGAGCGATGGGAATGAAATAAACTAAATCAAAATTACATGTTCAGCTCGAAATTGTCCTGAACCGAGCGATCACTGGTCTTAAAAAGTTTGCTTTCCTCCTACTTCGTAGTAGGTGGAAAACCTCATTTCTTTTACTTCACAAAATTAACAGAAACTCAATTGCTTGCTACGAATATAGGTTTATTGTAAAGCAGAGATGCGCAGCGTTCGTTTACAGTCAATAAATGGCCACTCAAGATGTAATTTGTGCTTCACAAGAGGTCACACAATATGGAAATGTGTGTAAAATAACGTTTTTTATATGTAAACGAACGCTGCGCATCTCTGCTTTACAATAAACCTATATTCGTAGCAAGCAAATGAGTTTCTGTTCATTTTGTGAAGTAAAAGAAATGAGGTTTTCCACCTTCTACGAAGAAGGAGGAAAGCAACATTTTCAAGACCAATGATCGCGCGGTTCAGGACAATTTCGAGCTGAACATGTAATTTTGATTTAGTTTATTTCATTCCCATCGCTCCAGCCTGTTTGAAGACAAAAAACAAGTTAAAACACTGAAAAATATGGGTCTCCTGGAGCGACATTTTACTTCAACTAACTTTATGGCTTGCGACAGAATTTATCTGGGGTTTTTTATACGTCGAATGAAAGAGGGTAAGTCCAGCTACAACACCCTATAGTCAGTTCCGCGGATAAATTCTGTTGCAAGCCAGTAGGACTGTCCAAACATTGACCATATTTTGAGTCATAAGTCTAGAACCGGTGGCGGCCCATACCGATGATTATACTCTTTATGAAGGTCTGCCAAAGGCCTATATTCCTACAAATTTTCAACTTTTAGAAACATTTCTATCTTGAGCTATCACAAGAAACCTGTTTTCACCACCCCTTGACATGCTATGACTTTTCACGTGTTCACTCCGAAAATGGGAAATTAACAGAAAAACTAAAAGATCCCTATTTCTTAGAATTGAAAGACGATTCAAACGAGCTATAGCTTGCCTGGATCGCCGAACCATTGTTTTCAAATTGGTTCAAGTTTTGGCGATATCACTCTTAAACGAATGATCAGTTGTTAGCAATAATTACATAAATCCAAAAAAACATGAAAAAAATCTGATGAAATTGTGTAAAAGCTATAGGTTCTAGAGCTGGGAACACTTCTGGCGTTAAATCATCGAATTTATACATTCGAGCTGCACAAATTCTGGTGTTGAAGGCCATTGACCATCCTGATCCTGAATTCTAAAATGTTGTTGACAGGATTTTCGCAAAAATCTATCAGCAAATGAACCGTGAACAGTGACAATCCTGGTTTATATCTCGACAAGAAGACTTCCAAAAAGACCTTATTCATTGAAATCTGTCTCGATTTGACGGTGTGAGATGAACTCAAAGGCTACAAATTTTCCGGGTCACTTTTTGGGAAAACTCCTATATCGACGCCATTTTGTTTCACATTGTTAAAAAGTTGTTCCATGAAATGTTGGTATTGAATAAGGCATTGAAGGGAAAATAGAATTTTCGAAGAAAGTTGTCACGCTCGCTAGACATTTGACTATTTTTCCGGCCAGAAAAGCGATTTTCCATTTTCCTGGAAAAAATTTAGTTTCACAGTTTTTCACGCTCAATCACATGAGATAAAGAAAAAACGAGCCGTCAGAACAGTCGGAGCGTTTGCTGCGACTGAGCCCCGTACAAACCCGTACATCTATTGCGCACGTGACCCTACTTCGTCCGTCGCCCTACTCTTACCGTAAGCCTATTGCGCCCGTAAACGTCGTAAAATTCTTATGCAATGTGTACGTCTTAAAAATTGCGCATAGCGCAATTACGAAGCCCCGTACGACGTTCCTTTCAAAAGTAACACAAACTACACTTCCCACTGATCAGTGATTTTGGAATTATCATTTTCACCGATTTATATTGATTTTACAAAAATCCAAAATGGCGGCCGACGGCTATTTTGTTAGGAGGTGGAAAGTACAACGGCTGCTTTACATTCGTTAGTACCTTTCAAACAAACAAAAATTCATGAAATTCGGTTAAATTTTACTCGAGATATTAACAAAAAACACCACCTTCACTGTACGGCCGAGTAGCCACATATAAGCTCACTACAAGAGACCTAGCTCACGCTCCGGTAAACCGAATTTCATAAACTTTTTTTTCCCTGATTGGTACGGTCAATACCTATCTAATAAATCAAAATCTATCTAAATCCGTTCAAATTTGACTAACCTACAAGCAAAAACGGATTGCCGCCCTGTACCTAGTTCACACCAAGGGGTCTAACTCACGAGTCGGTCATCCAATTTCCATAAACTTTTTTTTTGTGGATAGGTATTGTAAATACCTTTCATTTGATGTATCACTTACAAGTGTAGCCTTTAAATGGCCAGAGAAATCTTTGGAAAACCTTAAAGCACTTATGGGGCCCCAGCTCTGGAGGGGTCGACCCAAAATCGCCCATCTTCGAACTTAGCCTCACTATTTCAACTACCTTTCAGGGAAAAAAAAATTTTTTGAAATCGGATTTGATTTACTCAAGATATCGACGTGACAGACGGACAGACGGACAGAAGGACAGACGGACAGACAAAATTTTTATTGCGGATTCGTTATCTATGAACATAGGCAAACACTTTGCCCTTACCGTCTGCTTCGAATTCCATCAATTACACACGGCATCGTAATCCTATAAGCCCCTTCGTACTTCGTACGGGGCTAAAAATTGGAAAACTTGAAGCGAGCGGAGTGACACGTCGATATCTTCCGTTTGAAGAGTCCCGTCAAAAGGTTGTATGATCTGGTCTCGTTACTGTCACTATCTATCCAAGGATAGTCTATCCACTGATGCCGCACTCGCCTCAATCGATCTTCTGCTGCAGAAACAAGACACTTATTCAATACGTTTTTCCAACTTTTAAGACATTTCTGCCTCACACTCCTCCGTTTTTGTTCGTGATTTCTGAAACCCCCATTATTTGTCTACACAACAGTAACACTAGCAGTCATCATACTATTTGTATCGGATCACAATTATCCTTTATTCCCGCATTGAATTTTTGGTTTCTGGTCTGGACTTCATGGATCTTTCCGCAAGAAAACTCATTAAAAATTGTTTCGACGCAAGTTCCACCGTGGGTCTGTGTGAATTGTCAAAGTAACTAATATCGTTTTGGGTGATTCTCTCGGCTTTGGGGCGCAAAAGTTTAACTTCACAAAAATTCGTCGGCGATAAAAGAATTGCGTCAAAATGACGGCTGATAATATGAGTGAACCAGCGTCACATTTTACTCCGAGGAATCTGAGATGCCGCTTAATTCGACGGAAAGTTTTCTTTTTCTTTTTTTTAAATTTTGGTTCAGCGGGTTACCTGTTATTAACATAATAATAAGAAAACTCAACGTGAATTAAGTGATGGGATATTACACGTATTACAGCCATTCTCCGCTGACTCGTTTATTGGAAAAATATTTTTTGTCACGTAGTTTAGGCGAGAAAAGTCGATGCCAGCAAATATATTAAATTTATTCAATGTACAGTTTTGTATAACAAGTATATAAAATGTGGGTGCCATCATACTCATAGCCATTTATGGGATATCTACTATGCATATTGGTTTCTTTCATTTTTGTGGGGAATAGCCTTCATGTTCCGTTTGAATTTTTCATATTTTGTGTTCGAAAATAATTTTTTATTTATGAGCATCCCGTTAAACTTGTTCCCGATGAATCATTTTTAAATTACGCTGGGGACTGTCAGTCCCTACATTAAAAAAGGGGTAAAGGAGCTTTGAAGGAGTTATTACCATTTTTGTTTCTTCCAATTCAATATGTGTAAAATTGATACAAGTTTGATTGGAGTTACGCCTTTGCCGGCCTTTTTTCACCAGATGTGTAAAATGCTGTGTTGATTATGTCTCCACTCACAAAGTGCGAAGATGACACGCTATGGAGTAGTGGCGAATTGTTTTCTAAAACGCTTAGCCTGAATCGGATAGAAATTCTGTGAATTGTGGTATTATCACAATGTGGTAACTAGCTTCACTGAAAATGTTTCAATACACGCAACACTGGAATTGAAGAGTTGAAAATCTTACCCGTTGCAAGTAACTTTGTCTCTGGGTAACCTACATAAACTGCCACAGCTGCAGCTCTCTCACAACAAATACAGCTGTAGCAGATTACCTGGAGACAAAGTTACATGCAGCAGGTAGTAAGATTTTCAACTCTTTTTTGTTAGTGTAAGTATATCCTAATGTTTGACCCATTTTCATGGGTCCTTTTGCCCTAAATGAAGTGTGAAGAATTTTTTCTTATGATAACCAAATCGTCCATATAACATTTTGACTAGTAATTTATTTGCTATAAATTTGGTACATTTTCACTCGGCCGCTATTATCTGTTTATCTTAAGGCTATTTAGCTTTACCGTAGCACTACTCCTAGCATTAAATCTATCTCTCTCACACTTTATCACAAATGTCACACATGTGAATTTTCATGCAAAGGGCAGAAAACCCGAGAAACTTTGAAAAATTGCCCTCATTTTCGGCCCCGAAGCATGAAAATTATTTTACATGCTACATGCGCCGAAAACCGTACTTTTCATTAGGGCGTATCGAATTTTGAGAATTTTAAGGGTCGCGATAGCCTGTGTGCGGAAAACGTAGATCATTGAAAACTAAGTCCAGGCATATGGTTAATGGATCCGAAGGTGCCCGGGAAGAAGTCCCACCGGACGACTTTAACTTTCAAATGGTCATAACTCGGGAAGTTAAGAGTATTTTTGAAAACAATGTTCTAGCAGGATGTAGAGCGTTAAAAACTCTACAAAACTGCCAAAGAAACCGATGGTCCAAAAGGTGTGTCTGTCGAGGTTTTCTAACATCGAAAGTTCAACATTTTGGTTTTTTACTTTTATTTCCTGAGAGACAAATTATTAACTTTAGCTTTTGGCATGAGGTTGTAGTGGAGGTCGAGTACTACCAGTACACTAGGCATTGTCCCGGTCGGCGATCCATCCGAAACCACTTTTTCAACATTTTTGAATGGACTTTTTAAGTGTACCCACGTCGCCCACGAAGCCATTGCAGACAATGTAACCGGTGTTGCTGAGTCGAGGTAACCTTGGCCAGTAAGTGCACATAATATTCCATAACAGTAGCTGAACTCTTTTACAAAATATTTGGGATCTCGATGTAGCACATTATATTGACACGGTATACCACGAAGTTCAACCTTTTGTAAAAATATCGAAAAATGTGTATTTCGATTTCGTTGACTTCTTACTACTGTTCGTGGGTCAAATAACTAATTAAAACGATTTTTTGTTGTTTTTCTCACAAATTTCACTTTCTCAGATTTTGTAGTACAAAATGTGCTACACCGAATTCTTAAATATTTTGTAAAAGAGTTCAGCTACTGTTATGGAATATTATGTGCACTTACTGGCCAAGGTTACCTCGACTCAGCAACACCGGTTACATTCTCTGCAATGGCTTCGTGGGCGACGTGGGTACACTTAAAAAGTCCATTCAAAAATGTTGAAAAAGTGGTTTCGGATGGATCGCCGACCGGGACAATGCCTAGTGTACTGGTAGTACTCGACCTCCACTACAACCTCATGCCAAAAGCTAAAGTTAATAATTTGTCTCTCAGGAAATAAAAGTAAAAAACCAAAATGTTGAACTTTCGATGTTAGAAAACCTCGACAGACACACCTTTTGGACCATCGGTTTCTTTGGCAGTTTTGTAGAGTTTTTAACGCTCTACATCCTGCTAGAACATTGTTTTCAAAAATACTCTTAACTTCCCGAGTTATGACCATTTGAAAGTTAAAGTCGTCCGGTGGGACTTCTTCCCGGGCACCTTCGGATCCATTAACCATATGCCTGGACTTAGTTTTCAATGATCTACGTTTTCCGCACACAGGCTATCGCGGCCCTTAAAATTCTGAAAATTCGATACGCCCTACTTTTCATGTTTCAAGCACTAATTTCGACGCCCTCAGCATGTAAAATCCATTACATAACTCGGGATAAAAATGAAATGTCTCGTTTACTCGGCTTCGCCTCGGATCAACAAAATTCACACGAAAGCTCTACTTTTCATCTTATTATCCCTAGTCATGTAAAATACTGTTAAACTTCAAAACGATTAATATTTACAAGATACAAGTACTGATCGAGCAGTTAAGAAAATTAGATTTTTAGCTGAGTTGATGTATTGTTGTGTAACACTTGTCAACTACGTGTATTCTCAAGCAATAACAACATAAACAGTGTGTTAATAACCCAAGAATACGCGTGGCCAACCAAGTTTCTGCTGCTTCCGCTTCTGTAGTTGTTTCGCTCCCATCCGTGCGTCCTGAAACAAAAGAAAACAATTTTCACTATTTTTTTGTCATCAAATTGGCGATTATTTTTTACAAAAAAAAAAATTGGAACAATAAACTTGGATAGGTCCAATTTCAAAATTCATTCACTTTCTATCCGTAAAACAGCAATGTTTTAAAACAAAACAATGCCTGAGCTTTCGCCAGGCATTGTCAATTTACGTTTTATTGTCCGAAGGTGCATCTATTTCAAAGTATATATACTGAACTGAACCTGAATGAAACAGTTAACAATAGGCAAAATTTTAAACCGACATTTTCTGTCGAACATCTATTTTATGTGATACCTGGGCATTGTCGCTTAAATAAAGGAATCATTTTCTATTTTCAACGTCCAGTAGTGACAATAGAATACAATTTATTGTGTAAAGTTACAAGTGCTGTTGCACACAACACGCAGATCATTTTTGAATTTTTATATACCGTTTGAAGCGACGCTTTGAGTATATGAATGGAAGGATCTACAAAAAAACGTCGTTCTGGCTTAGAAATTCGTCCCTTTTCAAATAGTTGTATCTACTCCATAATGGAGTCTCCATTTCGATACATATCTATCCATAATAAACAATGGTAGCAATTGCTGCTGACATAATTAGTCTGAATTCACAGTCATCCGTTTTGCCTCCGTTCACCTAAATGACAGTTGGCATTTCATACAACAAATGATGACTGTAAGGCCACCGTTATGTTTTTAAAGTTTATTATGAAAGACTACAGGTTGTAGAGACAAATAACGCTTGCTGCCAGCGGAAAGTTATTTCCCGCTCGCTCAACTTAAAGTTTTAAAAGTAAAACATACTGGGCCTTCATCCTCGCCTTCGGCTCATAATAGTAATCTTTAAACCAGTAAACGTAATGCACACTGACTCTGTTTAGCTCAACGTTTATGTGACAGTTCGTTCAAACAATAGAAACTAGTTTAACAGTAACTCGTACATTGCAACGTAACTGTACGTTTATATAGCAACGCGAGTTTGACATAATTCTTTTACATGTTAAGTGTATCGAAAACTGTACTTTCATGTTTCAAGGACAACTTCCGACGCGACACCCTCAGCATATAATAGTACATTTCGTACCTAGGACTAAAAGTCTTTTATAGCGTGTGAAAGGCTTCCAGACAGAGCCGAAGGCGAATACGCTAAAGCAGACTTTTAGTCCGTGGTACGAATAGTATTTTTCATATTGGACGATGTCGCACTTTTTTGGTCGTAGCAACGCACTTCAAGCATAAGCGGTACTCTAAATAGGGTACTGAAACTTGACAGTACTCCATACAAAATTTTACACTGTAAAAAGAGTGGGGATAAAATTTCATACAAAAAGTATTTTATTTGGCAGCTGTCATAAATAGCACTTTTGCTTGAAGTGCGTTGGTCCTAGGTATGAAAAATCCATTACATAACTGGGGATAAAAAGGTTAGTCTAGGGGTCACTGAAAGACCTGCGTCCAAAGTGAGGTCCGAAACATGTGAAAGTGTTTTTCGGTAAAGTTTAGTACCCTGATGAAGAACAGTTAGGGTGGCAGGCTCAGATTCTATGCAATAACTTTTGGCGACAGCTCAAAAGCGAGAAACCCGTTTTTTGTTTCACACTTTTTATTGAATACGAAGAGATTTCGAAAATTTAGAAATTTAGTTTCTTCTGCAAAAATGTAGAGTTTTGAATTCTGAACAAAATTGCCAAATACAAAAAGTTTGTGGGGCGAAAAAATCATTAATGCTCAATTTTCTTACAATTTCTTTTCTTTCTAAGTGTTTCACGAACATAAATTAACTGGGATAGGTGAATCTTTAAATTCTGAATGCGAAAGAAGAAATGAAAATGTTTTGAAAAGTACATGGTGGTCCAAAAAAATTGATCTTGATTGAACAATCTTATTTTCCCATAAAATCTTCGATTCCATGGTTTTCGTTCTCGTTTTTTCTATTTTCTTTCGTAGACTTATTAATTATTTACTCGGTGTAAACTTAGTAAATGCTGACTTTTGGGGCTTTTCCCTTATTATTCGTGACCATACCCTCAGTAATATTGAGGAATCACACCCTTGGGCTGAACAGTTTACATTTCAGCCAGATTTCTCATGCTTCCCACCGTGAAAACGCATATATGGTAGTAAAGGGAGCTCTTAATGCGAAAGATTTATATTTTGGTGAATGAATTTTACGTTTTCGACAAATATTCAAACTCATATGTTGTTGTACAGGGTGATAATACGACATAACAACATAGCGCAACAGATGAACTCAAATAACCTGTGGATAGGATAGGATAGGATAAGATGGGCAGGAAAGCTGATGCTTTCCAAGCACCTAAGCCGCCAATGGTCCTGTTGTGCATTACCAATATTTTCGAGAGATTTTACAATTGGAAATTAGAAATCGTATGATTCATCTATTAGAACATATGTGTCGCTAGTGGTTGACATTTTTAGAATCACGATTGTTACTTGCGCATGTGACGTATGTGTTCAGCATTTTTTGTTGTTTTCTTAGAGACCTATTACGTTCGATAGTGCTGACTAGTGGTAACTAACAGCAGAGACAAATCATTTGCGATTAGGAAAAACCCTATGAACTATGCCTGACACGGGAGTCGAACCCGTGACATATAGGGCGTGATTCCATCGCTCCACCGATTGAGCTACCTGGACGGTCCTCACGGACCATGTGAAACTCAGCACACATTAATTTGTGTTTGCGTGTAAATTGTAGATTAATTAATTGCAGTACATTCATTCGGCTTGACAAATTTCATTAGTTCGTGAAATTAGAAGTTAAAACTGTTCCTACAGGACTTCGCAAATAAAAACAAATACCATTTCTGCTCGCAAACAAATATATTTGTTGTGATTTGTGCGATTGCAACAGCTGCCACCGCGGCAAGAAAAAACGGTCACATTGGGTCCAAATAAAAACTTGAATGCACTCTTTGCACAGTTCATTTAAATCCCCTTTCCTACCGATGTGATGCGGAAATAACTCACTCCTACCATTACACCCGTTTTTGCATTCACTCAATAATACCACTCATGTTCGGTGTACGTGCCTACAAATTGATCCGACCAGTGATTATGTAATGCCAGCCTTACAATCGCTAAAGCAAAAAATATCAAACAAATGACTTGTCGAACATCGTTTGTGGCATGCATCGAACTCATGCCACCTAGTGTGTATTAAAAAGAGGACTTAATCGTGATAGTGAACAGTCAAATTTAATTAATTAACTGAACACCAATAAAACCGAAAAACTTTTCCTTTTCATACATCACTTCAATGTGTAATTCGTTTTTTACATACAAACCGATTTTAAGTCGATTAAAGAGGAAATTTTTCGTCTTCGTCGTCTGTATCATCGGCAGTCACCCACCATACATAAAACAGAAAATGGTGAAAAGAAAGAAGAAGAAAAAGAAAGAAAATAATAAAAACAGTTTCCGCAGACGATGGAGAATGGAGCATGTGGATAATATATCGTAGATGTGTATATACATACATCCATCCTATGGATCCTTTCACTTGCAGTACATTATGTACCTGGTTCTGAATGCTATATTGAACGAGCTTTTAAAAAGGATTAGAATATTTATTTTCCATTTAACGAAAAAGTTATCGATGGTTCTTGTTCTTCCAGTCCGGGCCACAGAAAAAGCTACCATTTATGCATATATTCAAGCGATCATCATTATATTGTCTGATTTATGTCAGTTCAGGAATTGGCTCTCTACTAGATTGAGTTCTTGTTCGTGTGTGTGTGTTTGTTTTCTGTCTTGTGTACACTTTTGTCTCCTGTTTTTGCTTTTGCCTACCTAATCGAAAAGTTGTACCTTGTAGCGTAGCAGTATTAAAAACAAAAGGGTAGTGGGTTAGCTACTTACAACCATGCTTTCAATATAAAGCGTACACCGTTAACACAGCTACAGACAAAAGGTTTCATTAATGTTGACGGCAATTACAAAAACGATTTTCGATGAATAGCAACCGTTTTCCGGCAATTTTATTATTTCGGATTTTCCAGAGAGCTTAAAAAAGTATTAATGACAATGACATTTTTAGATGGATTTATATCGGTTGAATGATGGATACCATGTAGGGGCGATAAACAGATATTTTATTTCACAAATTTTTAATCCCCAGATAATGAAAAGGGGAACGAGAACTGAGTGATTTGACCTACATTTGGGTTTCTTTTTATTGAAATTTATACAGCAATCCGTTTCATCTAGACCCAGCCTGATCATACTGAACATTGTTTGCTCTGGCAGTAAAACTTCTCTCTTGTTGGAATTTCCTATTTTCTTCGGTAGATGAAGTATTAGTTCACAGAGGGGAAAAAGTGGGAAATTTTATTTTATCTTGTGACTCGTTAAGGTCTGTCTGCAAAGAACATCCGCACGTAAATAAGTAAGTAAATAAGTGTGGTAAGGTCTTATATTGTATCCTAAATGCATTTTGAAACTAACGAAGTAATAGATTTTGTATGAATTTACAGAATGAAATTTGGTCAAAAGTAGTAACAGATTCTCTAATTAAAATAATTTTGTTGAGTGTATCCTTCGAAAGGTCAATAGCACTCAATAGGAGAATGATGTTTAGAAACTAAGAAGAAATGTAATAGTTTCCCCATATCTTAGAACATTCTGTCATACAATTACTGCTGTCACTGCGCTTATTTTCATGTGAACCAACTTCACAGTTGGTTCACATGAAAAGAAGCCGCAGAGAATGAAGTACTATGAAAAAAATGAGGCGCCTCTACAGGAAAAACCCACTTGTCCCACAGCATAGTGTTAAATTCGAAAATCCACACTGGATTATTGCATGACCAGTTGTGGATTTGAAACTCAACCGCAACATAAACAATTCGTTTCGTCAGGTTGTTGTCCACAATAGTGACATTCGATTGAATCGGTTATTAGGTTGCGTCTTGGATTTAGTACCGATAGCGTCTCTTTGTGTTACATGTAATTGTTCGTTGGTAATGTCATTCAGTCAGTTAGGCGAAAAGCCCGTTGACGGCGTGTGTGTCTTTAAAAGGTTAAGAGTGATATCGCCAAAACTTGAACCAATTTGAAAACAAGGGTTCGGCAATCCGGGCGAGCTATACCGCGTTGGATTCGTCTTTCAATTCTAGACAATACGTATCTTTTCCTTTTTGCTATTAATTGTGTACTTTTGGTGTAAATTGGTAAAATGCAGGCACATGTCATAGGGTAGGGAAAACACTTTTTTAGTATTAACTCGAGGTAGACGATTTTTTAAAAGTTGAAATGTTGTGCGAATGTGCGCCTCTAAAAGACCTATCATTAGAGTATAGGCACGAGTCGGTGCCACTGTACGTTCGGGAGTAAACAATGAAAGTATGGTCGATTTTCGCACAGTACTGCTGGCCTGCAACAGAACATTTCCGTGAAACCGACTATGGGGTGTTGTAGCTGGACACACTCACTATCATCCCACGTAAACTAAACCTCAGAAAAATTGTGTTGCATTCCAGGAAGTTGCACGAAGTAAAAAGCTGCCCAAACTTAACCAATTTTTTCATAGTTTCGAGTTCAACGAACGGCGTTAAAGTCTGATTGTGATCAAAAATTGTCCTTAAGTTATGCTATTTGCATTTAGTGATCATATCATGAGTCTAGGAACGAACAATGCCATTAATCTTTGTCTACACTCAGCTAGAGTGGTTTTTTTTCGTATGTCTGAAAATTTCAATTTTAGACCGCCTCAAAATATGGTATTAATTAGCTGATTCCAAAAATATGTTTTTTCTAATTTTTGGAATCATTTTAGTGATCCGGAAAAATCGTCAAAGTTTGTATGTAAAAAAAATTTTCCCATATATTTCCATACAAACTTTGACGATTTTTCCGGATCACTAAAATGATTCCAAAAATTAGAAAAAACATATTTTTGGAATCAGCTAATTAATACCATATTTTGAGGCGGTTTGAAATTGAAATTTTCAGACATACGAAAAAAAACCACTCTAGCTGAGTGTAGACAAAGATTAATGGCATTGTTCGTTCCTAGACTCATGATATGATCACTAAATGCAAATAGCATAACTTAAGGACAATTTTTGATCACAATCAGACTTTAACGCCGTTCGTTGAACTCGAAACTATGAAAAAATTGGTTAAGTTTGGGCAGCTTTTTACTTCGTGCAACTTCCTGGAATGCAACACAATTTTTCTGAGGTTTAGTTTACGTGGGATGATAGTGAGTGTGTCCAGCTACAACACCCCATAGTCGGTTTCACGGAAATGTTCTGTTGCAGGCCAGCAGTACTGTGCGAAAATCGACCATACTTTCATTGTTTACTCCCGAACGTACAGTGGCACCGACTCGTGCCTATACTCTAATGATAGGTCTTTTAGAGGCGCACATTCGCACAACATTTCAACTTTTAAAAAATCGTCTACCTCGAGTTAATACTAAAAAAGTGTTTTCCCTACCCTATGACATGTGCCTGCATTTTACCAATTTACACCAAAAGTACACAATTAATAGCAAAAAGGAAAAGATACGTATTGTCTAGAATTGAAAGACGAATCCAACGCGCTATAGCTCGCCCGGATCGCCGAACCTAAGTATTGATTTTCCCCAAAATTGGTTCAAGTTTTGGCGATATCACTCTTAAAAGGTTAGAGTCATGCACCCAGACCATCAGGACAAAAAACGAAAATTCGGAAAACTCGTTATTCCTGGAAAATACAACACTTTTGCTTCATGGATACATAAGCCCAACAATTGACTTTATTTTCTTCACGGAAAATCCCAATATGCGTGTGAGATCTATAAGTGGACTTAGCACCCCCATTTTTTGGCATATAGCTGTGTAATGCATATTGCGAAGACTGTAGTTAAAATAGCTGTGTAACTTATATTATAGCTGTGAGACGTGTTTCAAATCTATCTCGAGAAATAAAATTTTTTCCTAAACTTTCATGAATTTTGCGGTCACCCATCCAAGTACTAACCGCGCCCATTGATGCTTAACCTGAGAATCCGACCGTCACCTATGCTGCTGTTGTGCTAATTTTGCTTGTGCTTTAACACGTTCTTATTTCGAAGCGTTGTTACCGCAATATAAATCCTGCAGCTATATTATAAGGCACACAGCCTAATTCAAGTCTGTAGTATTCATATTTAGCATTTTTACTTTAGTGAGTTGTCATTGGAGCATTGTTTCAGGTTCTGAAGGAAAGTGAATTGAGACTTCCTGCGTGAAGAATCGCCTATTCAATTGTTTTCTGTGAAATGCATAGTTTGACATTTGGGAGCAGTTACTTGGCTTAATTCGTTTCTAATGTATTGAAATTTCTGATATATACGGATATATACTTTCGTTCGTCTGTGTTTCCACGGATTTTGACTATTGCAGAGGTATTTCTATAACCTGACAATCAAGCTTTATTAAAATCAGCCAAGCTATTTTACGATTTTTCTTTATCTGTTAACATTGAGTCCGACCAAGCGTCAGTACGAATCACAATTTGAATGCATGGTCCCATACATTTTCTGATATGCAGCACACAGCTATATTTTCCATACGTCAAATATGCGTTACACAGCTATGATATAGAGTACACAGCCACAATATGCAAATCCTAGCTATAACATGTGTTGTCGATGCATAATGTAGCTCTGTAATCTATAATATAGTTGTGTAACTCACATTGCAGGTAAATACCAACATTAATAGGATATGCGTTCAGTAGCTATATTTTTATAAGTCTTGCAGCTATATTATAAGAACCGCAGCCACATTATAAGTTACACAGCCTTTAACGAAATCCACGAATTTTCCGTGATTGAAAAACCCTTCAACGAAACTACAACTTACAAAGCTTGCTGATTAATTCAATTTGTTTGGACGAGGTAAATGGCTTCGAGGCTTTTTTTTCTACATAGACTGTGTTTTGTTTGAAAGATGATGCAACTGGAAGGAATCCGTACACCATATCCGGTATTGGTATACATAATGTATTGGCCGCACAGGATACACACACTAAAATACCGAAACTTTTCGAATATCAACAAAATTGCAAATAATTCCTGAATCGCATCAAACGTCACGAAGTATTTATTCTTCGTGACAATTATTTTGTGTCTGGTAAAATGTAGAAAAATCCAAAGCAAACAGAAAAATATTTATTTTATCATTTTCCGATTAACTGAAAATGAAACGGGATACGGATTTTTTTGTTGTTGTTGCCGGTGATGCTGTTTCAGTTATTGGTAGCTCCATTCAATATAATTCGTTTTCATTGAGCTACTATTTAATTGATCAACTCTCGGAAAAGTTGTTGCGGAAAAAAATGTATTTTATCAATAGAAAATGGCAGATTATGAACAGCAATATCATCACTGCACTGCATTAAATCCAATTGACATCATTGCATCACTGCTTTTCAATGAAGAGTCCTTCATCTATGTACGAAGATGATTATGGTCGCAATGGAAAATAACTGTCGCTTTCTGTGTGATTAAGATTATCCAGCGATTTTGTATTGAAACTCACGTTCAATCGACGATTGGACAAATAAATATTACGAAGAAATCATTGGAGGAAAAAGCGATTTTCATTCAGCTATCATTCACAGACGCATGTTACTACAACTATCGAAAGTCTGTTACTTCTTTCGATTAGTTTTCAACAAATTGAAGGCACAAACTTTCTATATAAATCTATATAAAGAAAGGAAAAATGCTGTGACACAAGCACAGCCAAATACTGAGCGCATGGGAGGTAATTAATAAAGTTTTTCCTGCATGTCCCCAAACAAATATTATGATTGTGTCCGTCTGTGATATCCCGGATATCACATTTCTTCAATACTATTATTTCAATGTATAAATTAGTCATATGAAAAGAAATGCGCAAATAAAATGCAAGGTTCGCGGAAATTTACTTTAACTGTGCCAATTTATTGCAGTTCATTTGAGTTCTAATTAATGCAACGTGGCAATTTGATATCTCGGTCAAGTGAGTTTTGTTTTTCGATCTATCCGAACTAAAGTTTTCAGTCCTAATTGGGGACTCGAAAGAGTCGGTCTCTATAAGAGACCAGTAAAAAATGTATTTTGGAAAAGAGAACAAAAAAAAAAGTATTTTTGGCAGTAAAATTAAAATTGTGAATTTGGCATTATTAAAAGAAAATGTGAAATGAAAAGTTAGTGGTTTGATTATGTTTCTGTGACCCTAGAACCCGGGTTATCACAATGGCATCCCTTGTGGGGACCATCAAAAGATGGTCACTATAAAAAAAAATTTGTGATGAGCTGTGGATTTTTTTTGAAACTTTTTGAGTTCATAAAGAATGTTCGAGGACAGAAATAATATGCAGATACCATGAAAAATTGTGCAAACCGTGCAGTGAATGTGATTGCACATGTATCAGAGATCAAATATTAGACTTTAAACCTGTGAATGTCGAACGAATCGAAGATACAATTGAAAATGTGAAAAATTTTGTTTGGAGAGGTTGAGAACTTTTGTGTGAACAAGTGAAACAGACTAAGTTCTTATTATGTTGCACTGGTTGGTTGATATGGCGATCGGACAATGGGACAATTATGACATCAAGTTTCAGTGGATTTTTGGAGATTTATGATGTTGATAGTTTTTGAGGTGTTTATAGATTCGGGATATCCGGGATATCACACGTCTGTTGACCGAATAGTTCGTTATTGTAGCGAGTTGGTCGATAGATCAATTTTCATCCATATTGCCACCGGGGACTATTTTTAAGATTGTAATAATTGTCCCATGTTCCCAAATGTTTGCAAAAAATATTTTTGGGAACATTAGGGGAAATGCGGGAGAATTTACGGTCAACAACGTACATACAACAACAACAACAACAACATAATTTTAGATTTTTAAGAGTTTTCAAACGGATCGATGTTCCTCAGTCAATCAGGTGCTTCACAGTCTATGATATTTTAGCATAAAATTTGAAAGAGCCTTAACTAATTCAAATTTCGCGCCAAAATATCAAGACCGGGAAGTACCTAATTGGATGGAGAACATCGATGACTTTTAAACTTCTGATAATAATCTAAAATTGTCTTTTCTAAAGATGAATTCACTGTAGGCACGGAAAACCTTAAATAATTTCTGGGCGACACAGACGTCAAGTCTGTATTCAAAGGGAAAGTGATGTAAAATTGTTAGGCTAGAGGGCTAATAAAATCAGCTCTAGTGTGTAGCTCAGTTATTTAAGGGGGCAGAAAATCAAAACTGGTGTGAAAAATGGAAAATGAAATTGAAAAAACAAAATTCGAAAATTGGACTTTGGACACATGGCAGATAAAAATTATTTATTTTTTGGGGCTAGACCTACACCTACACCAGACTTGCTACGATTGGTGACGGCTGAGACGAAATGTACACAAGGGCTGCCTTTTTCTATAGCTGGTCTAGCGCTCAAAAACAAAGGCAAACAAAGTTAGAACAACATACGTCATGTTTGATACACAAAAAATAAGTGCAGCTAATCAATTCTCTGCATGCTCACATCTTCAAAATGTTCGAGTGAAATTTTCAACCATATTCTGTTTCTGTACAGCTGTCGAAACAGCTAAATCTGTTACATAGTCAGACAAAAAACAATTTTTGTTTTGTTTTAAGTTTATTACACCGACCAGAGATAGAGAAGCGAGTGTACCACGCGAATTGTCTACTAATATTATTTATTTTTATTAAAGGCTATGATTTGTGACATAAAAAACAAGAGAAACTTTTGTGTGTACCGCTACGTTCTCGCTAAAAAAAATGTTAAGAAAAAACAAATTGTGAAAAGAATTGAAAACTTTTCATCTCCATTTTAATGAAAAACTTTGTTTTCTCTTAAATTTTCCCGGTTGTTTTTATGCACACGTACACCACCACCATTACTATACTGCCGTAAGACCGTAAGCTTTTTCGTAAAAAAATTATGCAAATTGTTTACGGGTAATTGAAAAGCATCAGCATCCCGTAATTCTTAACTGCCTTTTTATGCGTTGATTATTGATTATTATTCGGGCTTGAAATTTACCAATTTCATTAGAAAATGAATGAAATGTTCGAAAAAAAAGTAAGTCTGGTCTGTTGAATACGTTACAGGCGTGGAATTGACAGCATTTAATAACAGTTATTTATGCAACACGTTGCGAAATGGGGTTGTTTTCGTCACTAGGTGTGATGTGTGACGTAAACAACCCCATTTCGCAACGTGTTGCATACAACATTTTCTGCAAGCAGAAATAAATTCGTAAATTTTTCAATTACTTTAATCATAAGAAGCCCAGCTCTTCACGTAATCATTCAGAAAAATTTAGTATCGCGTTGTGTATTACTTAAAACGATGCTAGTGGTTCAGCAGATGATATTTACTTGGTTGCATATTAGTGATGAAATGAAGTTACAATGAGTCACTTGTAATGAAAAGTAAAACCAACAGTTAACCAGCGAAAAAAAGACCATGCATACATCGCCCAAATCAGACATGAGAAAGTTCATTTTTCGCAGCGCCTTTTGTTCAGTTGTTTTTCAGATGATCCACTCCTGCAAACAAATTAGTTAATTCTTGGTAATACGGGTGTACAATGTACACGCATGCGCGTGGTAATTGTAGTATTTTTGAGTTTTGCCCTAGCTGTGAATTATCATTTAGGCGATAGAGAGAAATATCGTAACTGGCCTGAACGAAAAATGGAAATCTCAGTGAGTATAGGTACCATTAGCGCTACATCCTAAAAATCTCAGTTGTGATTTCTGGTGACGTATCCATTGATGGAATTTTTAGATAGAAAGATGCTATTTTGTGCAATGCTCATGTTTGCAAAGCTCATAGGTGTAGACAGATGTATATAGATTACTGTCCAGATGATTAGTATGTTGCACTCATACGTTCATGTGGAATGGAAGAAATGAAAAGGGAGACGCTACTGTTATTTGATGGAATGCATGGTGGAACGAATAAAACGATGAAAAAACAAACAAGTACGAAAAACCAAAACTAAGCTTGAGTTGAGTGTATGACATCAACAAACCCACAAAGAAAACCGGAAATTGTATTAGATTTTAGCTATGTGACCGTAAAGTCGTAAAAGTAAAGGTAACCTACTTGACATGTGATCATGAAATTTTGAGATATTTGGTTTATGAACCAAAATATGAAAACTCTTCACTATTTCGTTTGAGATTAAATACATCCCTTTCCCTTTCAAATCCCCTTCACATTTCGATTTTTTTTATGTGCAAAACGAATTCATGAAATCTTTACTCAAAGTCTTTTGTTTTTAAATTATTCTTCTTTCTCAACGATAACAAAAAAAGTTACACAATTTTACATCAAATTTGATAAAAAAATAATATTCTGCCTTAACTACGCACGAACGGTTTGGGCTAGACTGTAATCGTTTCGTTGCCCATTGAACGTCGTATAACAATTCCGCGTCATTCTAACGTTACCGAAATATTTTATTGTGCCAGTTGTAGGCTGTGCAAAAAACCTAGTGTCTGGTGAAAGCACTACACTCAAGTTCATTTAACGAGAACCGATTCAATCAGCCTTGATTTTGATTAAAAATCGGATAATCGGTTCAAATCCGTCCACACGGGCAACTCAATCGAGTAGTGGAAAGCTGTTGCAGTTGTCACTGTAAAATCTTTTGATTCATCCAAACATGACTGGAACGCTCATAAACCTTCGTAAAGTAAAAATGTTTGGAAGTTGTGCGTTCCGAAGCATTCCCGACCATAAAACTTGAGTGTTGAAAACGCCAGCACATTTTTATATTTAAATAATTTACTGCACAGACCCAGCATTGGCTCATTTGATTCGAAATTGTTAAATATCTCAAACTTCCACCTTAAAACATGAACATAAATCATGTGCTAGCGACATTCTAACTAATATACCGTGATCTCATTTATAACATAGATATACGAATATGGCACATTATATGTAACATCCCGCTCCCGCATGTTCGATATGAAAAAAAAACCGAGACACATCGCCTAAATCGCATAGAAGTTCATTTTTATGTGCTGGTGGTGCTTTCAAAATATGCGATAAAAGCGCGCTCAATGAACTTTTTCTACGTTTCATGATTTGCATATTAATTTCGGGTCGTAATATATGCATGTATAATGTAAATGTGGAACATACGTTCATGAAACGAGCAATTAATACAATTTTTTTTTTTTGGTTCGATAAAATAAACGTGTTACACTATTTTTATTCGATGTTCGCGTACACCAATTGTACGTTGTTACCTTTTCGTTCGGAACTACATTTCGTTTTAATTTGTGTTACTAATGTTCGATTGCAGGGCGAATATACGAGCTGCATAAATTAAGAGCTCTGTTTTAATAATTTTCGAACAAATTTACGACAATTAACACATTTACCGCGCATATTTACATTTAAAAGAAATTTAATTGATTGGATTGATTAATTGAAATTTTTGTTTGGATTTGTACTCAGAATTTTTAAATTGTTTAACTTTGAGGTAAAATGAATTCAATTTATTATAATTTGCACAAAAGAGTGCATTTAAAGTGCTACAGTCAGAGGCAGTGAAATTTCAGCACGCTGTTTTTCACCTGATCCACACATACAATCAAAACTGTTCATATACTTGTTTATGCGATTGATTTATGCGGTATACTCGTACGGTATTGGTAAAACCGTATAAAGACGTACATATTCGATTGTTTCTGTGGTGGATCAGCTGAAAAACAGCTGAAGCAAATTCATGCTGAAATTTCACTGCCTCTAACTGTATTGGACGCCAATCCTGAATACGTCATCCCGTCAACCTGGTTAACTGTTGTCCTGGCGTGACCTCATCTAACCTGATTTGATTTTAATGAAATAAACTTTAACTAGAAATTTAACATAAAAAATCAGGTAGTCGGAAATCCTGCCAGGTTATTATGTTCAGGTTAATTCAGGTCAAATTAATATTAATTGATCAGGTTAAGAATTTCTGGATTCAGATTGAAATATCTCTGATCTGATTCCGAGCTTTAATTGAGACGAAATACACGTCAGTGTCATTAATTATCAGTTGCCATTGATTTTGATTCGAGAAAAAACTTTCAGGAAAATGTGACTTATTAACATTTTGACTTATTGACATTTTGACTTATCGACATTTCGACTTATCGACGTTTAGTCCTTTTGACGTTTAGTCTTATCGACATTTCCATTTATTGACATTTCGAGTTATCAACATTTCGACTTATCGACATTACAACGTATCAACATTTCGACTTATCGACATTACGACTTATCGACACTACGACTTATCGACACTACTACTTATCGACACTACGACTTATCTACATTTCGTCTTATCTACATTACGACTTATCGACATTTCGTCTTATCGACATTTCCACTTATCGACATTTCCACTTATCGACATTTCCACTTATCGACATATCCAAATATCGACATTTTGACTACCAAGATGTCAATCTGTCATATTGTTATCAATGTCAAATGTGGATAACGCTACAGCATAATCAGATATATTTGTGGATGATCTAGTACACGGTGGCAAAACAACTGGTTTTTCAATTAAGTAAAAGGTAAGTGACACACCATTTCTCGGTACCGAAATTTCGTAAAAGGAGAAATTAAGTAAGGCTCTGGAGTGGTATTACAACTCTCATTCCCTTCATTACCTCCAGACTATATGTACATTGGTTAGTAAAGTCTTTAAACAAATCATATCAGATATCAAACTCATGTACAGACGACGATAAAACTATTCATTTGATTTTTCTCTCAGTATTTAAGCAAGTTATTAGATCTCACCTAGCGTTTAAATTGCTTAGCCAATTACTTTCAGAACTATTCATTGTATGCTCTGCTAATACTACTACTCAGTGAGAACACAATCGATAATTGCTATAGTAAGGATTTGTCGTGACCGTAAAATTCCTATTAACACCGATATGAACCGTCGTCACACATAACATAACATGACATTCTCTTCAAACTCTACACCACCACCAGTTGCATACTAATCATAATGTGTGACAGTGTTTGATAAGTTTCTGCAATTTTAAGATTTCACACGTGACTTGTAATTATAATAGCCTTTCACAACATTTCATCACAGCACATTACAGTGTCAACATCCATTGTGATTACATTACCGCAACATAGTGATGGAGTTTAATTTAAAATCTCAACCACAACCCATCCACGTTACACACAACTGTGTGTGGGTATATGTGTGGAAAATAATCAAAACTATTTTATCACAATCAAAGCATTAATGCTTTGTTGTGCAACACACATATCAGTTAATTGTATGTTGGCAAACATGTGTGCAATTGAAGCATGAAATGACTTAATTAGGTAAAGCTGAAATTAATTAGATTCGACAATCAAACAAAATTAGCGTCCGTAATTAAACCCCATCAAAAATGAATAAACTTTGTGCGATTACCTTTAACTGGTATGGAGTATGCATCACGTGCACCTAAGCACAGATTCCAGATTCGCTAAAAAAAAACGTTATGCACAGAAAATAGCATAAAAATAAGCGCCAATAGCACCGTACGGCTTTTCCAATTGAACACAGCTGTTTGCCCAGATTTTCAATTTATTTATTGCATTACCCCATTACATCCTATTTCCGCAACACAAACGCGATCATTTTTATAGTTTTAAACCAGACCGCATTTTGTTCGTAATAGGCAAAACGCTGTAAACAATGCCCCAGATTGTGGTTAACGTTTTGTGCTCATTTTATGCAAAATGGAAACTTAATTTTCAGCCGAATGCTGAAAAGGATACCGATGCACAGAAGGAAATCTGGGATGGGACTGGTAAGGTGTTGTTCATTCATTTCTAATGCTAATAGCCATACCCTTAGATGTGTTCTTTTTCCGGTGAAACGAACGGGGTATGGGTGTTCAATATTTAGTTGGACATGAAATTCGATTTGACTGTTGCCAATGTTCTCTGTCGGTGCATTGGTATTGTTGAGTGCAAATGAATATTTCTTTACATGCTGTTATTTCCACTAGGGGTAAGGTGGTTTATTACAACCCTACCTAGAGAAAACAAGAAACTTTTTTTGGGATAAAAATGGAAAGTCGCGTTTTATTGTGTTTATTGAACTCGGCTTCACACGAAAACTGTACTTTTCATCTTTTTATCTTTTGTCCTGTAAATAACTATCAGTCAAGACCCTGAGCATACTTCCAAAACAACTGATATCGCTGTAGGTGACGCATTCTGCGCTTGTACGCAAAAATTGTCAAAGCAAAAATTAGGCCGAAAAATTCTAAGAAAAATTTTACCAAAAACGTTTTGCGTCACAAGTAGCAGATGTTGAAGAAAGTACTGTTAAGAAAATTGTTAAAATAGGGAAAAATACGCCCTGAAAGAATGTACAGATGAAAAATAGCCGAATAATCTGCCACTTTGTGACACAATTTTTTTTTTTTGTAAAATTTTTCTTCTAGAGCGGCCTAATTTTTGCTTTGACAATTTATGCGTACAAGCGCAGAATGCGTCACCAACAGCGATATCAGTTACTTCGGAAGTATGCCCACGGATTTGAGTCACTTTTACTTTTCAGTGTTTTTGACTGATATCAGTTGTTTTGGAAGTTTGGATTGATTTTCTGTTATGTTATTTGGTTGCAATTTATATCCTCTATATCTTCCATCCGAAAACGCGAAAGTGCCAGAGAAATCATCTCTCATCCTAAAATTTAGGAACCAACCTCTAAACACCTCACTTATATCGAAAATAATCAAAATTCATCAAAACATCCGATGGAAGTTCAGAGGTGCCAGAGGAATCATCTGTCATCCCAAAATTTTAGAACCAACCTTGGAACACCTCACTTACATCGAAAATAACGAAAATTCATCGAAAAATCCGATGGAAGTTAGGGAGTGCCAGAAGAATCATCTCTCATCCTAAAATTTAGGAACCAACCTCTAAACACCTCACTTATATCGAAAATAACCCAGATCCATCGAAAAATCCGATGGAAGTTAGGAAGTGTCAGAGGAACAATCTGTCATCCCAAAATTTAGGAACCAACCTTGGAACACCTCACTTATATCGAAAATAACCAAAATCCATCGAAAAATCCGATGGAAGTTAGGGAGTGCCAGAAGAATCATCTCTCATCCTAAAATTTAGGAACCAACCTTGGAACACCTCACTTATATCGAAAATAACCCAGATCCATCGAAAAATCCGATGGAAGTTAGGAAGTGTCAGAGGAACAATCTGTCATCCCAAAATTTAGGAACCAACCTTGGAACACCTCACTTATATCGAAAATAACCCAAATCCATCGAAAAATCCGATGGAAGTTAGGGAGTGCCAGAAGAATCATCTCTCATCCTAAAATTTAGGAACCAACCTTGGAACACCTCACTTATATCGAAAATAACCCAGATCCATCGAAAAATCCGATGGAAGTTAGGAAGTGTCAGAGGAACAATCTGTCATCCCAAAATTTAGGAACCAACCTTGGAACACCTCACTTATATCGAAAATAACGAAAATTCATCGAAAAATCCGCACACAAATAATATCCACTTAGTGTCATGTCTATGCGATCTTTATGTTGAATGTTGAGGTTAACATCAGCTATAATAAAACTGCATTTGTCGTGAACTGTGATATGAACTGTGATTTCTTATACAGCTAAATGTTGAAGTAATAGATTTTTGTATGAAACACAACGAGATGTTTTGCATAATAAACCGAGTATCATTTGTCATCGACACAATTATTAGTTGTGATCATGTGAGCAAACGAATTAAGAGACTTTGTTTTACAGATGGACATTTATTGTTAAACGAAATTCGGGCAGTTGTAGGAAAGACAAAGGATTGGATATAGTTTCTAGTGACCATTACGTTTCCCTTCATATCCACTTCCGTCTGCAAACAAAAGTAGTTTAGGGAAAATTATTTAGAACTTTCATCGAACATTTTCGCACAGTCAAATATAATAACAAAATTTCTGATTTTCTTCGTGCTGGACCTACATTTGTATATATACGAAGAGCAGTAACAGGACATTTTAGAAAAACCACACAACGTTTAGGATTTTCGTATTATGTATCGTTACTCTAAGCGACGACGACGGCCAAGTTTTTGATTTAGCTGTGTGGATGTGGATATTTGGTAAATACTCAAAATGTTGGTCCAATATTTATTTACGAGTTTCAAAAACAAAGTTTGCGATATAGTGCCTTCTGGATGTTTGAGTAGAGTTTGATAAAACTTCTTGACATCATATTATCCGAACAAAATTATTAATTTCGTTCGTTCGCCTCACTGTGAAATTTGAAATTTAATTTAGTTTATGGTCACGATGAAATAAAGAAAGCAAAAAATAAGTGCAACCGTAATGCCAACCCTATTTGGTTGACTTTGTTGCCTTGATAAAATTGTGAGTTTGCATTTTAATTTCGCTTTGATTGAAAGGGAATCTCTCGTAACATGATAGGGAAGCGCTCATATATGACATGTTGATTTCTAGGCCACCCGTCCGAACGTCATTTATGAACGATCCATAGTCGAAAATACAAAAATTTAGTCTTACAACCGGTGGCGACACATAGTTACATTCTGTTAGACTAATTATAACAAAGCCGTGTGAGATATGACTGGAGACGGGAAGGAAAGTGCTAAAGGGCATTTCGTACTCACATCTTTCATTATTAGATGGTTTGTCGGAGTATCATTCAAGTAGTAGCATTCGAAAATGTTATGATGCAGTTAGACTTGTCTCGGAAGGATAGATTGTTGTCGATCAAAAAAAATCTTCGAGCTTGTGTGGCTAGTTGGAGGTGATCAAAAACCGAAAACATGCACTTTTCTAATGGAACCAGTTACACGAGCTGTACAAGGTCGTGTGGAGTGTCATTAGAAAGGTAATCGCATGTACTATTGAATAGGGACGTATTGGCTTTACAATTCATCTACGCTGAAATATGTGCAGTTACAGTTTTCAATCGAAGACTTACACTATTCTTACATAAATTTCGCGTGCTACACAAAACATGGTCGTGTGAGGTATGATTTGAAAGGCTTTTTTTTTTGATTTTGGGCCAAATTTGGTCTTATGCGGTTTGGATGCATATGCGATGAATGGGCACTTAAACACTTCAACTTCTATTTCATCGTAGATACCTCGAAACCGCATTAGATTCTATTTGGCCAAAAGCACATAAAATTACCTTTCAAATGATACCCCACACGACCATGTACCTTTTGTGTACCTCGAGAAATTTCTGTAAGAACAGTTTCGATTGAAAACTGTAACTGAACATATTTCAGTGTACATGAATTTTAAACCCAATAAGACCCTACTCGGCTCAATAGTACATGTGATTACCTTTCTAATAACACCCCACACGACCCTGTAAGGCTCGTGTAACTGGTGAAATTTTCGTAAGAAAAGTGCATGTTTTCGGTTTTTGATCACCTCACACTAGCCACACAAGCTTCGAAGAATGTTTTTGAAAGTGGTTTTGGCTTCTAGGGTCGAAGTCCTTTCTAGGTACATATAAGAAATTCCAATAGATTTCGATTTCGATCTTCTGTTTTTCAGAAGAATCCCTCATAGATTTGCGTGTCGGCCGACTCACAGTGTTCCAAAACGTTACTGCCACATTCATAAATCTATTTTTGACATCAGTACGTCACTTTACGACCCCTTTATGTACTGAATTACCCTACCGTAACAGTAGACTTTCGAAAAACCATGAAAAAATTTTCTATTTTCTTCTTCACCTTATGGTATTTTCTATGTTCCCGAACCAACCTGCTCACCAATCGCTGTAAAACAGATCTCTTATTCCACATTTTCATCAATAACCAAAAAATTTCAAAATAGCCTCATGAAATAAAATCGTTGTCTCTAACATTTCTGCAGCAGTAAGTGAAGGCGAGAGGCAGGGGAACATAGAAAATACCATAAGGTGTATGCTTGAGGTGTGTCAATGCAAATTGCAACGTCCTTAGGATTTTTATATTTAACAAGGAAAATTTACAAACCCCTCAAGGGAAAATGGGCTACAAAACCCAAAAAACCAAGAACATTTTTTCTTGGTTTTTCGAAAGTCTACTGTTACGGTAGGGTAATTCAGTACATAAAGGGGTCGCAAAGTGACGTACTGATGTCAAAAATAGATTTATGAATGTGGCAGTAACGTTTTGGAACACTGTCGACTCCATGACCAAGGGAACGGTTTCGAAATCTGTTTTTTAAAGCCACTGATAAACTGATAAAACGTGGCACTTAAAAAAAATCGAACGCAGTGACGCTTCTGCTTTCCAAAATATTGCTGACACATCGGATATCCCAACTGAAACTATGGAAATGTCTCTGCATTGCTACATGGAACAGTTATTTTGTTGGTAAAAACCAGCGTAGTGGTCGGTACACCCGAAGACATAACAGAACGTATTCGATGATGAACTCGATTGAACATCTTTTCTAATACCTCTTATGATTCACTAAATGTGTACATGCCAAAAGGTATCACAACCTTCCCACAGTTGTTATGCCTTTGTCGCTGTCGCCATGGCTCAGATCGAAACAGTGCTATTCAATCTGAATTTAATAATATGAACGGAAAATATAACTCAGCAGGAACAACTTCCCAGGTCGCCTAATGCCTAACAAACATCTCCCCAATCGACATTCCCCAATTAATTAGTCAGACTGATACTTACAGATATCTGATCATTGTAGTACATAAATTGTCTTTTTCGAATCACATGTAACTTATCACGATTTCACACACATCCCACCATTCATTTGGACATAACAAAAAAATCTATTTCGTATTATTAATGAACTATACGCCTGTTGATATGCAACACTAAAACACCGACTCTAATTCAGTTACAATAACTTCATGCATGATATTAATAATCACATTGTTGCTCAATCAACATAATGGCAAACCCTTATCTACTACTACATTAGCATTAATATCCGTTACACATACAACTGCCCAGACACGCAATAAATGTACACAAAATGCGAATTAGATATTCCTGCATTGTCTCAAGGAAAGTCTACCTTCAGGTGAACTAAAGGCTCAGTGTACTATTGTGTTATTATATTCAACAATTCGTTAAATAATCATCCAAGCAATCTTAATTCACATTTCGTAATATCTACCAGACCACACTCTACATACAGACAATAATATTGTACTCTGTCATAAAATAGTCTACTTGTTGATACGTATTACCCCATTAATATCAAATCAACCCCCATATTTGTAAACTCGTTGTAATGCATACACACACAATGTACACCAGTACAGTGTACACCACACGGTATTTTCGAATTTGTCAGCTAGCCTCTTGCTATATTGTTGAACATGTATTAATGTATCATGTCTCATTTCGATATCGAAAAGATAAGGCCAACAAGCAAGGATATGATGATTTCTGAATTGAAAGCATAATTGAACGAATTACAATGCGATCATCAGCTTTATTACGTTCGAGAATGGATGGAACTAAATAGATCTTAAGCCGTTCTACATTCGTGAGTTCAAAGCTTTATGAATAAAAGGGGTCTTCGATGTTAGAGCATTTCTTTAAACGATGAATGGATGAAACTCTAATTGCAAATGTTATAATTTGTTCAACATAATGCCGCAAGTTCAAATTTGTTTGTTTGAGGTCTTACTAACGGACAATATCAACTTCAGTCTGAACCACTAGCCTAACGTGACTACAGAACCACGACTCAAAGTATGCAAACACCCTTTGAAGAAAGTTAGGCGCGTGACTGACATCTCGCCTAAATATAGACTAGATTTACGTATTAAGTACAAATTCATCGTCTGACAAAAAAAAATTGTCTGACACAGGATTCGAACCTCGGATCGTTTTAGTGGAAGGGCGGAGACCAGTGTACTATAAACGATGTGAGACATTTCCTTGGAGATTGTGTAATTTTATGTAATCTGCACAGGTTTCTCTAAGTGGGTTGAGTTATGACACACAAACCAATTTTTCCTTTAAAAGTAACACACTTTTGCGTAATTTATTGGTTTTACTTTTTCAAAAAGAAAAAAAATTGGTTCAGATCATCAAAGAAAAGCAAACCCCAACACCGAAAAGAAATTTTGAGCATATCGTCGGCAACATGACTAAAGGGAATATCTCCGATATCTCAGGATCGGAAAAAATTCAGTGAAATCAGCATTTTTCGTCGTATTCTCTACAGGCTTTTCAGTTTTTGCACAACAACTTCCGAACCGTATGGCCGATTGATTTCATGTCGAGCACAAAATTCATTTCTTTTGACTGCCTTTTAGGGAAAAATAAAAAAATTTCAAAATCGGCTCAAATGTCTCACAAATTTTGTTTAAAAAGGTTGGTTTTTACAGTTTTTCGACAATATCTTCTGAACCATATGGTCGGTTGACTTTACGTCGGACTCAAAATTCATAACTTTTCTCTGCCTTTCACCAAAAAAAAATTTATCAAAATCGGTTCAGGAGTTTCTGAGATATCGGAGATACGCCCTTTAGTTATGTTGCCGACGATATGTCTGATTCGGGTTGGGCAACTAAATTCCATTTAAATTGTTTGGCATGTACCCACGAAGGACAATAACTCTAGTTTCATTATAGAAAGGGGAAGACTGCTCGGGTAATTGATTACGCGCCCTCGAAGGAATTGCCGGAGCAACCGGTAATTAATAGGAATTGAAGGAAATACTAGAAATTACAAGTAATTGGCGGGAAATAAAAGAAATTGAGCGTAAATGAAAGGAAATTCGGATAAGTATGATGAACGAATGTAGCTCCTTAGAATTGTATGAAAAGTGGAGTTTCGCAGATCACTTGTTAAAGATTTCTTTTCATGAAAACATAGCTAACGCCGACCCGTACGAAACACCTATTCGTATCAAAAGCCTTTAATGTGAAACTCTTCATTTCTCTTACTTCATTTTCTTCTCTGCTGAAAAACTATTCTTCCTTTTAAATCACTTACATTATCCACTCTTTGCCTTGTTAGCATATACAAATAAATTGCCGGAGGCAATATAGACAGCCCCGTACGAAGACAAATTTCATAAATTCCTATTTAAACAGCTATATACCGCTACATTTACCTATATTTCACTATAAATAAACATTTCACAGATGAATATGCTAATATATAGCTCTATATGCCTGTATATAGCTCAATATAGGTGAATATAGATATATATAGATGTCCATATATGGAATGCCTGAAACACCCCACACACATAACAAATTATTTCCATGTTAACAGAAACTCTCTAACTACCATTTTTCCCAAGATATATCACTTTTATTAAAATCCAATATGGCCACTGACAGCCATTTTGTTAGGAGACCGGAAATTTTACCGACGCTTAACATTCGTTAATACCTTTCAAACAAAAAAAAATTCATGAAATTCGGTCAAAATTTACTCGAGATATTGTCAAAATACACCACGTTCACTGTACTTCCGAGTAGCCAGATAAGAGCTCACTCCAAGAGACCTAGCTCACGCTCCGGAGAACATAATTTCATTTTTTCTCTAATTGGTACGGTCAATACCTATCTAATAAAGCTAAAACAGACGAAATATGTTCAAATGTGGCCGACCTACAAGCAAAAACTGCTTGCCGCCTTGTGCCTGTTCCACACCAAGGGGTCTAACTCACGAGTCGGTCATCCGATTTCCATAAACTTTTTTATTGTCGATCGGTATTGTAAATACCTTTTATTTGACGTATCACTTACAAGTTTAACGTTTAAATGTCCGGAGATATCTTCGAGAAACCGTAAAGCACTTATTGGGCCACAGCTCGGGAGGGGTCGATCCAAAATCACTCATCTTCGAACTTAGCCTGTCTTTTGACATTACCAAACGGGAAAAAAAAGAAATTTCAAAATCGGATGCGTTTTACTCAAGTTATCGTGCAGACAGACAGACGGACAGACGGACAGACAGACGGACAGACGGACAGACAGACGGACATTTTTTTTTTCGCGGATTTGGCATCTCTAGACAACCACAATAGGTTTCCCCTTACTCAGGGAGTCCAATTCGACGTGTTACAAACGTATGCGTAAACCTATAAGACCCCAGTACTTCGTACGGGTCTAATAAACGAAAGAACTAAGTCTTGGCTATTCGGTTTGTAAAATACAGTTCATTCGCTGATTCTTTCCTTTCATTTACATTCAATTTCTCGTATTTCCAGTCAATTCCTTATAATTCCTCCGATTCCTTGTAATTCCATCAATTCCTTCAATTTCTAGTATTTCCTTCAATTCCTGTTAATTACCGGATACTTCGGTAACTACGAAACCGCAGTTATTTCGACGGTTTTCGTTCGTTTTCTTTAAATTTGAAGATCTTAGAAAATTATCGAAATAAAGAAAATGTTCAGAAAACTGTTTCTAAAAAATAGACAATGAATTGGATAATATCGTGGAATTATTAGAAATTAATAGGAATCATAGGAAATAATAGGAATTAAAGTGAAAATCCGCCAAAACGGAATTAATTCGATAATTGAAGAAATTGAAAGGAATTAGAAATTGATCTGCCCCTCTTTCGGCCAGTGGTTTCAACCTCGTATAAGACAAAAACAAATCATCCGGACAATCGTTTTCTACATAAAATAAAATTCTGAATTCATGCAACAACAGTATGAACAAATGAACATTCAGAAACCCCACCACAAACGGCCCAAAAGCTATATTCGATTTTACGAAAAATTAAATCGCCAACTACACTGTACGCTCTCGCTGATCCAGGTAACGATAACATATTACATATACCCAGTTGTAATTCAATGGATTTGTTTGGCTTTACAATTAAAACGCATCGATTTAGTATTATGGGTAGAATGTAGTAGTTCACCGGTTGGTATTTAATTGAAATGAATTTGAATTCAGGAATAATGATAAGCCGCGAATGGTTAGCCTTTAAAAATGGGTGAAATGAACTGTAATGGGTTCGATTGTAACAGCAGGGGTGAATATTGTTTCAAAATGATACACAATACACAAGCGTTTGTATAGGACTGTATGTACGAACTGTATGAACTGTTAGACTGTATGTACCAACGATGCATTGAGGGAATCGTAAGACGCCACAAATGCAACAAATGCACAAATGCAAATAATAACTAAAACGTTACAACGATACGTACGGTAATATCGTTATCGCACATGGAATGACCAACATGAATCGTATTACATGCCAGTGCACGGTAAAGTACACTTTACGTAGCTGTAAGTGAATTTGGTTATGTAACTTTCGACGAACTCGACGTTGACGTTTTTCTATTTGATTTTTTACGTTTCTCCTCAACAGCTTTTTACGTCCAATAACAAGTGCAGTCTGGACCACCGGCTTAACGTGACTTTCCAACTACGCCTCGAAGTATGCAAATGCTCTCTGAGGAAAGTTCCCTAAATGTACGCTAGACAGTACACTGATAGTACGCGCTGGACGTGTACTGTACGTAGTGGACGTGTAAATTGGCTGGCAGACAGCTATTTTTGGATCGAACTTCGGGAACGTTTAGTACACGTGCACTGCGTCAGTAAACGTCCAGTACGTTTGCTCTGGTATCCGAAATAAAATGAAATTTTGATGTACATTATTTCGTCAAATTTCGTTCTTTTTAATTTTAATTTTTTTATTTTTCGTGTTTTTATTCATTTATATCGTAACTTTTTCTTAGATAAAAATTTTCTCCATGTTTGGTGCTGGGTTTGAACTGGGGACCTCTTGATCTCAAAGCGGCGCTTCAACCAATGTTGCAATTAAGACATACTACATTGATAGTTGTATTGTGAAGCGTTGGTAGAAGTAGGTAAACGTGGAGCACGTTTGCACACAAAGTACTTATACATGCTATACGTTTACTTACATGACACACATATGAAACTTTGAAAATATTTTTTTTTATTCTAATTAGAACTATGGTATATGACAATGACCTAATATCGAGAATCGTAATCGTAATTCCTTCTTCTTCTTTTTGCGTAATATTTCGATATTTCAACAGTATGAGATTGGAACTCAGGGAATAAAACGTTTTGAAAATTAAATACTTGAATTTAATATTTCTGTTTTTAAGTGAATCCTAAAATCCTGATACAGATACATTCATCTCATGTACGTAAAGGACTTGACATAGTTGCTATTAATATAAAATGCACAGTGTACGAAAGTTAACGCACAACAAGTACGATCTTTTGACATCATACTTACCATGCGTATACAAACATCCTAAACGTGTGCTTTTCTCAAACGTGTTGGGCGTATGAGGTAATTTTGCGATGAAGTTACACATACCAAAATTTTACACATGTCCTACGTCGACTACACGCGTGAGATGTATGGCACACATATCGTACGTAAACTTACATACGACAGGTTTGCCATACATACCCGACGCATACTATGCATAACAGAAGTATATCATACATATCCGAAGTACACCGCCAAAATCTTTTTTATCAGTGTATGAACACAAATTAATCGTATTCGTCATACGAGTCATTCAGAATGTACATTGTTGTAGTAGCCACCAAAAACACTGCAACGCCCAAAATAATGAATCTTGAGTGAACGTTTGGACGTTGCCAATCCGATATAATAGCTAGAAAAATTCCATATGAAATTGTCTGACACGGGAATCGAACCCGCATTATTGAGATGGAAGGTCATTACGTCACCAGTGAGCCATCCCGTTCGTCGATGCTCAGAACTGTACAACAAAATATGCGACATTTATCTGAGCCTTCAAAGCTATAAGGGGCTGTTCATAAAATATGTCCAGTTTTAAGGGAAGAGGGTAACCCAAAATAGCCAAATAAAACTACCGCTGCATCTCTTATGAACAGCCCCTAACGGTTATTCATAAAACCATTGCTTATGGTTTGAACAAGAAACTGGGAAGTTTAAAATTATTAATTTATTATTCTGGTGCTGAATGCGTAACCCGATGGGTAGGCTCCAAGTTAATCAAATAGTTGCTGCATAAGTAGGAAAGAGAGTTTCATATGCTAACCGGTATATGGAATGAGTCTTGTGATAATATTACATGCGTTGAAAACCGTACTTTTCATGTTTCAAGTACTACTTTCGACGCTCTCAGCATGTAAAATCCGTTACTTAACTCACGATAAAATTGTGAAAAGTCTCATTTCACTTATTGACCTCGGCTACGCCTCTAATCAACATAATTCACACGAAAACTCTACTTTTCACCATTTTTTCGCTAGTCATGTAATATTATATTACTCCCGAGGTTCCAAGTTGTGTATTTGATAAGCGGGGTGTATTCCCCACTTGTCAAATACACAACTTGGAACCTCGTAAGTACAATGCTTTACGTGATTAGGCAATTTAAATGAAAATGAAACATGCCGTAACTTAACACCTACCATCAGTTTCTGTCAGATGCGAGAAAAGAATGCACTCGTGAACGTCAACATTAGAAGCATTTATTGATCGTATATACTGTTCGTTCATGTACACAGACTTAACATCTCGACATTTTTATTTTCGACAAGCAAACATAAATTGAAGCCAGCACTTTCGTTATTATCTTCCCCGTTTTATATTTGTATTGCGAAACAAAACCCATCAAAATCGGTTAACCACAATAAAATGATGGCTCCGTTTGAGCTTTTGCAGCAGGATATATTTTGTGTGAACGGAAAACACACACCGCACACTCTCAAAGTGTAGCAAAATTATATCCTTGTCTTTCAATCTAGCTGAAAAGAAAAATGAATTTTCTTTGCAAGTTTCTGAAGAAGAAAAAAACGACGAAACGAAAGAAAAGAAAACCAAATGAACAACCACATTCGTTTAAAAAGACGCTTCTAAATAACGAGGTAAGTCTTGCAGAAAATACGATAAGAAGACGATGAAACATTAGAAGTAGGGCCTCTGCTTAAAGTTTGTTGCGCGGAAAAGCCAAAATTCCCATTCATGTTGTACATTTTATATTTATGTTGTACTTCGCAAATTATTACGACAGAGAGAGTATTTACGAACCGTAATTGAACATGTTGTCAAATTGTAAATTTTTCTCTGTGCTATACGTCGTATTTATCGTTGCAAGAACCGGTTTCTTTCGGAAAAAATCTGTAAAATTGAACTACTGTACAAGAAAAACCTTGTAACACACTAAAAACGCGTCATGAGTCCACAAATTCTCTCTGTACACATTTGATTCCCACTGATAAAATACTTGTTAAGGCACAAGATGTGTAGACTGTCACTCAAGGCCCTACCCGATGTGTATTATTCTATAATTTATTTTCTTTATGTACAGTAGTGCGATCAAAGTAGTGCGTAAATGGATTATCATATATTGCACTAGTGCGCAAAAGTCACTTTAGGAAAAATGAAGATCTCACTCCTGTACATAAAATCTTGTTGCTAACTTGTGCCTAAACTGGAATTTCTTCACATCTTCACATCTATTGCGCAAAATTTCCATTTAGGCACATGGAGGTTTTACTTTCTGACACTAGTTACAAAAAGAAGTTTGTGAGAAGTATGTGATTATCAATCCACCGAAGCGACATCTAGTAACAAAAACGACTCCATTTTGCAACTTGTTGCATAAAATACCCAAACCTAAAACTACAGGATTTTAGCACAATTCACTTATTTGTCAAACCAAAAACAAACAAACAAACAACTAGGGATGGAAGACGTTCAAAATTATCGATAATATCAATCGAAAGAAATTATCGATAATCGATTAATCATATCGTTATCGATAATTTGATATTTATCTGAAAATTCATGATAATATACCGATAATCGGAATATATCGATAAATATCGGAATTTCGGACAAAAATATCGATATATCGAATTATCGATATCTTGATAATTATCAAAATATCAATAATTATCGATTATCGATATTTTTTGATAATTTTCGATAAAAAAAGTCGATAATTATCGCCCATGCCTACAAACAACCGATGATTAACCTGTTACAGACGGCAAGCATATGACCATGACCAGTATTATTATCGGGTCTATTACTTCTATCGGTCAAAGTATTTTTAATCTGTTGATTTCAAATCTTGTACTTCAATTTTTTTAACATGTATTTTACTAAATAAAGGGCCGTATTACCCAGAGCTTGTCATTATTTGTACCGTTGTTATTGATAACAGATGAATAGCCGTATGTGACAGGACAAATGATACCATTTCATTTAGCACTGGCTTTAACACTAGCGTGATTCGCTATCTAGAGCATGAACTGAGGGCATCTTGAGATCCGCTTACAGAATTACATTATCAGCAGTTGTGTCAATCATCCATTTTTGTCAAAATGTAATTTTGTACGTTCATTGCCAATATTTTGCAACTTGGAATGAGGCTGCTTCCTTCAATTCTAGAACCGGGAATTGAAAGGCTTCCTCGGGTCGTTTTTTACTGATTGTGACAATGTGGAAACATGATGAACACTTCCGAATTACAATAACACCAAACGGCCCCTATAACTAAAATAAGTGTAGATGGCAGCATGCTGCAGTCTCGTATCAAGTTGGAAATTTGTGTCAGATAGAAGACTACCTAATGTCGAATTACTTAGTATTGGGATTTGATGCCACTGCCGTAAATTCTTTTGTTTAAATTTTTCACTAAGCCCAGGTCGCCTATAGGTTTTGTAGATGCCGCTGTAACGAAAATACTTTGGTTCTGTTCGAATGTCGAAAGACTTTTGAACGATTCGATTTTCTTGAAATATTGCATAGCAATAAAACTGTTGCATCGTGTCGTATCTTTCTCCGTTCCGACCGTAATTTCCTTCTTTTTTTTTCGTACAACCAATGAATGTTTGTCTTGTATACAAAATTAAATAAGCAATTTAAATTCCAACACCATCGAACGAAATCCCATAACGCCCAGACCTTATCGAATTTATCCAAATACGACTAAAAAAAGAGTGTAATTTAGTAATGGCACACCATTAATTAAATTGCATGGCAGAGTTTACAACGAAAGGGAAATTGAATAAAATAAAAGGAGGCAAATCAAACCCAACTCCACCATGGCATTGTGTATGGTGTATATACAATTTGCAAACCAAATGACTGTATCAGTTCCATGCAAACCACATTCTTCGTCAGCTTTTTTAACTCAACATAAAATTAAAAACTATGAGCAGTGAGCGGAGCACACACCTTTTCCAGCAATAACTTTATATATAATCGCTGCTGGGGTTGTTCTCTACTTTTCCACCATTCGGTTTCCTTGCAACATTCTGGTTGAAATATCGTCTTAGTAAATTGCACTAATGTTTACGATCTGTCTTAAAGAAGATTTTAATTTTAATTAAAAAAGAACTGTTCTAATGTTTCGTCTTTCGTCTTCACTTATTTATTTTTTGGCTTGTGTCGTATGTTTTTTACACACAGTTTTCTTTTTCGCCACAGCCATTTATCTGCTTAAATGAACGAGAGACGTATATACTAGGTATATAGTAGATTTCTACAATATTTTGTACTTTGTACTTTCTGCCACGTACGGATAACCGAACAATTTTCTACAATTTGTGTGGTCGTGAAGTTTTATTAAGTAAAATTTTGTTTTTTTTTTTCGCTGGCGTATTGTAATTCTATTCAAAAGTTTTTGATTCTTCCTGTATGTGGCGGTGAAATTTTTAACTTCTACCAGAACTTTGCGTGAATTCATTTTTATTAATGTTTGAATTCTATCGCTTCACGTTTGTGTACGTACACATATTCGTTTTCCTCTTCCGCAAATTTAACAGTTATGTTATTCTTGCGTTGACGGCCATTTTACGACCACATCATAAGAAGGAACTAGCATTTCGAACTAAAAAAAAGTCGAAGTTTGATAACGGCAGGGTAAAGTAAACCAGGCAGTAGCGCTTGATTTGACTAGTGACCTGAATTATCCAGTAGTCTTATATTTTGCGAATAAAATTTGAGTTCATTTTCATATATTAGACAACGTTAGATTTTTTTAACGCTAAATGCCACACACTAACGCTAACGCTAAATCCGTACGGTAATGGCAAATGCCGACGATAAAGGCAACATTAATGAGTTAGTTGACGCCATATTGGCTAATTTGAGATTCGTCATTTATTTGCAAGAAATTTACAAAAATTAAAAATTTATTTATTAAATATGGATACATGGTCGGCCATTTTGATGTAAGACTAAAGAATCAAATGCAGTGCAAGATGGAATTAAATCAATTCGAATTGGAATCAAAAATGGCCGACCATGTATCCATATTTCATAAATAAATTTTTAATTTTTGTAAATTTCTTGCAAATAAATGGCGAATCTCATATTAATGGACCTTAGAATTATGGCAATGAATTAATTTTTAAATTTCAAACAGCGATTGTTGATATATTCAGAGATGAAAAAGTGCCTGATATTGCTGGCCTCACAGATGTTAAATTTAAAAGCAACTTTTATCGTCGGTATTTGCCAACACCGTACGGATTTAGCGTTAGCGTTAGTGTGTGGCATTTAGCGTTAAAAAAATCTGACGTTCTCTATTGTTTAGGTTCCTTATTTGACGTTTCAAAAATGAACCGCTCCGGTCAAGCCTCTACGCTACACGTTAGCACGCTAAAATAGAATAGTTTTCGAGTCGCAATCCAATCGAACATTTTATTTGAAAATCATGAAAATAGAAATTTCAGTGCAACCATCCAAAAGTTGGGAGCCACCGAGTTTTCAAATAATTGACGCCGTAACGCCACTGAAAATTCAGAATAAAAATTGACAAATGCAGCGTTCTACTGCAGTCCAATACTCTCTACTACCGAACTAATTTCACTAAGGTGGTTCAAAATGCAAATTCAAATTTTGCGCCAAATTGTCATAAATTGGGAAGCATTTATTTGACTTAAAATCTTTCCTTATTGCTAACAAACTGATATGAAGAAGTTGGTACAGAAAAGCTATTACGAAGATTGAACAATGTTCCATAAATTTTGTAAATTATAAAGCAGAAGCCCGGAGTTGTTTTAGTTGAGTTAAAACAAATTCATCGAATTGCTGCAATCCGCACATCGAATGCCTCAGCTGTTTATTAGTGCGACTATCACAATTAAATTCATTTCATATTTTTCGATTCGAAAAATAATTTTACAACAACAAATTCCTGTAAAAAGTTAATCCTTTGATGGATTTAAAACTTGTTTTTGCAATTAAAAAGAAATAATCAAAAAAACGTTAATATATGAACCTTGATAGATAAATAACTATTGTGGTACACCCATTGGTGGATGTGATTTTTCAAAGCATTTTTTCTTGTTTTTAATTTAGTCATTGCAAATATCAGATTAATAACTTTGTTTTTAAAATGTCTGCAATAATATATTCTGTTTTTAATGAAACAGCAACATTTTACAACTATTTCAACCTTTCTCTAAAATTCGTAGATTTTTTTTTTATAAAAGAATGTTTGTCAATTACTGAGATTGTTTGGAAAACATTTGTTTGAGCTGTCCGGTAGCTATACATGTTCTGCCACATTTTTATAGAAGGTTGTAATTTTCGAAGTTCAGACTAACTCATAAAAAAATCGGTTTATTTTGGTGGTAGATTATGCCAGTACCGCCTTTTCCATATGGGTTAAATGGGCAAATGCCCGTGGCGCCCGAAGTGGATCAGAAGTAAATGGCGCCCGAGGTCCTTAAAAAAAATTAGCTTTACTAAATTGGCGACTATTTTTCCAATTGCCCGAAAGCTAAAAGCGGCACTGAGATTATCACTTCCCTGGATACTTCTTCCCAAGGTAGAAAAAGTAAAAATATCTAAAAACGAAATGCTTTTTATCAAACAAAAATGAAATTTAACAAGCGATCTCAAGCCATAATTATAAGATTGTGTTGACCGGAATCAATGGGTACTGTCCTAAGCTCGAGTTGCGAATCCCAAGTGTATGAAAAACAAATCGTTTAAAATAGCCACATTGCCACAATCCATCAAGTGTGTTGAGAATTGTGAAATTTTCCATTTTTTCGCCTTCTATATTTGAGCCTTTTGAAGAAGTTGAAAAAGTTGTTGCAAAAATCCTAATGAAAATTTTCTTTCATAAACTTTTGTAGATTTCACTTTCAAAAAATCAATTCACCACATCATCACAGCACCAGGAAATTTTTTCTATGAAAACCCGTTATTGTCAAGATAAATTGGGTGCCACCATTTCGACTGTATTTACGCTACCTTCCCAATAGTATACAGCCTTGGAACAGTGAGGTTAATTCTCAAATTGAACACATTTTTCTGACGTTGTACGGAACTGATTAGATTTTACAAGCAAGACAGAAGTACAAAATGTCTCGAATTTTAAATTGGACTCTGCCTTAAAATCATATGAGAAATTGTACCAAGAAAACAGTTTTTTGCAATATGAACTATTTTGTCGACTAAAATCAAAAAGCAAAATATTCAGATGTACAGTGTGAAGTCATGCCTCAAATTTCAATTGAAACGAGTTTTTTTTTGTAAAAACAATTCATGCAATTTGTAGTTGCTAGAAAGTCATATTCCACCAATTCATTTCCTATAGTCTTTAGTGAATAGTCAATAGTGTATGAAATATGTGCATAATGCCACTTTTCGAAATTCCTTGAAAATCATCTACAACATACAGTACTTCCTAACGTAACCTCACTTTCGTTTTTTCAAGTTAGCGTCAAGAGTCAAAAAACGCGGAAAAAATGTGGACGTCAAAAAATTATTGGAATTAACGTCCGTGCATCCACATTTTTATTCCCACTCGTCCCACTTTACGTGATTAAGCAATTTAAATGAGCACAGAGCCATTTACATTGCCGTATCGCGTAAAATTCTTTAAATTTCTATTGCTATACAAAGAGGCAATGCGGCATGTATTCTTGGAACTTTAGGAAGTAATAGAGCGGATGATTTTTATTTATTGTAATATTTGTTGATTGAAAAGATCGTTTTTTTATTGATATTGATATTTATTTATGTGAGCAGTCTTTTTTTTCGCTTTGAATAAATAAATTATATCTTTACAGTTAGTCGCGCTAAAAATTAAAATTCACGTGATCGAGGGTTTATTCACCTCGGCTTCGCCTCGAATCAACAAATTCACATGAGTACTTTAAAAACAAAGAAAAAACCTTTTTCCGCCATTGTAGATGAACAAAGTCTATTAAAATTTGATAATGTGACCTTTTTTCCACTGAATACTATTCGGTGAACAAGTCAAGGAACAAAAATGAGACGAAAATCTAAATCAACAAGCACAATGTCGAGAGTCGAGATATACACAAAATGAAATAGAACATTACACTTAGTAACAACATAACTAATATATAATCAAAAAAGACGATACCGTCATCTCCCAACCAGCTAAAATGCGCCCATAAAGTCAAGAAATCTAATATTTTCGTAAAATTTATTCTTATTGCAACTTCTTGCTCATCTCGTCTGGGCTGATCGAATTACCGTGCTTTAATCACGACAAAGAGAAATAAGCCATGGTTCTTAGTTACGTATTACCGTACAGTTATCTATGCTTTTACATTTATTAAGTACTACTACGGAAAGCTGGTGTGTGTGTTATATTCTAAAGTTATATCTGCAACTGTACGTATATATATCCATCGTATGTATACATAAACTAAGAGAGCACTGTTGTCACGAGACACCTTTAGCACAATAAGGTGTAAATACATAATGGAAATGCCAACAGTAACGACTTAGCCTGAAATTTGAAACGCTTTTATGAGGTAAACGTATAATTTCTCTTTTGTTTTTAATTTTTTTTTTTTAGTCGGTATAAAATTTGAACATCTCGAGTGTGTTTCAAAAGGATTTTTAAATGATACTCGATGGAATGAATTAGACACTGGGCTTCGTTTAGCATGTTTACACATCCAAATGAAAAAAAGAGAAAAAATTCCAGAGAAAATTTTTGCAATAAAACGTTTTCCCATTTTCATATTAATAAAAAAAATTCCCAACATAACATAGGCACATCCATACACAGAAGGCCATTATAATGTGAAGCTATCAGACATATTTTTTTGCAATAAAAGTAAAACAAAAATCTCATGGAGACTATACTCGTTTTTCAGTTTACATACAAGATAAAAGACATTTCGCTTATAATGTCAATGTAGAATTTCCACAAAAAAAAAATGTGTCTCAATGTCCTGCTTCTGCAAATAACTTCCTATCCTACTCCCATACGTTCTCCATTCGTTTTCATTTTGATTCCATATTCTTGTAATATACTTAAACTTGGCATCTATGTGTGTAGGTATCGTTCGTATTTTTCGTATGATTTCCAAAGAGGTCTTCTGAATATTTATCACAGTGAAATAAATACTAGGGCCCAGTTACTTGGGTGGGTCAGGTCCCTTGGCTGATGAAGTTATCAAAATGCGTCGAAACCATTTTTTTTAAACTTTTACAATTCCATTCTCTAAAACTAGATCGATTTTGTTATCTGGGAGGCAGCCTTTATGAACTGGATTCTTCAATGAAGGAATGTTTTTTTTTTCGTAATTTCGGCCTACTCCAGTCCTATAAAAAAAAATTGAAAAATAATATTTTGGGAATAATTCCGGGATCATGAGTTCAATATTGTCCATCTGTGAATAACTCCCAGAGCATTAGGTCGATATTTCCTATCTATGAACATGACGTCAGGAATGTTTTTTCCTCGTAGATGAAAACCAAATTTGTAAAAATCGCTTCATAATTACTCCAGTTATCGTGCCAGACATTTCAGAATTTTCCGTTTTTTGCTAACATTTCATACATTTGACAAAATCGATTAAATTGAACTTCAGGAAGTATTTTCTGATGTTAGACCCTTGACTTCACAGTCAAGAAAATACAAAAAAAAATTCGTTGAATCTTCTGTGTTATGGGTATGAATGAAAATGAAATATTTTCAGCTAAATCTTCTACAATGCACGCAACTTTTTGAAGCTTTCTATTATGAGAAGTTCTATTTTATGGGGGACAAGAAAGCCGAGGAATTGTTTAACTATCTGGTTGTGCTGTGCTTCTTATACATATATAAATCGTTCGACTTAAATGTTATGTATAGATGGGAGGAGAACTTAAGTTGAATTTCACAATAAGAATTTTTGTTCGGTGTAAAATTCTACAATAAAAGACATTTATTGGAAGTGGTTTGCGAATAAACAAATTTGAACGGAAACCGTATTTATGTTGGTCGTGAGTTGTAAATTCGTTAAAAAATGTTTTTTTTTCTTCAAAAACTTAGTTTCTCATAAGGCTTTTGCTGCATCATCGTATTTATATTTCGACTTACTAAACTCGTAAAGTTTTTTAAATAAGAAGATGAAAAAAAAAACAGAAAAGTTTTGGAAAGTTCAATGTCTCTGAATTGTTAGTACCGATCGCATTTTTTTCGAGTACTACTGATGGAGGGAATTCGAAAACATTTTATAATGAGGGCTAGAAACGGAGAGCGATTTAGTATTCACTTTCAACAGATAACGGTAAAACCACAATCGAAAACTTATTTTCAATCCGAAAATGCTCCACAGAAAAGTGAAATCAAGTTAAATCGTAGAGCACTTGGAATCGTTTATCGATTTCCAATCACAAGAAAAGAATATGTAGGAGAAAACCGTGCGTTAAGCAGCGTGAATAGCCCGTTACTATTCAACAAAACGTCAGAATATGACAATCTAGTACTTCATATTTTAAACGAAATTTTAAATCCACAGCTGTAATCAAACTCCAAACAACGAAACTTGGTGGATTTCGCGTACATTGATGACTCTAAGAGAGCACTTAATCTGAACCATAACAATGTGAACCAAAATTTCGTAGACAGAAGTCGATCGAACATATTTGAAAGAAATGAAAATTTATTGTAGACGTGGACGTATAATTTTGGGAAGGAATGTTATAAATGACAAGAAAGATGTTTTCGACATGTAGGGAATTTTGAAATCCGGGAAATGGCTTGTCATATTGTTGGAGGCAGCAACGACTACCACCAGCGATGACCTCATGTTAGTGTGGTTTTAATGAGCTCTGTTGGATACACAGTAGTCACCTCTCTAGCTTTCGCTTCTAGGCTCTTCAGCGTTCGTCTTCATTCTTTTTAATGAAACTACTGTTCGGTTCACCTCATCCCTTCCATTTAGTAGGTAGAAGTAAAAGATACGTGAAACAAAGACGTCTTTGTAATCGACTGCAACGACCAAAATGAACGATGGCCTTCGGTTATTGTGTTTTCTTATAGTAAAGTGTGTGTTAAACCAAATGAAGTACAAGATTGTGTATCAAACACTGGTGGTGATATTTGGAACAAAAAAGTCATAGATTATACGATTGAATTGCGATGTCATGTTGAATCCAGGACGATTTTGACAAATAAATTTCTCAAGTTTTTCTCTAAACTTCTTCCACCCTTTACAAATTTGTAGCCTACATTTAGGCGGAAAAATATTTGTTTTTTTGATGATTTCTCTGAATTAATTTTTTTTTAAGTGAAACCATTAAAGCACGCAAGAAAGTGTTACATTTAAAGGAAAAATTGGTTTGCGAGTCATAACTCAACCCACTTGGAGTAATCTGTGCAGATTACATAATTTTACACAATCTGCAAATGTTTCTCCAAGTGAGATAAGCTATCACCCACAAACCAATTTTTCCTTTAAAAGTAACACTTTCTTGTGTGCTTCAATGGCTTTGGTTAAAAAACAAAATTGGTTCAGAGCAATCATCAAAAAACGAATATTTTTCCGCCTAAATGTAGACTATAAATTTGCAAAAGGTCAACTGCTCTTAAAATGACAAATTTTGTCAAAAAATTGAATTGCCGAAAAAAGTCTACATTTCTCAGGGGCTATTTTATGCCAACAATTTCCATACATTCTGTCATACCACATCGTTCTCACATTTCCGTACGTTTATACACTTTTCCATCTCAGACAAAAATACACCGAAGATCAAATTATAGCTCACGAAAAGACATTTCACAAATGAAAAATATTAGCGTGTTATTTCTGTCACCCTTCTCATTGAAACGGTAAAAAATGAAGATAAAAAAAAACCGAAAAAAAAATATTTCCCAATCAAAATTGATGCCGTCTACTGTCTCACCGACTTGATATATGATAAATTTCCATCTCAGTTAATCAAAATTTACAAATAACTTATCATCAAAGTGGAAAAGACTGAATTTGAAATTTATACAGACTTCTTTTTGCGCAAAGGAAAGTCACACATAATAATTGGATTTTGGGGAAACTTTTTCTTCGACACTTTTTTTTGTCGTCGTCGTCGTCTGTATACCTTCTCTTCGTTGAATAAATATAGAATAATAATCGGAATCTGGTGGCAGTGTTAGTGGCAGGAGTGTATAGGAATAGAGGCGAATAAGTGAAATTCGTGAAACTGGATCGATTATAGTGAGAAAGCTATTGAAATGTATTATCTGGCGATGATAATATGAACCCGTTAGGGATAATGTGAAAGAAATTTCGTACACAAAATTTCGAACAGATCATTGACCATCCATAGAAATTTCAGTGAAATTCTGCATTTTGTTTGGTACGGGTTTGGCCATTTACATGCCTCGTTATCATCCCATTTTTTTTTTCGCAGAACATTTTACATTTAAATACAAAATTTACATATAATTATCAGACCATTATTCAAATGGTTTTTAATCACCTTTTTTCGGTTTAAACCGTATCACAATTTCCACCGTTGAACTTTTTGGTGTTAATTTTTTTTTAAAACGTTGCATATCACACAAAACATATAATGTCATTTGAGAGTTACAAATTCAATACAATTTAGCAGACCGTATGTGTGTGCGAAAGCCTTAAAATTAATTACATTTAACAGGTGGGGCAAAAAATATTTTATTTTATTTTTAAATTACTTACCGCATGTTAATTATGTTGACGAATGGGATTACAGAACTTTGTGTGCGTTATGGTTTTTTTTACAAACTAAATAAATTACTTAAAAAAGAACCAACAAAACAATTTTCTGCATTCAGCTTCGACGGTTGTTATATTATGTGTTAAATGTAATTCATTTGGAACAGTATAAAAACCCGATAACGATTTTCATATAATAATAAAAAATCCACCAGAACAGATGTTCATATAAAAATACTCATGTTTATCAGATAAAAATTTCAATGAACACATTTTCTAATAAAAAAAAAATCGTTTCGTTGAGCGATGATGGATTTTCGTTACAACAAAAATGCTAATCAACAAATTATTTAACAGAACATCGTAACGAAAAAATAATTAATTTAATTTTCAGCAAACGAAAAATTAATTAATTTCAATTGAATACGAAACGAAAACGAAACGAAATAATTTAATTTGTTTCCTCACACACCAATAATACGAAATTAAGCAACCAAATTAACAACCAGTCGATAAATGTGTATTACCCTACATTATACCAGATTCTCTGAACAAACAAAATTTTAAAATCATACACAACTTGTTGTCTTGCTGAGAGGAAACAAAAACAAGAACCAAATGAAAAAAAAAAGCTTCAACCGACCCTACTCGTAACACGTCTGACAATTGACTGAACCATCAAACTTAGTGTTGGGTTTACACTGGGGCCCCCACGAACCGATAGTATACATATGGAAACAGTAGGGTGCGGTACTTTCCGTATATTCCGACGAACAAGCGCGTGTAAGTACATTATAGACATTATAATCAGGGTGTATACGACATAACGATTATTTCTAACGTCGGCGCATTAACAAAGCTCATTTGTGACTAGCACGACCATAGGTCATTTTCATTGGTACAAACAAGACAATACCATTAACGGTTACGATGAAAAGTTACGTTTTCCGCTAGTCGGCGAGTGAAAAACAGAGTTTCGTCCTTATCGCACCCGAAATGAGCAACACGTTGAACATATACAACTGCACGCGGCGTATGTTTGTATTAAAATCAACAATTTTGGCGACACTCACATGTTCAACACACATACACACACACACAGACACATTGACACATTGGGCAAATAATAAGGAGAAAAGTGGAAGAAGAAAAAATCTTAGAAAAAAAAGGAAGAAAACGAAGAAAAAAAAACTAATGACCGCATCTAATAGGAAAATATCCGTTTCGCGTTTTAATGTAATCTTTATTCATATAAAATAGAAATAATTATCATTCCTTTATGGTTATGAATGGTATATGTCCCTTACATGTTGCAGTGGCTGACTTGATTATAATATGGTGCAGGATATTATATACTGTACCGTTTGAAATCATTCCAGGCGGGATGATATCACATTACACTGTAGTGTATGTATAGCGATTCTTTCGCCTTTGAATTCGGCATTTCGGTATGTTACTGTTTATTAGCGAAAGGATTCTTACGTTATAGCCATTCGATGTGTGTATACAAACGCACAAACGGTTTCTGTAGCATTAAAGTATATGTGGGGTGGTTATGCTTGTTGCACATTTCGAGTGGATGTAACTGTGATTTTTCTTGAATTATGTTATTAGACTCTAATTGTATCACTGCACCGTTGCTTTCATATATGTACTTCTTGTAATCATTACAGTGTCTATTGGTCGTTAATTGACAATTTATCGTAGAATTGATTTGTCAAGCGGAAATTTACTGGCTGATGTTGCTTTTAATTAGAAAAGTGTTAAAAGAAATCTTTTTCTGGAAGAGGTAAGTCGGTCCATTTTGCAGAATTCTCACAGGGCTCAAAATTCTAATTCTGATAAATCCTGATATATAAGAAACCTCGGCTGTTGCTCTTTTCAGATCATATAACTTCTGGTAAAAAAATCCATGAATTGTCTTAACTGAGTTCACAAATTCACAAATTTTATGACGAAAAGTACTAGACGTGTACTAGAAATACGAAAATCTATTGCTTTTCAGATTGAGTTTCCAAACAGCGTTTCCCTATTTCTTAAAAATTTACACAAAGAAATTTTAAAATTCTATTGACCGTACGTAAAGTTAAAGAAGCTAAACGCCACGGGTCATTGATTTTCATTATTAATCATAGAAAAGCCTATTGTCACCGAAACTACGTCTGAAAAAGTTCCCTACAGCGTTCCAGATCCTTCAACTTTTCTTTCCTCAACTTTAAGTTTCAATATGGTTCTTAAAAATATTTCAGGTTTCAACATGGCTATGCGGAATGGAGTGGATGTCACTTCATTTTTGTGTATTTTCCAACAGCTTCAAGAGTCATATCGCCAAAAATTAAGGTGATAGGGGAACAAGCGGTCTCCGATTTTAATGAATGATAGCTCGTTAGATTCGTCTTTCAATTCTAGAGAATATCTTGCATTTCTTCGAATACTTTTTTATTTTCGTTGTAGAGCGTAAGTCAGTGCATTTCAGAGGGTCCCGAAAACAGTTTTTCGGCAATAACTCAAGAAATAATTGTTTTTCATGTGTCGGGGCCGAAAATGAGGGAGTTTCGATATTTTTCTCAGGTTTTCGACCCCTTACATGAAAATTTTTTTGAGTATCTGTTTTGGACGATTGATTTTAGGCACTTTCGCATGTAGCCCTCACTTCGTTCGGGCTACAACAAGCGAAATTGCCTAAAAACAATCGTCCAAAACAGATACACAAATAACTATTAAATTATTGTAATGTTGTACACAGGTTGGTGCAAATACATCCACGAGAGTAATGGCCAAAAATTTAGTAAAAGTTCAGAGAGTCCATCTTCACTGTAACAATAACATTGATGTTCCGCGGATCTGAGTATGGGGTGTTGTAGCTGTAAATGAGTCCAGTACTTGTGTGTTGCAAGTCTACAGAAATTTTGCAAGAAAAGTTCTTGCCAAATTGAAAATGTTTCTTTCTTTCTGAGGGCCGGAACTGCCGGAACAGCGTCTAGAATGGTATTACGGCAGTCATTTTTTATCGTCTACTATTCTTTTACCTTATCAATAGAAATACGCTTCGTTATTTTGCGAATACTTGTCGGTACAACAGATCCAGTGTTTTTTTTTCTTTAATTCAAATCATTTATTTTATCATTCCATAATAATCATTGAGCGGAATACAATCTTCTTCGAAAAAATAAACAATAAGGAATGTTAGCCACCCCTAACTATCGTAAAGTTCCTCAAAATGATTGGTTTCGCACTTATTTATTTTACCGGAAGCGTGCACACATTTAAACTAAAGCGTTTCCGCTAAAACGCATTTTTAAGATTACCGCCGACATTTTATTTCTACTGGGTCACCTCTTTTGCAACTCACATCACACCAAACGACAATATTGTTGTTTGTTTACATGATTGGTCAAAATAATTTTTTCATCATTTTGGTGGCTTTGAGGAATATTTTAAGTCAACCGCTAAGTGAAATGTTAAAACCACACAAGAAACACATTTACGCACAAAATATGTATAAAATCACATCGAAATCACAGAAATTATTACATTTTTCACAACCGACACTAAATTTTTGGTGTCGGTTAGTTGACGTTTCAAAAACAATACTAATGGTACGATAAAGAACTCGTTCAGGAACTAAAAACTCGTTACCCAAAGTGAAGATTTTGACATATTTTATATGAAAGAAGTGTCTCACCAGTGAAACTTAACGAAGAGTTTATGAACGAGGTCTAACGACTTTAACGACGATTTTCTTCGTTAAACCATATTCGACTAAGTTCAAGGTGGATGTGATTTGGGTGTGAAATTGAGTGGGAAATGCTTTTTTCATAGATTTTCTGTTTGTAAAATCTTTTCTATTTGGCAATATTTTGGAAATGCCCAATGTACCAGTTTCTTATTTTTCGTGTTTCTGCTGATATTTGACAAAAAATCGCGAAGAAAATCGATTAGTATCTTCCTTAATAAAAAAATCAAATTTTCGTGTCAATCAAAATCTAAATTTTTATCACAGTAAGAATACTATCAATTTCGTCTAAGATAAAATTAGAATAAAATATCACTCAGAAGTTATCCATAATCAATTCACAAAAACGAATGGAGATATGGCAGAAAACATCTCACTTTCATTCATGACTTTGAGTTTAACTTTAACTTTAACTGAGTGAATACACTTGAGCTGTCGGACTTCGGAACTAAGCCGGTTATACTCACTTAGCAATGACTTAGTGTTAGCAATATCAAGAGAAAAATTATTTAATTTTGCTCGACGGATTTTGGTCAAATAAGTGTTAGCGTATAGCGCATGATCTCAGGACTCCGGAACAGTAATTTATTTTTAAATTGGACCTATATTTGCTACGTGGTAGGAGCTGGGAAAACCGTCTGCTCATAAGCTATTGTCTTCATTTCAGAAACGTTAAAATAGTATAGTTTTAGTCATATACCTTTTGGTGTACTCTCATCATTTCAAAGGAGCAGAATTCAAGCGTCTGGATATTTATACTTCTTTTTTTTAGAATATTCAAAATTTACATAATATAAAATACAATAATTTAAAGCAACAATCTAGAAGAAAAAATATCACTTGAAAAAATTCGGACCATCATTATCACAGTAAGTGTTACGAATGCTCACAGCATTTCCTCGCTGAATTGCTATTGAGATACGCTGATGAAGGAACTCTAGACTCCGCGGCTCACCCGTTTGGCGTTTCATTAACTTTCCCAGTTTATACAAAAATATCACAGTTTCCGGTCCAATTGATCCAAAAGATTCAAAAGCTAGTGGCGTGAAACAGAATTGATTCTTCAAGTCGATGTAATGGTTGTGCTTGTCTCGTTCCGCTTGGTCGGCAGCTGCTCCACTATTGTTCGATGTTGCATGGATGTATGACGTCGCCACAGTGTCGACAACCGTTCCGTCCCAAATCAACGATCGTCCATGACTCCAGGGATAGCTGGTCAGTCCATCCGGCCGTTTCTCATCTCGTCGAGATAACCCCGACGGTTCGCGTATATTTGGAAAACCAGCTGCACTGAAGGCCATAGATATAATCTTATTAATTTCTGCTTACTAATCAGTTTTTTTTGCTCGCTCGCTGACAGCTTAGTTACGAAAGAGAAAAATTTTTTTACGTGGGCAATACTCTCTCTAGCAACCAAACTCTCAGCTCACTGTGTCAAATTCACACCTTATTTCTTTGTATGCTACAAACGCTATTCTACACTTTGACTGACTCTGCGCTGTAATTTGTTAAACAGTAGTAAAAAGGGTTTTATTTTAAATGCTCTTGAATAGAAAAATCTTTTTTGTGAGATTCACTTGGCCATGCAACATGTCAGTTGTCTATTCTATAAGGCGCCGAAAATCTATTCTCCCAGTAATTTTTATTGCGGTTCAGCATGTATAATACACAGCTTTTATTTGAAGATGCTAATTCTAGGTGTGTAACTAACCATTGTCTAAAACGGCATCGCATTGATTGTGTTTTTTACAGAATTAAAAAAAATGCGAAAAAAACGGATAAAAAAGACTTTTCTACCACAAATCATTGAAATACCATGAAACGAATGACAAACATTGTGGAACCCTATTATGTGTAGTCTATGCAACACCACATTGTGAATGTACGAATGTATAACCCGCAGGATGGACGAATTGTGTTCGAGGAAGAGCAAGTTCAACACGTTGTTTCAATAAAACCGGATTTTCTAGACAATATCTACAGTAAAAGTCTACACGGTTCTCATTTATATTTATATTATGCTGTGGTGTAAGCGGATAGCAATTTTTCTATATACTCGTGGGCAATATATATATATATATAAATCCATAGACATGTAGAGTTGAAAAGTAATTCAATTTCGTTAGGGGGAGGTGTTGATTGTTTTTGTCGCCAAAATATATTTGCTGTCTATAGATACTCTATTGCATCTTCTTCAATTACGATTTAATTTGATTTCGTTGTTGTAATATGACTTGTCGACTAACATGTGTTCCGAAAATTACACTACAAATCCACAAACATTTTGTGTTCAACACTTTTATGGCTTTGGTGGTGGTGTGCTTTTTTGTGGATGCGATGAGATACATCAAATTCTCCTTATTATATTTGACCGCAATACATTGGGAAAATATGGGGTTAATTGAATAGATGAAGTGAAATTGCTTTTCATTTTCAGTAAAGAACTAGTAATTCATCGTTATTTGATAACTCATGCCACTAATACAGGCACTTGAACGTCTCCGATTTCGTTCGGTTAGTTAGGTTTCTTCAATAGAAGCTGATGAAATGCTGACGAAGTTTCTGAAGACTACTTACAACGATGTTGAATCTGCATTGATTTCAAGTGGATAAGGATATGCTATTTCAAGCTTGTGAGTTTGGACACTTTAAAAATTGCAATTTGAATGAAAAGGATTGTAGCGAAGACGAGATTTTTAATTTAATAGACTGAAGATTAAAATAGATGGATTTTACGAATGGTATAATCACCAAATATATCAGTTGAACAATTGTCGAATCTACTACTTGATTTAATCTGAGAATAAAATCTTTCACTTTAACTCTCAGTTTTAACTAGCTGAAATACCAGCTATTAATTTTAATCTTTCTGGTCGATAATAGATGAAGAAAGGATTAACAAACTATTCCAAATTGTGAAAACACTTATTTTCTCTCCTCACAAGCAGTGCGCAAGTGGCCCATTTCTAATCTGAATTTTGCAAAAGGAAAATCAGAGCAAATTAGAATGAAATGTTTAATGTTGCCCTCAAATGTAAATAGAAGTCGTAGAAAAAATGTTTTTGTAAGTGCGGCTCCACTTAAAAGGCCATGAGAAATGATGTTTACTTTTTAAGTTTCGTCTGGCGACAGTTCGGTGGAGAAAATTTATACTTTCTCACCTCTTGTTTTGATCAAGTGGAGAGTATAGTTATTTGTGTATCTCTTTTGGACGTTTGATTTTAGGCAATTTCGCGAGTTCACGCGAAAGTGCCTAAAATCAATCGTCCAAAACAGATACTCAAAAAAAATTCATGTAAGGGGTCGAAAACCCGAGAAAAATCTCGAAACTATTTCATTTTCGGCCCTGACACATGGAATAAGTTTATTACGTAACTCTTTCGGCCTCCTCAATCGATACGTCAATAACTAATTTTTGCTACCTCCTGGGAACGAAAGTTGAAAAATGTAAGCCCAAGGGTTGAAAGTGACAGAAAAATGTATGCCAAAGGGGCGAAAGCGTGGGTTTACATATCTGTCACTTTCGTCCCGTGGGTTTACATTTTGTTATTTCGTCCCGACATTGTCTTCCATAAATTGTCAGTTTCAGTTTGTACAAAACGTTGGCCTTAATGGACTGATGTGCAGGTAGGCTCTTGGCAGAGCCTATTTTAAGGAAATTAAATTTCCAAAAATTCTCAAATTTTTCCATCACTTTTCGTCATTTCATCTAAAAACACAACAGATTGCATCGTAAATGTTGTTTACTGTCCTTTTAGTTGTTTTTCATGTCTTCGAGCTTAACTGATTACTTCGGAATAAGATCTAGCTCAGAAAACAAAATTTGGAAATTTTAAGAATTTTTGTGAAATTTGTGAAATTTTGGAAATTTTTGGAAATTAAATTCCTTAAAATAGGCCGGGGCTCTAGGTATATAAACGCTCTTAAAAGAACTGCTTTTTGTACTACAGGGGATTGGGGTAATTTGGCACACAATGCAAAAATAACGCAATTTTCAACTACGTAAAAGGTGAACTCGTACACCATTTTACTTCACTATTTCGTAAAAGGGATGATTAAGTTGATGACAGAGCTAATAAACATTTATAGCATTAAATTTGTGTGTGCGAGATTGTGAAAAATGGACTTTAAGAATGTCAATTTTTGCGTTGTGTGCCAGATTACCCGATACTACTACAGAAATGGAAAATTGATCTGACTCCGACGACGCTAAGACCAACATTTGGTCATGAAAAACACGATATGCACCGCGGTGCACCGTCTCTACCTTCTCAAAAAGTTTTCGAAATTTGAAGTATTCGATAGGGTCTTAAAAATAATCCAAAAATTAGGGAATGTCACTGACTGATGGCCCCTTAAAGATTACGGAGCTTAATGAACGGAGGAGTAAATAACCGTCTTATCGTAAAATAGCAACGTCCTTCTCTTATATCTGTTTCATTCAAAAAATTCTATTGAGAAAATGTTGTAAAACCAAGTGAGTGCGAAAAAACGATTTCCTTCTCTGAGATACATAGATTTTTCTTCCTTTGCAGCGCGAAACCGAAAACATACATATATATATTCCAATGTGTAATGATTATGGTTGTTATTATTATTATTATTATAGATGGTTGGGGCGAAATATTCAGTTTTGAGTGTTGTTCGCCTTCTAATTATAATATAAATTTAATTTTGTTATAAACATACTGACACCGAATTATGGGTGTATTATAAATTTCCCAGCGTGTATTTTGTGTAATTCGAACCAAAATTACCTTCTCGTTAGTGGACTATTCATCAAGAGTCATTATGTGCTGTGTTGTGTTGTTGTGACTAAGTAAACACTGACTATGACTACATATTATAAATTATATTCATGGAGGAGTATCTATATAATATGCGTAGAGATAATATGAGTATTTTCGTCGGTAGTGATTCAATGAATAATATTATACGCAAATGTATATACAATATATAATCATTGGTTATAGATATACATACAATACTCTTATATGCATTAGGGTGGTCCGAAAAAAACTACGCCATCTAAATTACTGTATCCAATGTGATGAAGTAGGATTATAAAGGGTGTGGATGGGAATCAATTTCGCCAACTATACCGTACAAAAAATTATTACGAAACAATACAGATCTCAAAAACCTCAGTCATAGAATCATTTCAAATTTTAATGTGGTACAACACAACCGAGGGTGTAATTTGCGATGTATTTCTTTGCATAGTCTATGGGGTCTTGTAGGTTTAATATCTTATAGGTTTTTAACATGTCGAATTCCATTACCTAAGGGGAAGTATTTTTTGGTTGCCCAGAAATGCCAAAGGAGCAAAAAAAAGGAATATCAATCAGTCTGTATGTCTATAATTCTTTTTTATCCTGTTTGGTATGGTCAAAAGAAAGGCTAAATTCGAGGACAAATCGTTGTATGCCGATGATTTGAAGGTTTAAATTCGTTTGCAATGTGAATGGGTTGCATTCTAAGAGTTACACATTTCCATCACCTAGCGATTCAAAAGCAGTTCATCAGCATCATCGATAGGGCTTCTTACGTTACTTTAATTTGACGCTTTAGCCAAAGATTTGAAACAACCAAAAAAATTATGACTCACCAGCAACAACCAAATTGTTGCATCGAAAATACGATGTATGTATGTATGGAACGTCGGATGAGCGAACGAGGGAAATAAGGTAAATATGAAGAACCTGTGTTACCAGGCGATCAACGGCCATTCATCTGTTATCTATAACGACGATAAAAATAATGAAAAGCTCTAGGTAATATGGTCCTTTATATAGGAAAATGCATGTTAAAAAAATTGAAGTACAAGATTTGAAATCAATCGATTAAGAATAATTTAATCCATGGAAGTAATAGACCCGATAATAATACTGGTCATATGTTTGCCGGGTAACTGGTTAATCGAAAGAATTTTGATCTCTCGTAATATTTATAAAGTTTATGTGACACATGCCAATCCTAGATTTAGAGGTGGGTACAATCAAAAGCATAGTTAATTGTTAAAAAATCCAAAAAAAATCCTTGGTTCATTTTAAAAAAAACAAGGCATCAGAACAGTCGGAGCGTTTGCTGCGACTTAGCCCCGTACGACCCGTAATCCTATTTCGTCCGTAACCATAATACGTCCGTAGCCGTAATACGCTCGGAACCCTAATACGTCTACAACCCTCTAATGCGTCTGTTACCAAAATGCAAGTCAAGTTCAGCATGGTCAAATTTACTGAAAGTGTTCATTTTTAAAATTGCGCATAGCGCAATTACGAAAGCCCGTACGAAGTACCTCTCAAAAAAAACCAACAATTTACGACATTATTTTAGAAACCCAAACTTTTTTGCCAACTTTCCATTGCCTTAGTCCAAGGGCCCAAATTTGAAACTTTTTTTGCCATCATTCTATTTGGCATTCAATTATCTCTCAAATGAAACAAAAACTAGCAAAATCGAATGAGATTTACTCGATTTATGTGCAAAAAACACTTAGGGCCGAGTAGCGGCCTTAATCCAAAGGCCCAAATTTGAAACTTTTTTTGCCACGTTCTTTTCGGTGTTCAATTACCTTCCATAAAAAACTAAATATAGCAAAATCGAATAAGATTTACTCGATTTATGTGGAAAAAACACTTAGGGCCGAGTAACGACCTTAGTCCAAGGGCCCAAATTTGAAACTTTTTTCGCCATCATCCTATTCGGCATTCAATTATCTCTCAAATGAAACAAAAACTAGCAAAATCGGATGAGATTTACTCGATTTATGTGCAAAAAGCACTTAGGGCCGAGGAGCGGCCTTAGTCCAAGGGCGCAAATTTGAAACTTTTTTTGCCATCATTCTATTCGGCATTCAATTATCTCTCAAACGAAACAAAAACTAGCAAAATCGGATGAGATTTATTAGATTTATGTGCAAAAAACACTTAGGGCCGAGTAGCGGTCTTAGTCCAAGGGCTCAAATTTGAAACTTTTTTCGCTACGTTCTTTTCGGTATTCAATTACCTTCCATAAAAAACTAAATCTAGCAAAATCGGATGAGATTTACTCGATTTATGTTCAAAAAACACTTAGGACCGAGGAACGACCTTTAAGCCCTCCCAACAACCCCCCGTTGCATCTTACCCAAAAACAATGTTCAGCAACTTTGTTCTACTCGTAAATACCTTTCATTTGATATATCACAAGCAGCTATTGCGTGCGTATTTGCGCAAAAACACCTATAGGGCCCTAGCTCTGGAAGGGCCGACCCTACCATGCCCATTTTCGAACTTGACCTTACTTTTGTCGATACCAATTGGGGAAAAAAAGAATTTTGAAAAAAGGTTGTGATTTGCTCAAGCTAGAGGGGTCACAGACGGACGGACGGACGGACGGACGGACATTTTTTTTATTGCGGATTCGTCATCTATGAACATATACAAATGCTTTGCCCTTACCGTCTGCTTCCAATTCAACATGTTACAAACGGCATAGTAATCTTATAAGCCCCTAGTACTTCGTACGGGGCTAAAAATTGAAACTTTTTTAAGAGTTTTAAAAATCATCGATGTTCCGAGTCAATTAAGTGTTTCCACCCTACAATTATTTAGCGCAAAATGTGAAAGTGCATTAGCGAATTCAAATTTTGCGTCGTTTTGCGCCAATTTAAAAAAACTGTCAAATATAGATTGTAAATTCAGTTTGTTTAAGAATTTTATGGATTTTTAGACCCGTACGAAGTATTGGGGTCTTATAGGTTTACCGCCTGTCTGTATGTCCATCTGCACGATAACTTAAGTAAAACGCATCTGATTTTGAAAATTCTTTTTTTTCCTGTTTGGTAATGTCAAAAGACAGTCTAAGTTTTAGGATGGGTGATTTCGGATTAGAGGTGTGCGCCGATCTTAAAATAGTCGGCGGCGGTGCGCCGACTGGTAAGGGATCGGCGGCGGCGCGCCGGAAGAAATTTATAGTCGGCGGCGGTGCGCCGATCGGCGCGCCGATAAATTTACAAAAAATCTAAACTTTCGAAAATAATGCAAAAACATTTGAAAAAGCGTGCGCAATCATTTTTCCGAACACTGAAATCTTACTATCTTGCAATCTGAAGTATCAACCACTTATACAAGGGGAATCAACTGAGGCGTATCTCACCTTTTATATTGTGTACAATGTACAATCACCTATTATTTTGAAAACATCTAATTTAATGAATCCAAGAATGATTAATGAGTTTGCGTAAATGACATGTAAGCTATAAGTCAAATTATAATTTGGAAATTTTAAGTCACATCTTCATACCAGATGTTCTGCAGGCTTCTTATTTCCAACTTATAATTTATGTCATTTACGCAAACTCTCTACTATTATCTTTCGATTTATGCAATAACCGTTCCCGTTGCCTTTAGTCCATCTTCGATGAAGGAGGGAGATCGTAGTAGAAGGTTTTCGCAAATAAGAGATTTAGATAAACTTAAATTTATAAGTAATAAGTGCATAGACTACGCCAAAATGATTTTTTTTCCCAAATTTTTTAAATAAAGCAGCTAAAAATTGAAAATAAAGATACCCGTGTCTCGTCTTTTTGACGAAAAAACTTGAAACCGGAAAGATTTTCCACTTTATAAATTCCTAAAACACGTGATTTGCGCCATTTTCCACCCAAATTCCACATAAGGTCTTAAGTTTGCCACTTTACAATTACAGTAGTTTTGACTGATTCACTGAATTTTGTTCTCCTTCTTCTTCCTCTTATATGCACAGAAAATAGAGTAACGTACCCAAGAGTTCACGTTAAGTGAGGATACAGAAAAGACAAATGCTGTTTCGACCTCGGGTATCGATGGCGGTCTCGGGCCAGCGTGATCTGACCATCCTCAGTAGTATCCATCGATACCCTTCCCAAGACAGCAGCCAACTTTTTCTTTGGACTAGTATTTATATGGCGACCATATAAAAGACGAGCTATAGGTAGACCACCAGAGAGATGGACAAACGGAATTAAGAATATTGCAGGTACAAACTGGCAGCAAATGGCAATGGATCGTACGAAATGGAAAGAAGTTGGAGAGGCCTACATCCAGCAGTGGATAGAAACAGGCTGAAAAAGAAGAAGAAGAAGTATTTAAAAATATGCATAAAACACTTGCCATCTACTGATAGAAATAGGATACGTTATAGAAAGCTACTTCGAAGATAACCCTATCGTAGCATCAGAAACAAAATCACCGTCGTACAGTGCAAGTAAGAAGAAAAACCCAAAGTTTCAACAAAAAATTTTTAACAAAAAACTCCTTTCTACGCATATAGAAACATAGCAGCATATAGAAACCTGACTTATAAATTAAGAGCGATAAACATTTGCTAAAACCTTGTACATGTACTCAGGCACACACTTTTGTATAGATTTTTCAATTTAAGTTTATATTTATTGTCGCCCATTAAAATTTCTGAAAGCACTAAACGTATAAAATTTCGGCGCGACGAAAATACAATCTGCGTCGGCGGCGGCGTGAGCTATTATTTTTCGGCGGCGGCGCGCCGAAAATTTAGCAAAAAATCGGCGGCGCGCCGGCGTAAAATCGGCGGTGCACACCTCTATTTCGGATCGACCATACTCCGGAGGTGGGACCCAATAAGTGCTTCAGGGTTTTTCGAAGATATCTACGGACATTTTAACGTTACACTTATATTCAAATTTCACGAGCATGAGTCTATATCTCGAATAAATATCCGGTAGTAGTGTTGTGTTCAGTTCAAATTGAGTTCGGCATTACAGGCCACCCTATTGTGGACGGATAGATGTACATTTTTACACTTACTTGTTGTTAATATAAAGTAAAGTCCTTTTGGATTGTTATAAATGGAGTGCCCTCATTTTCGACAGTTTCTAGGTTATTCAATACCGACAACAACATGTCATTTCGATGCGCAAATGTGATCATCAAAAATTGTGTAAATATCACAATGGAAAATGACAAGAGGAAAAACATCTTCTTCTATACACACATATACATGTATGTCGTACGGCCTATAGTATATTATACACAACATAATGCTTTTGCATGAGCTAAACGTAGAGATACACAATCTATATATCTGTCCATTATAAAAGATTCGTCTATTGTGCGACGATGGAAATGACAAACTGGCGACAGTGTTCTATTTGCTTTTGCTTTTGTATTTCTGGACATATTTGTCGCTCATTTAAACTCCATCAAAATTATGGCGTATGAACTGTAACTATGGCCTTTATTTGATATAGCGAAAAGAGAAAAAAATATTATTTACTTGTCGTTAAATTAAGACGTCTAACCTAGGGTGACAATGGTGCTTTCGATATTAATTTCATAAAAAGTACTTGAACTGTTAAATGTGAAATGAAGGGCAATAACAAGCATGGTTTTAATCAAGGGTTTGTATCGATGTTTCGTGTTAAATATTCGAATGTTTAGTTTGCTAATCCACCTGAGGTTTTACACTGGTGCCATCTGCTAGAGAACCCAATCTTAGATATTGACAATAAAGTCATTAACCTCAAAACTATGCTGTCATCGAGGCGTTCAGAATTGCTAACATTGTGGCTTGAATTTCTCCAACATTCAGAGCCGGCAAGCATGTCTCTTACTCTATAAACTGAATTACTTCTCTTGTTATATATCACCTAGCGTTTGATTATATAGAATCTATTACTTCATTTATTTTAACATACATTTTCCTATATGAGACTATACTATCCTGAGCTCATCGCTAAGATTTGTTATCTTCGTCAATAACATTGAGGTTCAGCAGAGTTCAAGAAATTTTTTTGACATTTTCATGGGTTTACCTCGCTCTATTCGTTCCAATATTTCCACTTTAATTTCAGCGCATAAATGAACATCTACTCCAATTAAGACTTTGCTCATCTGCAATATTTTGATGTTAACTTTAGCGTCATCCCCGGCTTGATATTATTACACTAAAATTTCAATTATATACGGTTCTTGTACCTTTGAAAGCTTTGAAAGTGGAGTGGAACAAACAAAACTGTTGATGAAGTACGTAAAAACTTTCTATTAAGTTCAGATTATTGAGATTTTAGTTATAAATTCTGAAGTTTTAAGTGACGCTATGCTCGAGGATTATTCATTCTCAATCTGCTAGTTATTATTAACATTAGGAGACAACAATACCGTTTTTGAGATGAATACGTCAACCAAATTTTAATCGAGATTTGCTACAGCTGTTTTACCAGCTGGGGACTACCCAAACAAATACGAAGCTTGTACGAGTTCAAACGGTTTAACGACTAACGCGAGCAGGGCATATTATTGGGAAAAATTCCGAATAATCCTGACAAAGATCCGGAAAATTCCGAAAACAATTCTGATCTTTTCGGAATTCTGTATGATTTGTTAGTAATTTTTCCGATTTTTAGAATTCCGAATAATAATCCCTGAACTCTAGCTACGCTAAAGACACCTCATCAAATTTTTGGTTGACTTTAACTGTAAATAAGTGCAGAAAACTAGGGATGTGCGGCGTTCAAAATTATCGATAATAGCAATCGAAAGAATTTATCGATAATCGATTAATCATATCGTTATCGATAATTTAATAAATATCGATAATTATCAAAATATCGAAATTCGATAATTATCAAAATACAGTCTTCGACATTTCAAATGTCTCACTGTCAAATTTTTCTGAGAATTTCATTGTGTCATTGCGAATTCACAATGACATTCTTTGAAAAAAATGACAGTGAGACATTTGAAATGTCGAAGACTGTATCGATATTTTGATATTTATCTGAAAATTCATGATAATATACCGATATATCGGATTTTCGGACCAAAATATCGATATATCGAATTATCTATATCTTGATAATTATCAAAATATCAATAATTATCGATTATCGATATTTTTTTTACAGTGTGTTCAAACTAAATTAGAACGTCGTAAGATTTTTTAGAGTTTCTAAAGTCACTAATGTCAAATAGAAAAAGTGCGTCCGTTTCAGTCTTTTTCTCAGGCCGCACTTTTTATTTTGAATTTGAATTTTTCGTCTTTTTCAATTTTTTGTTTTTTGCTACAGAAAGTGTTCTATTTTAGGTTTTATTGTTTTATTTTATAATTTGGAAGCTCAATACTCTAAAAAATCTTTACGACGTTCTAATTTAGCTTGAACGCACTGTATAATTTCGATAAAAAAAGTCGATAATTATCGATTATCGATAATTGATAATTATCGATAATCATTATCATTATCGCCCATGCCTACAGAAAACATACAATTCGAATTAATTGATGAAAATGTGTGTAAACTGCTTGTCGTTCTTAGCACCAGGGTAATAGGCGCCCTTCTCACCCTCACCATCACTTATTTTTCACTCGCATGATCTAGCCTTAATAAAGATTAATTATGTGAACCTACACCCTAGTGTGTGTGGGTGGTAGAAAGCAAATTAATTAACACAGTTTCACACTGCAAAATCATACCGACTTGAAAAACAAGAATTTATTTCACTTGAAAGGCTTCAGTTAATTATCATTAAAATTTTATGTGAATCGAAAAGCGCATCGGCTATTGATTAAACATTAAATTGTTTCAATGAAACATGAAAGGACAATATTACAAAAGCCGAAAAGAGACATACTTTAATATTGAAATTATTAAAATTAAAATAAATGCTAACCGTTGGTGCATTTTAATTTGATCGACTTTCAAGAGCGTATGATGATTTCAAAATAAATAAAATTTTAGTATAGCGAGCATATGAACCATTCGTATAATAAGGGTATTCCAAGTCTCCTAAATCGAGTATAAATCGCATAAATGATAGCTAAATGATAACATAATAAAATTGTGACTAAAATTTTTCAGTGCCAGTAGGTAGCATATGATCTGAAAGCTCCGCTCCGGTAAGGTAATTAGTTTTTCAATGGAACCAAAGTGATAAGAAGACTTTGAAAACACCGACCACCTTTTGAAAAAAAAGCTGGGGCTAAAAAGTCCTACATTCCGTAGACTTTCTTCAATTGTATTGAAACACAGAGCAGCTTAATTACGAACTGAATTGTATTAAGTAAAAAAACAGAATGAAAATGATACGAGAAAATTTAGTTTCCAGGTTAAGTAAAGTTTAAACATCGAGCACTAGATTAGTGTGAATTACCTAATCCAACAAAAAGATGACGCAGTTTTGGAATGGACCGATTTTCTAACAGATGGTTCATTTCATTTATTTTCACAAAAATACTTGGAATACCCTTAATATTCATACGAATGTATATCTTTACAGCTGGTTCACAGCTGGTTCAAATACTTTCATTGGCTTTACATGGGATTATGAAACATTAAAAATAAAATCGGATGGACCAAATGTAATTGAATTGAATTTATTAATTAAGTGTAATCACAGGTGATATCGAATAAATATTGAAGAACAAATTGTCACATTGTTCATATAGTGGCTATATAATCAAGACAGAGTTAAATAAGTCAGTAGTAGATGATTTGACGAGGAATATAACATTCATAGAAGAAGAAGTGGGTGAAAAATAACCTGCACCTACAGCTATCAAAAATTAGGTATTATCACATTTTTGTTTTATGTAGGATCTGATATTTCTTGTCCCAAACATTCTGAAAGCTGTTATATTGAATGAAATATTTGAATTTTTTCCCAGTCGAAATTTTTGTCGCACACATGTAACGACCAGTTTACTGGGATACAAACCAAAACAAGAATAGACCGGCTAAAGCCTGGTGAGGTCTTTTTTCTTTTTTTGTAGGCAAGGCGGAAGAATAGCTTCATCAGACGATACCCAGCTGTTGAAGAGTAAACATCTCCACTAACGTTTGGAGTTCAACTACCATAAATTAAACTTTAAATAGACGAGCAGTTAGAATATTTATGTCAGTCGGTGCGTAGTTCTCGAATAGTAAACATCTTTCCCTCAAAAATTACGTTCAGTAGTCAATTATAACCTCGGTACTCAGCTACCAACTACCAAATTTTCGAATTGCAATGTTAACTGTGAGCTATCGGTGATCAGACTACCAAAAATACCAACTACCGACTGAGAGTTACCAAAATTACCAAATTTGTGGAACAGACAGAGGGACAGACAGACAGACAGTCAGACGGACAGACAGACAAACCGGCCATAATAGGGTATTTTTTCTAGAAGAAAAAATACCTAAAAACCATTCAATATCAAGACTGTCAAATCTGTGGATCTAGAAATTATGTAGAATCTGCTGAAAACCCGAGGAAGTGCAACGTGTTGGAGTCCGTAGGAATCAATGAAAAGTTCCAGTTTCTAGTAAAACAAGGATTTGTACAAGGGAAAGTTCCTGAAGACGTTGAGTGTCGCTTACAGTTTCGCTCACATATAAAATGCATTTTGTTCGTTTTCATAATGTAAACCGCTCCGATCTTTAGTTACTTATATTGGTTTTTTACGATAAAATCTACAAAAAGTCGTCGAAGTTTCCAGTCAATAAAGTGTACCGATGTCATAAATCTAAAATTGTGTTTCTCAAAGATGAAACCGGCGTAGGATAATCTGGCACATCCCTACGGGTTGAATCTGGCACAATCATGACTTTTCGTTACATGTCGTAAAATGATGCATACTATAATCGCTTGTGTCCGATTCCCCGATGCTCATATGCATTTCAACGAAAGATCCCATACATAAACAAACACATCAGGCTTGGGGTGTCGCTTGGGAATTTTTGGAAGCTTTGTTAATTAATTCTCCAATCTTTAGGTTTCGCTGAAACACTTTGGACAACCCACCGGTGATTGTGATTCATTCTTACCGTTGTCGCAATAAATTGCAATCTGTTTTAACATTATTGCGACCATCGAACAGAGAAACGACGAAACTGCATGAATGCTGGTCATCCGTTCTAAAGATGACTTGTTAAAAAATTATGCACAACCTTTATTGAGAAAAATGACTCTCGTCTCGCATTTTGTACAAATTCCTAAAAAAAATGCAAAGTGAAGAATGAAGCGAAAGTAACTATTAGTTGATTAGTTTTTGCTTTGCATTATACATTAATTCTACTTTATGATAATCAAACAAGAGTAAACAATATTAATCTTCATTATGTGTTAACGTAAATTTCGTTGTTTTTTCGTCATTCTGTTTGTGAAGTTTCTGTAAAAGAAATAAAATTTTCTTGTATCGCGTTACTAAAAAACGAAGGACTTAAATAATTTGGACCGAAGTTCTTGCTTTGCTTGCTTATAGGAAGCCTCGGTTGGCCTGTAGAGTCGTCACATTTTTTTCAGTACTGCATTCTTTGCGCTCTATTTTTACGTGCGATAACTTCACTACAGTAAATATACATGAAATGTCATTGCAGTGTCGTCAGTTTATAAAAAAATAGATCGTAAAGTTAAAACGAGTGTATGTACTAGAAATGCAATAGAATTTTACAAAAATCTATTACGTTTGACCTTTAGTTTCGAAACATCATTCATTTACCTATAGCAGAAAATAAGTACATCGCCCAAAACCACTTACAGTGGAGGTGTGACTTAGTGGATAAAATGACTTGCGTCACACCTCCACTGTAAGTGGTTTTGGGTGATATCAGTTCTTTTGTTCTTCTGAGTTATCGGTCTCATGGGATTCTAGAAATGAACTGTCAGAAATCTAGTACATTTTCTGATGTAGCTCAATAGCTTAAAAAGGTCAAAGCTCCGAAATTATCAGCTTTTATAAAAATTCCTTCAAATTGGTATCTGAGAATTACGTACCAGACATACCCTGAAAATTTCAGCCAAATCCGCACCGAGTAATACGAAAGTTTCGTTGTAACAAAGTGACAAATTAACAAAGGTTGGTGAAATTCATATATTTCAAAATGTATGGAAATCAATGTCTTCATACAAAATTTCAAGTTTTGAAATTTCATATCTCGGCCAAAATTAACGTTATGTCGCGTGTGATAGCTCGCTGAACTCGTATAGACGCCCAGATGTTGAGGAACGTATTGTTAGTTGTAAAATTTTCTTTCACAAATTTTTTTAGGCAATTTTTAGTTTTGAGTTATTTTGTAAGTAAGATAAAGGACTTGCGTCACATTTACCATTTAAGGGTTTTTTGACTGATATCACCATTTTTTTAAGTAAGTCTTTTCGACAACATCAAAAAACCTTATGGAAGTTAAAAAATTCTAGAGAAATCAGTCTGAAAATCTAGAAACAAATCCTGGAACTCCTCACTTATATCGAAAATAATTCAAATCTATTGAAAAATCCGGTGGAAGTTAGGTAGTGCCAGAGAAATAATCTGTCATCCCCAAATTTAGGAACCAACCTTGGAACGCCTCACTCATGTCGAAAATAACCCAGATCCATCAAAAAATCCGATGGAAGTTAGAAAGCGCCAGAGGAATCATCTGTCATCCCAAAATTTAGGAACCAACCTTGGAACATCTCACTTATGTCGAAAATAACCCAAATCTATCGAAAATTCTGATGGAAGTTAGGTAGTGCCAGAGGAATCATCTGTCATCCCAAAATTTAGGAACCAACCTTGAAACACCTCACTTATGTCGAAAATAACCCAAATACATCAAAAAATTCGATGGAAGTTACGAAGTGCCAGAGGAATCATCTGTCATCCCAAAATTTAGGAACCAACCTTGGAACATCTCACTCTAGGTAGTGCCAGAGGAATCATGTGTCATCCGAAAATTTAGGAATCAACCTAGTGGAAGTTAATACTTAATGACCTACAAGAAATACATCCCAAAACAACACACACATTACCACCAACAACAAAATATACAACTCACACACACACACATATACAAATTGGCTTTTATATGACATTTGTTTGTAGCCGATTTTAGTCCGATTGAAAAACTAATTACCTTGCCAGACTCCTGAGATCACTGGCATGTGGTTTGATCGAAATCCATTGCGTAAAAAATTTCAGAAAATACGCGATATAATAAGTATAAATAAAATGAAAGGAATTCCCATAAAGAATTATTTGACAAAATATTTCCATACAAAATGTTGAATTGCCAAGGAACATACAGCCGAGTTATTCAATTCAAGTTTGAATTAACCACATGATTTCGTACCGTAATATTCGACATCATTTTTCATTACTTTCATTTTAATTTTGATTATAGTTCCAAGAAAAATATCAGTAGTTATTTGGTAATCAAAAACTCGGCATTCAACTGAATTTCCTATGGATCCCATACAAACGTTCCAAAACTATTTTTTTTTCAAATCATTTATTTTATCATTCCATAATAATCATTGCGCGGAATAGAATCTTCTTCGAAAAAATATATAATTAAAAAAAAAAACAAATTTTCGTGTCAATCAAAATCTAAATTAAATTTTTATCACAGTAAGAATACTATCAATTTCGTTTAAGGTAAAATTAGAATAAAATATCACACAGAAGTTATCCATAATCAATTCACAAAAACGAAGGGAGATATGGCAGAAACAATCTCACTTTCATTCATGACTTTGAGTTTAACCAAAGCACCTAGCAGGGTAATAGAGGTTTTTACACGTCAAATAGAGTAGTATTTTGATACCAATAATACCATTAGCAGCCTTAATGGTAATTTTGCAATGACATTAAGAAAAAAAGGTATGGAAATATTCGCATACTTCGATTAAAGTACTACTTTATTTTTTTCTATTACCCTGCTAGGTGCTTTGGTCAACACCTGAGTTGACGGATTTCGGAACTGAAACTGAGCCGGTTATACTCACTGATGGACTGTTTTAGTGATGGGTGAAAGTTTAATAGATGCACACAACTTCGTCGTCTTGAGGATCGCATATGAATGTCTCTAGTGAGTCGGATCATGGCCCTACGTTAGTGAAGGGCCGTGACGCAAGTCCGTTCACACTGAAAAATTTGACAAAAATTTTTTCCGCAGGACTAAGGAACATATATACACAACTTTTCCGACTTTTCCCCCTTTGCTCCTAAGTTAGGAAGAAAATTATAATAAAAAAGTTTGCGTCACAAGGGGCAGATGTTGAGGAAGGAAAATTTTTAAAATTGTGAAATACATTCCTTTAAAAAATGGAATTCAAACGGAAGAAAGCTGAATCATCTGCCACTTGTGACGCAAACTTTTTTATTATAATTTTCTTCCTAAAATTTTTCTGGTAAGATTTTTGTTGATAAAACTTTCGCGTACTTTCCTCATCAGCTGCCATTTGTGACGCATATCTTTTTGCGTGTCGACTCGGTAAGCGTCACCTACACCGATATCAGTTCTTTTGTAAGTGTATAGCAGGACTTGCGTCACACCTCCACTGTAAGTGGTTTTGGGCGATGTCGAATCCATGTTTCGTCAAGGATTTAACCATACGATGCAGATGCACCACTCTCTGCACTATAGCAAGCTGATAAATCGGGAGAATGCTCACGCTGTACAGAAAGGTGGTCGAAGGGTCTCTGGGAAGTCGGAAGCACCAGAGTTGGATCGGTTATCCGAAAAACCGAAAATTTCGGTTCGGATTAAACCGCACCGAGAATTTCGGTTCGGATTGAACCGAACCGAGAATTTCGGTTCGGATTGAACCGAACCGAAAACTTTGGTTTTGTCGAAAAACAATATGAAATGAAGGCAGACTCGTCAAAATTGATTGATTTCATTATGAACTAACCAAAAAGAAGTAAATGGAGCAATTGCATGATACTTTTATTGAGAATTGAAAATCTCATAAGTTCTTGTCAAATTCGTTTTCTCACAAAAATCGCATGCAATTGCTCCATTTACTTCTTTTTGTTTAGTTCATAATGAAATCAATCAATTTTGACAAGTCTGCCTTCATTTCATATTGTTTTACGACAAAACCAAAGTCAATCCGGTTCGGTTCTATCCGAACCGAAATTTTCGGTTTTTCGGATAACCGATCCAAGTCTGGGAAGCACGCTTTGAGGCACTTATTTTGCATAGTTTGCAGTTCATCCATTTTTGTTTTGTTATCCTGGCTGTAGATCAGTAACATGTAAACGATGTGACTCTGAACATACGCATGATAAAGTTGCTTTCTTTTACCAGTCGGAATGTATTTTCCACATCTCCACATCAGCGGTGCGAACGGACGAACCATCTTTTTAACGTGCTCGATGTGACAGTCGAATGTTAGCTTTTAAGTGAGACACGTTTTATGTTTTCATTTTTGATCATAATTTTAAAGTCAGGCACGTCCAAACGTCATATAGCACGTCTTCTTAATGTTCATTGTTAGAATGTTCTGATTAAGCTATTTGTGCTATACTGAAAACTACAACAGCGCCGCTCTGTCATGCGGTCATCGAGTGAACAAGATCCGGCGTGGGGTAATTTGGCACACGGTGCTAAAAGAACGCATTTTTCAACTACGTAAAAGGTGAACTCCCGAGGAGGCCACATGCTTTGAGGAGGCCTTTTTGTCAAAGGAAAACAAAAAATTAAGTTCAATTATAGCTATTTATGCTGCTAGAACTGTAAAACGGCATCTTGGCTCGATATGGAGAGCCTTGTTTACTAAATCAAGAATCGCGAGTTTAAAACCGTATTTAAAGTGTTGGAAAACTATTCAATGAAAATCATTTAATTCAGTGAAACTGAGAAAATTGAGTGGACGTCATTTATGGACGACCCCAATAAAGTACATATCACCGAACACCCTTTGGAAATCCATTTCCACTTAGTGAGTTTAAGTTAAGAAGCTGTAATGGTGAGACTATACTTCCAAACTTTCATTCGTGGCGCATTGGTTGTTTGTTTGACTGTTTGGTCTGTATACATTTCTGTAAAATCAAAAACTTCTCAAAATTATTCATAACAATAATTATCACTGGTTGATATTTAACAAAATTTATGAAATGAGATTCGAATAATTATTCTGAATTAATTTACAAGCACAATTTATGATGGTCGATAAATTTTAATGATTATTTTTGACAGTGTTTGTTCACTTGGAAAATGATTTTGCATTTTAAAGGGCTGCTCGCTCATGATGTTAGTCATGTGTGAAAATTGGTTTCAACTATTTTTATAACACGCAAAATATTCAAATTTCAACTTACTTGAAGTTTGAACAAATGAAAGCAAGCGTCAGAGAATGAGGGATAACATCATTGTTGTCGTTTAAAAGAGATAAAGGGGTAGTACTTAAACATGTTACCCTTCTACTGCACACAATTAAATGTTGTAATCTGATATTTCCATTCTGTCCAATAATTTACTTGCAACTTGTGTCAATAAAAACATTTTATGGACCTTTCATCTGTTATTGACAACGACGAAAAAAAAATAAATAAAAATAGCTCAGACTAATACGGTGTTATATAGAAAAATTTACGTTTAATCAAATGAAGTAAAAGATTTTCCATTTTAGAGTTTAAGCGATATTTCAAACATATGATGTAACTTTACAAAAGAAGTCATCGTCTGTATCACCATCGGTGAGACCCGTCGTTTTTTGTCGATTAGTAGTGAGTTCGGGTGGTTACGTTGGTTTAAATGAAAAAGGATGTGTGGAGAGGAACAGTCTTTTAAAAAATTTCCACATTCAATGCCCAAAGAGCTTTTGGATGGCTCGGCCAGTCCGGTTCTGTTTGTATTGAGAGGAGTAAGAATTTTGTATTTTATTTTTCGAAGGTACAAAATAGTTATATGTTTATGGATGAGAGCGTTCTTTGTGGCTTTTAATTTATCGTATTCACGCATCCAGTTGTAATCTTAGTTTAACAGGTCAACTAAGCACACATTTCTATTACTCATTTTCGTCTTTCAGTGCTCGGAATCAGCAGAGGGCTCGTCACCCTCAGGGATATCAGTTATTTTGTAAGTAACATAAAGGACTTGCGTCACATTAGCCCTTTAAGTGTTTTTTAGACCCGTACGAAGTACTGGGGTGTTATAGGTTTACGCATACGTTTGTAACACGTCGAATTGGACTCCCTGAGTAAGGGGAAACCTATTGTGGTTGTCTAGAGATGCCAAATCCGCGAAAAAAAAATGTCCGTCTGTCTGTCCGTCTGTCCGTCTGCACGATAACTTGAGTAAAACGCATCCGATTTTGAAAATTCTTTTTTTTCCCCGTTTGGTAATGTCAAAAGACAAGCTAAGTTCGAAGATGAGTGATTTTGGATCGACCCCTCCCGAGCTGTGGCCCAATAAGTGCTTTACGGTTTTTCGAAGATATCTCCGGACATTTAAACGTTAAACTTGTAAGTGATACGTCAAATGAAAGGTATTTACAATACCGATCGACAAAAAAAAAGTTTATGGAAATCGGATGACCGACTCGTGAGTTAGACCCCTTGGTGTGGAACAGGCACAGGGCGGCAAGCAGTTTTTGCTTGTAGGTCGGCAACATTTGAACATATTTCGTCTGTTTTAGCTTTATTAGATAGGTATTGACCGTACCAATCAGGGAAAATTTTTTTTATGAAATTATGTTCTCCGGAGCGTGAGCTAGGTCTCTTGGAGTGAGCTCTTATCTGGCTACTCGGAAGTACAGTGAACGTGGTGTATTTTGACAATATCTCGAGTAAATTTTGACCGAATTTCATGAATTTTTTTTGTTTGAAAGGTATTAACGAATGTAAAGCGTCGGTACTACTTCCGGTCTCCTAACAAAATGGCTGCCGGCGGCCATATTGGATTTTAGTAAAAGTGATATAAAGTGGGAAAAATGATACTTAGAGAGTTTCTGTTAACATGGAAATAATTTGTTATGTGTGTGGGGTTTCAGGGATTCCATATACGGACATCTATATATACCTATATACAGCTATATTGAGCTATATACAGGCATATAGAGCTATATAATAGCATATATTTATCTGTGAAATGTTTATTTTTAGTGAAATATAGTTAAATATAGCGGTATATAGCTGTTTAAATAGGAATTTATGAAAGTTGACTTCGTACGGGGCTGTCTATATTGCCTCCGGCAATTTAGTTGTATATGATAACAAGGCAAAGAGTGGATAATGTAAGTGATTTTAAAGGGCGAATAGCTTTTCAGCAGAGAAGAAAATGAAGTAAAAGAAATGAAGAGTTTCACATTAAAGGCTTTTGATACGAATAGGTGTTTCGTACGGGTCGGCGTTAGCTATGTTTTTTTAAATGATATCACCACTTTTGTAAGTATGTCATTTCGACAACATAAAAAACCTTATGGAAATTTAAAAATTCTAGAGAAATCAGTCTGAATCTTAAAATCTTAAAATCTAGAAACCAGTCTTGGATAAAAACGATCCGCACCTGGAAAACTCGAACTTGATTTTCCGGCTGACACTGTCTAGCCCACAGGCCTCGTGTACTTAGTGCTTGTCCAAAATATACCATTTCGAAAGTGAACCTACGATGGATTTACGCTGATTTTTATGATCCATTGGATTGGCAAATATTATCATTACACAATATCGTTCGCTACACGCTCTCAAAAATATTCTAAACAAATTTGCATACAAGCGCGTGCACATTAACACATAACATTAAGCACTACACAGTCAGTATACACCATCAAACGCCAAGAAGCAGTAACTGGAATATCCATTTTATGCAAATCAAAAACGGTTGAATCTAATTGAGAAACAAACACGATTTACCGAAGAGTTTTAATGTAATTCGACAAACTGTTAAATGAAGTGTGGCTTGGCCATACTAAAGACCATGAAGCTTAAAATTGTCGTTGATTATTATTATTATTATAATATTTTCAGTTTTACCCAACAGTTTGTAATATCTATGAATTTGTTGAACGTGCGGAATGTGTGAAAGATATGACGACGGGTACAATGACTGGTAAAAGTTTCGCATACGTAAATGGACGAAAACGGTGGTGGCCAGGATGACTCCATTATGAATAGTTCGTTCGAATAGTTTAAATATCTTAACATTTATTATAGTGTCTGCTACAGACATGCATTTTACGATGTCTATTAGTTAAGAAGGATAATGTTAAGGCAAGGTTTACCATTGGTTAGATTTGGTACCCGAAATAAAACGAGCAGATGAAGATCATTGTTTCTACTACTCCTGTGGTATAAACCACACATACAGTATGTTTGGTTTGTCATTTGAAGTATTAGATCTGCACAGTTTTAAAATTGGTTGACTCTAGTAGTCTGGTGTCTTATATCAAAGATCAAGGATTCAGAACGGAATAAAGCAATCAGGCTTTGCTCTAGTCTGACCATTGACAGGGTATTTTAGTATATTAGTTTGTATGAATGCCAAATATTGTAATATCCGTTCAAATGCTGACGAAAATAAATGATATTACAGACATTGGATATACAGACAGCAGAACAAATGAAGGCAGACTTCATATGCTCGCACTTTTACATGTTTTTCACCGTACAACTCCGATGCAACTCTTTTTAGCCCCGTACGAAGTACAAAGGGGCTTATAGGATTACGATGCCGTGTGTAATTGATGGAATTCGAAGCAGACGGTAAGGGCAAAGTGTTTGCCTATGTTCATAGATGACGAATCTGCAATAAAAATTTTGTCTGTCCGTCTGTCCGTCTGTCACGTCGATATCTTGAGTAAATCAAATCACATTTCAAAAATTTTTTTTTCCCTGAAAGATAGTCAAAATAGTGAGGCTAAGTTCGAAGATGGGCATATTCGGGTCGGCCCTTCGTGAGTTAGGGCCACCTAAGTGATTTAAGGTCTTTTGGTGATATTTATGGCAAAATAAACGATGGAAATGTAAATGACACGGCAAATGGTAGGTATTGTCAATACCAATCCAGGGAAAAAAAGTTTTTAAAATCGGGTGAGTGGACCGTGAGTTAGGGCCTTAGAAGTGAAATGCTACTAGGGCCCTATGTGTATTTTACATAGAACTCGAGTAAATTTCATTCGTTATTCGTAATTTTTGTTTCATTTGGAAGGTAATCGAATGCCGAATAGAATGTTGTTGAAAAAAATTAAATTTGGGTCCTTGGCCTAAGGCCGCTACTAGGGCCCTATGTGTATTTCACATATAACTCGAGTAAATTTCATCCGTTTTTCGTAATTTTTGTTTCATTTGGAAGGTAATCAAAGGCCGAATAGAATGTTGTTGAAAAAAAATTAAATTTGGGTCCTTGGCCTAAGGCCGCTACTAGGGCCCTATGTGTATTTTACATATAACTCGAGCAAATTTCATCCGTTTTTCGTAATTTTTATTTCATTCGGGAGGTAATCAAAGGCCGAATAGAATGTAGTTGAAAAAAAATTTAAATTTGGGTCCTCGGACTGAGGCCGATACTAGGAGCGCCCTATGTGTATTTTACATAGAACTCGAGTAAATTTCATTCGTTTTTCGTAATTTTTGTTTCATTTGGAAGGTAATCAAAGGCTGAATAGAATGTTGTTGAAAAAAAATTAAATTTGGGTCCTTGGACTAAGGCCACTACTAGGGCCCTATGAGTATTTTACATATAACTCGAGTAAATTTCATCCGTTTTTCGTAATTTTTGTTTCATTTGGAAGGTACAGTGAACGACATCTCAAATGTCTCACTGTCAAATTTTTCTGAGAATTTTATTGTGTCATTGCAAATTCACAATGACATTCTCTGAAAAAAATGACAGTGAGACATTTGAGATGTCGTTCACTGTAATCAAAGGCCGAATAGAATGTTGTTGAAAAAAAATTAAATTTGGGTCCTTGGACTAAGGCCACTACTAGGGCCCTATGTGTATTTTACATATAACTCGAGCAAATTTCATCCGTTTTTCGTAATTTTTATTTCATTTGGGAGGTAATCAAAGGCCGAATAGAATGTAGTTGAAAAAAAATTTTAATTTGGGTCCTCGGACTGAGGCCGATACTAGGGCCCTATGTGTATTTTACATATAACTCGAGCAAATTTCATCCGTTTTTCGTAATTTTTGTTTCATTTGGAAGGTAATCAAAGGCTGAATAGAATGTTGTTGAAAAAAAATTAAATTTGGGTCCTTGGACTAAGGCCACTACTAGGGCCCTATGTGTATTTTACATATAACTCGAGCAAATTTCATCCGTTTTTCGTAATTTTTATTTCATTTGGGAGGTAATCAAAGGCCGAATAGAATGTAGTTGAAAAAAAATTTTAATTTGGGTCCTCGGACTGAGGCCGATACTAGGGCCCTATGTGTATTTTACATATAACTCGAGCAAATTTCATCCGTTTTTCGTAATTTTTGTTTCATTTGGAAGGTAATCAAAGGCTGAATAGAATGTTGTTGAAAAAAAATTAAATTTGGGTCCTTGGACTAAGGCCACTACTAGGGCCCTATGTGTATTTTACATATAACTCGAGCAAATTTCATCCGTTTTTCGTAATTTTTATTTCATTTGGGAGGTAATCAAAGGCCGAATAGAATGTAGTTGAAAAAAAATTTTAATTTGGGTCCTCGGACTGAGGCCGATACTAGGGCCCTATGTGTATTTTACATAGAACTCAAGTAAATTTCATTCGTTTTTCGTAATTTTTGTGTCATTTGGAAGGTAATCAAAGGCCGAATAGAATGTAGTTGAAAAAAATTTAAAATTTGGGTCCTCGGACTGAGGCCGATACTAGGTCCTTCAAAAAAATAAAATTTTAGGGCGATTTGAAATTTTTGTTTCATTTGAAAGGAACGTCGTACGGGGCTTCGTAATTGCGCTATGCGCTATTTCTAAGATGTACACATTCCATAATAATTCTACTTTAACTACATTAACCGGCGCAATAGGCTTACGGTCAAAGTAGGGTGACAGACGCACTAGGGTCACGTACACAATAGATATACGGGTTTGTACGGGGCTCAGTCGCAGCAAACGCTCCGACTGTTCTGATGGCTCGTTTTCGCTTGCAACTCTTTTGAGTGGCTTGTCCCTCGCTTGCAACTCGTTGATAGATGATTTCTCAGGCACTCGATGTGTATTGTCACACGTCAGACAGTGTAGTTTCCTAAAAAGCATTTATCTTAGTCATCTTCGAAGGTCTACTAAACGAATACCATCTGCACATTTTCGTGAAGCATTGTACGCTTTGATCGAAACCCTAGGCCTATATCATCCGATCTAATTGCAATCAAATTAAAATCAAAATAGGGAACGTGTACAGCGTTTCTATATTTTAAAAAAATTCATTGCTCAATTGACGACCACTGGACATAAATCTACAACGATTGGTTGATATTGAAATACTAAAAATTATGCCGATGATAACGTTCAGATAATGGGCATAATGCGTGCGATTTTACGGCCCGCACCATGTGGCATTTGATACTGCGCACACAGAACAATACTATCCTTTTACAGCATTAAACAGCATCTATTACTCACATATTGTTTTTTGAAGTAGCACTGAGTGTCTGAAGAAAAATTTTCTACTTCATTTGTTATTATTCTGCTGTATAAGAGAAGCCTAACCAAGCTCGTCTTTTATGTTACTGTCTGTTTCAGGTAACAGATTAATATCCGGCCGATAAGAATAAGCTTACTTCTGTCCTTAAAAGTTATTGGGTACATCCTCCTCATAAATAGTGAGATTTATAATCAATTTTAAAGAAAACTATTGATATTCACCAAAAAACACTGGAAAAAATCCTCTTACTGCTTTTCTCCACATAAATTGTTTGGTGACCACTGCTATTGGTACCAATAAATCTACTCTCGTTTCTACACGAAAGTGACAAAAACATAAACTGCCCTTCATGCACTCTGAAAATTGTTTATGGCACAATCGAACGACCATCGCCGTCTCAAATATGGCGCACCAACTGCTCCCATTTGCATGAATCCGAATTTACATTTATATTGTACACACATTCATATGTGTGCTTTCATCGAGGTTTCTATCTTCTTCGGTCTACACGTGTGAAAATATCGCAATAATTGCATTATGTTGATGAATTGGAATTTGATTTATTTTTTGTACTTTTTCCTTTTTTAAAAAGAAGAATCGATTCCTTTTTTCGGATAATACGAATGGCCCAAAACCACTTACAGTGGAGGTGTGACGCAAGTCCTGTTATCCACTTACAAAAGAACTGATATCGGTGGGGGGGACGCTTACAACTTCGACTCGCAAAAAGAAAAGCAAAAATATTACCGAAAAAATTCTAGAAAAAAATACCAAAAAAATTTTGCAAGTGGCATATGATTTGGCTTTTTTCCGTTTTTCCTTTGTTTCAGGACGTATTTTTTGCTATAGTTTAATTTTCTCAACAGTACTTTTGGTTTTTTTTTTCTAGAATTTTTTCGGTAATAATTTTGCTTTTCTTTTTGCGAGTAGAAGTTGTAAGCGCCCCCCACCGATATCAGTTCTTTTGTAAGTGGATAACAGGACTTGCGTCACACCTCCACTGTAAGTGATTTTGGGCGCAATGACGCAATAAAATCAGCGATTTTTTTACAAAAACAACACTGAAACACGTGTCGTTTAAAATCCAAAGCTCTTTAACTTTCCCTTTCAACCGAACTTTATAACTGCCATGGCATGCCATATTTGCCAAGATACAGATCACAAAGCTTATGGTTAAAATGCTCGTAGCTCCCAAATAAGCGACTTTTTAGGAAAACCCTGAAACACGTGTCAAAAATCTACATAACTGACCATAGCTGACATAACTCGCACTTAAAACGCTCATAGATCCCAAATGGACGATTTTTGGGGATAACCATGAAACACATGTCGACTAGAATTTGAAACTCTATAACTTTGTCTTTTAAACGAGCTTTCTATCTGCCATATTTTCCGAGTTAGAAGTCACGTAGCTCAATAGCATAAAACGCTTGTAGCTCCGAAATTATAAGCTTAAAAATTCCTTCAAACTAGGCCCCACCTTATGGATGGGTCAGGTCCCTTGACTGACTGAATAAATATTCGTAACTTGACAGTTGCGTGTATAAAATCCTACAAGAACTGTCAAGTTACGAATTCTTTAAAGTTACGAAAATACGACAATCTGCACTCTGGGCGCCGATTCTCGTGAATTTAGGAATTCCAGTTGTCACCTTAATGCGAATGTCCATACGATTCGTAACTTTTAAGATGACAACTGTCAAGTTACGAAATCTTAAATTCACGAGAATCTTCGCGCTTCTTATTTTCTTATAAATTGCGCATTCGTTTTATTATATTCCAATTTTTTTCTTTCAGAAAGTCCCATTGTCTGCTATAAACGGTGGTGAAAAGATTTCTTGATTATGTATTGAACAAAAATGAAACTCGTGTGGATTACGGCCCTTGCTTCGCTCTGGCCGCAAAGTCCACACTTGTTCAATTTTTTGTATACAAACAACTACCACGAAATCACTCAAAAAAATCTTTTCGAAATAAAGTCTAGATTGTTACTCCAATACTTTACATTTACTAACCTAAGCCTCATGAATTTCAGTCCTAGTCGATTAAAAAAAAATTATGGAAGGCCTCGCTTTGCTCTGGCTGTAAAGCTCACGTTCGTTTAAATTTTCTAAATTATGCGAATTTTTTTATCAATTAAATCTACTGAAACTCGGCCTCATTTGATCATGAATAAAATATGAAACTCGTGTGATTACGGCCCTCGCTTCGCTCTGGGCGCAAAGTTCACACTCGTTGATTTTTTTTCTAGCATAGACAACAATAAATGACACATAAAAGTCTTTTCGGAATAAATAACAGATTATTACTTCAGTATTTTCCATTAACGAACTTAACCCGAGTTATTTCAGTACTTATCAAACAAAATTTTCTTGGAAAGTCGAAAATTACTCCGTATGATAAGGAGACTATTATTTAGACAGATAATCTGTTTTTTTTGGAAATCCGTTGAGGATTAATTAAGTTATCGTGTTATCAAGCGACAAGACAAAAATTCTTTTGGGAATATCTCAGAGATCACCCGTCCGTTATAGCCCATCTTCGAACTCAACCTTAGGAATATAATTCCCCGTCGAACAAAAAAAAAGTTTTTGGAAATCCATTGAAAATTACTCGAGTTATCGTGTTATCAAGGAATGAACAAAGTGTGGCAAACATTTTCTGTATTTAAGGTTTTTGGTCATACATTCATGCATTTTCAATCATATTAGTGAACATTGTGTGACAAACATTTTAGAGTGTTTATCATCCGTAAGACCCATGACTTTCAGTCAAGGGAATTAGTTTTTAGCCCCGTACGAAGTACAAAGGGGCTTATAGGATTACGATGCCGTGTGTAATTGATGGAATTCGAAGCAGACGGTAAGGGCAAAGTGTTTGCCTATGTTCATAGATGACGAATCTGCAATAAAAATTTTGTCTGTCCGTCTGTCCGTCTCCCCGTCTGTCTGTCCGTCACGTCGATATCTTGAGTAAATCAAATCCGATTTTTTTCCCTGAAAGATAGTCGAAATAGTGAGGCTAAATTCGAAGATGGGCATATTCGGGTCGGCCCTTCGTGAGTTAGGGCCACCTAAGTGATTTAAGGTCTTTTGGTGATATTTATGGCAAAATAAACGATGGAAATGACACGGCAAATGATAGGTATTGTCAATACCATTCCAGGAATTTTTAAATCGGGTGAGTGGACCGTGAGTTAGGGCCTTAGAAGTGAAATGCTACTAGGGCTCTATGTGTATTTTACATAGAACTCGAGTAAATTTCATCTGTTTTTCGTAATTTTTGTTTCATTTGGAAGGTAATCAAAGGCTGAATAGAATGTTGTTGAAAAAAAATTAAATTTGGGTCCTTGGCCTAAGGCCGCTACTAGGGCCCTATGTGTATTTTACATAGAACTCGAGTAAATTTCTTTCGTTTTTCGTAATTTTTGTTTCATTTGGAAGGTAATCAAAGGCCGAATAGAATGTAGTTGAAAAAAATTTTAAATTTGGGTCCTCGGACTGAGGCCGATACTAGGCCCTTCAAAAAATAAAATTTTAGGGCGATTTGAAATTTTTGTTTCATTTGAAAGGAACGTCGTACGGGGCTTCGTAATTGCGCTATGCGCAATTTGTAAGATGTACATAATAATTTTACTTTAACTACATTAACCGGCGCAATAGGCTTACGGTCAAAGTAGGGTGATAGACGCACTAGGGTCACGTACGCAATAGATATACGGGTTTGTACGGGGCTCAGTCGCAGCAAACGCTCCGACTGTTCTGATGGCTCGTTTAGAATTAGTTCCTTGACATACCCTGAAAATTTCAGCCAAATTCACCGGTAAATTCAAAAGTTTCGTGCATGGGAATACATAATATTCCCTCCACATATGTGTCCAATTACAACCAATCGAGTTTCTAGTGGAACACCCCACACCCAATATGAATATTACTCACATTTTTGACTAGACATAAATGTTTTCCAAATGGACGTAAAGAAAGTTTTTTATTCGAATTTTGAATGGAAATCTGCCAAGAAATATGAAAATTAGCGAAAATGGCCTACATTTAATACATATTTTCCATAAAAACCTTCAAAAATAACTTTTTATTAGTTATTAAACAATTCCAATTCATTTTCAATCGACATTCACTCATTTTAACAATAATCGTCGAACAAAATTATAAGGGAATTCACGAAGCTGAAATAAGCAGAAATATACGCTGTATATTCCGTATATCTTGTATATCTCGTATATTTCTGTATATTTCTGTATATCTCGCTTATTTTGACAACTGTCAACAGAAAAATAATTCAATTTCAACTCGACGGATTTTGCTCAAACAAACTGCCATTGCGTAGCGCGCGATCTTAGGAACCTGGAAACGTAATTAGTTTTTCAATCGGTCTAATATTTACCGAGCGATAAGACTTTGGAAAGTTTTTTTTTTGATACTGATCACATCATGATTTCAAAGTCTTATCGCTCGGTAAATATTAAACCGATTGAAAAACTAATTACGTTTCCAGGTTCCTGAGATCGCGCGCTAAGCAATGGCAGTTTGTTTGAGCAAAATCCATCGAGTTGAAATTGAATTATTTTTCTGTTGACAGTTGTCAAAATAAGCGAGATATACAGAAATATACGAGATATACAAGATATACGGAATATACAGCGTATATTTCTGCTTATTTCAGCTTCGTGAATTCCCTTTATCACATTTTTTTAGTGTGAACGGACTTGCGTGACGGCCCTTCACTAACGTAGAACCATGATTAAATGTGTGCGCGCCAAACCATATATGAAAGAGTGATATATACGACAAAGTCGGTAAAGTTTTGGTAACACTGAAATTGAGCTAGTGTTGTATGGCAAAAATCTAGCTTCATCTAGCGTAGCTTCATTTAACTATGAAATTTAACAAGGAACACTACTAGTTGAAAATCAGTGTGACCAACTGAGGTTTTTTTGGCCTATGTTTTTCTTCTACATGTCGCGACATGTCGTATATATCTCTCATTCATTTATGGCCAAACATACATTGAACATTGTCGTGTTTTATGTTTCCCAAAAGCGATGAGCTGGCTTCAAATTATCAGTATATTTTAATGCAATTATTGCTGTGACGCCACAAAAAGGTGATATCAGTGGCATTCGATCATATTTATTATAATAAGGACATACTGTACAGTACCACATTAAAATTAAAATTTAGCCTTGTGATCCCACGATCGAATTCTATGGGGCGAACTAGTGTTTTTTTCTACTTGCAACTGTCACATTGTTTTGAAAGATGGTAAACAAATTGATGTCTTGCTTCGTGAACAAGAACAATCGTCAAGCCACTCACTAATCATGGGCGCGCGTTAGCATAGCGCCCGTGACGCAAGTCCTATTGCTAGAAAAAATTAAAAAAAAAAATTTTTGTCGTAGACTGCAGAACCATATATACAGCAAATATTGAAGTTCCACAATTCAAATACAAATGACTCCAAATTACCATTAAAAAAAACTAGGCGTCCGTACGAGTTCAACGAGCTATTACACGTTCTTGCAGCTTAAAATTTGGCCACGCAAAAAATCTTCCAAGAAGCCCCATTTCCATACATTTTGGTCAATTTCAGTACTTTAAACGAAATGAAAAAATCCTACGTTACTTTGTTAGTCCGTCCGTGTTTCCTATCTTCTAAAGTCTTCTTTAGATTTTGTTGAAATTTTGGGAGTAGATTCTAGTCGTCATTCTAAGACATTCCAGAAAAAAAAATTTGGGGGGGTACCGGCCTCGTTAATTCAGAATTTTTATTTTTTTTTAAATTTTTCAAAACTTTTTAAATTTTTCAAAATTTTTTAAATTTTTCAAAATTTTTTTAATTTTTCAAAATTTTTTAAATTTTGAAAAATTTAATTTTTTTTTTAATTTTCCAAAATTTTTTAAATTTTTCAAAATTTTTTAAATTTTGTAAATTTTACAAAATTTTCTAAATTTTTCAAAATTTTTAAAATTTTTCAAATTTTTTAAATTTTCTATATTTTTCAAATTTTTCAAATTTTTTTTAATTTGTTGAATTTTTTAAATTTTTTGAATTTTTTGAATTTTAAAAATTTTTGAAACTTTTAAAAATTTTTAAATTTGTAAAAATTTTGAAAATTTTGAAAATATTAAAAAAATTTCAAAATTTATCACATTTCTTAAATTTTTCAATCTACTAATTCTTCCAGAACTGATATCAGTCAAAAACACTCAAAAGAGTAAAAGTGACGCAAGTCCCTGTGCATACTTCCAAAACAACTGATATCGCTGGATGTGACGCATTCTGCGCTTGTACGCAAAAACTGTAACAGGAAAAATTTGACCAAAGAAATTCTAGAAACAAAATTTTACCAAAAAAATTTTGCGTCACAAGTGGCAGATGTTGAGGAAAGTACTTTTAAGAAATTTTTTAAAATAGGCAAGAATACGTCCTAATACGTCCGAATCATCTGCCACTTTGTGACGCAAAATTTTTTTGGTAGAATTTTGTTTCTAGAATTTCTTTGGTCAAATTTTTGCTGTTACAGTTTTTGCGTACAAGCGCAGAATGCGTCACATCCAGCGATATCAGTTGTTTTGGAAGTATGCACAGGGACTTGCGTCACTTTTACTCTTTTGAGTGTTTTTGACTGATGAAAAATCATGTGTTTATCTCGGCGAGAATTGTGGCTCTCGTTTCAGTCTGGCCGTAAACTTTTGTTGGAATTTCCTATTTTCTCCCATTTGTAAGCAAATAACCATTTCCGGCGGAAATTTTCTTTGTTCATGTTTACTGATCAACGGTGACTACGTTTTGACTACGGTTGGTGCAAGACTGAGTTCCTGTAGAACTATGATAAATTGAAGTTATAGAACAGCCATAAAGTCTCCATATTAGACTTGGAGAAATGCAAACATGTTGAACGCTTTTCTTCAGTGTTCACATGCTAAGAAAACAAGGCATCAGAACAGTCGGAGCGTTTGCTGCGACTTAGCCCCGTACGACCCGTAATCCTATTTCGTCCGTAACCTTATTACGTCCGTAGCCGTAATACGCCCGCAACCCTAATACGTCTACAACCCTCTAATGCGTCTGTTACCAAAATGCAAGTCAAGTTGGGCATGGTCAAATTTACTGAAAGTGTTCATTTTTAAAATTGCGCATAGCGCAATTACGAAAGCCCGTACGAAGTACCTCTCAAATAAAACCAACAATTTACGATATTATTTTAGAAACCCAAAATTTTTTGCCAACTTTCCATTGGGTAGTCAATTACCTCTCAAATGAAACAAAAACTAGCAAAATCGGTTGAGATTACTCAATTTATGTGCAAAAAGCACTTAGCGCCGAGTAGCGGCCTTAGTCCAAGGGCCCAAATTTGAAACTTTTTTCGCCACGTTCTTTTCGGTATTCAATTACCTTCCATAAAAAACTAAATCTAGCAAAATCGGATGAGATTTACTCGATTTATGTGCAAAAAACACTTAGGGCCGAGTAGCGGCCTTAGTACAAAGGCCCAAATTTGAAACTTTTTCGCCACGTTCTTTTCGGTATTCAATTACCTTCCATAAAAAACTAAATCTAGCAAAATCGGATGAGATTTACTCGATTTATGTGCAAAAAACACTTAGGGCCGAGTAGCGGCCTTAGTGCAAGGGCCCAAATTTGAAACTTTTTTTGCCATCATTCTATTCGTCATTCAATTATCTCTCAAATGAAACAAAAACTAGCAAAATCGGATGAGATTTACTCGATTTATGTGCAAAAAACACTTAGGGCCGTGTAGCGGCCTTAGTCCAAGGGCCCAAATTTGAAACTTTTTTCGCCACGTTCTTTTCGGTATTCAATTAGACTCCATAAAAAACTAAATCTAGCAAAATCGGATGAGATTTACTCGATTTATGTGCAAAAAACACTTAGGGCCGAGTAGCGGCCTTAGTCCAAGGGCCCAAATTTGAAACTTTTTTTGCCATCATTCTATTCGTCATTCAATTATCTCTCAAATGAAACAAAAACTAGCAAAATCGGATGAGATTTACTCGATTTATGTGCAAAAAACACTTAGGGCCGAGTAGCGGCCTTAGTCAAAGGGCCCAAATTTGAAACTTTTTTCGCCACGTTCTTTTCGGTATTCAATTAGACTCCATAAAAAACTAAATCTAGCAAAATCGGATGAGATTTACTCGATTTATGTGCAAAAAACACTTAGGGCCGAGTAGCGGCCTTAGTCCAAGGGCCCAAATTTGAAACTTTTTTTGCCATCATTCTATTCGTCATTCAATTATCTCTCAAATGAAACAAAAACTAGCAAAATCGGATGAGATTTACTCGATTTATGTGCAAAAAACACTTAGGGCCGAGTAGCGGCCTTAGTCCAAGGGCCCAAATTTGAAACTTTTTTCGCCACGTTCTTTTCGGTATTCAATTACCTTCCATAAAAAACTAAAACTAGCAAAATCGGATAAGATTTACTCGATTTATGTGCAAAAAACACTTAGGGCCGAGTAGCGGCCTTAGTCCAAGGGCCCAAATTTGAAACTTTTTTCGCCACGTTCTTTTCGGTATTCAATTACCTTCCATAAAAAACTAAATCTGGCAAAATCGGATGAGATTTACTCGATTTATGTGGAAAAAACACTTAGGGCCGAGTAGCGGCCTTAGTCCAAGGGCCCAAATTTGAAACTTTTTTTGCCATCATTCTATTCGTCATTCAATTATCTCTCAAATGAAACAAAAACTAGCAAAATCGGATGAGATTTACTCGATTTATGTGCAAAAAACACTTAGGGCCGTGTAGCGGCCTTAGTCCAAGGGCCCAAATTTGAAACTTTTTTCGCCACGTTCTTTTCGGTATTCAATTAGACTCCATAAAAAACTAAATCTAGCAAAATCGGATGAGATTTACTCGATTTATGTGCAAAAAACACTTAGGGCCGAGTAGCGGCCTTAGTCCAAGGGCCCAAATTTGAAACTTTTTTTGCCATCATTCTATTCGTCATTCAATTATCTCTCAAATGAAACAAAAACTAGCAAAATCGGATGAGATTTACTCGATTTATGTGCAAAAAACACTTAGGGCCGAGTAGCGGCCTTAGTCAAAGGGCCCAAATTTGAAACTTTTTTCGCCACGTTCTTTTCGGTATTCAATTAGACTCCATAAAAAACTAAATCTAGCAAAATCGGATGAGATTTACTCGATTTATGTGCAAAAAACACTTAGGGCCGAGTAGCGGCCTTAGTCCAAGGGCCCAAATTTGAAACTTTTTTTGCCATCATTCTATTCGTCATTCAATTATCTCTCAAATGAAACAAAAACTAGCAAAATCGGATGAGATTTACTCGATTTATGTGCAAAAAACACTTAGGGCCGAGTAGCGGCCTTAGTCCAAGGGCCCAAATTTGAAACTTTTTTCGCCACGTTCTTTTCGGTATTCAATTACCTTCCATAAAAAACTAAATCTAGCAAAATCGGATGAGATTTACTCGATTTATGTGCAAAAAACACTTAGGGCCGAGTAGCGGCCTTAGTCCAAGGGCCCAAATTTGAAACTTTTTTTGCCATCATTCTATTCGTCATTCAATTATCTCTCAAATGAAACAAAAACTAGCAAAATCGGATGAGATTTACTCGATTTATGTGCAAAAAACACTTAGGGCCGAGTAACGACTTTTGAGCCCTCCCAACAAGCCCACGTTGCATCTTACCCAAAAACAATGTTCAGCAACTTTGTTCTACTCGTCAATACCTTTCATTTGATATATCACAAGCAGCTATTGCGTGCGTATTTCGGTAGATATCGTCGAAAGACTGAAAAACACCTATAGGGCCCTAGCTCTGGAAGGGCCGACCCTACCATGCCCATTTTCGAACTTGACCTTACTTTTGTCGATACCAATTGGGGAAAAAAAGAATTTTGAAAAAAGGTTGTGATTTACTCTAGCTAGAGGGGTCACGGACGGACGGACGGACGGACGGACGGACGGACGGACGGACATTTTTTTTATTGCGGATTCGTCATCTATGAACATAACCAAATGCTTTGCCCTTACTGTCTGCTTCCAATTCGACGTGTTACAAACGGCATATTAATCTTATAAGCCCCCAGTACTTCGTACGGGGCTAAAAATAATTAATTTAACTTACTCTGTTCCACTATACGTGATATTGAAAAGATATCCACCCAAATTGGTCGATATATATACGTAAACCATCGTACCAAACTAATGGGTCAACCAATTAAATGTCAAAGTCATCTTCATTTCCTACATGGTGGAACTGTAAGAAACCATGGGTGGTAAATTAAAACAAACTGCTTCGCGCACTAGGTTATTTATCAATTGTCACCACTCAGCCCCCCATATCACCGTTATCTCGTACCAAATTTCTTTTGCCTTCGCTCTCGTCGGTGACTATTTTGTATCGTGTGCACGTATTCGACACTATTTCTATTAAGAGTACCTACACATATATATAGCTGTGTGCATCGGCAAAAATGTCTGTTTATTACTCTGTTGTTTTCACTCTTGGTTCTACGTTTGCTATATATTCATTAACACACTGTTGTGTACCTTTTATTATGATTCCACTGACTTGACTTTATAATACTTTTGGACTTAGTATTTTATATTATTTTCAAAGCCAAAGCTTTAAAAAAAAAACGAATGTTATACAATCAACATCCTAGGTAACATCCTAGATATGTAGTGGCTGCTCTCTACTACACATCGTTGTACATTCAACATTGTATTTTTATGGACGCCTTTGAAGTAAAAAAAAGAAGAAAACAATTTGTATCGAGGATTAGGATAAGACCGTTGCTTTTCTAAACTGAGAATAATCATCATTGAACATTTATGCGTTGGTTTCATCAACGTCTCTCGGTTACTTAAATTAATTGTGATAAAAGAAACGGAATTCTAATTTAATATTCGTAATGTGTCTTACACGAAGGCATTTCCTTTAAATTTTCCTTGCGATGTGTTCGCATTTTTATTCACCTCTTTTTTAACCCGATATAAATGTAACATCAAGCACTTGTGAAGTTGTTTTGACGACGATTCGAGAATTTGTTTTCATTAAATTTTTAAATGTTTGTGCAGAGATCATCATGTTCTTTTGAATAGTATAGAAATTGGCCCGATCGTGTGGCTTTTTCATTCGATTTTCCGGTGTCTTTCGTTATTTCTTCAAGTAGATTCAGCAGATTTGAAATTTATTAAACAAAATCTATTACTTCAATAGTTTTACCATATTTGCAATTTACAATTGCAAGACGGCCTTCATTTCAGTAGCCGATGTCGGTAACAACGTCTCATCCACTCATTGTCAAATAGCGATTGGAAATATATAGAATTCACAGTATGATCTAAGTAAAACTGTTGCTGCGACTTCTGTTCTTCTTAATGATGTAAAATGCACGCAAAAAGTTCCAATTCCTTTCAAATTTGTATTGTGGGTTATGTTAGAGGATCTCATGGCCATTAAGAACCTTATCGTACGTCTTCAAACATTCATCATTCGGAGGTGGGTAGATCTGTTACACCTGCGTCGACAGCCAATTGCTCCAATTTTACAATAGTATTTTTCGTACCAAGACAGGAAATGACGATTTTTTCAGCACCATTCCAAAGTTTTCCTTACGAGTGAAGCGACATCGGACGACTGAAATAGACAAAACACATCAATTTACTTGAAAACATAGGTACACCAGGGCCTATTTTAAGGAAATTAAATTTCAAAAAATTCTCAAATTTTTCCATCACTTTTCGTACTTTCATCTAAAAACACAACAGGTTGCATCGTAAATGTTGTTTTTACTGTCTTTTTAGTTGTTTTTCATGTCTTTGAGCTTAACTGATTACTTCGGAATGAGATCTAACAGAAAACAAATTTTTGGAAATTAAATTTCTTAAAATATGCCCTGCCCTACACACTTCACATTCACCATATTGAATTGAAAATTGATCAACTTTGAAGTGAATTCTCGAACTGAAGACGACATAGATTAAATCTTTACCTCAAAATTAAATGAGCAACATCGCTTTCCTGAATAGGAAGAAAAACATAGCTAACGCCGACCCGTACGAAACACCTATTCGTATCAAAAGCCTTTACTGTGAAACTCTTCATTTCTTTTACTTCATTCTCTACTGAAAAGCTATTCGCCCTTTAAAATCACTTGCATTATCCACTCGTTGCCTTGTTAGCATATACAAATAAATTGCCGGAGGCAAAATAGACAGCCCCGTACGAAGTCAACTTTCATAAATTCCTATTTAAACAGCTATATACCGCTATATTTACCTATATTTTCCTATAAATAAACATTTCACAGATGAATATGCTATTATATAGCTCTATATGCCTGTATATAGCTCAATATAGGTGAATATAGATATATATATAGGTGTCCATATATGGAATGCCTGAAACACCCCACACACATAACAAATTATTTCCATGTTAACAGAAACTCTCTAAGTACCATTTTTCCCAATATATATTAAAATCTTTTAAAACTTTTATTAAAATCCAATATGGCCACCGGCAGCCATTTTGTTAGGAGTCAATACGGTCAATACCTATCTAATAAAGCTAAAACAGACGAAATATGTTGTACTGCTTGCCGCCCTGTGCCTGTTTCACACCAATGGGTCTAACTCACGAGTCGGTCATCCGATTTCCATAAACTTTTTTTTTTGTCGATCGGTATTGTAAATACCTTTTATTTGACGTATCACTTACAAGTGTAACGTTTGAATGTCCGGAGATATCTTCGAAAAACCGTAAAGCACTTATTGGGCCACAGCTCGGGAAGGGTCGATCCAAAATCACTCATCTTCGAACTTAGCCTGTCTTTTGACATTACCAAACTGGAAAAAAACGAATTTTCAAAATCGGATGCGTTTTACTCAAGTTATCGTGCAGACGGACAGACAACCACAATAGGTTTCCCCTTACTCAGGGAGTCCAATTCGACGTGTTACGGATGTATGCGTAAACGCATAAGACCCCAGTACTTCGTACGGGTCTAAAAATCTGAAAAATTGAAAGCTCATTGAGTGAGAATTGGTTCACTCAAAACCAAACACGTCAAAATTAAATGAAGAAGTCAAAGCAAGGGGTTTGTAAAAATTCGTTAGAAAACATCGACAATTTTGGCATCCAAAGAACAAAGAATTTTATGACCTTTAAACTGTTATTTGTGAATGTCTTTATTTCTGAAGGAACTTGTCCCAGCTGAACTCAACTTTCCAACGATACGTCTGCACTAAAGGTGACTTTGCTTTGTAAATATTGCATACACTCCCTTTAATCGGACGAAAAATTCCGATTATTTTTGAAACTAGAAATTATGGACCAAAATATTCATTCCTACCACCCATCCCATTCTCAATTAGCATAATTACTTTTTATGTCTATTGACCAGGTACTTTTATTACTGAAAATCTGAATGTAATGTCCGTTAAACATCGCATTTACTAAAGGCCATTAAAGGACTCACGGTTGGTTTGAAACGAGATTAAATAGGGACCGCCGACCATCACCAATAATTTTTTTTCATATTTATAATAAGTGATGGACAAGAACTTCACACAGGAAAAAATTAGCCCAAACCCCTGAGCCGTTTCTGAGAACCAGTGGATGCGACTACCACAAGCAGTCAGGTACAGCCTGAGCACATATTTTAATTGGGATCGGTAGAGGGAACAATTCTAAGATATACCGTGTAAAAATTATTTCTTTGGATCATCTGCTCTCGGAGCAACAACAGTTGAAAGTCGAAATTTCCCCATTTTCGAAGAGTAATATATCCCTGACAAAGTGACCAAGACAGCCAGTTAAGATTGATTCTAGACGCGGTACGTAAGCTCTTTCGAATGACGAAAAAAGTTTTTTGAAAAAGTTCTTTTATGTTACATTTTCAGAGAAGTTACTTTTTCCGCTGCCCTCGGTGAAATTCGTCCACTTTTGTTCCCTTCTGGTAGCCTTATTTAAAACTAATTTGTCGCTTATATTGTAGCCTGAAGAATTGGCTTTTCAACGATACCAAACATGCCATACTTGATCCACAACAAGTACTGTTGATGATTCAGTTTTCAATCGAAGTCACTCTACTCGCAAATCTGGAGCCCTCGAAAACGAAATTATTAAATTTCACTATTACACGACTTTTACTTATGTATATTGTACCGACTCAGAAAGTCATTAAAGTTTACTTTTTTTCAAAAAAATCTTGTTGTGGATCAAGTATGGCATGTTTGGTATCGTTGAAAAGCCTATTCTTCAGGCTACAACAAAGCGACAAATTAGTTTGAAATAAGGCTACCAGAAAGGAACAGAAGTGGCCGAATTTCACCGAGGGTAGCGGAAAAAGTAACTTCTCTGAAAATGTAACATAAAAGAACTTTTTCAAAAAACTTTTTTCGTCATTCGAAAGAGCTTACTAACCGCGTCTAGAATCAATCTTAACTGGCTGTCTTGGTCACTTTGTCAGGGATATATTACTCTTCGAAAATGGGGAAATTTCGACTTTCAACTGTTGTTGCTCCGAGAGCAGATGATCCAAAGAAATAATTTTTACACGGTATATCTTTGAATTGTTCCCTCTACCGATCCCAATTAAAATATGGGCTCAGGCTGTACCTGACTGCTTGTGGTAGTCGCATCCACTGGTTCTCAGAAACGGCTCAGGGGTTTGGGCTAATTTTTTCCTGTGTGAAGTTCTTGTCCATCATTTATTATAAATATGAAAAAAAATTATTGGTGATGGTCCCTATTTAATCTCGTTTCAAACCAACCGTGGACTGTAAACTTCATATTAAAATTCAAAGTTGTTTGGAAAATATAGCTTAGTGAGGCCACATACCTACCTATACCTTCTGATTTAAATCAAAATCACTAGAGATATTTGCAACTTAAAAATCAGTCAATATAGGTTTATTGTCCGTTATGAATCAAATCGCTATTTATTACCGCCATCTTCGAGGCAGGTGTAGTAATTGTTAGCACAATTTGTATATTTGTATTCTCATTCAGTATACTCGGTTGTAGAGTAGTGAAATTATTTACGTGTAAAATCTACCCAAACATAGATGTCGCTTCCAATCGTTTTGTTACCAACTTCACTGAATTCCACTGAACGAACATAGAACTTTTTCCTTTCGTTAAAAATGTTGACACTTTGCCATCAGTAAAAAAAGAGTAGTATAGTAGGTACTGGGTACATAGCTGTTAGTTGATGGGTGTGCTTCTTTCGGTGGAAATAAAATCAAAAAAGCGGTGAAGAGCAAACCGGCCATTAGTTTTGATATGGTAAAATATATGTGAAAATCTCTGAAAGAATTTTTTAATATACATGTGTTCGACTCAATTGATTTGCATTCGGTTTGTTTGACGGTCATCGGCGGAATTGTGCTATAAATTCATTCAATTAAGTGAGAAACAGTTTTGCAGTTGGAAAGTTTTTTTTTTATTCCTCTTGTGTTGATATCAGCTGAACGGATTATTGACGTTTTGTTGCGTTTACACATTTGATTGGATTTTATTTTGGATTTCGGCATTTGAGTGGTGAGTGAATCTGTATTTCAGTTAAGCTGTTTTGTTTTTACAATCTTTGAAAATTATGCAAAATTTACAACCAAATCAGTTCAAACATTTCCCTTGGAATTTTCATCGCGAAAATGTTTCGGCCGAAAAAAAAACCTATTTTAAGCATCTCGAATCTAGCAGCTGTGCAGATCCGACGATTGTGTGTAAAATGAAAACTTCCGTACACAAAACCGTAAAGAATTTATCGATTTTCATCATTTTCTCTTCTGTACACATTTTTTGGTAGCAGCCAATGTTGTATTATATTCACATCTCTTTGTTGGTATTTTGAAAAAATTATTCTGGTTGCGAGAACAATGTTTAGTCACATAATATATAGATTATGTGCGTTGTCTGCAAATTTACTTTTTATTTTATATTTATAGTGAGTTTGTCGAGCGATAAGGAACAAATAATGATTTCTATGTTTAATTATTGATAATAATTGTAATTATGCGTTCAACACACACCGTCTAAGCCGGTTGACCACGTAATGTAAACTGATAGTCAGTGTACATTTAGTGATTGCACCGTTGACTTCGCACTTATAAACATGATTATTCGTTAAGAGACAATTTAGTTCAAACTAAAACTTCCCTCAAAACCTTTGTAAATACTCTTCAGTAAAAAATCGCTGAACAAATTCTTCTGATTAAATTACTTTTATGTTGAGGCGTGACGTCGTTGCACAATCTCTGATTTAAACTCATTTCTTATCTTGTAATCTTGTCATCAAAACTTAATGAAGACAACAACAACAAAATAATCACTTCGAAGCAGCTCTAGCAATGAGCTTAGCTTAGAGTGTGAATAGCAAGAACAAAGGTGATTGTGATATGTTAACGGATCGAGCGTGTAAAGTGGTTTTGATTTACAATTTGAAAATCGCCCCTACTCGACTGTCACTCGTAGTCATAGGAAAAATGTTCTTTGATTGCATAGACTCACAAGATCTTCTGTACGAACAACTCTGAGGTCCAAAATATTCCCTTTATCCCATTTTACGTCAAATCATTTTTGGTGACTCGATGTTTCCAGTGGAGTGGAGACTTTCCATCAACATAGAAACACTATCTGTATTTAGTGCTCTTCTAAGATAGCAAATGCTGTGCTTTAAAGTCAAAGAAACCAATGAAAGTAGAATAGAGGTATGGTCAAATACCGGAGTCTGTACGCCCGCAAGCAGAAAATATTAAAATTTTCACACTTTTAAACGTTATAGAAACGGCTAGACATCTCCACTAGACAACTAAGATAAAAATAAGCAACCGGCTAGTTAGTTCTTTCTTTATGATTTAAATATTGAAGTAATAGATTTTGCTACCATCAAACACTGCAAACATAAACAAATGAAGTAACAGATTTGATGATTTTGTTGTGAGACAAGTCCAAATGTTGTCCAGTCCAGTCCATCAAAGGCATGTACCTTGAAGGATACGTACTGTATCAACTGGGGTTAAAACATTAGGGCCCAACTCTTTCCTGAGCTGCTTATTTTAAGATATTCCAACATCTTCAATCTTCCCGTTTTTGTTGCAAATTTCTAAAGTTTTGTCTTAGTCTTAGTTTTGTCAACTGCAGTCTTTATCTTGACCTTCCCAACGATACCAAGCACGAAATTATTTTTATGACATAATTCAATGAGACCTTAGGTACCACACTTCTCCATCGTTATACACTGAAACGTTTTGCTGATCCATCTTAAGTCTATTACTTCGATAAAATCCGTTGACAAAGTCGTAAGCCCTATTAACGAAAACACATCCGCTGTTATTGTGATTGAACTTAACGTTTTCTTTATCTCTCTTTATTCACTCTTTCAATTTCTCAGCACAGTTTTAATCTTTGAAAAGATTTTTTTTTTTATCCATTCCATAAACCACACTTGCAATTTCGCCGAAGCCAATGGTTTTCACTCGAATCGTAGGTATTTCTTGTTCTATAAACTTCCTTTCGTCGAATTGAAATACAATTTTGCGAAAAACTTTTTCAAGTTACGTCATTTTGTGACAAAGCAAATGTTATCGGAATGAAATCTTCGAAAAGTAATTTCAAACGAAAACGACACAGAAAATGTAACAATCGACAAAGCAACTTTTTCGATAAAATATTTACATTTTTGCTTCATTTTTTTGTTATCAAACTATGAGTGTCAACCAAGACCTCCCGAGTAAAGAATAATATTACAATTTTGATAACTTTGTTTGCAATACTGCATTGTGTTACGTATAAGGAAAATGCTGGCGCTAGCTGATTAGGATTATAAATCAGTAAAAATTGTTCTCCTCTATTTTCGACTGTCTAATTTAATTTCTGGTCACATTGAGATTCAGATAACGATTTTCGGATTTCCGTCGTTACCAAATTATTGAGAATTCATTACGGAATTATCACGTACCCATCGTTAAAATTCAATTTGTTTTTTTTACGTATTCAGTGCAATCAAAGTGGGTTTTTACAAGCCAAAACACACAATATCGAAAAAGAAAAAATCTGCTGCGATATTCAATATAAACCAGATCCTAGTCAAGATCGACGTTCTTTCAATGCAGGACCATTAAGACGCCACACGGAAAAATAAAAACAATCTGGCTTTCCCACTCGCGATGTATTGCCATGATTCATTTTCGTACTTTATCTCTTTTTACATTGTGCGTAGTATGAACATTAAATTATATCGAAACTAGTGTAGTGCCCGGCTGTGCTCGGGATCATATTTTCACGCTTCAAAAATAAATTTTCCACAAAAAATGATTTTTATGCGTCAAAAATTTTTCACGCGTTAAGAAACGCACACACGACTTAAACATTCACAAAAATTCGCGCGTCAAATAACGCATGAAAGTAAAACAAAAATCGTGCGTTCGTCCTCATTTTTCGTCATTCGGTATGCCGAGTTTCAAGTCTGTAGGTTTTTCCGTCTGGGCTATTAAGAGCGCTCACCCCTTGGCAATTTTCTAGCCTACATTTGTGCGCAAAAATATTCGTTTTTTGATGATTTCTCTGAACCAAAATCTTTTTTTGAGAAAGTAAAACCATTAAAGCATGCAAAAATGTGTTACTTTTAAGGGAAAAATTGATTTGTGCTCGATAACTTAAACCACTTGGAGAAACCCTATGCAAAACACATAAATTTACACATTTGCAAAGATTTCGCCAAGTGCAATAAGTTATCATCCACAAACCAATTTTTAGACCCGTACGAAGTACTGGGGTCTTATAGGTTTACGCATACGTTTGTAACACGTCGAATTGGACTCCCTGAGTAAGGGGAAACCTATTGTGGTTGTCCAGAGATGCCAAATCAGCAAGAAAAAAAATGTCCATCTGTCCGTCCGTCCGTCCGTCTGTCTGTCTGCACGATAACTTGAGTAAAAGGCATCCGATTTTGAAAATTCTTTTTTTCCCCGTTTGGTAATGTCAAAAGACAGGCTAAGTTCGAAGATGAGTGATTTTGGATCGACCCCTCCTGAGCTGGGGCCCAATAAGTGCTTTATGGTTTTTCGAAGATATCTCCGGACATTTAAACGTTAAACTTGTAAGTGATACGTCAAATAAAAGGTATTTACAATACCGATCGACAAAAAAAAAGTTTATGGAAATCGGATGACCGACTCGTGAGTTAGACCCCTTGGTGTGGAACAGGCACAGGGCGGCAAGCAGTTTTTGCTTGTAGGTCGGCCAAATTTGAACATATTTCGTTCGTTTTAGCTTTATTAGATAGGTATTGACCGTACCAATCAGGGAAAAAAAGTTTTTGAAATTATGTTCTCCGGAGCTAGGTCTCTTGGAGTGAGCTCTTATCTGGCTACTCGGCCGTACAGTGAACGTGGAGTATTTTGTCAATATCTCGAGTAAATTTTGACCGAATTTCATGAATTTTTTTTTGTTTGAAAGGTATTAACGAATGTAAAGCGTCGGTACTATTTCCGGTCTCCTAACAAAATGGCTGCCGGCGGCCATATTGGATTTTATTAAAAGTGATATATATTGGGAAAAATTGTACTTAGAGAGTTTCTGTTAACATGGAAATAATTTGTTATGTGTGTGGGGTGTTTCAGGCATTCCATATATGGACATCTATATATATATCTATATTCACCTATATTGAGCTATATACAGGCATATAGAGCTATATAATAGCATATTCATCGGTGAAATGTTTATTTATAGGAAAATATAGCGGTATATAGCTGTTTAAATAGGAATTTATGAAAGTTGACTTCGTACGGGGCTGTCTATATTGCCTCCGGCAATTTAATTGTATATGATAACAAGGCAAAGAGTGGATAATGTAAGTGATTTTAAAGGGAGAATAGTTTTTCAGCAGAGAAGAAAATGAAGTAAGAGAAATGAAGAGTTTCACATTAAAGGCTTTTGATTAGAATAGGTGTTTCGTACGGGTCGGCGTTAGCTATGTTTCTCTTAAAAATAGCATTAAACTTTATATTATAGATTTGTAGTTGTAGCAGTAGCTGCCTCCATATAAAATCACTTGCTAACTATTTAAACCGATGTTATACACAGTAAACTCGACTATGCTGATGTTCTATGAATATGAGTAAATGTGACAAGTGGATGCAACGACAATTCTTTAAATCATGAGAACTTAATTAAACCACTCAATCCTTCCAAAACAAGCCCTTGATTATAATCCCAAGGTATACTCGTAGAAGAACGGTGTGTATAATGTACATTGTACAAGCGTTAACAGTGACAATAATAAATTGAGATATGTGGATAGAAGTTTCTACTGTCTACTGTGTCTACTGTTACATTATTGAACGCAACCAGTTTTTCTGTTGATAAGCGCATTCGAATATAAGACGTAGGCGGATGGTTACAAATTGAGAAACAGAATTTATTGAAAAAAAAATTGTTATTAACTCGCATAGAATTATACTCTTCTTCATCAGAATTGATGGCAAACAAGTACATTCGTCATTTCTATAGAATGTGTTTCTCAGTCAACAATTTAATTACTTTTTCGTGTAGCAGTGAGCTGCATGTATATGTTTTGATTAGGCTATTAACAAATAAGATTATGATTCCCAGACACATTCTCTTCTTTTAGACAGAATCTTCAAACTAATCCAAACAATTTTTGCGGTTTAAGCTTCCCTACTCGTCATTTGAAAGGTATCTGGGGTCTTATTTTTTTAATAAAGAAATGACGCTTCTGTAAATGAATTATGAAGCAACAGCAAATGATGTGTGGACTCTGTTAAAAGCTAATTAATCATTTACAACCTACGTACGGAAGCAGAAACACACCAATGACATTATGTTCTTCATAATGAAATTCCGACTGAATTTTGATTTGCAAGCAGTTTTTTTATGGGACTCAGTGCTGAAGAAATCAGTTCGGTTATCTGTATCGTCTTCAATTTTCAATGTTTTCATTTGCCCAGTGATACTGTAACGTTACAGAGATTTGAATAAATTGAAAGAATTCTGTACAGCTCTGAACAACACTCGAGTGTGCCTGCTTTTGGTCAGCCCGACATAACTTTTACTAAGGAGATACTGATAACATATTTCAAACGGCAACAATATAATCACTAAATCTATTACTTCTGTGGTTAATCTGTTAGCTAGTGTCCTTCTATATAAAAGATTACCATTTGCTTGTCATTCTTTCATTGATCTTTTTGAATCTGCTCTGACAGTGACATAATGGGGTTCAAAATAGCCTCCTGTCATAAATACACATTTAAGGCTTATTTCTTAGTACTTAGCACTTGCTGTCATAATAGCTATTTTCCTAACTTATGCTAAAATGCTTTAGCGAATTCGACACAAACCTGTCATTCGCTAAAAAAGCCTTTTAGCATAAGTCAGGAACAACGTTTTTCCTAAACGACGTGGGAAATAAGCGACGAAGTCTCGATATTATAACACTAGTTAGGAAAATATCCATTGCATCACAATGACGGATAAGATGAAAGGTCGAGTCTTTGCATGATGTTTGTTGATCCGAGACGAGGCCAAGGTGAATAACCACGTGAAAGCGTGACTTTCGTGTTTCGTGCGAGTTATGTACAATATCTTACATGGCACTGTAATTGATGAAACGAACGGTTTTTTTGTGCAGAAACATGTAATAGAACATTGCGTCCTTGTTTGGACATTTTTATTTTGCCGAGATAGAGGTTGGTGCATAGCTCGGGGTAGAAATGATAAGTCACGATTCATGTATTTATTGACCTCGACCTCGCCTCGGAACAACAACAATACACACGGATGCTCGATTTTTCAACTCATTATCTTAGAAACTATTTTTCTCAACATATTTTCCCAATTTTTTCAAAAAATTTCGAACTTTTTTCTTAGTTTTTCTAGATTTTACCAAAAACATTTTTCGCGAAATTTGGAAGAAAAGTGGACAAATTTAGGAAGAAAAAATAAGAAATTTTCTTTTCCAAAAATAGTCCCTTCTTTATGTTTTGTTATGATTATTATGCATGCAACATTTGTCATGGAAAAAATGCTGTGTTGCCCAGTTTCCAATTCAATGATCTGGCAATTCGAAGTCATCCAATTCACACTCGATCAAGTAAAATATTTTTCTTTTGTATGGGAAAAGCTGTTCTCTGCTCGAGCACATCATAAATACATTTTTTTATCATTTAAACATCGACATTCGGTCTGGCACAAGTCTTATCACTTGAACTTAAGTGCGTACATGCATAAACGTTATTATGAAAATGCCCATAAATATAAATTCAAATGTACTGCATTTTGATCCGTACAATTGCTATTTATGCATTACAATTTAGCCATAAAGAGAACCTAATAAATCAAGTGAAAATTTTCTGTATAATGTTCTCCTTGTTATGTATGGCATATGAACCAAGAATTGCATTTCATTTAAAACGAGCTAAGCTCTAAAAAAAAGAAGAATTTGAACGAATAATACAAACATTATAAAATGTTACATTAAATTGCTATTATAACAAATTTATCTTGATGCGTTCGGCCGACTCAATTTAGTTAATTTAAAAAGAATCAGCAGTTTTTTTTCGTTCATTTATAACTACCACAAACTAATTCACACACAACCATTTTTGTTTTATCGCTGGTTTGATGTATAAAATGTCATGAATAAATAGCGCATACGAGGATGGTTTTCTTGCTTCCATCAGTTAATAGCTATTTTGCTAACTAATTGGTAAATGGGCTTGTTTTGAGCACTAAATGTGAAATTGCTGATACGAGCGAAGCGAGTTCAGCAACATATTGTTAAACAAGATCTATACTCAAAATACCGGCTATCGGTATCGTAGTAATCAGAGATGGGAAATTACCGGTAATTTATTTATTGTCGGTAATATTACGTAATATTACGTAACATTGGGTAATATTACCGAAATCTTAAATTACCAATATTACCGATGTTTCGGTAATATTACGTAATTTACCAATACAAAATTGTAGCAATTCGATATTTTACTATCAGACTCATGCGAAAGTTGAATATTATTCAGCAATATGTCCTTTGCGAAAATTATCCTCTATACGGTGGACTATTTTCTGTTCATTTTTCGTGAATTTTACGTGAAACTCAACTTTCGCATGTGTCACACGGTAAACCAGTACCTTCGATACTGCTACATAATTGATTGCTTATGAAACAACTTTGTGATACTCGGAAACTCACTCGTGTGTTTTTGAGCAACTTGTTTGATAACCAAACTCGTATTCGACTAGTTGAAGAAGGGGTACACGAGTCGAAAGACTTGGAAGCACTTGTGTTACGTTATCACGCTAGATTGTATGTCGCTACCACAATATTCAACGATGGCAGTGCCGGAAACTCGGTCTTTTAGGATACGAAATTTGAAATGAAATTTCATTTGCTAACAAATTTCAGTTTTCGATCTAAGCCCGTGTTCTCATGAAGTAACAGAAGACCGAGTTGCCGACGGCGTCATTCATTCTGAGAGAAATCGTAAAAATCCACGCTCTTTTAATTATCAATTTCGGTTGAAGCTCATTCAAATGTGTATACTACTCGACTGTTTTTGAACAAGTTGTTTAACTAGGCTGAACTAGGCCTAACTAAAACAAAATTATACGATAAAATACACCTGAATTTGCTAAAAACGAGTAATTTTTGTTGAAAATGATTAAAATTTACAATATGTTAACTGATTTTTGGTAATATTACGTAACTTACGTAATATTACCGAGGCTTTAATTTACCAATATTACCGAGCTTCGGGTAATATTACGTAATTTTACGTAATATTACCGGGTAATATTACACGGTAATATTACGGGTCCATCTCTGGTAGTAATGGTATGGTACTCGTCACAAGACGTGTTCCTTGAAAAGACCTAACTCTCAGTGTTCAGTATCGAAATTTTACGTGCGCAAATGAACAACAATATCGAAATAGTCCATGTGTAAATTGACCGTAAATACTAAAAGAGCACGGTATTTAGATATACCAAGCCCTGGTAAAACTTATTATGAATATTTTGACATTACAGTAGACAAACATTAACCATAAAAAATTCAGTCCCACAAGACTGTTACGGCATCATAATACATTTTGATTATTCGTTATACGAAATTCACAATTCTTATGGTTCCTCATATACATAGACAAACGTCCATTTCGCAAATTCCATTATAGCGTTCACTGTTCTTAACGGATATATGGGGTTGGAGGTAAAATAATTATTCAAAAATGTGTTAGCAATAGGCAATTAGCATTCGTTTTTTGTTATAAAAAAACAATATTGCCGCGCACACCACATATTGTGAGAAAACACACCTCTGAATAAAATCAAGAGATTTTCGTCTGTCAGCTTAGTTGCATTGAGTAATAATAATGGAAAATATATATTGAATGTATATTGCACATTACAGAAGCCGTCTGTTGATTTATATATTATAAATAGACGTGCATTTTGAGCGTGTCTGGACGTATGGAACGGTGTTGAATCCACTCAACATAAATTGAAAATGAATCGATTCTAAAACTAACTCCAACTGGCCATTAAACTTTTGCTATTGCGTCATTCATTCTGTCGAAGTAAAGAGAAGTTTCCGACACTTTATCCTTTGATGAGGAGTTCTTTGCGTGTATGGAAGTCTCGCTAACACCTTATCGATCGATTGAGGCTCTAAAAGAATTTTTAATTTCCATTTGCAATTTGCAATTTCGTCCTACCAGGTCCAGCGAAATGTCGTTGAGAATCACTCCCTAGGAAAGCATAGAAATGTTCTTCGAAAATAAAACTTTTTCCGTAGCCACATCCAAATAGGTCCAAATAGTGAACAAGTGTTTGATTCTAGTTTCATTCTGTCAGTTCTGTAATATTACATACTGGACTTATTACAGACCAGTCCCCCTTGTCATACATCTTTGCAGATTTTGTCTGGTGGGAAGGGCCTTTTAATAAGAGGTTTTCAATTTCGATTTTCTACAATACGTGACGACAACATACACTGGCTGTACCCTAGAGGGTACACTTCTACGGCTCAAAAGTAAAGGTCGAATAAATTTCTTTTCGTATCAGGTAATAATATGGCAAATGTTTCCAATCGTGTTTTTATGACCGTGCACTGTGGGGCACTGGTCTATTAGCTGTTCAGATGACATTGAAGGACATTGAAGCTAGTAACAGATTTTCAACGAGTTTGACTGACTGTATCGCAAGTCTATATGCTTCACTTGATTCGTGTGTTGTTTTGGATTTAATTTCTCCTGATATTGTCACTCGACTCCTTATTGATTGCATGGAAGAAATTCAATACATGCGGGCATTTCAAGTTCCTTTATAATTGCACTCTAGGCACGTGTCCATCCAGTGTAGAAAATTGAATGTTTGGTATCGTGTTGAGGAAATTAAATCCAATAACATAATTAAAACTTTTAACATTCACTCAAACCGTATTTAATCCACTTGATTTTATCGCATTTTTTCTACAAATTTATTTTCTCTTAAGTGAGTTACATATCATTGGATGGATATACAAGTGCAACATGTTGTACGTAATGCTTAACATTGTTGAGACCGAAGTAATGAAAAATGCTTAAAAAAATAGTTTTTTTTTTCTTCTTCTGCTATCTGGTTAACCTCGTTGTTAACTGCTACAGAAATTATGGCCTGCGTAGCAATTTGATGAAGTCATAATGCGAACTGTGTTCTCAAAAAAAAAAAATTATTGGCAAGCGGATGACTGGACACAGCTACTCATAACGGTCTCTTTTTAGACTGAGACTCAATTTTTTTTTTGTTTATTTTCAAATGACTCTGACCTTTAGAATTTAGAAAATATTTTTAATGGGAAACTATCAAAAAAAGCTACGACAGACAGTACTCCTTTTGTTGATTCCAAACCGAAATAATGACTTTCGTTAGACTTATCTCTGTACGCCATTTGCCCTCTTTTTATATCAACCACCATTACAATCTGTTGAACAATCCTGTTTAAAAACGAACTGAAATTACACATTACACGACCATCATAATCACAAGATGGCTAAAACGCTGTGATTTCCATACAATACACATTCTGTGTTCGGTTATTTATTTATCTTATTTTTTTTGGTACACTGCGATGTGATTCATTCCTGCTCTGATTCAGACAAGAATACATAAATACGCGCGCCTATAATTCAATTCGAATCCAAATTAATATGACGTTGACGAAAAAAGATTCTGTGTGTGCTATCTAAATGCATATATAAACCCTATCCGACACGTTCAAAGAGCATAAGGTTCGGAAGTGGTATACTGGTCTGCATATTATTGTGATGTTGGGAATGGTAGTGTCTGCCGTCGAGACCATGTATTACGTACTAGCTAGAATAAAAGCGAGAGACGAGTATTCAGTATTGAATTGTTGGTAGAGTTACAAGAGCAACATAAAACACATTTTTTTTCCACTTTTTTGTACGTATACAATTTGAATGTGCATTCAATTCAATGACATTATATACACAAAAATATGAACGAACTTATCAAATTACATTGTACGCTCTCTGCCTGCGCTGCTGCTTTCGGCTGTGTGTATTAAATTTTAATATGGTTTATGATCAATGAAAACTGTGGGACGACGTACACACATATAATATGTATACTACGTGTGGAGACATGTGCACATTTTTATTTCGTTTTATAATTTTTATGTTTACTGATTATGATCATAATGGTCTATGGACGGTAATTGTATATACGTTGTAATTTAACGAATTTTGCGGGTCTTGCACATCTTCAATTTTTTTTTGCTCAGCAATTTGCGAAGTTTTGCCGTCACGCATTCAATCCCGTTGAACAGTCGATGTCGGTCTAATTAGACCCGTACGAAGTACTGGGGTCTTATGCGTTTACGCATACATCCGTAACACATCGAATTGGACTCCCTGAGTAAGGGGAAACCTATTGTGGTTGTCTAGAGATGCCAAATCAGTGAAAAAAAGTGTCCGTCTGTCCGCGATAACTTGAGTAAAACGCATCCGATTTTGAAAATTCTTTTTTTTCCCGTTTGGTAATGTCAAAAGACAGGCTAAGTTCGAAGATGAGTGATTTTGGATCGACCCTTCCCGAGCTGTGGCCCAATAAGTGCTTTACGGTTTTTCGAAGATATCTCCGGACATTTATACGGTAAACTTGTAAGTGATACGTCAAACAAAAGGTATTTACAATACCGATCGACAAAAAAAAAGTTTATGGAAATCGGATGACCGACTCGTGAGTTAGATCCCTTGGTGTGAAACAGGCACAGGGCGGCAAGCAGTTTTTGCTTGTAGGTCGGCCACATTTGAACATATTTCGTCTGTTTTAGCTTTATTAGATAGGTATTGACCGTACCAATCAGGGAATTTTTTTTTTATGAAATTATGTTCTCCGGAGCGTGAGCTAGGTCTCTTGGAGTGAGCTCTTATCTGGCTACTCGGCCGTACAGTGAACGTGGAGTATTTTGTCAATATCTCGAGTAAATTTTGACCGAATTTCATGAATTTTTTTTGTTTGAAAGGTATTAACGAATGTAAAGCGTCGGTAAAATTTCCGGTCTCCTAACAAAATGGCTGCCGGTGGCCATATTGGATTTTAATAAAATAGAAATATATTGGGAAAAATGGTACTTAGAGTGTTTCTGTTAACATGGAAATAATTTGTTATGTGTGTGGGGTGTTTCAGGCATTCCATATATGGACACCTATATATATATCTATATTCACCTATATTGAGCTATATACAGGCATATAGAGCTATATAATAGCATATTCCTCTGTGAAATGTTTATTTATAGGAAAATATAGGTAAATATAGCGGTATATAGCTGTTTAAATAGGAATTTATGAAATTTGACTTCGTACGGGGCTGTCTATATTGACTCCGGCAATTTAATTGTATATGATAACAAGGTAAAGAGTGGATAATGTAAGTGATTTTAAAGGGCGAATAGCTTTTCAGTAGAGAATGAAGTAAAAGAAATGAAGAGTTTCACAGTAAAGGCTTTTGATACGAATAGGTGTTTCGTACGGGTCGGCGTTAGCTATGTTTTTGTTGTAATTTGAAGGCAGAAATATTGGGAGAAGAGGAGCATTGCAAATGTGGCGTCAAAGGTTTGGGACGTGTGACATTAGCAAATTATAAGAAAAATGAATTTACATTGATTTAGGAACGTTTTTAAATAGGCTGACATGTCAATAGACGTTTTTTCGATAGTAAAACAAAAGTCATCGTAAGCTTATTCAAAGCTAAATGATTGAAAATTCATTTTTCTTGTAATTCGCTAATGTTACACGTCCCGTTTAACTATTTATATAGAGAAGCATTTGATGTATCGAAATATAATAAACAAAACCGTTCTACGCACTTTGATACCGAACTTCACCTTAATTTATTCAAAGCCATATTCAAACAGTAAACCAATGGGGATAATATCGGCTTTAAGAGCAAGGTTTGTGACAGTCATTTTCATATTTTTGTTTTCATTCCAAAGACAATCTTTCATTCGTACAAGCATGTACGTCCTAAATACCCCCATTTAAACTTCTGCCGCGTTATTTATTTCGAACCATTTATTAAACGACGTTATATATAAAGACTTAATCCGTCCAATATTTTTTGTTACTTCTCTCTCTTGAAAAAATATCATGGATGTTACTGTTGCGGTGAAAAGGGAATTGTGGCGCACATCGAAGATAAAGAAGAAAAAAATTAAATTTAAAAACATCTGGCGGAAATTCGCTAGGTGTGTCGTACATTCGGCATGTTAAATCTCCATCGAGTAAGGACGCACTTCATTTATTTTATTGGTAAAAATTCCATTAATTGATTAAAGAAATCTTGAAATTAAATTCCTTAAATCCTTTAAAAGTACTGCAAAGATCCTGTTTCATGAAGCATACTATGCTTCTCAGTAAACAGAAGTACTTGCGTCACGTCAAAATCTTCCTGATCGTTTTAAAAAAGACAACCACCAACCACACACACGATGAACAAAAAAAATATTTGACTTCAGCTTTCGTTGTTCTGTATTTATTTTTCTTTGGGATGGCAGATGAAAAAAAAACGAAAGAAAACAATGGTACACTCTCTCTCTTGATGCCTTTAACACATCGTCGTGTGCTGCTGTGATGCATATGTTATATTTGTTAAATGGGACAACCGATTCTGTGTAGAGGTCATAAAGCACTCAAGCAAGAATGGCAGCTGTGACAAAATGATGTTACAGATGTTGTTGGTGTAACTCTTTTTTATCACACTTTTCTGTTATCTAATCTCAGTGGAACGTACCAAGGTCTCGTAGTTAATGAATTGACGATTTTTCTTTTGGATAAAATTTTTGGCATCAAAACATTCATTCACAAATATTCGAATGTTCATGCGATGAACGGAAAATACGGTCGGATTAAAGTTTGAACTTAAACCGAATAAATATTTTAAGAGTGGCATATGTTACAGATCGCATAGACAATAAAAGTTTTTATCTCCGTGAAATTTTAACCAAATTTATGGTCCATCGTTTTAATATTTGGGTAGTTGAGTACGTTAATAAAACGAAGAATAAGAAAAAAAAAACTTTTGAGAATATATTCGGGTGGTCTTAGCTTATATCTGTGATAAACATTGTAATTGTTACATCAATAGGGGACAGGGTCGGACTGACTGTACTCTGAACTCGAGGGGCGATTGTATTTTTATATGAAAAAATTGCATGAATTTCAAAGACTTGCTGAGACTACAAAGACTACAGAGCTCAGTGATATAGCTTTGACCGTTTTGACCGAGACATTCCTAAAATGTTTTACCTTGTTCCCTTGACTGAAAGTCATGGGTCTTACGGATGATAAACACTCTAAAATGTTTGTCACACTTTGTTCATTCCTTGATAACACGATAACTCGAGTAATTTTCAATGGATTTCCAAAAACTTTTTTTTGTTCGACGGGGAATTACATTCCTGAGTTTAAGTTCGAAGATGGGCTATAACGGACGGGTGATCTACTGAAGTAATAATCTGTTATTTATTCCGAAAAGACTTTTATGTGTCATTTATTGTTGTCTATGCTAGAAAAAAAATCAACGAGTGTGAACTTTGCGGCCAGAGCGAAGCGAGGGCCGTAATCACACGAGTTTCATACTTTATTCATGATCAAATGAGGCCGAGTTTCAATAGATTTAATTGCTAAAAAAATTCTCATAATTTAGAAAATTTAAACGAACGTGAGCTTTACAGCCAGAGCAAAGCGTGGCCTTCCATAATTTTTTTTTAATCGACTAGGACTGAAATTCATGAGGCTTAGGTTAGTAAATGTAAAGTATTGGAGTAACAATCTAGACTTTATTTCGAAAAGATTTTTTTGAGTGATTTCGTGGTAGTTGTTTGCATACAAAAAATTGAACAAGTGTGGACTTTGCGGCCAGAGCGAAGCGAGGGCCGTAATCCACACGAGTTTCATTTTTGTTCAATACATAATCAAGAAATCTTTTCACCACCGTTTATAGCAGACAATGGGACTTTCTGAAAAAAAAAAATTGGAATATAATAAAACGAATGCGCAATTTATAAGAAAATAAGAAGCGCGCAGATTCTCGTGAATTTAAGATTTCGTAACTTGACAGTTGTCATCTTAAAAGTTACGAATCGTATGGACATTCGCATTAAGGTGACAACTGGAATTCCTAAATTCACGAGAATCGGCGCCCAGAGTGCAGATTGTCGTATTTTCGTAACTTTAAAGAATTCGTAACTTGACAGTTCTTGTAGGATTTTATACACGCAACCGTCAAGTTACGAATATTTATTCAGTCAGTCAAGGGACCTGACCCACTCATAAGGTGGAGCCTAGTTAATAGCTCATTTTCGTGCAGATGTTGGCTTCTACATCTTTTTACATTTGCACAAAAATAGTCAATGAAAGTGTAAAAAAGGTGTGGTATATCGTCCACCTGGAGCACTCAAACTCACTCATTTTAATATTATTTTGACAAAAAAAAATTATGAATACATTTGATAAATTGGCCGATTGTCCCTATCTGTTCTGTATTTAAATCAACAAGAGATTAAAGGTCAAAAATAGATTTGGAGATTGTCTCGGTCAAAAATATGTCACTAGCTTCTAATTTGCTTTTTACTAGTCTTTCCCAAAATTTCCCGAAGGGCCTCTTGTTAGCCATTCCGGCCCTGATAGAAGACTATCATATTTTAGACTACAAACTTTGCATTCGATTAAAGTTTTGATCTCAGTTTACGTTACATATTGATGACGAACGCTTCGTCATTGCAAACATATGAGAACAATTTATGGCTTTCCCAGTCGTATAATTTTCTCTTTCTCTCTATGTATAGCCATACAGTCGAGTTGAAATATTATTTTGAAAATGTTCGAGTTAGCATTTTTTCCAATTAAATTTTTATTTGTGACTTTAACTGGGAAAAAATATGGGCGTTGACTTGTTGTTGTATGAAATTAGTTATATTGTCACAATTATAATAAAAATTCTCTTTTATTTTAAAGCACACATGGCCCACAATGGCAAATTGATTGTTACTAAGGACTATATAATCGTAATAATGCAACAAACCATATTGCGCACGCATTTAAATGATATTCAATTTAATTAAAACTTTTAATAGTTAAAATGGAAATTATGGACTCGAAATGTATTTTCGTTGTGAATATTTATTATTTCGCTCATATGTTTAGTGTACGCTGCTGTAGTGTATTTTAAAGTGGTAATGTTGATCTAATTAAATTTATGCTCACCATGATCTATATGGTCGATTCCATTGTTGATTGCATTTCGATAATTTTACGAAGCATTGGAAGTAGTAGATTACGACCGTCCCCTTGCGAAAATTGAACATTACAAGACAGTTTGCCCCATGCGTAGATGATCCATTAAATGAAGAATATTTTTGGTTCATTTTACGTGAGTTCCTTTGTGATAAAAACTTCCGCATGAGGCAGGCAACAAACAAGTTTACATTGGATGTTGCTATGTAATTTATTAATTCGGAAGTAACCTTGTGACACTCGCACTTGCGTTTTTTAAGCAACTCGCCTCGGAAGCTGCCTTTTCGGCAAGTGTAAAGATTTTATATCCGAGCCGAAGCCGAAAAGACAGATATCGAAGCATCTTGTTCAAAAAAACAAAGCTGTTACCTCGTGTTATGTACTACTTTCGCAGCATCTAATATATAATCTGATACTCAGTAAGCCACCGGAAATGAGTTTTATCGTTCATTTCGATGAAGTAATGATTCGCTTTCGGCGGTGCAGTAGGCTTGCTCTGACTCCGGGGAATGTGGGATATTGGGCTAATGAGATGTTTTTCTGGTCCGGAAGGCTTGATTATTGAACCCATGTCTTTCTTTTTGAATTTAAAAAAATAGTTTAGGCAACAAATGTACGAGAGCGTTGGTCAGTAGATTGTTTTACTCAACACAGTGTGGGTTCCAGACTAAAAGACTGTTAGAAAATCCATATTGACGGAGATAATTAAAAAACGCATGAGAAAATGAAAGTCGTAGAACAAAGAGATCTAACTGTCGTCTTATGAGAGACTGATGTCCACATAGACTTTCAGTCTATCTAGGGAGATAAATTGTTTTGTTTGTTCATTTATTGCCTTGTCAATCATCATGTTTCAGCGGTAAAAACGGTTTATCTCTTGGGGCGATAAAAACCCTCGCCTTCGAGGCGAGATACAAACTTTCTAAGTCGAAGGTACTGCTTCGTACACGTAGAAAATCCCACTTTTTTGTCTATCTAAACTGTTACTGCTGTTTCTTTCCGTTTCTCTGATTTCTTTCATTTCGCATGCTATTTCAGATTACAAATAAGAAATCAGGGAAGCCAAGATGAGAAAGGAGGATTTTTAGTGTGTGCACTAAACAGAATTTCCCACAGATACATAAGAGAGATCATTCTAAAAAAATCGGGCTGAAGTTAGCCCAACGCCAAAATTATGACTAGTAACAAATATGCTTATAAGTACATAAGATGTATGTGTATGTGTGTACACTGTACATAACAAATCATATTACATAAAGAGTTATGCTATCGCTATTATGTACTTATGCCGGCCTCGAATTTGGGTCGGACCCAAATGTTCCTTAACTTTAAATTGTATACATTTGGGTCGGCCCAATATGTTCAGCTCTTATGACTGCCTCGAATATTGGTCGGACCCAAATGTTCTTCAGTTTTGAGTTTTATACATTTGGGTCGGCCCAATATGTTCGGAAATTATGACTGCCTTGAATTTGGGTCGGACCCAAATGTTCTTCAGTTTTGAGTTAAAATGTATAAAACTCAAAACTGAAGAACATTTGGGTCCGACCCAAATTCATGGCAGTCATAATTACCGAACATATTGGGCCGACCCAAATGTATAAAACTCAAAACTGAAGAACATTTGGGTCCGACCCAAATTCGAGGCAGTCATAAGAGCTGAACATATTGGTCCGACCCAAATGTATAAAACTCAAAACTGAAGAACATTTGGGTCCGACCAATATTCGAGGCAGTCATAAGAGCTGAACATATTGGGCCGACCCAAATGTATAAAACTCAAAACGGAAGAACATTTGGGTCCGACCCAAATTCGAGGCAGTCATAAGAGCTGAACATATTGGGCCGACCCAAATGTATTCAATTTAAAGTTAAGGAACATTTGGGTCCGACCCAAATTCGAGGCCGGCATAAGTACATAATAGCGATAGCATAACTCTTTATGTAATATGATTTGTTATGTACAGTGTACACACATACACATACATCTTATGTACTTATAAGCATATTTGTTACTAGTCATAATTTTGGCGTTGGGCTAACTTCAGCCCGATCTAAAAAAAATGAATGTGGATGGTTCACAGAAATATTCTCTTGGCATCCGAGTAACAATGGAATGATCCATAGACAAAAAACTGTATTCAACGAAATTGAGGAAAATCTTTTGAAACATTTCCCACATAAAATACGTTCTTCCATACAATTTTTTTAAAAGTGTACATCCACGCTATTTTCGGTGCTTTTGAAGGGGGAAAAAGGAATGAAAATGCTGCGGAGCCATTTATTTCAATACATTAGAGAAATTAGTTAAAATTAATTTAATTTGATTACGTTCGTTTTGTCATTCTATTTTCTAAATGTTAGTTGTCGTCACCATTTAAAATATGAATTTATCTCACGGATCACTAAGAAATCCCATAAATATAGTGGAAAACTGTCAAAGTCCAAACGAGGGTAACCCTAGTGTATATCTCAGCCGTGACATATCGTACACGATTCTATAGAAAATCCAAATTGGTGTCAAAATGAAGGTATTGAACCCATAGAATTTTAAAATAAATTTTTAATTGAAAGTCATGTCGTGGCAGCCGCAACAGCCAGCTCTTGTGTGGCACAACAGTAAAAACAATGGTATACTGACACTATTTCAACTATTTTAATGCTAGATGTGCTTCGATAATTAAAATATTTTTATAAAATCCGCTGGTTCTGGTTGTGTTAGAACTTTGTATAAACCGTCGAGTTGTTAAATTTATTCATTCCAATAAAATTCAAAAATAAGTTGAACATTTCGGCTAATTAGATTGTGGGAAATTGCCGATCATTTCAAAGTTATACGGCCACTCATCTCGATATTGATCGATTCATTTTACTTTTATGTTCGAGTTTAATGTTCTACAAATGGTTTTGTGCCATTTACCCAATGTACCGTGACTACAAAATAACTTTCATCATTTTATCCCGTTGCAATGTACATCATGCAATACAATGCATTGTCAACATTAATACCGAGCAAAATTCAAGTAGAACGAGTTGAAAAACGTAAAAGTAAATTAATGATGGAACAAGTGTTGCTGTTATCAGTTTAATGTTCTTATAATGTTGCGAAGCTCGCTGAAAAATATGATAGCCATCCATGGCATTCCATTCTTCCCTGCCTAAAAAACCTAATTTTCCTCGAACAAAAGATAAATGTCAAGTCAACGAATGTTGAGGTAACTGCGTATAGTCATTTTTTTACTATTTTCGTCGTAGCGCTGTGTATTCTGTGTACAATACTTTGTGGTATCGAGTCATTGTTTACCGTATAAATACACTTACGAAGCAATTTTGAACTGAAAATATCATTTAACCGCTTTTTTGCGGACATATCGAATTACTCAATGTCTTTACTTTGCATGATGATACTTTAAGCATATCTATTGGGGAAGAATCCGGAATTAACAACAACAATTGTCAAGAGCACATTCGTCGTAAGTAGTTTGCCTCTGTTTTTGTTATTTTCATGCATTGAATTAAGTTTTTCAAGACTTTGGGCATTTTTGGGTCTTAGAATAAAGGATCAGTCTAAATAAGCACCAGCTGGTACTTTTACTGATACCTTGAGTCGAGTCTTTTCGAGTTTTCAATATCATTTGGTCTAAGCCAAAATCTCGAGTGATTATTGTCGTCGTTGCTTTCTCCTTGGATCAACTGAAGTAACATCATAATTCGTCTTTACGACTTTTCCTTGCAAGACCTAGTTATGTGAACATATATTCCATTAATTGTCAGGGGATATCCACGACGGACTGTCCACTTTCTAGATATGTGGAGTACTGTGAAAAGCCGTCTCTCCCAGTTATAAGAGTTGGAAACCTTGGACGTAATGTGGGATTCACAAATTCCTCAACAAATTCGGACGTCCTCTTTGAATGTATTTAATTTACCCTCAAAGTGATCCAGCCAAGTCGTGCAAAGAGGGTTTCCTGGCATGGTTTCCGCCTTTGCTGGCGTACGTTTTCCTCGATATGTTCAAACATTTTTCCAGTTCTAACTTTTCACATCAGCGTTACAGTTTTCTGTTTTAGCATCACGGTAATTGTTTCACATTATACAGACTGTACAGGTACGTATAGACGTCGTACCGTGACCTATATTATAATTTGTGAATTGTTATTTGCGAAAGAAAAGGGGATCGTTATTAATTGTATGTAACATGCGAAACGTATATTTATACTTGTTGTATCCACAACAAAGTATGTTGATGAGGGAACAAAAAAGAAAAACTTTTTCAACGTTTGGTATTTTGCCATGCCACACATACCTATAAACTAAAAATGCCAGTAATTTCTCATATTCCTTGCATGCCATGCCGGCGCTTCGGTTCATTATATCTTGAACGCAGTACTGGTATAACCTTTTTGTTTATACCATTTTCCTCCGTAATGTTTCCGAAAAATCAAGGCATTTCCACCACTTTTGTGGTTTCACAACAGGGAATCATTTGTAGCTGAAAAAGCAAAGACAATAAAAAAAAACTTTTCTTTCGTTTTACTTCAGCTCAAGACATTTGTTATGCTTTGCTATTTTTGTTATCTACACATTTTTTTGCTTTGCAGGCGTTCCAATTTCAGTTATTGTAATTTACCGGAGGAATTGGAGGTTTCGCTATAAATATTTTAAGGTTTTGAGGAGTGAGGATAAAATTTGAAATTCGGTCTCAATGAATTTTGATATTAATGTCATTTTGCCGTATGTATTACACCCGGTTAGGTTAGGCATATAATGAACGTTCTTTGTAGACATACAGCTAAAATACTCTGTCAAAAGCTAATTATATTCGTCTACTCATTGGATAATAATGTCTAACCAAACAATCCATGTATAACGAACAGAGAATATTCTCAAAGACAAAATAGAATATCTAACATTGAACGAGGTAAAAATAAGTCGAATGAATTTTGAGTACTTAATAGGGGTAAACCATTTTGGTTCGGAAAGTTCATGAGTATGGCGATAAGTGTACGATTTTGACATAAAATATATGGGAGAAATGTCAAAAACGTTGACGAAATTACTTACGGCCTTTACAAACCATAATGGCTTACCCCTAATATATCGACATGAAATGTTTTCGATGTATGACATACTCACTTTATGGATCGTATCGTATATAATACATCATACCATACGCATATATAGTTTGGTATTCAACGGAGTTATATTCAGTTTTGCCGCACTATACGACCGACGACGCCATGAATTACACATCAAAGACTCTTTTAGCACTATGTTAATATTCATCATTCGTCCATCACGTATATTATGCAGATTGTTTATAAATGTTAAAACTTAAGCAATTTAACGCACCAACAATTTATTTATTTTTTGTACACAGCCAAGATTATTTTATGAAAATGTATATTAGCTTGTCAGACAGGGATAAAACAATGGTCTTTTTATGCATTTATTCATATACAAATGTAAATTAATTTCCGGTCGGTAGTCGCACTGTCAGCCAGGGGGGGATAATGGAAAATGAGTGATAATCAATTTATGTTATTTTTGATATCTTTTTTCGTTGTTGTAAGAATATGTCATAATAATTTCAGTAAAATGTCACCAACATAAATCCACGATTATCAATTTGATTTTTGTTATTTCGAATTCCGAACATAAACCACGGTTGTTGTTTTTTTAAAGCATTTAAAAGGATATGCAAATGGTGCGAATGCTCTTTAAAGAGGAAATAGACCGAAAATCATGCGCCATATCAGAATGGTCTCTAAGGAATACTCATATCGTCACACAATAGTATTTTTCCGACCAAAAAAATGACGATTTTTTCAGCACCAGCTAAGGAAAATTAGAACGTGTGCTGAAAATAGTACATTTCGTACCTAGGACTTAATAGTCTTTTTTAGCGTGTGAGAAGTTTCGAATAAATTTTTCATATTGGACGGAGAAAAAGTGCGACGAAGTCACGCAAAATGCATCGGAAAGAAATGAATTTTTTCCAGCACGATATATCGTTCGGGAAAACCTGACATTTCATAACAAAAAAATCATGTCAAAATATATCGTATTTCAGTTGTCCGGTGCACAAAATCAACAACCGTTACCCACGAATCTGTTACTTCATTCGTTTTAATGATGCCATCAGATTTAAACAACATTTTGTCACATCTTTCATTCATAAGTTTTACCAGACATGTTGATGCTTGTGACCGTTCTTATCAATTTCATTGAAAAAGACAGTACTTTTTTGTCTACAGACAGCGTGAATGAAATTTCAGTATGAATTTGCTTCAGCTATTTTTCAGCTGACATACAATCAAAACCGCTTATACGTCTTTAAAAGGTTTTACCACTATCACGTGCGTGTAGCCAGCTTCAACCGTATAAACAGTTTTGATTCTATGTGAAAATCAGCTGAAAACAACTGTAGCAAATTCATGCTGAAATTTTAATGGCTCTGACTGTAGAACATATCCTTTAAAATTTTAAGATTTTCTAATCGAAAAAAAAATTAAATTTCAAGAAAGTACTGCTCAATTTGATGTATCAATTGATTTCGTTTTTACGTACACATCTGTTAAGTAAGACCGTGCAACCGTGATCATGAACAACTTCGATCAACCTTAAACACTGGCAGAGTTATCGCTAACGAATGAATCTGTCACTTCATAAGTTTAAAGTAGCAATAATTACGTTTGATACAAAATCTTGTACTTCATTAGTTTTAACAAACAGTTTATTGTTAAATAACACAAAACACTAAGTGTCAAGCACCTCTTCTTCTTTGTCTCTGCTGCTAATAACAGATGGTTTGCTGCCGTTGCCTTGTCCTCTACTATAATTTTTTTTTTATTATTTTGAATGGAACAAACAGTACAGTCAACGACAGTGAAATTTAGACATGAATTTGCGTCAGCTGGTGCAATCATGCGAACAAAAATTCTTTAACGCCTCGGGTGAACTAGCACATGTGTGCTATTGGTAAATCGTTTAAGACGTGGTGGCAGTTCTCTTTGTATGAGTGGACCAACTGAAAAACAGCTGAAACCAATTATCATGTCTAAAGTTCACTGACGTTGATTGTTACTATCTGTCAAAATCTGAATTAAGGAACACCCTCCGCTATTTCGCTGAAAGATGTCAACTAATTCCGACAGAAAAACATTTAAAATTTTACTGCACGGATTTTAGTCAAATAAAATGCCGGCTCATGATCTCAGGACTCCGGAATAGTAATTAGTGTTTCATATCTGCAAGGTGTTCCCAAAAATGTTTGTTATATCATTTGACCATAAATATCTTTTTCCAGAGTCTTATCGCCTAGCAGATATTGGATCGATTGAAAAACTAACTATTGTTCCGCAGTTGGAATGAGCTGGAATTTTATTGGATTAAAATCCGTCGAATAAAAATTTCATTATTTTTCTGTCGGCACTGGGTTTAATGCAACAACATCTCTCAGAGAAATAGCGGGGTGTATATCTCTTGGTAGAGTTCTGATAAGAAAGAGAATAGAGAATGGCTGTTCCTGATTTCAATTTATTGCTATCAACATGAATGCAGTGTTCCTTACTAACATGCACGTAGCCCATGTTTTATTGAGCTATTTCATTATAATGCAATGCTCTTTTTCCCAGTTATTGAATTTAATTAGAGCCGTCTACAGACTCCACCCGAGTTATTGTTACGATTATCATTACATTAAATCGACAGTGCTTCAATAAACTTTTCCCCGGAAAATTCTATGCGCCCAGCCCAGAATAGTTTCTATGTGTGTAAAACATAAATATTAAAGCTGATGAAGCTAATGTTAACATACGAAATATCTCAGTGAATTTATTTAACCGAAAAAACATTCCTCACTTTTCCATTATAGAATAGTTTTTTTTTGCTATAAATTTCTACCAAGACCACTAATTCACTTTTTACCTATTTGTTATTTCATCCAGAGCGTTAACGAAACGTATTTATTCGATTTTATTGTATAAATCCCGACATGTGCAGATATTTTTAGATTGACTTAATATAACACCAGATCCATGCAACAAAATACAGTATATGCCCGAAAGTGTGTAGAACTATTCTGTGTAGTGCAATATGCTCTTCATATACATTTCCATTTTTCCAGCTAATAATACACTAAAATGCGGCGACCATTTTACATATTTCAGTTCGTCTATATCGTGGCTTTTTGCAATAATTTATTATTTAAAAAAAATCCCATGCGTCTCTAAAAATTTCACAATAGGTACTGGTACACACAGAGTACACACAGTGCAGAGAGTCAAATTGACAAAATAAACAAAATCCACTTTTTGAGATTGTAAAAAAAAATCTATTTTTGTTTATGGTACAGCGTTTAGAATATGAATGTGCGATCATAAAAAAACTCTTTGCACATTGTTTATTATTACAAAATGTTGCATTCATGAACATTTTGATGTTGACTCTTTTTCTACGTTCAGAGAAAAAAATTAGCTCAAAGTTTGTGGCATTTGTAGTATTTATGTAAGGAAGTTCAATAAACCGATTTGTTCACACATTCATCCAAAAAAAGATGCTCTCCCATTGGGTGTATAATTCATAGAAACTTAATGACTTCATTATGCAGTAAGTCTCGGTCAGATTACACGTTGCAATATTTACTTACTAATATGAAAGTGTTGAGAGTTTTACCAAAAATCGACTGTTTGTTTGTTTGGTTTGTTAATGGTCCATGAATCGGTAGTTCGGTGTAATTAGACTCAACACTTTTTGTTAGATTTCGTACAGGTTATATAAAGGTATGTAAAGGTTCGATCACACGACTTAATACACCATCTTTATTGTCAGTAGACGAATTCAATAGCCAAGCCAGTTTAATGTAGGTGCCTATCGAATATTGTCGAAACTTTCAATTATACTCTTGGCTTGAACTTAGTGTTCTGTTGAAAGAAATGTTAGAGATAGAGATAGACAATTAGTCTGCGTTTTCCATTGTTAAGCATATGTCACGGACCGGACAGCAATTGTCAATCAAAATTGTTAATCTCAGCATCGTAAAATTTCTCGTGGGTTGTCGGCCTTAGATGAAGATCTTCGACATTTTATCGTAAGATTTGTGATTATGATGTCTGTACAAGGATTCAGCGGGATACCGGCTCTAATTAACATTTTACACATCAGCAATATTACTATCAGATCTTTACTTCATTTGATCGAAGTATTCGTCAAGAGATTGATTTCAAATCTTTTACTTCAATTCTAAGAAAATTATTTTTGGTTTATATATCCGCATTATTCAGAGCTTCACGTTTATTTCTAAAATCGCTTCCGATAGCAGATGAAATAGCCGACCATTACGATATCGTGATTTTAGATTCATACTTTGTGCGACAGGTTATGGGTAAAGAGAAGTGAAAGCAGAAGACTTTTGGAGCTAACAGTTAACAAAGGTCCTTAGAATAACACATACATGACTCAACTCATTCACCTAAATCTACTACTTCACGCTCCTATTTGTAACAGTTTTTCCACTACAAACGATTAATTATGGATTTTAGAAAGAGATACCTAGGAGCTGAATTCTAAGGAATTCTAAACGAGGCTCAGGCACCACAACAGGAAGGTTGATTGATACCAATCACTAGTTCTTTTACAGCACGATGATTGAAACATTTCTCGTTGGTACCAATATTCATAAATACAAATTGTAAGTTAACTGTGAGGAGCATGTGCAAGAAGTTTATTATATTATAAGTTTGTAGGAAGCAGCTTTGGATTCAGGCTTTTCTAGCATTGGGCTTCTTTCGTCAATGGTGGACATAGAAGGTCATGGGGACTGCACTGTGGCCAAATAAATTAGATATTCCCTTCCTATTCTTCTCTAGTGTCGGATCAAATCTATTGAAATATGATTTTAGAGAGTAGGGCAACACCAACGTTACTACGAAAATGATCCTAACTTCCGACTACCTGCAATAATTACTTTTGTTTCAAAGATAACTCCGTTGGCTGTTGGTCAAAATTAAAAGAGTCGAATACATTGCAACATATTGATACGGATGATGTTTCCCATCGGATTACAAATTGTTATCTCATTCAAAATATGCACAATCTCCATTCGTGATTCTACTTAATTAATCTTAAGTAAATATTATCGAACGCATTGATTTAATAAGTTTGAAGATTCTTTCGGTTTAAGAGAAGCGATCATCGCAAAACAATAACCCCCATAAGTCTGAACCGAATTAAACAAACATCCATAATATGGAACACATTTACCAACAACAACATTATCCAAACAACAAAAATGAAGAGCATTTTGAAAAGAAATTGTATTCTTTGTGTTTATTTTCCATGTATACATAAAACCCATCTCCTATAACCAACCGGCAATAACTACAGAACAGAATACGAAAAAAAAAACAGAATTTTCAATAATCCAGAACGAACTCAAGAACGATGTGATGTGGAGTTGGTCGATCTTTGTCTAAATACAGCATTTCTCATTATTGTTTTATATTATTTACATTTTGCCTTCGCTTATACATAATATCATCCATCCACAATAACAGTCTTAATTTAAACAAGTGTTAATTATATGACCCTTGACCTCTTCTACAAAATAATTTTTTTTTTCATATTTCTTTTTCTTCTTCTTCTTTCAGATTATAACGATGCATTAGTGTACAGCACGCTCGCCTCATCATCTTCATCATTTTCACTTCACATCTTTGGGTGTTTCGTATACCAATTACAGAGTACTAAAAATTGAATTAATAAATCGTATCTGTACATCGCGCTTCACCATCCACAACATATATGTTAATTTAAAACGGAGTACTATACAATTGCAATGGCTTGGAACAAATACAGACATTGTGTTAATCATGTTAATAGTAATTGGAAACTTACTGTGATATATTTGAGTTTATTTTGTCTGTTGCCAATCAACGGACAAGATTTTCAATTCGAATCGAATACGGATGATGACTTACATGTAAGTGGTAGATCGTAAATTTGTTGTTTTTTTTTTACTCATTATGAATACAAAAATTTACCATTTTCTTGCCTAATCATTTTTCATGTGCGTTAAACAATCATTTTTACGATGTGAAAATTAGAAATGTTAATTTTGTTTGTTTGATTTAATTAGAACGATTGCGCAAATTGACTTATGGTTTCAGTAATATAAAAGATTGAGTCATTTATGAACTTAAAAAAGAGTTTCCCGTTTACTGTGTGAGGGTCTAACATTTATACTATGTCGATCAGATCAATCGTTTCGGTCAATTAGTTTTAATTTAACTCAAATTGAAAGAAAATTAACTCCAATTTTGTTCTTCAAAAGATGGTAATAAAACAGTCAATTGATAGTATCGAGTCGTTTGAAACATAAACGACTAATCAGCTAATCTCCCTGCATCGATTACTAACTACAACGACACTTAATGAGCGATGAGCTCTGGTTATTGTACATTTGTTTAGTTAAAATGTTCGCTCGAGCCATTTTATCAAACACCTTAATTAAATGAAGTAATAGATTTAGGTGTGGTACGGTGATAAGCTTTCCGTTTCTTGAAGTCCCGGAACATTGGCTCACTATTTGAGTGATGAATGCTTAGATTTATCAATGAATTGACTCAGAATTTAGATATGGATCTTTATTGCATACGCAAAGCGCTCATTATTAATGTCCAAGGAACTACAAACCGACGTTATTTGAAATAGTTAGGAATATTTATAACTCGCCTCCGTCTGTTTTCTTGTTTCCGCTTAAGCAATAACATACTCGGAAGTCTTGATACTATCCCTCACATGTCAATAATCCACTAGAAGAGTCCCTTAATAGTTTTTCAGATACCATTGCTGGAGCGTTGGACTGTTGGACTCACACGCCAGTCAACCTGGGTTCGATACCCGCGGAAAACAATTCTTCCGTCAGAAGCCAGCACACTGTATCGCGTTCGTGTCTTTGCTTTTCTTCGAAAGAGTGTTCGAGAGCGCCAAGATTTTTCCAATTGAATCCGAAAGAGGCTCAAAACTTTCGGTAACTCCAATGCACACAAGCAATGCGATACGGTTTTTTTTTGGCTTATCACGGCAGAATTCAGTCTGACTTTTTCTAATCACTACATGATTGATAAAGCATTAGACGTTTACAGTGAACGACAGTTAAATATCGACATGAATTTGGTTCTGCTGGTTTTTCGCTAGTCGACTCAAACAAACAAAACTGCTTGTTCGTCTTAGGACCTGTACTATTCCACCCGTGTAAAGGCTTGTGAGCATTTTTGTTTGTATGTGTATGAATGGATCAGCTGAAAAACAGATAAAGCAAATTCATGTCTCCATTTGACTGGCCTTCCCTTTCTGTTATTCGATAATTCTAATAACCCATTTCGACTAGACGTCACATCTATGATTGTTCATTACTTTAGAAATTGAATGGAAACGATTAAATCTGTTGCAGCTTTTGTTTTAAGCATCGTCTAGTGTAGTAAAATCTTTTACTTCTTAAGTTTAAACGTAGATTTTGTTATTTACAATCGCTAAACCGAACTGGCGTGCATACGTTATTTTGCACCAGCTGGTCACATACAATTCCAAACGGGACCATCTGGTGCAAAATAACGTATGCACACCAGTTCGGTTTAGCGATTGTAGGTTATAAAGGCTCACTTTTTGTTTTTAGCCCCGTACGAAGTACGAAGGGGCTTATAGGATTACGATGCCGTGTGTAATTGATGGAATTCGAAGCAGACGGTAAGGGCAAAGTGTTTGCCTATGTTCATAGATAACGAATCCGCAATAAAAATTTTGTTCGTCCGTCCGTCCGTCCGTCCGTCCGTCTGGCACGTCGATATCTTGAGTAAATCAAATCCGATTTCAAAATTTTTTTTTCCCTGAAAGATAGTCAAAATAGTGAGGCTAAGTTCGAAGATGGGCGATTTTGGGTCGACCCTTTTCCGGAGCTGGGGCCCAATAAGTGCCTAACTGTTTTTCGACGATATCTCCAGACATTTAAGCACTACACTTGTAAGTGATACGTCAAATGAAAGGTATTTACAATACCGATCGACAAGTTTATGAAAATTGGATGACCGACTCGTGAGTTAGACCCCTTGGTGTGAACTAGGTACAGGGCGGCAAGCCGTTTTTGCTTGTAGGTTGGCCAAATTTGAACGTACTTAAATGGATTTTGCTTTATTAGATAGGTATTGACCGTACCAATCAGGGAAAAAATAGTTTATGAAATTCGATTCACCGGAGCGTGAGCTAGGTCTCTTGGAGTGAGCTCTTATCTGGCTACTCGGCCGTACAGTGAAGGTGGTGTTTTTTGTTAATATCTCGAGTAAACTTTGACCGAATTTCAAATTTTTTTTTGTTTGAAAGGTACTAACGAATGTAAAGCAGCCGTACTACTTTCCACCTCCTAACAAAATGGCCGTCGGCCGCCATTTTGGATTTTTGTAAAATCAATATAAATCGGTGAAAATGATACTTACTTAATTTTAGGTCAATTCGAAATTTGTGTTACATTTGAAAGGAACGTCGTACGGGGCTTCGTAATTGCGCTATGCGCAATTTTTAAGATGTACACATTTCATAAGAATTTTACTTTACCGACGTTTACGGGCGAAGTAGGCTTACGGTAAGAGTAGGTCGACGGACGAACTAGGGTCACGTACGCAATAGATGTACGGGTTTGTACGGGGCTCAGTCGCAGCAAACGCTCCGACTGTTCTGACGGCTCGTTTTCATCGAAGATTCATCTATTTTACACGATGGTACAATTTTTTTGTTTTCTGTTTTTTGGACCGCAGAGATGTTTGCTTTTTCTGGTAAATTTTATAAATATTTGTTCAAACAATGATAAACACCATCGTCTTTTGACACCTGTTAGAGAACTTTCGGAAACATTGCAAGTTAAACTTAGCAGAAAAATTTTCATTAAAAACCTTGAATAGTTCTATTTTCTACCGACCAAATACTTTTGGAGAACTTTGAAGTATAATGAAAGTTTCATTACCCTGATGTAAAAGTATCAAGCAACAACCTATGACAAGCTTGTCGTTTTGTCAAAACCAGAAGAGATTTATTCATTTGTGGTAGATAATACTTGAAACCGAGAGTGTACTCGAGATAATGAGTAAAATTTGTGAGCTGCGAGATAAAGTGCATCTCGTCAAAAAACATCTTACTAAGCCGAAGCCTCTTTTGGTAGTTCATTGTTTTCCAACAGGTTTTTACTTTGTGAATTTCAGTCCAGTTACAACAAATTCGTTGCATTCGAACCGAGCCATATCATCGAATCCCTTATACGGTTTTATTGATCTACTCTGATCCATTACCGCTGAATAACCAATTTGAACAGAAATTGAATATTTTTCGATTGAGTAACTTATTCATAAATTATGAAAAAGGGCGACTGAGAATAACATGTCGATCATAATCGCCGCTGAAATTCGTATATCTTTTCATAACTGGAACAATAAAACATTCTCGCCCTAAATATGATGCTCCATCGCTTTTCAGTTTAAATTACATTTTCACATGAAACGAATCCATTAAATTGGATAATGGGACTAAAATGCCATAGAATCCGTATTATAATGTTGTAAACGTGATTCTGTATGGTCGAACATTTTTCGTCCGGATTTCCTTTTGTGGATTTAATTTCGCATTTTCGCATAGATTGCATCAATTAATAGATTTTTCCTTATTATCTTCCGTTACAGGTAGTATTTACTGAACCGCAAGATATCGTGAACAATGGCGGCCCTACCAAATTATCACCATATGAAGAGGTAATTACAATAATAGACAGAACATTGAAACGAGTGTTGTATTTCTGTTCGAATCTTATCGATTTGCTTTGTGTTGTGGAACATCTGATTCTAAATGCAAGAAAGATGGACTGTCGTTAGAGGTAAATGGCTTCTAGATTCTAGAATCTAGATGCGTAGTGTTGAGAAAACTTGATTTTACGGTGCTAATACCGTCTTTGATGCTACATGAAGAATTCAACATTATTGTAACAGATATTTGCAGCACAAGAATACGGTTTAAGTGAGAATTTCTTTACCTAGAGATATCTGTGATATTGCTATGATATCTCTCCGTAGTGGACAAAAAATTCACTCGTCAAAGATCGGCAACAACAGTACCTGCAAAAAATGAAAGAGAATTCAGTACCGCACTGACTAACAAAAGGCCGTTCGTGGAAATCGATAAAATCGGTAAAACCGCATCGGTAATCGTTCGAATTTTCAGTATGGCCAGTCAGGCACTTAAGTTAACTCAAACCTCGTATGCATGGTTGATTACGAAGCAAAACGTCGTTTCCGCTCCTTGTGCTGTCTGGGCGTACTAATTCCGTTCGATTTGTGCTTTCGCCTGGTTTCACTATGGAACTAATATTTCATGATAAAACGGTTGACCGTACAACTAACAACGAGACTAACAATGAGAATGTAGGTCACAGCCTGTTAAAAAACGTTAAGTGCGAAGGTAACGTCTCGTGTAGTAAGATATCCTGAATTTCAATTACTCTCTGGATTTCTTAGTCTACGTTACACATCCATGGCACAAGTGATGGAAAATTTACTTCCAGTGAGAAAATGGCTGATCTGAGTCCAAAGCGAGGCAAATAATCACAAAATTGCCAATTCAATAATTCATTCCTTAGAAACGTGAAGGTATTTTGTTCAACTCAAACCGCAAGGTACAGTTCCTTAGCAGTGAAGTAAATCAAACGTTTCATCGCGTTTTCTTCAAATTCTTATTAAAACGCGACCACGCGATTATTCGACAATCCAAAAATCGGATTTCCACAGTTTATAGACTTTAAACAAGTTATTTCGCCGCAAAACATTTAATATTCAACCTTTTACAGCATAGTTCTGTTTGTGTAACCTTGGATATCGTGCACTTATCCATAAACATTGTGTGTTTATTACAAAATCCTTATTTGCATAAAATAAGGGTCGCTCTAATTTTTCTACATCGAAGATACAATTTCAATAAATTTTTTCGGTTTATTGAACAGTTTAACGATCTTAACTCGCTTGTTACCTAACTTAATGAAGGAATTTCTTATTTTATTTTTGTTCTCAAATAGGAAGTAGCGAAATGCCCATACACCGAGAGCAAGATAATACTCACATTGATTTTACGATCGAACAGTTGGGAAGATATAATCAGCAAAAAACAGGACAGAGCCATCAAAAAACTGGCAAAATTTTTTGCCATTCCAAAGGTTTGTCACTAACACAGTTTTCATTTTATTTTCCTGTTTATTTTCGGTAGACGCTATTTGCACTGAGGTGCAATAGTGGAATTATTATCGATTATGCTAATTTCTACCCGAGTGGAAATAGTCACAGTATTTGTTAATTTAAATGAGGGATTCTTTTGAAAAACGACCCGCCGAAATCGGACGCATTTTCTAGTGGAGTTTTTTTTTATATGTGCCTAGATATGTATTGGTCCCTAGAAGCCAAAAATATTTTTTTGTAAATTCGTCGATGCTTGCATGGCAAGCGAGAGGTGATCGAAAACCGAAAACATGCCCTTTTCTTATGCAAATTTCTCCGGCTAGTAGCCATGCAAGCATCGACGAATAAAAAAAATTGACTTCTAGGGACCAATACCTATAGGCACATATAAAAAACTTTACTAGAAAATGCATCCGATTTCGGCAGGTCGTTTTTCAAAAGAATCCTTCAAATGCTATTTGCACCCGATGGAAGTAATCACCGTATTATAGTAAATGCTACTTGTATCTGGATGCAAATAGTAGTAGTACACTTGCAATTTCTTAGTTCTGAACATATTTTAGAGTTTTGAAAGTCGTCAATGTTGCCAGTCAATAAAGTTATTCCAGGTTTTGATATTTTGGCACAAAATTCGAATTTCAATTTTGCGCGAATATACTGGGAATCACTTTATTGACTGGGATGACATTTAAAACTCTGATAAATCTAAAATTGCGTTTTCTAAAGGTGAACAAAGTGTAAAGATGCTAATCGTCGCAGTATTATCAGAATAAAATTACCTTCGCTCCAGTGCAAATAGCATCTACAATATAATACTATGACTAGACTATTAGCACCCGGGTGCTTATAGTCACTTGGTTTATTTTCCGTTTTCAATTTATTTAATTTTTTTGGTTGAAGAACAAACGTTGTTCCTTATTTTGATTTATTGTAACATTTATATCGAATTTATAACAGGATTCGATATCAGTCGGTGATGTTCACGGTCGTGAAATATATGAAATGACAAAATATGCCATACACAAGGGAATCGATCGTCTGGATGGACACAAAAAATTGGGAAAAATCGAATTTGTGGTAGGAAACTTTATTTCATTCACAATAATTATTGTACAGTACACACAAGGTAGCATTATACCCGCAGACATGACAACCTTTTTTTCTCTTCTGTGTATGGGGAAAAAAAGCTTTTTGTTTTATGTCCTCCCTGTAATTTTCAACAGCATGAAAAGTGAATTTGTACGGGAAAAAAAATGCAAATCACTCGATTACATTGGATTATTCTATTATTTAGATTGGCTGTGGTAATTCCTATTTGCCTTCTGGACAGTTAATTGCCAATCAAATATCGAGACAAATAAATGATGGATCGATTGATGACATATCCGGATTAGATATTGGATATTGGCTAATATGGTCGAAACGAGTGAATAATAGGTATGTGTGCTGTATGTGCATTTCACACACAAAACGGAATGTCCGCTTGTCAATATGTATGTGGAAAATATGCGGTAGATAATATGTCGTCGATTGAGGAAGAATTCGTTGATTGATTTTGAAACAATGTCTTTTTAATTAGCTTTCAGTTTATCAGTTACGTCGGTATATATGATGTGCGGTATAATACAGATACGTTGTTATGGGTTAAAAATAGAGCCAAGTGTCTGATATACCTTATTATATACATACCGTCGCTGGTAATCAATAACATAGGGATGTGGAACGACAATAGCACACGAGCAAGGCGAAAAAGTTTGCAAACAAAAATGCTTTACAAAGTTTGTTGACTTACGTTATGGTATTACAATGTAAAGAAAATCAGCAGGAACGTATATAGATATACAGACCACAAACACGCGGTTATGCGGTGTGCAGTACGATTGAAAATGTTTTCTTTGATGAAATTGATAACATTTCAATCATAATTTGGAGACGAGATGCCAAAAGCAGGGCATATTTTTGGAAATGTTATTTATGGAAATTCGGAAAAACTCCGAATAAATCTAAAAAAGTTCAGAAAAAAGACTCCGAATTTTTTCGGAATTCCGTCAAAATTATTCGGAGTTTTTCCGAATTTTCCGAATTTGAATTTCCAATAATAATCCCTGGCCAAAATACGTAAGTCGTCAAACAGTCAGTGTAAATATTTCAATAGCGAATGGTTCCACTCAGGTTTAACGTGATTTACGGGTAATGAACTATACAAAACACTCATAGCGATTATCCTAGATGATGGATAGTCGATCGTTTCGAACGACTAAATTAATATCTGTCATTTCCATCCCTTATCCTCAAATCAAATTACCTGAGACGTCGTTTAAAGCTTGGACAAAGCACGGGACTATAAACGTTCTACAAGTTGTGATGTTCATTAAATTTGAACTTTTTAGACCCGTACGAAGTACTGGGGTCTTATGGGTTTACGCATACGTTTGTAACACGTCGAATTGGACTCCCTGAGTAAGGGGAAACCTATTGTGGTTGTCTAGAGATGCCAAATCCGCGAAAAAAAAATGTCCGTCTGTCCGTCTGTCCGTCTGTCTGCACGATAACTTGAGTAAAACGCATCCGATTTTGAAAATTCTTTTTTTCCCGTTTGGTAATGTCAAAAGACAGGCTAAGTTCGAAGATGAGTGATTTTGGATCGACCTCTCCCGAGCTGTGGCCCAATAAGTGCTTTACGGTTTTTCGAAGATATCTCCGGACATTTAAACGTTACACTTGTAAGTGATACGTCAAATAAAAGGTATTTACCGATCGACAAAAAAAAAGTTTATGGAAATCGGATGACCGACTCGTGAGTTAGACCCCTTGGTGTGGAACAGGCACAGAGGGCAAGCAGTTTTTGCTTGTAGGTCGGCCACATTTGAACATATTTCGTCTGTTTTAGCTTTATTAGATAGGTATTGACCGTACCAATCAGGGAAAAAAAAGTTTTTTAATTATGTTCTCCGGAGCTAGGTCTCTTGGAGTGAGCTCTTATCTGGCTACTCGGCCGTACAGTGAACGTGGAGTATTTTGTCAATATCTCGAGTAAATTTTGACCGAATTTCATGATTTTTTGTTTGTTTGAAAGGTATTAACGAATGTAAAGCGTCGGTACTATTTCCGGTCTCCTAACAAAATGGCTGCCGGCGGCCATATTGGATTTTAGTAAAATAGAAATATCTTGGGAAAAATGATGCTTAGAGAGTTTCTGTTAACATGGAAATAATTTGTTATGTGTGTGGGGTTTCAGGGATTCCATATACGGACATCTATATATACCTATATACAGCTATATTGAGCTATATACAGGCATATAGAGCTATATAATAGCATATATTTATCTGTGAAATGTTTATTTATAGTGAAATATAGGTAAATATAGCGGTATATAGCTGTTTAAATAGGAATTTATGAAATTTGTCTTCGTACGGGGCTGTCTATATTGCCTCCGGCAATTTAGTTGTATATGATAACAAGGCAAAGAGTGGATAATGTAAGTGATTTTAAAGGGAGAATAGTTTTTCAGCAGAGAAGAAAATGAAGTAAGAGAAATGAAGAGTTTCACATTAAAGGCTTTTGATACGAATAGGTGTTTCGTACGGGTCGGCGTTAGCTATGTTTTTTTTCTTGAAACGTCAACCCTTTTAAGAACTTTTTACTCTCCACACACCCACAACTTCAATTAAACCGAAAAGAAGTTCCGATGGAATTTTTGTTGGCTGGTATATACCACCTTGATTAAGTGTTGACATATGCCAACCAGATTATCATCGCGGCGGTTCGGAATACAAGCTTATGTCCTTTTCCGCCACTGGTACACGTATCCCAAAGAGCTATTGCTGTCGAATATAACACATGACCATATCCATCAAATTGAAATTGGAAAAATCCACTTAGGACGATTACCCATTTTGCCATTGGCTGCTTGTGGAGCTGATGTTGGTGTTGATACCGTTGATCAGCAGTACTTGTCTTTTCATTATGTTAAAGGATGCAGAATGTCTTATCTTGTTTCACATGAGTTTTCATTCATCAAGAATTCAGTTGGATTAAAAGCAATTTTTCACATAGCATTCAGGCCGGTTAAAGCACTCCGAAGCCACCGTGGTGATTTATGATTAATCGTGCGAAACGAATAACGAATTTTTTTTATGGATTCGATGAGATTTACTTTTCTGTAAGTCTTTGTTCTCCGTTTCCGAAATACGAGTGCGCCCGATAATGCATTAAAGATTCATGAACATTACGGTTTGAACATACCCATCTTTTATCGTAATAGAACATAAGCAATGCTGTTGTGGCTAATGTGCAAACTTTTTTTTTCTTCCTTTTTTCCACCTTCAGAACACCAAGAAATAAACGGCAAGCCGAAACGGGAAATGAGGGTTCCGGTGAAGATGACTATGACGACGATTATTATGACAATGATGACGAGTATGTTGACAAATTTTCTTTGTTATTTTGGCGAGTGGTTTTTTGTTTGTTTACGTTCATTTTCATTTTACTCATTAACAGCACTCCCATTACCGAAATTGCACAGCCTGAAAGTCATCCACATCGTCATCAGCATGGGTACGAAAAGGTAAGTGTTTTCACTGAATTTTTGACGAGTTCGATGTCAGAACACTCGTTTCATTCAATTTCTTCTTTTTTTTTTTGATGAATTCGTTGCGAGAGAGAATTTGGTTTTTGTTTACTTTTTGTACATTTTTTAGTTGTCCTATCCAATTTATATCATTTTTCACTTGTGATGATTTGAATTTTGATTTATTTTTTTCATTGTTTTTTTGATCATTTCGTTTTTGCAATGATTTGCTTACTTTGAAGCATTAAATTCGCATTTGAAATTCCTACATGGTTTTTAGTGCCAGTGTCATTCTGTGTGCCGTAAGGTTTGTAAAAAATTTTCGTGAAAAGATTTCCGACAATTTTTTTCCGCAAAATGAAAAATGATTTCCCGGCCGGAAAAGCCATTTATATGAAAAATTTAGACGACGATACTAATGAATCTTCGTGAGATTTTTCTATTGAAAGTATGTTTTAATGCCGAAATTTCATGCTTTAAAAGAATGCGTCGAAAACCGTACTTTTCATGTTTAAGCACTTCTTTTAACGCCTTCAGCATTACAAAACTCTTGATAAAAAATAAAAGCCTGGTTTTCGTATGTTTTTTGAGCTAGGCTTCGCCTCGAACCAACTAAATTCTCACAAAAACTCTACTTTTCATCGTTTTATCCCAAGCTTTTACATACTTTTGTGTTCGCTAGAGTTGTAATAGACCACTTTCGACCCATGAAAAGCAAAATGACTTTAAGCACAGAAGCACGTAAAATACTCGGGATAACAGTAAATTTTTGTTATATGAGGGAAACAATGCTTGCCGAGATTTCCTCTCGCTTGACAATACGATGCTTTATCTCATAAAAGAGAAAACTGATTTAGCTGAACGAACTGTCAGGAGTAAAGAATGTCGGTTTATGTTACCTAAGACAATATTTTTTTAGTCTTGTTTTTATGTGTTTGTTGATCTCGGATTCGCCTCGGATCAACAAATTACACACGAAGATTCTTCTTCTCTTACTTCTTCTTCTTCTTCTTCTTTAGCCTGTTTGTATCCACTGCTGGATGTAGGCCTCCCCTAAATTTTTCCATGTTGTACGATCCATTGCCACTTGTTGCCAGTTCGTGTGTCCATATGTACCTTTGATGTATTTCTTTATTCCGTTTGTCCATCTCTCTGGTGGTCTTCCGACAGGTCTTGTTGTGGGGGGTCTCCAGTCCATGATGGCTTTGGTCCAACGGTCATCTGTCCTTCTTGCAATATGTCCTGCCCAACTCCACTTTAGAGACGCAATTCTTTCCATGACATCAACGACTTTTGTTTGTTGGCGAATCCATTGGTTTGTCATTTTGTCTCTGAGTGTAATTCCAAGCATACTTCGTTCCATGGCTCTTTGTGCCACTCTCAACTTATTTTCAGATGCTTTGGTTAATGTTAACGTTTCTGCTCCATATGTCAACACTGGAAGGACACACCTATCGAAAACTATCCGTTTTAGACTATTATTCATTTTGCTTTTGAAAATCAGGCTGAGTTTCCCGAAAGCTGCCCATCCAAGACCAATTCTACGCTTGATTTCTGCAGTTTGGTTGTCTAGACCTAATTTCAGTTTGTGACCAAGGTATACATAGCTGTCGACTCGTTCAATGACAGTATCTCAAATTTTTATTTGTCTGTCGTCGTCAATGTTTGTCATGATTTTCGTTTTAGATAAGTTCATCTTGAGACCAACTTTGTTAGCCTCTTCATTTAACTCTTCTAACATGACTTGAGCTTGGTATAGATTTAGTGCGACTAGGACAATGTCATCTGCGAAACGGAGATGACTAAGGAATTCTCCTTTTATGTCAATTCCCCTTTTGCTCCAGTCTAATTTCTTGAAAACACTCTCCAGGACTGATGTGAACAGTTTCGGTGAGATGGTGTCACCCTGTCTTACACCTCGACCTAGCCTGAATTTCGTCGTGTTCTCATGAAGTTTAATACATGACGTAGCATTTTCGTACACATATTGGAGCACCTTGGAGTACCTTGAGTCCACTCTACATTCGTCCAATGAGTCCCATATCGACCATGTTTCAACTGAATCAAAAGCTTTTTCGAAGTCAATGAATGAGTAAATGATCGTTCGTGCTGAAACCTGATCTAAATCCACCTTGTTCGACTGGTTGGTAGAAGTCGAACTTTTTCGTGTTCCTTTTTGTGATGATTTTCATGAATAGCTTGTACAGTGTTGATAAAAGACTCATGGGCCGGTAATTTTCTAGCTTTGTTATGTCCCCTTTTTTGTGCAGTAATGTGATCTCTGCATTTTCCCATGCTTCCGGGATTTTTTCCCATTGGAGGCACTGATTGAACAAAGCCGTTATTGCACTTAATAGGGAGTCTCCACCTAGTTTAATGGCTTCGATGGGAACATCATCTTCACCACGTGACTTTCTGTTTTTCATTTCGTTGACTGCAGCCTTTACTTCTTCAACAAGTATGTCAGGCAGATCTTCTGATCCTACGTTCCTAACGACTGGTCTGTCTTCTTCTGTCGTAGAATTCGGGTTGGGACGTTTCGATGAAAACAAATCTTCGTAATATTCTTTGGCGATATCTAATATCGTATTTCGGTCCGATTGAATCGTTCCTGTTTTGTCTCGTAATTTGAAGATTTCTTTCTTCACATTCATCCGTTTGGATCGTAAGACTTTCATGTTGCAATTCGCTTGAATCGTATTTTGAGCCAGTTGGACGTTATATTTCCTTAGATCTGATCTCATTGCCTTGTTGATAGTTTTTGTTAAGTTTCGGTATTCTACTGAATCTCTCTTTCCGTTTTTTATCAACTCTACTTGGCTAGCTATTAAATCCAGCGTTTCTTTACTCAGTCTTGTCTTACCTTGTTATGTAAAAGCTGTTTTGATTCGCTCGTATCGGCAATCTCACTTCTAAGACGCAAAACAACCCCATTTACAAAAATTTTCGAAAATACGAGGACGTCCTTTGTGGATATAGTGAGAATGTGGTCATTAAATAGGTAAAAATCGCAACAGTATCCAATAGTGTCGGAGTTGTTTTACTTTTAAGTTTTTCATACAAATGGCTTTTCCGTCCGTAAAAACCATTTCCCAATTTCTGATAAGCAAATTGTTAGGAAACGTTTAAAGAAAATTGGAAATTTTATACCTTACCGCGCACGGAACCGTTTTTTTTAAAGACACAAATCCCTACACCATTGACTCTTCGTGAATAGTAAGCAAATCACGGCATAATGAAAAATCCATGTTTAAAGTTATGGTCTGTCTAATATATCTTTTGTACAATTTTTTTTCTGTTACAAACGTACCAAACAGTTTTTTTGATACGAAAAAATATTTTTTTTTTTTTATATTTTTGATGTTCTTTTTGTTTTTTGTTCTAATTTCTGGAAAGTTTCCAGTTCATTTTTATTTAATTATTTAGTTTATTTCAGCGTTGCTTTTGATAATATTTTTTTCCTTCTCTACACACATTCAAATTTACACACTTTCTCTATCACATAATTGGTACGGAAAGACAATTTAATTTGAGCACGACTTTTTGAAAATTAATTATCGGTCGACGATTTTCTCGAAATGGTTTTTAATTCACTGAAAATTGAATCAAATTAATGAACGACAAGCGTATTACCATAAAACGACTCAATCTGTTACTTCAAATCAAATCAAATCAAATCTTTTACTTCATTCAATTTTACACCATATAAGGGAAGAATTGCGTGTGCTAATTCGCTTGTTTTTGTCTTCTTCTTTTTGATAACAGATAAGAGACTTTTGAAACAGTTGGTTATACTCTGGTTCTCGTTTGACTTAAACGGTCCGAATTGATAATGTCCAAAGAATTAAATGTTCGATCAACGGCCAGGGTTGTTCTATGAAAGACAGAAAGTCCCTTCATATTGTCCCGGTGGCAATGTATGGATGCCGTATGGTAACATACTTGCTAGTCTCAACCTAGAAACTGCGGGAGAGGGCTTTTTAAATTCAAAAATTGATTAAAATTCGTTCATAGTTGGTTTTCGATTTAAAAAAAAATTAATCAAATCGCGAAATGCTAGAAAAAAGTAGAATAATCACCTGTTCATAAAAGACCATTACATATGTGCCTCCAAGTTCTAATAAAAAAATAAAAAAAGGAAGAATAATCAACTGTCAGTTGATTTTTCACCAAATCGAATCTTAAACTTTTTTCAATATCAATCATATTTCGCATAAAATTAAAGATTTACCCCCACAAAACAACAAAATAGTATTTTGCATAACAAGGGGCGAAAGTAAAAAAATTCAAACGTGTGAAGTTTGCAGCCCGCGCCGCAGGCAAGGGCGGCAATCACACGATTTGATTTTTTTTACTTTTGCCCCGAGTGATGCATACTATTTTTTATGCCAAATACTGCGGAAGATTTGTATTTTCGGTCCGAAACAAAACATAATTTTAATTAAACTGTTGAGTTATCAACAAAATTTGCTGTAGAAACACCAAAATGCCGAAACGCGCGGGGGTCCAGGGGGCGGCAGCCCGCTGGTATAAAAATAAAAACAATTTAACAAATGAAATTACTGTAAACATACATTCACTTGCTCACAAAACATTTGGCTATCGTCAACACAACACTACACTCAATGCGTACTTTCAATCAAGTGAACATGTGTTTTCGAGACATATGAGGACCGAAAGTAAAATGATGACAGTGACATTTACTTTCGGCCCGCAAATACGCAAGCCCATGGGGCGAAAGTAAAATGATGACAGTGACATTTACTTTCGGCCCAAGGCCTGAATTTTTTTACTTTCGGTCACCATTTGAGGACCGAAAATACAAACTTTCGCAGTATTTGGCATAAAAAATAAAATTGTGCATGTGTAAACTGTTAAATGAGTCGTTTAAGTTACTTTCAGAAAAAGTATTCAATCCGGCAAAATACAAAATAGTCGTCGGCTGTGTTGAAAAAACAGTCGATCGACCTTTTTAAAACAGTCGATCGACTGTTTTAAAAAGGTCTTCTGAGGGCGCCTACAAAAAAGGCGTCCGACTAAAATGTGATTTTCGCGGAAAATAATAAAATTTTATGCGTGTCAGGTGGATTTCCAATAAGAATTAGGGTGGATCTAGCGAGTTGTCCCATAAAACGGATATGTGTGGAAGAAAATTGTAAATTTATTGATGTTTTAAAATAGTCGTTCCCGCGGCGATCATCACGGTAACGACTGTTTAAAAAGTCTTACCAATTTACAATTTTCTTCGACACATATCGGTTTTATGGGACAACTCGCTAGATCTACCCTAATTAATATTGGAAATCCACCTGGCACGAATCAAATCTTATTATTATCCGCGAAAATTACATTTTAGTCTGACGACCATTTTGTGGGCGCCCTCAAAAGACCTTATTAAAACAGTCGATTCGACTGTTTTAAAAAGGTCGATCGACTGTTTTTTGTACATAGTCGACGACTGTTTTTGGATTGTTCGACGACGGTTTGAATACTGTTTCTAAAAGCCAGCGATTTAAACGACTCATTAACCCGTTTATTCTATACACACACATGCACATTTAAATTATTTTGTCAACTTTTTTGCGAGGGTAAATCTTTAATTTTATCGGAAATATGAATAATATTGAAAAAATGCATCATCTAATTTGGTGAAAGATTAACTGACAGCTGACGTGTCTTCCATTTTTTGTATAGAATTTTTTGTATTGGAACTTGGTGGCACATATGGTCATTTATGGACAGGCCGCGTATGGAAATTTTGTTTTCTTCCCGGTATCCGAGTCAAATTTCCCGGTATCTAAAGTCGTGAATTTGATTTTTCGCCACATATTTTATCAGGTTTTTTTCGATTTCCCGGTATCTAAAGAATTTTTCTGAAATCTTCCCGGTATCCAGGATACCGCGGATAGCGTGAATTTCCACACGCGTGGACGGGTAATGATTTTATTTTTTTGTCATTTCTAGATTGTCGCGATTGGATTTACTTTAATTAAATTAAATCAAAATACAACCATTAATGGATTTCCGAAATTAAAAGGCCCTTTCCCGCAGTTTCCTATTCGAATATTTTACATCCGCAGGCTTATTGGTTATTTAAAGAGGTGAGCGCCGGGCACGTTTATGGGGCAGATAGCAGTGCCACTTTAAAGCGACATTATTCAGCAGTAAACTTAAGCCAATAGCCAATGGTTTTACTTCACGTCAATGAAATCTTTCAACGAAATATTCAACCTCAATCTAGGACTTGCTCTTAAGGGTCTTGAGGGAAAAACATATTAAATAAAACTTCCTCCAATAAAGATCTCTGGACCATCCTGAGTTCAACCAGAGATCAGGCGTTGTTCTTTTATGTAAAATTCAACATACCCTATACATTCTGCCTGCTCATATCTAGTGATTTCCCCGATTTCGAAAGCAGTTCTCTGAGTAAAATAATTAAAATGAGTCAACGGCGCATCCTGTCGATAAAATTAAAAATATTCAAATCACCTTTCCCCTACGTGGTTAGCAAATTAAGACGCAATTACCTCTGTTATTTGCGCACGGCTAACTTTTTTTTCTTTTTTGAAACAATATTTTAGCTGGACAGAAGAGATATATTACATCATTCGCTTAATAAATTGTCTTTTCCGTACTGTGGTCTATTTGCTGATGAGTTCTACATGCAAATCGAATGTAAATATTTTTTCTAATTACACATCAGGTAATGCGCGACTGAGCTTTGCTAGAACTCATCATCAAACGAACCCGTTCATTTTTAAATATTAACAAAACAAAAAATACAACATCGTGATTGGGTTTTATTTTTGAAAAAGAAAAAAACGAAAAAATTCGTTGTGTAAATAACTTCACAAAAAACTTCTTTTTTTCTTTGTTTTCATCGCTTCAGCCAAACATACCTCGCGATAGTCTAATTAAATCAACAGATACAGATACGGACAAAAAACACAATGACATTGAGAGCGCAGCTAGAGCCTCCGACGACAATACGCTACTCGATTTCGATATACAGGAAAGTGTGTCCAAATTAGAATCGGATATTATGAAAACCGTCGAGAATAACAACAATAAATTGAAAGAACTCGAGCATATGTTGAATGAGGAAAAGAAATCGAAGCATTTAGCCGCGAAAGTGATTGAAGAGGATGTGCTTCCCATTGTGGAAACAATATCCGATGATGAAATTTTGGAAGTAGCTACGAAACCGGCTAGCGCTGAGAAAGTCGAAGAGGACTATGTAGTTGAAGATGTTTCATTGTTAAAGAAATTAATTGCCGAAACTGCTAAAGAAGACGGTGTTGCGGAAGCAATCGATAATGATGAAGCAGTTGAAACTACTGCGACACCAGTCGATGTAGTGACAACTACAGAAAAGCATATTGTTGAAACATCCACAGAAAACACGACTCCATCGACGACTGTCGCATTGGTAACCACTCTTGCTACTACCATCAAGGTAAGATTATTTGAACCGGAAGTCAACCGATTTTCCGGTTATGTTTTGAGGGCATTGTGAATTAAAGTGAGAACAACGATTGAAAAGAGCAAAATTGATTGAATTGATAGACGTCGACCGGTGGAAAATGTGAGATGAACTTGCCTGCAAGAACGGAGGTACTTAGTACCCAAAACACTAGCCCAATTGTTGATTTCACTTTAACTCACATTTGTCTAGTAGGTACATACTGTGAGCGGAACAGATGCCGATCAAATTAATTGTATTTCGGACACATAATTCTTTTAACGTTGACTTCTTGGACATTATTTTGATATTGTGCGCAGCCTTGTGTAAAAAGAAAACGTGTCGTTGAACTAACATGCTTTTGCATCATTTCTTTCTGCATTGTGCTTTACAAACTAACAAACTTTTCGAATATTGGTTTTGATTGTTGTGGCAAAGTATTTTTGTTAGTGTTAAGTGTATTTATAGCTTAAGTTGTGGTCTTGTTGTTTAGACAGGAAGGAACATTAAATTCATTTTCAATCATTCATTCATTTAGTTAATAAAAATACTTTTAATGTGCTAGTTATAAGTATTAGTACAGCTACTTTAAGGTAACAGTTGGCCTGTCAGGGCCTGAGTATCCACCATGAAACTTCATTTGTAAAAAGTGATCAATCCAACCCTTTAAATTAATAATGTCTCTAGGACGTTGTATGTTTGAGAGTCACAAATCCTTGCGTTTTCTTAAGACATTCACAAATTACGCACGGTTTAATGGAGGAAGGGAATGTCTAAGGAATTTTATTCTTACATTTTTTTGGGGGAAAAGGAGTGGCTATGAAATTCCTGGCTCTAGGTTAAAATAACCCCAATAAAATATCGACGAGACAAAATAACTACTACCAAAATAACCCCGGTGAAAAAAAAGAGGACAAAACACCCATAATATTTAGGGTCAGTCTCGAACTCGTTTTCTTATAATTTAAAAGCGGCGATCTTTTTCATACTTTGCAGACGTTAATGGGGTTCTGCCCCAAACCCCGCTAGGGGCTCCGCCCCTTAGACCCCGCAAGGGGGATAGTCCCCCTTGACCCCCTATGCGGGGGCTGCCGCCCCTCGACCCTGCTTTTTTTTTCATGGCCTGCGGCGCTAACTTACCTAAAAATAATAATTGTATTTGCATTTGCGATGTTGTACTTATTGAATTCTGGGCAAGTTCTAGCCACAATTTTTATATCTTCCACTTACAGTCGAACTCGTATATAGTCGATATCATCGAATATAGTCGATATCCTCGAATTCTGTCGATACACTAGAATATAGTCATATCCTCGAATTCTGTCGATATCCTCGAATTTTGTCGATATACTGGTCATCTCGTCATTTTTCCAATAATTTTTTTGACATTAGTTATTACTACAATTCGTTATTTTGGTGGGGTTATTTTGACCGAATACCGAAATTCCTAATTTTCCGCGTATGAAATATGTGAGTAGCACCTAAGTCCTACGACTTCTCCTCTTCCTCACTTTAATAGTTTTCGTTTAGTTCTTTAGCAAGTGAACAAGTTACTTCTGGGTGCTTCACCTTGAAACGTTGAGGTAGATAGATTGATAGATAGTAGATCTTTGATGTGCGAACGTTACGATGGAATGATATTTAACTTGAACGAAAATGTAAGATGAAGATGAAAAACGGTTAAAGATTTTGTTCAACATTAGAAAAGCCGGTCCGATTAATTTGAAAGAATTTTGGCTGAGACAGAAAGAAGCCTTAGAAAAACAGGGAGAGCATACTAGTTTGTGTAAATTTAGGGTGGGCTTTGGTACGTTCGACCTACAAAAACGCGTTGTTCTCAAGTAATTATTGATTCAAAACTAATGGCAGAACTGTGGACATTTGCATGATTTGCATAATTTCAAAGGTTGAAGGCTTTATTATAGAAACTTAGTACATTCCAGTTGAACGGGCGCCTCTTACAGTTCACTTAAGATCCGAGTCACGCTGACAATTTCAGGAATATAGAATTATAAGCCCCCTAAGCCAAATATTATCTCAAACTTGTGTGTCTAGCGTTGAGCTTTATGATTTGAGTGCGTTGTCGGTTGTTGGGGTGAAAAGAACTGTAAAAATCGGCTGAGAGTTTTCGACATTTTCATGTTAACAACTTCCGTTCCCGGTTTTGAATTCAATTTATTTAAACGCGCAGCACTTTCATTATTTCTGCCATCGATCGCTATAAATAGGTACTCGACCGATCGATTTATAATTTTCACTTATCGACTCGATTTAACAGTTTTCTTTCTAATTTACTTTTTTTCACCACTCAGTGGAAGTATATGCTTTGATGAAGTGTTCATTTACGTCAATGTAAAATGATAAACATTTTCTACCTCGAAATTTAAAAATACCTTTTGTTTAATTGAAGCACACCGCTATGATGCGATGAAAGTACACGTAAAATTGTGCTTCGATTACCAACGACTTTGAATTTAATTACATCCGAGTCGCATAAATTTTCGGCTGATGTATTAACGCGAAACACATCATCATCATCAACAACTACAACAACAACAACAGAACATCTTTCTTATTATACCCCTTTCAACTTACAATTATTATTTTTTCGTTAATTCGATTTTGTAGCATGTTTAATCTATGAAATTTATTATTTAAACGAGAGACATTTTGATGGAGAGCTTAGTCACGGCGCGCTAGAAAAATTTTGCAATCAGGTTGTCGATCACATTGGGTTTCACTTTAGATTTTGTCTCAACATTCAGACAGAACGAAAAACCAGCGAGCGCTTTTTGAAAATACTTAGCAAAAAAAAAGATTTTTGATTCCATTTTAAGCTCCTCGTGACTAGACACAACATAATTACAACTAAAAGCAATAGTGATGATGCTAGTTGGAATACCTTTCGATAGACTTCAAACTTGCTATGTCACTCTGTATAAGTCAAAATTTGTTTACCGAGATATGAAAATAGTAAATTCCTACAAGACCGAAATTTTGGAGCAGATCGGAATTTCTTATTTTCTTCTAGAGGTGAATGTTTTTCTTGTGTGAAGTTGTGTCAAAACAAGGGGGGAGAAAATAGACATTTTCTCCCCAGAACTGTCATTAGACAAAGAGTCAACAAAACGTCATTCTCTCAAGGCCTTATGAGTCCACAAAATAAGGGTAAATCACACCGCACATTTGTAATAGTTACTTGTTAAACGAGGTCAAATTTTACAACTTTTCTCCCGAAGTAAACAGAACATTTTTTTATTTTGAATGTTGTATTGCTTCGGTGGTGTTCCGAACATTGAAATAATTTTTTATGCATGAAGATTGCAAGTTACTTGGCAATGAAATTGAAATTTGGAAATAAAATTTTTGTTTTACGCGCCCTGACGAGATTTGAACCCCAGACCTCTTGCGTATGAAGCAAGCGTTCTACGTATCAAACCACAGGACTGAGTTCAGTCCTGTGGTTTGATACGTAGAACGCTTGCTTCATACGCAAGAGGTCTGGGGTTCAAATCTCGTCAGGGCGCGTAAAACAAAAATTTTATTTCCAAATTTCAATTTCATTGTCAAGTAACTTGCAATCTTCATGCATAAACAGAACATTTTTCACAACAAACGCTTCCGAAATTTCAGCGGAGGGTAGAAAATGAAGATTTTCTCGCTTGCGTTGTAGAAAATCGTTCTTTGAAAATGTTGTTATTCCCGTAGGTGGTGGAGATACACACAACTTTTTCGTATTTGGAATTATGTCGACGCTTTCTATTTCTACAGACTCCGTAGAGGAAAAATTGGAAATTATATGCCCAAAAAAGCTAATTTTTTCTATTTTTTGGACCAATCTGGGTCTACTGCATAGGTCTACTTTTCGAGAAAGTCTTCTTGGCATAGACAGAGTTTCCCAAGAGCAGTATTGGTCCCATTCGAAAGGTAATCGAAGTGTCTCTAACACTAGTACCCTTTGTTGTCTTTAGTTTGAACAGAAGGTGCTTAAAAGGCCGAATTGGTTCGAAAAGTTTGGGTTTTCAAAACGTTTTTAAAAACCCGCCTGTCGGTTTTCGGTTCTTATTGTTGATATAGTGTCCTGGTATGATCCTTCAATAAAATCTAACGACAAAACCGATATGCACGACAACTTTATATTAAAATTCGTTCAAGCTCACCGTGTTTTAGTGGTAATCTGATTTTACAAAAGCGAAAAATTATCTTTTAATCGAAATCGATATTTTGGTAAAAACAGTTTTGTTTGCAATTAAATAGACAACGAAAATAAATTTCTTTTCTAATCGTAACAATTTTAATAACAAAAACTATTTTGAAATTACATCAAACAGACTGAGACTGAGGAACCGTCGTCATCGGTAGCACCAACAATAATTGTTACCACTACCGAAGAAGTTAAAGAAGTTGTTAAAAGTACAGTAACAACGACAACGGAATCAGCAACAACTCAAGAAACTGAAGCTACAGTAGTTGTTACTGAACGGAAGGTGATCTCAGATTTTAATAAAAAAAAAGTCACAAAATTTTACCCTTTTTTCGAGTCGATTTTTTGTTACCTTTTTTTACCTGTAATGTAAATAGATTTCATTGTTCATAATGTTCATCATTCACATTCCGGCGCGACTACCCATAAATATTTTCACATTACTAAAATCAGAATTTTTTTCTTGGAACCTCATTAGACTGAACCAACAATTGTGAGCATCACCGAAAGAGTAACTGTGAAAACATCCAGTACGCCGATCTACGAAACCGACTATAGTGACGAATATGAAGAAGTTAGTACCATTCCATCATCCACAACGTCATCGGAGAGAGAACGAATTGTCCCGCTTCAAGTAATTTTTTGAACCATTTCTATCATGCACGACTCAACAACGATCTCCGTTTTATAGGCTGTTCCGTCCTTCGCAACGATAGAACGGAATAATGTATTTGCAGCCACTTCAACCATTCCTACGACAAACAGACCAACCACTACCACTGAATACATCGAACCGGAACCAGTGAATTATCCACCTGCAATCAAGAATCGTGAGCGAAACACATTCGTCTTTGTCATTTGTTCTTTGTGTAAACCATTTGTTCCCAATTTGTGTAGGAATGCAAAAGCTAGCAGTCACGGCTGGCAAACCGTTCAGTATAATCGTACCGATCGAGACATTCTTCGACAATGAAGATGGAACCAATTTGAAGTTGTCTTTGACGGATAAAAACGACAATCCGCTGAAGCAGAATTCGTGGATTCAATTTAATGCAGAAAATCGAGAAATATATGGACTGTAAGACTGTGCTGCCTGTGTTAAGCTGGCTTAAGTGAATAACCCAAAAATTTGATTCCCACAGACCATTAGAAGATGCTGTTTCGAAATGGCAATTTTTACTTCGAGCTAGCGACAGCTCTAACGAAAGTGTTGTGGAAACAGTGGACATAGCTGTGCAGCAGCATAAAGCACATCGTACTGCTAATCACGACATTAGCATTGGTGTGAAACTAATCGATAAATTCCGCAGCAACGTTGACTGGCAGATTCGGCTGATTAAGGGTGAGTCTTCGTTGTATTTCCATTGGTTGGAGGTGTTTCGATGACACTATCATTGCTCTTCGCAGGCATCATTGACACTCTACACGATACATCTAGCACCGGTGGCATAGAGGTACGCGAAATTCGTCACAGCATTCAAGATCTAAGTGCTGCCACATTCGTTTACACAAATGACACGCTGCCCAAAGACAAGTGCCCCGAGGAAAAATTAGACGAACTGATCCAACGATTGACTGTCAAGGCACTGTCGCAGAATGTTCCCGAAATGGAAATCAAATTTGTGTCCGGAAAGCCGATTGGGCCGTGCTTGAAAATCGAATTACCAAAACCGAAAGCGCCGAAGCCAACGCCTCACATGACCAAAAATTACCCGCCCGTGCCAAGGAATCAAGTGGATCGAGTCAATGCGACCATTGGCCAATTGTTGGTGTTCAAAGTGCCAACGGTAAGTTGTTACGCTTGATCCTCGCTGGATGGATTAGAATTTAATGGAAACGAAACTTGTAGGACACGTTCTACGATCCGGAAGATAACACCGACTTGAAGTTATCGCTTCTGTCATTGGATCGTGCTCCATTAGACCCTCGGCATTGGCTTCAGTTCGATGCCAAGAACCAAGAATTTTTCGGCATTCCAAAATACGGTGACGCCGGACAGAAGGAATTCCTTTTGGTAGCTGAGGATCGCGAAGGTCTGTCAGCCACAGACGCTTTAGTGGTCGTTGTAAGCCATCCGTTGCATCGAGAGTATAACACTCTATTCGAAATGACATTGGGCATGCCATACGATGAATTCAACAATTCAGCCGTACAACGTCGATTCGTTGAACGCATTGCACAGATTTTCGGTGACACGACTACGTCAAGCATCCAAATTCGCGCAATCCGCAAAATGCATCAGTCCGGCAAGACACTTATCAATTACTACAACACGACTTTGCATCGTCCGCACCATGTATGCCCGACCGAACACATCGAGCAACTGAGAAAAGTGTTGATTCAATCGGACGGAAACATTCGGCATAGAGTTAAGGATACGCTGGGCGGCGAATTCGATTTGAACAAAGTGAATTTGATTCCAATGGGAGCTTGTTTGGGTCGGTTTACATTGATGTGCATTGTCCTTTGCCGAACAGATCGTTTAACATTTTCATTTATTCTACAGAGAGCGACGATACCGTACATCATGCACACGTACCAGTCAAAACTGATGATACACAACAGTCTAACTTCAGCGATGATTACTTGTTAACGTTCGTCCTTCCAGCAGTTGTAATCATTTTGATGATTTTGATAGCGGCAATCATTGCCTGTTGTTTACACAGACGACGAATGACTGGAAAAATGGAATTGGGTAAGACGGAAGACATTAGAGCCGCGTAGCATCGTTCTAATTCGAGTTTTTCTTGCCTGTGTAGGAGATGAGGAAGAACGCAGGTCGTTTAGATCGAAGGGAATTCCGGTCATATTCCAAGATGAATTGGACGAAAAACCGGAAATTGGTAACAAATCTCCGATTATATTGAAGGACGAAAAACCGCCATTGCTTCCGCCGTCGTATAATAGTACAAACCCAGACGGTGAGTTATTCCGTTTTCTTTCACATTTTTGTTCAATTCGTTGGGCGGTCTAGATTCGCTTAGAATTCATTTAAAATCAAAGCGTCTAGTGAATTGAAACTAGCCGCCTAGTTCTTCTACGGTTGAAAGTATCGAGGTGTCGAAAGTCGTTAAGAGAATACAGAACTGTTGAGTAATAGGGCGTATCGAATTTTGAGAATTTTAAGGGTCGCGATAGCCTGTGTGCGGAAAACGTAGATCATTGAAAACTAAGTCCAGGCATATGGTTGATGGATCCGAAGGTGCCCGGAAAGAAGTCCCCCCGGACGACTTTAACTTTCAAATGGTCATAACTCGGAAAGTTGAGAGTATTTCTGAAAACAATGTTCTAGCAGGATATAGAGCGTTAAAAACTCTACAAAACTGCCAAAGAAACCGATGGTCCAAAAGGTGTGTCTGTCGAGGTTTTCTAACATCGAAAGTTCGACATTTTCGTTTTTGACTTTTATTTCCTGAGAGACAAATTATTAAGTTTAGCTTTTGGCATGAGGTTGTAGAGGAGGTCAAGTACTACCAGTACACTAGGCATTGCCCCGGTCGGCGATCCATCCGAAACCACTTTTTCAACATTAATGAATGAACTTTTTAAGTGTACCCACGTCGCCCACGAAGCCAGTGCAGACACTGTAACCGGTGTTGCTGAGTCGAGGTAACCTTGGCCAGTAAGTGCACATAATATTCCATAACAGTAGCTGAACTCTTTTCTCAAAATTCTCAAAATTCGATACGCCCTATTGAGTAAGAACAGCAAGAACACATTCCAGCAAGTTGCGGCAATTGGCGGGGGTGTCAATCCTCGACAAAAACACGATTAATTTAGTGAACGACGAGCCTACATGCACAACAGTTCCTTACAATGAAACCTAAGCGAAGTTGTTACACTACTCGGTTCGAAAAATATTTGTTCTGCGAGTTGAGTTTGAGTTTGAGTTTTCTACGTGTGCTCTAACGAGGGTAGTCGTAGTATATTTCTCAGTCGTTAGAGTGTAACGGCTAGACATCATAAAACGTCCCGATTGGTCGAGAAAGTTGAAAGACATCGAATTCGATTAGTCGGGAATGTGTTGACGCAATTGAAATTTATACATCAAATCCATTGCAGACCAAGAAGATATGGATGAATACGTGCCTCCACCTGCCGTCGTCATGAATGGCCGAGAGACTAGAGGCAAATCACCAGTAACACCATCCTATCGCAAACCGCCACCATATGTTTCGCCTTAAACGACCATCCGTTAATGTTAAATGTACTATAAATGTAACAATCAAGCGCATCATTTTCGTTGTTCTTTGTACTCAAACCCCGTGTCACCCCAATACTTTTTTGTACGATCTTAAGAGAAATTTTCCCGCGTTCTTCTTTTCAAATTTTTGTTTCCGCGTTTTATTTTGACTGATTTTGATTTTGTGTAATTTTAAGTGTATAAAAATGATGATGATGGGTGAAGAGGATTCTTTGAATGATTAGAATTTTTTGTTAGTAATTTAGGACATTAATGTTTCTAAAATATTGATAGCCACAACAGAGGAGTTTGACTTCATCAAAAAAAAAAATAATAAAAATTTCTATTGTAAAGAACACCCGGATTTCGTAATTGATCCTTACATTTCAATTTTCAATATTTTTCTTTAAATTAAATTAAATTTAATAATTAAACTTAAGAAACAAATAAATTATGAAAAAAAAGAAAGAAAAAAACTCATTACAGACTAACTCTATGAAACAAAATAATTAACTTGCAGGGCTGCTTTAAGTAAATCTAGGCAACGTAAGGTAAATTTACATTAAATGTTGTTTATGCATAGAATTTAAATATCGACCGGCTACAATATAATATTAGAGGCGTAGCGAGCATTTAAGTAATTAAAAGTAAGAGAAACAAGAGGAGAAAGAGAAGCAAGAGAAGAAAAGTCAAAAGATTTCCAATTATTTTCCCTATAACGAAAAGCATATCGATATTCTGGAGTCTCGTCTGGTATTTACCGTGTCTGTTATCTGCCTAAAAAAACATCCTCGATTTCGGTAGGAAAGAGGATATGTGTGTGTAGGCAGAATACAGTGCTGTCATTCAAATTTTGTTCACCAAATGTCAATGACCAATTATGGCCGCCAAAGGTTAAAAAAAACGTTTGAAGAGTACGATGGGGTAAAAAGATTTTCGATGCGGCTTGTTGATGATGGCAGCTTCAAAATGCAACTGGAATTGACGTAATATAATTAATTTACCACTTTATTGTGGACAAGACTGGTTCGGCAAGGGTTAGATTTTCTGATGAGGCTTAACAGAGGTGTCAACGACCAATCCATGTGACTTTATGATTTAGAATCAAATATCTAGGACTTGTGATCTTATCGAAATTTTAAAGTTTTCATGCACCGACAAAAACGATTTCAGATTTACCGTCAGATAACTTTTCTTTTTTTAAATTGAGACAACCGGTACGTTGAATTTACATCGCGTATGCATTGCAAATTGCTCATAACAGGCTACCTTTATTACAGGCTATATGGGTAATTCCATGGTTAGTTGCGTTACAAATTTCGTTAACTGTGAGTCATAAAGTTAATTGTGTTGGCTATGTTTTGCGGTAACAAATCAGTCTATAAATTTTCTAATACTCAGGAGACACAGTGCTTTCATACCAACAAGAATTGGAATTTTTAGCCTGCGAAGTGTGACTTGTGTGATCGCGAAAGTCAGCGGTTAGTTGCGTTACACGTTTGTGACTTTTCGAAATATTTTCACCAAATCAAAACTGATTTCGGTAAACTTTTTTTCCCCTGAAAGCTATGGTCAAGACGCGCAGTTTAAGCTTAATATGAGGTTGGTAACCCAAAATTTGTGGGAGATATGTCTAAAAAAGTGATATTTTTCTGAGGTCATAAATAGCCAGAAATATTTTTTTCACAATTGGTGGTTGTTACCCCACAGAAAATGTTGTTTCGGCTCAAAACCGTTTAAAAAAATGGTTACAAAATTTTTCGAGATAATCTCGACGAGTTAAAATTCGAGGATGACTTTTATCACCACTGGGAAGCTGTTGTCACCTACTTTACTCACCCAACTAACCTGATTGACTCAAAGTTATTTTTCTCGTGAAGTCATATGCTGTAGCTTTCGAATGACACCGATCTTCAGTTTTTATTTGAAAAAATGTAATTTCGGCAAGGCTTGGGTCAAGGTGATTTTACCTTACTTCAAAGCAGAATGAACCAAAAATCTTTTTAAAAATTTAATTTCGTGTCACTTGGAGCAATTGTGGAATTATAGCGTTCACATCTACAGGAAAACAAATTTACAAAAATCATTTGAGATTTATTGAGAATAACTCGGAATGTCGAATACAAACAAACACTTTTTTGGTCATGTCTCCCCGAGACCGCATTTTACAATAACCACATATTGGTGTCAAACTACGCGTCTTGTCAATAGCTTTCAACAAAAAAAAAGTTTAGTGAAATCGGTTCAGGTTTCGTGAAATAAACTAGAATTTTCAAAAATTTGCTGATAACAAGCATACATTTTTATGGTGGTATCTCCCCGAGATTTTTGGCCACCGATCTAATATGGGGCTTAAACGACGCGTCTGGTCAACAGCTTTCTAGGAAAAAAAAGTGTGCCGAAATCGCATTTCAATTGGTGAAAATATTTCGAACAGTCACAAATTAGCTGGAATTACCCATATTCACATCATGTTCGTCAACGTAACTCGTAACTAAAGTTTTCGTTAAGTTGTCCTTAACCTCAATCGATTGATGTTAACTGCGTGCAAATTGTTCGTTTAATTCATTCGACATGTTTGATAGCTCGGGATCGTGTCTGACGTTTGGAAGGTCATGAGCATGATGTTAAGTTATAGCATAATACGACAGTGCTCATGTAAACGGTTACAACATAAGTACAATAACGGCACCTCACCAGCGGCTCGGATGCCACAATAATTCTCACTTGTACGCCGTTTCGTAGTTGGTGGGTAAACTCGGGATAGAAGGCACGTTTGCGTGTGATTATTGACCTCGGCTTCGCCTCGAATCAGCACGTGAACTTTCAACTTTTTGTCCCTAGTTATGCATTAGTCATTTTCGCAACAAGTGACGAAAAGTTGGACTTTCCGTTGCCTTTATTGCGAAAAACGTTGTATAGAACTCGATCATAAATGCTTTTTTAGACACACGATGTGTATTGTCACACTCGGCCTACGGCCTTGAGTGACAATCTTCACATCTAGTGCCTAAAAATCACTCGGTTTTATAATAGTAATTTATGCGACCGAGGTGCAAAGTACATTACTGCGGCCTTGTGTCATAATTACACATCTACAGCCTAATAAAATACTTTGCATCGAGTTGCATACAACGTTTTATGCCACAGAGGCATCAAAAGTTTGCATATTATGATGCTGAGTGGCAAGGTTGAGTATGAATTGTTTCAAAGCGAAGCCGAGGTCTATAGTCACACGAAACGTGACGTTTAATTTTACTCCCAAATATTGCATTTTACATCTTAAGGCCGTCAGAAGTTCATGGAATTTCATGTAATAAACGACTTTCGGTCTGCAGCCGAGCACATTCGTATTTGGAAAATAAAGTTGAGTCGGGCACTGTGGCAGGTTACATGATTTTTGTATAAGAAAGAAGATTACCTGACGCTGGTAATTTTCTGAAATATTTTTTGTCAGTGTGGTACTAGAACTTCTGTCACCAAAGCGCAGAAAAGTAACAAGAAAAAGATTTTCGACATGTTCTTAAAACTTCCCTAGAAAGATTTACGAGATTTTCTTAAAGACTTCCCGTTGCATAAAGTTACGGTTTCCTCATTCCTCGCCTGACCAATTCCAATGTACGAACCATCTAACCCAAATCCTAGTGAAATGTCTAATCACCTGTAAGATTTAAGTGAGTATGTCGTCGGTAAGGACTTTTTATGTCCCTTCGCATTGCATTAAATCTGAGTAGATGACTGTTTTTATGACCACACACTGCCAATCCAAAAAAGAAACGAAAAGAAAAATTAGATGTAGCGCTTGAATAACCATGGTTCTGTTCGTAAAAATATTTCGTTGAGATTTTCGTGTACTTATATTGTGGACACAACGACAAACCAAAATTGGACCAAATTTTCCAGCTTTCGTAATTTAATTTCTATAAGGAAAATCGGTCGCAATGAAAGAAGGAACTCAATTCGTACCCATTCGTAATCAAATGGACCGAATTTTTCTTCAGCTGATTACGAAAAATGAATGAAAATGAAAAGAAAATTGAATGAACCAAATAGGATGGAAATTTCTCGTCAGAAATTTTGAGAACTAAATGAACCGAAACCGGTGGTGGAAATTTTTCTTGGAAATTTTCGATTTTAATTTATTTTTGTTCAGTTAAAACTGATATAAGACAAGCGCCAGAATATCTCTGAAGAAAAATATTTTAGATGTTTAGTAGCATTGCCATTTATATTAATTGTAAGCAATTTTAGATCGATTAGATTGTGGACGTAGATTAGCGCATATCCGCTAATTCAACACATACTGACCCGGAATAAATAAGAGACAGAAAAGATAAAACCCAAACCCAAATATAAAACTATTCTAAAAATGTAACGCTAAACAAGATAAACCATATTTTGTATAATATTTGATGTACACCACGATGGAATAAAAATAAGAATTTGTCGAAACATTGTAAAGAAACAAAAACAAATTTTAAGTGAAGCACGAAAAGAAATCAGTAGAAATCGTGTAAAATGGATTAGAATAGCAATTGTAATTTCATTGATTTCTCATCTCCAGAATAAGTGATGCCATTTCTCCAATATTTCGGACGTGCAATTTCATTTCAGATTTAATAAACTTGACAACAACACAATCAAACGAATTCATCTGAATCTCGTACTTCACAAAAATGTTGTTCTTACCAGGCAATATACAGTGCGGACTGGCTACCAAAAGGCGCTATTGTAGGAAAAGGTGCCTAAAGTGGAGTAAAGGCGTCAAAAAGCTCTATTGACTGTCGCAGGTTAAACTAAATTACTTGTGATTTTCCAAGTCGCCTCATATGGCCAGTCCAGGTCTGGCTGACACAAGAGATTACGGTTTATGGTATATTATTCGAGAATTTATCGATCCGTATACTCCAGGGCCTACTTTTGGAAGGTATAACTTTGAAAAAAATCTGCAAATTCCGAAAAGCTCTGCACAATTCTGCGAAAAGTGTCAGAAAAATTCAGATTTTTCTCGGAAAATTTTCAATAATTAAATTCCTATAAACATAGGTCCTGGTATACCCTGATAATGTGACACGAACATACAGTTATTTAGAACAATCATTCCCGATTGAATGAAACAATTTAGGAAAGTTGAATCACAATGGGGCGACTGTTTTATCATTTTCATGCCCTTCCGATTGGCAAAATTTGACCGGCGCACACCTCTAATTCAAAGTAATACAGCAAATTGGACTCACCTTGACAAAAAAGTTCAGGAAGTATGGCGGATTTTACCGTCTGGTTCTGGGTTTTTCGATGAACTGACAGATTTTCGATAATTTTGGCTAGGATGTATCAGGGCACACTGGCAAGTACTCAATTTCTTAGAAGTGTCAAGAAAATGGATCATCGTTAAGTGTCACTGATAAGATCAGGTGAATTGTTCGTCAGAAATGCTTTGATATCTTGACGTAGTCTTCAATCGGGACACACAGTCCATTCGAAAAACGAAATCGTCATCATTATTCTGGAAGTGAACTAATTTTTGTACGCGCGAATATTGAATAACAATAAAAATAAAATTAATTAACCGAACCAAACTATTAAAAATGAAGAAAACCTTAGCAACATAAAATTAGCAATCAATTTTTGCACACCTATAAAGGAAACAACAACAAAAAATTATCATTCTACGACTGACTCGATTTTATCAACATCGAGACACTTTTTGACTCATTTATACATCAGTAAAATAAAACTGTTACCCGACGAATAACAGAATTATTGTTGTTTTTGAATCAGATATAATCAATATTATATCAAGAAAAATGAAAAAGCTGCAAGACCAACCATTTATCAATTTAGTGAACTAAAATACCACGAAAATGAATAAATATCAACCATGCTTCCAATTACTGAAAAAAATATTTTTTACAAAAATTAATCGAATTACAATAAAGGATTTAGATACCCTATACCCTAATCATCAGTCCGCATATAACTCTCCACCTATGAACATTTTTTTCTAAACATAATAGTATCCATCCCATACACAATCTCTCCTTTGAGAGGAGAGGTGAGACTTTTTTTTTAAATATTAGTCATTTAAAAAGATACAAATCGTTACGACAAACAACAACAAACAATAAAAGATATGAAAAATGACAACAACACAAACATGTGTCTGGTAAAAAAAAAAACAACCGACAAACACAAACAGGAACATCTTACAATTTTCATTAAAAAAAAAATTAAATTAAAAAAATTAGACAACCCGAAACAAACATCAACAATAAATAGTTTAGACGTATTTGTATATTTTTTTATATAAAATGAAGCAAAACTAAAGTTAAAATTAACAATTTATAAGTATTATAAAATGATAATAATAATTAATTATTGAAATGAGGATTTAATATTAAACATTAACTAACAAACAACACACACACAAAAAATCCTTTCAAAATATAAACAGTGAACGATGTATCCTTTAAAATTAATGAACAAAAAAAACTTTGTGAAACGTCCCAATTGTGTTTTTAATTTCGCAATCAGAAATCCAATCTCTCTGGTGGTCTACCTCTAGGTCGAGTTTTAGGTGGTCTCCAGTTCATGATCTTTTTGGTCCAACGTTCGTCCGTCCTTCTTGCAATATGTCCCGCCCTGCTCCACTTTAAAGATGCTATTCTTTCCATGACATCAACGACTTTTGTGCCACTCTTAGTTTATTTTCGGAAGCTTTTGTTAACGTTAACGATTCCGCTCCATATGCAGACGTCCACCTGATTTTCGGGGTGTCCAACTTAAAACAAGTCGGACATTTTTCTTGAAAAAGTCGGACAAAATCGGACATATTTTCGCTAAAAAGTCGGACTAAATCGGACATTTCCTAAGGAAAAGTACCTGTATTTTTTCAATAAAGTACAAAATCGGACAATTCCTCGTCGATAAATCGCAAAGAATATAAACATACTGAAGCAAAGCCCAGCAGGGTAATAGAGGTTCTTACACGTCAAATAGAGTAGTTTTTTGATACCAATAATACCATTAGCAGCCTTAATGGTAATTTTGCAATGACATTATGAAAAAAAAGGTGTGGAAATATTAACTACTTTATTTTTTTCTATTACCCTGCTAGGTGATTTGACTGAAGGTAATGCAAATGCTCAGCGGATCACAAATTTTACGGAACCTAATGCTTAGTTTCCTCTTACCAAAAAAAGTACTCCGTGTGAGAGACAAAATTGAATTTTTTCTATTTTTCTTTGTTTATTTGACAGTTTGCTCTCTCACGGCGCTCTAACGGCTCTCTCACGGCGTACTTTTTTTAAGTGGAATGGGCACTTAAGTTTCGGGTGAATATAAGATATAAGACGCGTTCTGTTGCTTGCGTGACGTTTGGAGTTTTTGTGTTGAGTATAAAGATGCAGCCTGGGGCCAACATTGTAAAAATTATATTCACCCGAAAGTAGGGTTACGTGAGTTTTTGTGGATTTGCATTAAGTACCTTCAGTATGTTTATATACTTTGGATAAATCGTACTTATAAATTGAATTTAGAGGCGTCAGGAATGAAGTTCATCTAAAAGATGTCACTTCCTGAAGTCTTATCACTCAATCATGGTTCAACAACCTCCCTGTCGTCCTACAACTTACAACTTAGATGTTATAAGTCAAAAGGAATATAAATAACTTATAAATTCGATTGTCTGTGTATTGTAAGTTAACGTATACAAAATTGTAAATATGTGAGTCAACCTCTATGGTACCTCTGAGGGATTCTTTTGAAAAACAGCCTACCGAAATCGGACGCATTTTCCAGTGGACTCTTTTATATATGCCTAGAAAGGTATTCGATCCTAGAAGCCAAAACCTCTCTCGAAAGAATTCTTCGAAGTTTGTGTGGCTGGTGAAAGGTGATCAAAAATCGAAAACTTGCACTTTTCTTACAAAAATTTCTCCAGTTACACGAGCAGTACAGGGTTTATGTGGTTTGGATGCATCTACGATGAAATATGGACACTTCCACATTTCAACTTCTATTTCATCGTACATGCATCCAAACCACATAAGACCCTATTTGGCCCAAAAGCACATAAAATTACCTTTCTAATGACACCCCACACATTCGAAAGCTTCGAAGAATTTTTTTGAAAGTGGTTTTGGCTTCAAGGGTCGAAAACCTTTCTAGGCACATATAAAAGAGTCCACTGGAAAATGCGTCCGATTTCGGTAGGCTGTTTTTCAAAAGAATCCTCTCTATGTAGTCAACATAACAAGTCAATACAGTAATATATTTATTGCCTTAATTTTATAGTAACATGTACAATGCAATGACATATTAGTCAATGTGAAAATGTGTAAACAACTAAATGCGAGCGGAGCGAGCGATTTTTTTCGAGTTTGCATCAGAAGCATTTAATGTTGCTAACAAATGTTATCTTGAAGAAAAAGTCTCATAAATTTTTATTTTTGAAGAGAAGTCGGACAAAGTTGGACAATTTTTAAAGAAAAAGTCGGACAAATCGTACAAAGTCGGACAAATGTTGAAAAAGTCGGACAAATCGGACAAATCGTACATGTGGGACGTCTGTCCATATGTGAGCACAGGAAGAACACACGCATCGAACACTTTACGTTTCAGACTGTTGTTCATTTTGCTTTTGAAAATTAGCCTGAGTTTTCCGAAGGCTGCCCATGCAAGACCAATTCTACGTTTTATTTCTGCAGTTTGGTTGTCCAGACCTAACTTTAATTTGTGACCTAGGTATGTACACGTAACTGTCGACTCGTTCAATGACAGTATAACCAATTTTAATGTCTCTGTCATCGTCAATGTTTGTCATGATTTTTGTTTTCGACAAATTCATCTTGAGACCGACTTTGTTTGACTCCTCATTCAACTGTTGTAAGTTGTAACATAAATTGCGCCTGATCTAGATCAGCTGCCATCAGGGAGATGTCATCTGCGATACGGAGATTATTCAAGTATTCTCCATTTATGTTGATACCCATTTCACTCCAGTCTAATTTCTTAAAAACACTCTCCAGAATCGATGTGAATAACTTAGGTGATATGGTGTCACCCTGTCGTACACCTCTGCCAATTCTGAATTTTTCCGTGCTTTTATGGAGTTTTATACACGACGTAGCGTTTTTAAAGACGTATCGAATTGTGTTGGAGTACCTTGAGTTTACTCTGCACTCGTTTAATGAGTCCAATATCGACCACATTTCCACTGAATCAAAAGCTTTTTCAAAGTCTATGAATATCAAGACCACAGCAATCTTTTTATTCATTGCATTTCTCGATTAGCGTTCTCATCACATGTAAGTTTGTGCTGAATCCTGATCTAAATGCAGCTTGTTCAACAGATTGGTAGAAGTCGAGCTTCTTGGTGTTCCTCTTCGTAACGATTTTCATGAACAACTTGTACAGTGTTGATAAGGGACTTATATGGGTCGATAGTTTTCCAACTTTGTTATGTCTCCTTTTTTATGCAGCAATGTAATTACCGCATTTTCCCATGCTTCTGGTACTTCTTCCCATTGGAAACATTGATTAAACAAAGTCGTTATTGCACCCAACAATGAGTCGCCACCTAGTTTAATGGCTTCCACTGGAACACCATCTTCACCGAGAGACTTTTTGTTTTTAATTTCGGCTACTGCAGCCTGTACATCGTCAATAGTTATGTCAGATAGATCTTCCGATCCAACGTTTCTTATTATTGGTTAGGGTGGGTCGTATTTTCATTTTGTTTTTATTTTAAAAGGCCTGGCCTCAGGCTGTACTCAGAATTGACCAAGGAATCCGAAACAACAAAAAAAAAATTAAAAATTAATTTTTTCCTTGCCTCTAGGCTGATTTTTGATTTTTGGGGTAGTAGCATGAAATTGCACACAATGTTGACAGATATCTCGAGCATTTGGGAACAGAAGACATTGCTGATAACTGTAGTGAATACCTGAGGAGTCCAGCTATGAAATACCATAAGAACGTTGTTTATCTTCGCCTTCACTCTGTCAGTGTTCCAAACTGAGACTTTTTGACCAAAAATTTCAACTTTATTTGCAAACAAAATCGGCAAATCACGACATAATACATCGTGTGAGGTATGCCTGAACAGGTAATCTCATAGAGAATCCATTGCAGAGAAGTTTTTTGATAACAAGTTGAAAAAACTCACAGGAGCTTTGTTTTTGACGCCCAAAGTTGGCAATTTTTTGTTAGAATTTGTAATTTTTGTAACGCGCCCTCATTCACAAAAACTGAATACTTTTAGATGAAATTTTATTTTCGACATATTCGCCATTTTCAGCACTTTTTTGGAAATATTTTCCTTCATTCATTTCAAATTTTATCCTATTTCCTAGAACTTCTCTAGACCTTTCAAACGAAATTTGTTGCAATTGGAACACTTTTAGTAGATGGAGGAAATTTTCACTAAAACTTTTAATTTTTTGTAGCGTTTTATGCAGATCTGCAGCGCATTGTAATGGTCAAATTTAATCCGATTTCCTACTACTAATCCAATCCCTTCCAACGAGCTACTGCATGTTTAAATCTGTAAAAGTTTAGATATATTTTATACGAAATTAGAATAGTCGATTTTAGGAAAAATCATGGGAAAGTTCATCGGAAATTTTCCTTCCCAACTTCGTACACGTAACTAACTTCATTTTCTCATATCTCCGGAACGAGTTGTCCAAATGGCACTCGTATTTCCTAGTACTCGATTAAAACTAGGAAATGGAATAGACCTTGACATTGGTAGGTTGCGTGATGGTCTCACAAATTTCACCCAAACTATCCATTTTCCAGACAATTCGGAAATGCCAGTAGGGGCTACTACAGTTCGCCTATTGTTAATTTTTCATCAGATTATCGGATTTTTATTTGATCCATGGATGTAATCCCAACAAAAATCTCTTCGAGAAACGTGTGACGCAGTCTTTGAAGTACAATTTCTAAAATGAATGATATCGCTAGAGTTGACGCTTTCGCTTATTTGGCAGATGATGAGAAAACCTAAGCCAGCTTGTTTGAACTAAAATTGGTTGTAAAATTTAATTTTTGCGTAAAGAAGCTGAAAGCGTCAACTCTAGCGATATCATTCATTTTAGAAATTGTACTTCAAAGACTGCGTCACACTTTTCTCGAAGAGATTTTTGTTGGGATATCAGTCGTTTTAGAAGTTTTAGAACACTGCTTTTTATAACAGTTTATAACAGAAATTTGAAAATTTTACGAAATTCGAAAATTTGACGAAAATCGAAAATTTGACGAAAATCGAAAATTTGACGAAAATCGAAAATTTGACGAAAATCGAAAATTTGACGAAAATCGAAAATTTGACGAAAATCGAAAATTTGACGAAAATCGAAAATTTGACGAAAATCGAAAATTTGACGAAAATCGAAAATTTGACGAAAATAGAAAATTTGACGAAATACGAAAATTTGACGAAAATCTGCCACCATTCAAGAAATATCTTCAAAACCCCAATTGACCCATACATTACCAACTTTCGACATTTTTCACATATGCCCCTCTGTTCTACTCGTAAAACTCTGAGACTTTGCCGAAAAAAGTAACTCTCTATCTCTCATAATCGCAAAAATATTAGTCCTTTCATCCTACGCTCGAGTAGCACAAAATTTGGTCACTCTAATCACTCTAGCTCAAACGAATCTGCCCCGATTTTTTAAATTATTTTTTTGTTCGAATCGTGTTACGAATACCTTTCATTTGATGGGTCGCACGCCTCTGTAGGTTTCAATACAGCTAAGCTACAGCCGAAAACGCGTTCCCGACCCTTGAAAACCACACTCAGAAACCACTTCGAGGCCAATAAAACAAAATTCTGGTTTTTCCTGGGGTAATGGCGTATCACATTTTCATTTTTATGTCCACCCTGAGGTTCCTGCAAAATTTCATGGAGATTGGCTGACTAGTTTCCGAGATCGACCGTCGATAGATAGATAGATAGAAACATACAGAGTAAGTTGAAAGATTTTGATTGTTTGGGAAAAGTCAATTTGGTGTATTTTGTATGAAAAGTGACCAATTTCAAAACGATGTATCTCCGGCAATTTTAAACCTACATAGTCGAGTGATAGCTCGTTTTGCTCGTATTTGAAGCGAGAATATGATAAAATATGTTTTGTGGTGATATAAACCAAAGGGTAGAAACTGAAATGTTCGGCTATATATAGTTGCCGCGTCTCAAAAAATTTTCTTCGTTCTTTTTTTGGAAGTTAGACTGCGTCAAGTCCTCCGCTATCGCTCCGGACATGATAAAAGTAAAAAAGGCAACGACAATCGCTTAAGGTATTTATTTATTAAAATAATTTTTGTTTTGTTGTTTGATGATGTTGAATTTTATATAAAATTTTATCTTTTTAAAACTAAACGAAAATTCATTTCTTTACATAAATCGGTTCGAAATTAAACGAAAGTATTTTGTTTTGGATTGAGTAATATCGTCCAGATATAAAGTTAAACATTTTGGTTTTTGATTTTGCAATAAATTATTATTAAATCGGATAATTCGGATAAAAAATCATCCCCGCGCAAAGTCTCATAATTTTTTTATTTTTTTATTTTAAATCTATTTGAAAAATACTTTTTCCATTTTTTTCATTAATTTAAAAAAGAAAAATTAATTAATTAAAAGCATCGACTTATCAATCGAAATACATAAAGGGGAAAATCAATTTGGTTACACATTTGACATTTTTATTCACAATTTGTTTTTCATATTTTTAATTTTAATTTTTATTATTATGTAATGCGTGTAGTAGTAGTAGTAGGTAATGTTTCTTTTCTTTTATTTATATTACAATTTTTATCAATTAATTTTATATCAATTTAGGGGGCATAGTAGAGTTCGGTTTTTTTTTAGTTTTTCATATTTTTATTATTTTTATGAGTAGAAATTGTTCACAATGTTCATGCAAATCAAATCAAGTCACAAGAAAAAGCTAAAGCAAAATGTTTCACTCATTCAAGTTTTTTTTTCGTATTAAAATGGACCTACCGTTTCATCGTTAAAAATAGTAACTTTAATCAAATCCCTTTTCACTGTTTTAAACATTTAAAATCTACAAAATACAAGCAACAATTGTTCAGTTTGTTAATTCAATTTTTTTTTTTTTTTAGAATTTGCGTACACAGTTAATGCGAACCGAATTTTGGTCTAAGTTTATTACAGCTGGTCCACCCATACAATCACACTACTTATACGGTTTTAGAACTATCGGGTGTGTGTGACTATAAAACGTATAAGCAGTTTTATGAGTGAGCCAGATGCTGTTGACTCGATGACACAAATTTGGTTGACTTTAAGTGTAGATTTGTGAAATTTAAGTTTTGGAAATTTTACATTTTCCTTTTTTGGAGATTTAACTGGAATTTCTCGAGGCGAATCGCTAATTGGATAATGGTCACAGGATAAGCAGATGTAAACACTTGAAAAGAAGATTGTTAGAGTAAACCTCACAGAAATTACTTCTAAATGGGACCTAACATGAACCTCAGTGAGGATATTTCTAATGCGACCGACAGGTTTAGGGTTTAGAGCGAGAAACGTTCAGCCTGTTTCTTCACTGAAGAATTTTCACATTAAATATGAAAGTGCGAACCGTCTTTTTTACGAATGTCTCCAACCCGAATCGTACTCAACCTATTTATAGGATTGTTCGTTTTGCTTAAATTCTCGAAAATGCAATTCTACCAACAATTTTCCATCAACAAAGCAAAATTTATGAATTTTCTGCCCTTCAAAACGGTACAACAATTTTGATTTTGGAGAAATGGAAGAAAAAATCGACTTCAAGGACACTTAGAGACATTTGAAAAAATGGAGAGAATTTTGGAGAATTTCTACTTCAAAAATTGGCTATGCTGGAACTCAACGAACACCGGAAGTCGGGAGAGTATAATGATTCGAACAAAACTACAAAATTGTATTTGATTCACAATTGCTAGCACGTCCAAATGGCAACCGGCGCTGGTCATATAACAAATTCGCCCGAAATTCATAAGGCTATCTGAAATCGACGACAGTTGACGGTATGTAAAAAGAAATAATCATTCGGCAGAGGCTATTATTTGACATTCGACCTCGTGATTCTTCTGAAGCAGGGCCTATTTTAAGGAATTTAATTCCTAAAAATTCTAAAAATTTTAAGGAATTTTAAGGAAACAACTAGTCATGTGACGTCTGGGTCTAAGAACAGCTGGATGAAAATTTAAGGAGAAATGCTCACTGAATGCTGAACTGAAAATGTTGTTTTTATCGTCTAAAATGGTCTACAAATTCTACTTTCTCATACTTGTTTTGTTGGGAAATTTTATTTCGAAAAACTAAACGAGCGATATGCGTAACATAATCTTAATTATTCAAACCCACTAAATATAAGTATAAAACGAATAAGCCTTTTTGATAATTTTTCTCTTTTTTGATTTTAGAACAAACAAACAAACAAACAAAACCGAACGAACGAACGAATGATATTTTGTTATGGTTTCTTTCTTTCTTGTTTTAACTACGAAAATCAGGCACTTTCTTAACTTTTTCTTTTATTTTGCAATTTCTTATTTTTCCGTTACAGAAGAATGAAAATCGCAAATTTTCTCTTTTTTTCATGATGTTTGGTATTCATTTGGGATAATTTATATTGAATATTGTTGATAAGCTTCGATTAGCTTGATTTTTATGTAAGAAAAAAAAGGAAAATTCAATGAGTCCTAATGCATTCGGCCTTTGAGCTCCATTTGCATTTGAATGACTGAATCTAAGTCAAAGTATACAACTGAAATTATCAACGGACAACAGACAATCAATTTGTTTAAAAATTTCTTCTTATTTTTGCTTCACATTAAAGAAAGGGTTAAAAAACGGTTCACATTTTGTTCCTCTTATCGTTTAGCTTTTTAAAAAGTAGAAATTTTTATCTTTTCTTTTGTTAAAAATTACAGATTTGACAACTTTTTTGTTTATTCTTTGTTTTGTTTAAATTGTTACGTTAAAGTTTTATAATAGTTTTTTAGAATGAAAATAGTTTTCATGATTTTTTTGTGTTTTTTTTTCTTCTTTTTTTTCTTTTATGAGTGAGAGTATACAGTGAAATCTTACAATGAAAACTTTTAGTTTGTATCCAGCGTAATTAAATTGTAGAATCTGAAATAGAAAGAATAAAAAAGCAATTAGGTCAGAAACAATCTTCTTGTCACTTGTAAATGAAATATTATTCTCAAGGGGGAAAATAAAGGTGTGGATGCAGGGCCTATTATTTGGGAATTGATTTTGGGAATATTTGGGAATTTTGGGAATATTTGGGAATTTTTGGGAATATTTGGGAATTTTTGGGAAGATTTGGAAATTTTTGGGAATATTTGGGAATTTTTGGGAATATTTGGGAATTTTTGGGAATACTTGGGAATTTTTGGGAATATTTGGGAATTTTTGGGAATATTTGGAAATTTTTGGGAATATTTGGAAATTTTTGGGAATATTTGGAAATTTTTGGGAATATTTGGGAATTTTTGGGAATATTTGGGAATTTTTGGGAATATTTGGAAATTTTTGGGAATATTTGGGAATTTTTGGGAATATTTGGGAATTTTTGGGAATATTTGGGAATTTTTGGGAATATTTGGAAATTTTTGGGAATATTTGGAAATTTTTGGGAATATTTGGAAATTTTTGGGAATTAATTCCCAAATAATTGTTCCTTTTGAATATATTTTGTTTGGTTTCTATGTTTTTATTGTTACAAATAAAGCCCTATAAATCGTGTTTAAATACCGCTAACATTTTATGTCATCCATTAGAAGTTTATTTTCGCTGTTCACAAGTGACTTAGGAATAACCAGTGGCAATATAGCGGGTATTTTCTATCGTTTAAACTTCTACAACTCTTCTACTGCCCAAATATTTACAAAAATTTCCAAATATTCCCAAAATTCCCAAACATTCCTAAAATTCCCAAACATTCCTAAAATTCCCAAATATTCCCAAATATTCCCAAAAATTTCCAAATATTCCCAAAAATTCACAAAATCGATTTCGAAATAATAAGGCATGAACGACATCTATTGGCGAAGTAGCAAAGCGTATTTCTATCGGAAGAGTAGAAGAATAAGAGACGATAGAAAATGATTTCCGTAATACCGCTACAGGGTAGATTAAGGAATCAATTATACTGGATCATCTCTTTTCTAGTATCACTGCCGAGTAAAACTAGATTAATTTCTCAGAAATTAAGTTAGGAACTTAGATGACAAGATTTTTGAAGTCAAAAGAAATCCAAATTAAATTTTGGAAGCTCAGGCGTAATCGCGTAATGTGCTTTACTTGATTAGGCAATGTAAATGCATATTTTATATGCTCCATCGGCTTAAAACACTTTATTTTGTGTATTAAAAATTTTATAAGTATAACATCCACTGAATCGTACAAATGTCACAATCTACGTTTCTGACGACAACGTCTTCAATTCAGTTCCATTTTTGGAAATATTTGGGAATATTTGGGAATTTTTGGGAATCTTGGGAATTAATTACCAAATAATAGGCACTGTGTGGATGGGTGTTAAAGTCCCATCGGGTGAACACGGTAAAAGGTAGACATGAGTTTTAGTGCTTTGCAAACGGACTACAACTTTTTCAACTTAAACCGTATTGTCAGTAATGAATATCGTTTCACCAACAAAACTTATAATAAATTCTGATTCCAATGTTACTGGTTTTAGAGCTAAAGAAATTTGTAAAATTTCATACAGGAGCACAGATAAAAATCTGATATTAAACCTTTAGGTTTGTGCGGGATCACTTTCAATTTGTTGGGGATTTAAGAACGGATTTTAATACCACGGGGATAGTTTTCTCTGCAACAATGGTACGAAATAAACTCCGACGAGTTTAGGAACTTATTGGCTCAGTGTGAGAAGATTCTTGACTAATTTAATTTTTTAAGTTCGAAATGGGTGACATGGTAATTATTCCCTAGCTATCTGAAACTGTGGAATTATCGCCCAGTGAAGTGGAAATCATGTTAGTGTTCGTACAAGGAAAATAAATTTGACTTTCTGCTCGTTAATAATAAGGAATATTAATTTGACTTTATGTCTATTTCTGGGAGGAACAGTAGCACTTGCAGAGCAGACAGTTTTTTTGTGATAATAATTCCCCAATTTTCCATTGAACTGGTTGATAATAATTCCTGGATGATATTTCCATTATGATTTCTAGGCGATAATTTCCCAGATGAAAGTTCCAATTGAGCCTATTATTCCTTCTGGGGGATAATACCCATCACATATATCTACATATCACTGTGTGAGATTTGAATTTTCCATTGATTTTCAAAAAATGAATCTCCACAGAACTCCGTAACTGTTGAAATTTGGAACCATTGAATCCACTTCTCCATCTGTTATCATTGGTCATACATTTTGTCATTCGATTGTCCTTCAAACAGAGAAAAACCACGCTTACTTCGTGAACTGAGCACAGTCCAGCTATCGCATAGGCATCTGGGGTGTGTGAAATGTGTTTGGGACTAACTCAGATAATCAAATTCACAAAGAACTGCTAAGCTATGAGCAACTGTACTTCGTACGAAACTAAGACTCAAGTCGAACAAAATCATTTTCGCATGAAAATGTTCTATTATTCGCTACACTGTTCCACAACCGAAAGATGAAATTTTGATTGTAATTCTCGATGGATGCGGAATGCTATCTATGGATACGTTCATTCTGCTCCTATTTTCTCCAGTACGAAAATGCAATTCCCTTTGCATTACTTAAAGAAGCTACAGCTACTTGAAAAGCGGGAAATTTCAGACGGATTTCAAAAAGAAAGAGAAAAGGGATGGGAAGAGCTTGATCTTCACATTGTCGAAAAGTATAGGGCCTGGACGGATAATGATTCTACATGCCTCACAGACAAAGTGCTCCAAGACCGTCGAAGGTAAAAATGTAACGAAATTTATCAAATAATGGAGAAGGTGACAGAATGGTGACAGGTTGTGTTGTTAGTATTTGATGGGACCATCTATACCTAACAGCACTGTGCAATAATGGTGTTGTTGTGTGGACAATGTCACATTTAGTTTTAGGGATTTTAATCGAGTACTAGGAAATAGGATGAAATTTGGTGCCATTTGGACAACTCGTTCCAGAGAAAGAAAGAGAGTTGGAAAGGAAGATTTCCTGATATCGGTGATTTGCCTTTCAAAATTTTTAACATGTTACAGCTCGTTGGAAAGGTCGATAAGTTTTAGGGAATAGTATAAAATTTGAGAATTTAATTGCGTTGCACAAAAAATGATAAATTTTAGCGAAAGTTTCCTCAAATTTCTTCTAAAAGTAGTCCAATTTCTACAAATTAGGGTTCGTTGAAAAAGTCTTCACAATCTCTAGAAAACATGACAAAATTTGAGATCATCGAAGGAAAATATTTGCAAAAAAGAGCTAAAAATGGCAAATATGTCGAAAATACCCTAAAATTCCATCTAAGTGTTCAGGATTTTGGGATCGTTAGAAAAACCTAGTCAGGAAATGTGGAAATGCATAAAGCTTGAAGCGAACATAAATCGAAAATGTGCCAAAACTTTTAGCATTTTATAAAGTTACATCGCTAGTAGAAGCATCACGAAAATATCTGAAAATTCGTTTATGCTTTTAGTGAAAACACTGTTTTCAAAACAGTGACTTGCTTTGCTTGTTTTAATTATGTCAGTGACATAAGACCGGGCGCGGATCCACCTATGTGCGGTCGAGGTGGTCGCACTCCGGTATAAGAATAGTCTTTGAATACCACACCTACTCCTTAATGAAAGAGAAGCATAACATACAAGCAAAATATCTTTCACATTCAGCTCAACTGGAGATCCTCAAGTACATTTCAAGTTGCAGGAACTATAATAAATTACGAAAATATCAAAATAATGGTCGAAAATCTTGTTTTCTGGGCCCATTCCTGCAACTCCCTGATATTAAGAGGGCGTGAATACCTACCAAAAAAAAAATATCAGCTGTGACAGGTGGGAATGGTGGGACAGGTTGCATTCGCCGTTGGAACGAATGTAGGAAAATATGAGCGAATGAGTGGAACGAAGAAGCCCAAAGAGTGAGCGAATGACGTGAAAATGTGGTCGAATGAAGGGAAAAAATGAGCGAATGAATGGAGAATGTGAGCGGATGGTATTCGAATGCGAACGGTGGGACATGATTTTCCGTTGTTGTTTCCCCCTTGGACCTACAACATTACTTTTCACTGAAACATTTTATTTTCGGTGCCATTTTACCTACAACGGTTCGAGTAAAAGAATAAAAGTGACGCAAGTCCCTGGGCATACCTCCAAAACAAGTGATATCGCTGTAGATGACGCATTCTGCGCTTGTACGCAAAAATTGGCAAAGCAAAAATTAGGCCAAAAAAATTATAGAAGAACAATTTTACCAAAAAACTTTTGCGTCACAAAGTGGCAGAATTTTGAAAATCTTGAAAAATGTTGCAAAATTTTGAAAAATTAAAAAATACTAAATTTGGGAAAAACGCTTTTTATGTACAATCAAAGTTGGTATTCATTACGTAAAAAGATGAATTATTTAGGGACGAACTAAACGCCTTTTTTAAACACTGATGTGTAGGTGATTTCCTCTGACAATTGTTTTTCGATATTTTGGAAGAGAATTCGGTTCTTGCTGCACCTCTGAGTAAAATTGAGTCCTGGACAATATTACCACCCAAAACTAAACGATAATATCGTCCTGGGCGATATTATCGTTTTGGACGATATTATCGTACAGAAAACGAAAATATTTAGATTTTCTAGAACGGTAATATCGTCAGAAAACGATAATATCGTTTTTTAAACGATAATATCGTTTTTTAAACGATAATATCGACAATAAAACGATACTATCGTCCAGACAATATTTTAGAATTTTTCAATTTAGACGATATTATCGTCCTGGATGAAAATTTTTTGGGCGATAATATCGTTTTTTTGGACGATACTATCGTCTAAAAACGATATTATCGTTTTTTAGACGATAGTATAGTTTTTTTAGACGATAGTATCGTCCAAAAAAAACGATAATATCGTTCCTGACGATATTGACGGTGTGGAAATGTCCCGCCACCGTTTTTTTGTTTTAATTCGAAATCGCTCTCATTTAACACTCGCTACTGTGAATGGACACTTTTCACACATTTTTTTTGCCTCTGTTCAAAATGGGCAAACTCGTATTCTTATGCCAGCGATATGAGTTGCAATGGAAAGTGTAATGGAATGAAAGAAATCATTTATTAAATGAAAAAATATGTGAAATTTCCATTGGAAACGACTTTTCTATAAATAAACGTCAGCCTGCAAACTGAAAAAGTGAACACTGTCGCCCTTTTTCGCATCGAAAGAATATTGTCTGCCGAAGGATTGAAAAAAAAAATGGGACAAATAAACAAACAAACCACCGAATCACTGACATAATAAATACGAGTTTATTATTTAATAAAAATACAACTTGTTAATAAAATAATCTTCTGTAGTAATTAGAAAAAACGAACCTCTCGAAATTAAATCCTTGTGTTCCATATATTGTTGACCACCCCATTAAAATATGATTTTTCTGTCCACTTAAATGTGTTGGTTTTCTCTCTCTCTCTCTTCTCTCTTCCACTGTTTTCACTTAAAAAGTTATTTCTAAATCCAAAAATGTTTGTTGACCAATTCGATAAAAAAGAAAATGTATAATCGTCAAGTGTGTTGGTTGGTTGGCTGGCTGTTGTAATTTTTTTTTTTGTAAAATATTTTCTGTTGTTGGTTTTCTGCTGCAGAATTGTGTTGGACATTCCGGTTGTGGTTGTTGATGTTCGTGTTGTTGTTTTTTTAATTGTAAAAAGAAAATGAAAATTTTTGTGCTTCGTTCGTTTAGAGAAAGGAACATCTGGCCTTCTTCTTCTTTTTGACTTGTAAGGCTGCTCTAGTTGCTGTTTCGAAGACTTCGCGAACACCTTCCTTTGATTTGGCCGAACATTCCAAATATGCGAAGGCATTAATTTTTTCAGCCATTGCACGACCTTCCTGTGGCTTAACTGGTTCTTGTTTCATTTTAGCCAATTCCTGTGTGACCGAAAGAAAATCCAATGTCAATGATCGACTGATCGTTCACACCATGCATTTCGCTCTTACCTTAATTGTGTTTGGATCATTTCTAAGATCTTTTTTGTTACCGACTAAGATGATTGGAACATTTGGACAGAAGTGTTTGACCTGTTGAATCAAATCGTTAAAAATTGGATTGTACAAGTGAACAGTAGCAACGGCGAAACATTACCTCTGGTGTCCATTTTTCCGGAATATTCTCCAATGAATCGGGTGAATCAACCGAAAAACACATCAATATGACATCTGTGTCTGGATAGCTGAGTGGCCTTAGTCTGTCGTAGTCTTCTTGTCCAGCTGTATCCCATAATGCTAGCTCAACCTAAAAAAGATGAAAAGATTTTTAGTTTGGCGTTGTCTTATAAGGAATGAAATGGAGTTGGGACCGTTCAGGTTCAGTTTCAGTTAAACCATGGACAAGTAGGATACCGTGGTCATTTAACCATTTAAGCCATATCGGGCATGGGAACATATCGAGTCAATAAACTTCTCGGTAACCAAAAAGGAAACTATGGACTAAGAACACCAGGGGACCAGTGAAGGTGTGGAATCAGAATTAACAGCCCAATTTACAATTAGCGCTATCAAAGCAGGGCGACTATGGTAGTCAGGTCCTGTGATTCATACGAACGATGATAGAGTCGCAAACAAAAAAGATTTCGTAAGTCAATTCAATGGTACAAGTTTCAAAGGGCGACCAAAGATACGGTGGATTGACTGCCTACGAGAGTTGTGGATTCGTAATATCACAGTTGTTGCAGCCAGAAAGTCAGAGATGCCGAACTACTGTAGTTGTAAGTCAGTCAACGCCCTCCCTCATACATTTACTGGTTATTTCTTCAGTTAAGGCACGATTTCCCGGTATCCAAATTTTGTACGAAAAAATTTCCCGATAATTAGGTCCATGCAGTTCCGATATTGAATTTGCTAGTGGAAAAGTCCCCTTTTTTTCGCGAGAAAAATATTTACGAAAATTTCCAACGTATCTCATACAGCGAATGGTGCCCCCACGAATCATCCTGACCTCGACATGTTAGCTTAGTCATTAACAACACAACAAAATCAGATCACCAAGTTCTCTCAAAGGATCCATCAGTATCCGAAGAATACCGTCAATTTCGACATCTAATCGGTCACGACGCATGAGAGGAAGACAGGGCAGCCTTTGAAAGGATGCAAGAATCGTTAGCTAATTAATTTTCTCTTATCGATTGCCGAGAACAGACGGAAACGAAATGTTGAGAAATGGAGTGAAACGAAAGTAGTTCGCAAAACAGTCAGGATTATCACCGGAAAAAACTGCTCCAATAAACACCAAGCTCTATCAGATAAGAATGCGGAGAAGCCCCAATATGACGTAACGCCATTGAATTATTGCATGGTATGTGACGTAAATGATGACGTCATTATTTCAATAGTCGTCAACGTTGAAGATGTATTTTGTTGTTATTGCTGGAGCAGGTCTTTTCGTTCAAAAAATGTCAAAAGAAATCTCTGTAATCCTAGCATAGATGAAGACTAAAGGAATGGCAAAGGAGGGGCACTGATCTGCTAATGATCACAAGGAATGACGAGCATACCTACTAAGGCTGTTTCACTCAACTAATGTTTGAACATCGAATAAGATTCCGATGTAATCGAATGTGTGTCATGCCACTCTTACAACGGTACACATACGTTTGTATCTCACAAAATTATAACCTTTCGACTAACAAACAAACGGAAAACTAAAATTCCCTCATAAATGGTTATCAAAAGTAGAAGCATATTGTGATCCAATAAGCGAATGAAATCAAAATTTATCATTTTTCGTATTTAAAAAGGTAAACAATTTCGTTTTAATCAAATGACTAATCCCAGTGTGTGTGTGTCGCTGTGTGTGTGAGCGCGCGGTCATGTCGAAGCTGAAAACAAAATGTAATGTGCGCTCGGTTATAACTCACCGAAATGCAAACACATCCATCCGAGTAATGATATTCATTTTCTCATTAAAAAAAAAACCGAAAAAAAAATTAAAAATAAAATCAATATTAGGAGTGAGCCAGCGAATGATGTACGTGATTTCGTCGACACCAGTACGGTTGATTGGTTCGTGAAACTATATGTATCGGTTGGAGATTCGTTTGATAATATAACGGAACACAGAAGCATTAAAGGATTTAGTACATCATCTGGTGTCGATATTAATCGGTTACTGTAAATAAGACGTTTCCTGCCTATGCCTTTAAATATTTAATGTGCTACCAGCACGTGTCAGGTCGTACAGAATTTGGGAATGTTTTTGCGAAAGTTACAGGAAGTTGCTGCTTCTAAATTACTCGATGATAGATTGATTCCAAAAACACAGTGAGACTCAACAGTTGGTTGTTTCAGGGCCGAGTATTTGTGAAATTTCGTCAATTTTGATTAATTTAACGAAATTTCGTCAATTTTGAGTAATTTAACGAAATTTCGTTAATTTTGAGTAATTTAACGAAATTTCGTCAATTTTGAGTAATTTAACGAAATTTCGTCAATTTTGCGAATTTTAACGAAATTTCGTGAAAATCGAATTCCTAATTCGCCCCTTGCTGTATCAGAAAAAATTTCTCGTTCGTCAAAAATTTACTGAAAAAATCAATGTTCGAAAAAGAAAATTTGTTCCATAACTTCTCATTACCAATATTAACGGAAGAGCTCGAAAAACGAGAAGCGAGAAGATTGACTGGTCTATGGCAGGGCCAATTATTTGTGAAACCTAACGAAATCTGTGAAATTTTGCGAATTCTACCTAAGTTTAACTAAATTTAACGAAATCGTTTGGGCGCTTGTTATCATTCAAGGATACATGTAGACGTTTGCATTGCATAGAGATGTTTACGGGGAAAAAACAACGAAACGTCTAACTGAATCAAAAGCATGTGTAAAGAATGTAAACCGCAATGTTGACGCTCACTGTACTGAGAAGAGCAGGGTAGTCATTTATCAATATTTTTTGGGGAAATTTAGGAAAGTATATTTCCGTAAATTGTCCCTGGCTGAAAGGTTCCCTGGAATACATTTGAGGTTGAAAAAACCGTCGGGGGGCTTGGCGTAATTTTGAAAGGAAATTGGAATTTAACTACCAAAAATGTTAACTTAAACCATAGAATGACATGAAAAACATTCCGATAAGCAATTCACTTCTGGTCTACCTCTAACACATTAATGAAATTTCGCTTATTGAAATAATATTCTCGTTGCTCTTTTCCACAAAAAATGCCATGTGTGGTACAGTGGTACACACTAGCAGGCATGAGCGCCGACGGAGAAACCTCGGCGACGGTTAGCCGAAAAACATTTCTCGGCGGCGGCGAAAAAATCGGCTTAAAACGGCTCGGCTGGAGGTTCCTTTTAACTTTTTTTAAAATTAAAAACGTTTAGATAAATTCATGGAAAATGAACTAGTAAGCATGAAAATGAAATTGTACGGAAAGCGAAAATGTAGGTAGATAAGGTTGTTCAAAGTGCAAGTGAAACTGGTCTTGTTACAAGCAAGTCTCTAAGTCTAAGGTTCACTAACACCTCAAGTTTTATTGCCTCAAAACTTGAACTAAATGGAAAATCATGCTCCGGTACACTCATTTAACTCATTAAGAAAATGGTTTTCGAGAAGAAATCGAAAGCCCACGAAAATCAAGTAAAAATTGAAAAGAAAAAAAATCGAGAAAATTCGCAAAGATCGATAAAGTTTTCTCAAATTTGTGAATTAACTGATTGTGCGCCTTCGGCTCGTTCCGCAAAGGTCATACTTGCCAAAACAACAAACTTTGAAGCGAGGACGTAATATACCATTCTGGAAAATTCATGAAAATTCAAGAAATTCAAATTTAAAAAAAAAAATCAAAATGTACTTGAGCTGCTTAGGATCAACAGGAATCTCGGTTTTCAAAATTATTTCACCCATTCACCTTTCGAAATCTTTATTTCATTTTCCAGCCGTTTCAAGCCGGCTTGAGCCGTGTTTTTGGCACCGGCTCGGCTGCGGCGCGGCTTGCTCAAAAATGGCGGCGGCGCTCATGTCTGCACACTAGACTTTGTTTTTTGAGTCGATACTCGCAGTATCTTGGTTCGAAAAATCTTTATTGAAAATATTTAAGAAAAAAAATGAAAAATTGGACTCCAGTCTGTACACTTCACATAATGACTTGCGAATAACATATTTCAGAAACTAAATATTTGATCTTGAGAACTTGGTGTTTGTAGCAATTACATTGAGGCTCAAATGAGTTTAATTTTGGAGTGACAATTTAAATCAATCGGACGCATTAGAAGGAATCAAAGCCCGTTAAACATTTGAATGCAGTCAAACGTTGCCGTACAAAAACTAATTTGCAAATTTGCTTGCTTGAACTATGAATGATCTGTACAGACGCTAGCAGTGAGAAACCAATAATTTAAACTCTTTGCAGACAATATGCATCTACGTTGTTGCTATTAGAAACGTTTCAGAGAAATGATTGCGACATCCAGTACGAAAAATCGCTATTTACGATAACACACAATAAAACCGAGTAGGTGATCCCGCATGAAAAGAAAACTGCTCGTTTCCGATTGTCGTAAGACGGAAAGTTTTTGCACAGACAAAACACAAATGATAAAAAATCCTTTTTTCCAGGAATTGAGAAACATACAGCACACTCACACACACACACACGCACAAAATACAATGGACCCTTTGTTCACTTGAATTCAAAGTTTATGGTTTCGATTGTTCAATTGTACCTGTTGTGTCACATTGAATCAACTGTGTACATTTTGATCCTTTCTATCAAAACATATTGATGTTGTGAGTTTTCCGCCTTTGTTCTGAATGTCACAATCGACAATACATTGAGATATATACAACATGGAAATCGGGAGACTGGGGAAAATGACGGTGGTGGTGTGGGAGTTTCGCAACATTTTACGCGAGAAAACAAAAAAAAAATCGTTGAACGAAAACCCATAAAGTGACGATTAGCCAGGTATATATTTGTATGACCTTTCCATGCAGAGCGCATGTATAGTGTAGCTCAGTTATCTTACAATTTTATCGGGAAATGAGCTCAAAAGACTAATTCATTCATAAAATCAACAAAAATTTTTTTTTGATGCTACGCTCAATTGAACGACTACAAATATAAAGAAGAAGAAGACCGAAATTGAAGCCAAATAAAATGTTGTTTCAGTTGGAAAATTAGGTCGTTTTCGGGAAGAAAAACGAACAAGCAGCATTTTAGATTCATTTCCAACGAACCGAAATGGATTTGCAATGAGTTTATATTATTTTTAGCAATACTTTTCTTCTCGCAAGAACAACAACAAAAACAACGAAAAAATCAACATAACGTCAACATTTATACACTAAATTGAACCGACACATTCGAATTACATATATGATGTACCTATATAGGTGGTTTTTATACGACCAATATGATGACTTCATCTCTCTTATGATTATCAAAGTAAAATAAATTTCTGAAGAATTTCACGAAAGAAAAAAAGAAATCCAACGAAATGGGATGTCTAATGGCCACTGGCATAAACTGTGCGTAATTGTAACGTACGCATAAATGTGCACTTAATATTTACCTGCTTTCCGTCGACTTCAATATCAGCCACATAATTTTCGAATACTGTCGGTACGTACACCTCTGGAAATTGGTCTTTGCTGAACACAATCAAAAGGCAAGTTTTACCACAGGCACCATCGCCGACGATAACTAATTTTTTGCGTATGGCAGCCATCGATTCTGCAGGACACAACGCAAATAAAATGTAAAAAAAGAAAAAAAATATAAAGGAAAACTGTATTACAATTAATTGAACGTTTGTATGAACTAAAAAAAAATGTTTTCGGTTTCGATTAAATGTGAGAACAACGCCTTTAAAAATGGACCGTGACTTCTTCTACGAATCAAAATGGACGTTGGAGTTTGACAGAAAATCTAATTCTTTTTCTCACACACTCACACACCCTCCTACCGTCAACAGAGTCAATTATTTAGTTCAGGCTTTTTTGCCATAGATGGCGTTTAGCATAAAAACTGCGTTAACTTCTTGCATATAAATTGTTTCGTTTTCATTCGTTTTTTCAAAATTGATTACTGACGTGCATTTTGAACCAAATTATTTAATTGATTAAGGCAAGGACACAGGTCGTGACAAAAATATCGAAAATCGGTATTTACATCAGATTTACACATGAAAAAAACTTGACATTTGTCAAATCGTCTGTGAACCATTGCAACCGTTGCGTTAAGATTTTCTATCAATAAGTTATTGAGTCCTCCCTCAATCGACGGAATATTGAACGCAAATGTTAGCTACACATCGTATGTATCCGATCGACCAGCAAAATAAAAGTTCCAGGCGGTTTGATTTATTGGTAAAATTAAAAATTCGATTTTCTAAGTTTCTTAACATAAGAAGATGAGTACTCAGTTCTCGAAAAATGTCTAAAAAATAGTGCTTGAAAAATAGGTTTGTTCCAATTAACTGTAAGCCCGAACTTTGACAACACGAACAAAAACGATTATATCCACAGATATGAACATAAAGTGAGCCAACTGTCAAATGTTCTTCGCTCATCACCTTAATCTGTCCTACAACGCATAAAAACTTAGTGCAAAAATAGAGATGCAAGATTTTGAGAGAGTAAACGTTTGAAATTCTCTCATAAAATCGTGAATCTCCTTTGTACTAATTTTTTATGCGATGAAGGACAGTGACGCAAGCGCTTATTTTTCATCAATTTTTCATACATTTTGCAGTAAATCCTTTAGATTTACTGCCAAAAATGTAAAAAGCAGAAAAAAGCCGATTTGCCGGAAGTGGATACAAAGCACAAATTGAGAATTGTCATACATTTTACCGGTAAAGACATTGTTGGGAGACAGTGGTATTCTAGTCCTACTAATTTAACGGTGCGCAGAGCACTCTTCATAGGACTTTCGATATTTTTAACGTTACGCTTTGGCAACGGACCGTTACAGTACATATGAGTAAGTGTAAATTGTTCGTTGTGAGGGATTCTTCTGAAAAACAGAAGACCGAAATCGGAAGCCTTTTCTATTGGAATTTTTTATATGTGCCCAGTTAGGTATTCGACTCCAGAAGCCAAAACCATTTTTAGAAAAATTCTTCGTAGCTTGTGTGGCTGGTGATAGGGGATCAAAAACCGAAAACTTGCACTTTTCTTACAAAAATTTGTCCAGTTACACGAGCCGTGCAGGGTCATGTGGGGTGTCATTAGAAAGGTAATTGCATGTACTTCCGGGGAAAATGGGGTCTTATTGGGTTTAAAATTCATCCACACTGAGATATGTACAGTTGAAGTTTTCAACCGAAAAAAGACTGAAAACTTACACTTTTCTTACAGAAATTTCTCGAGGTACACGAAGCGTTCATGGTCGTGTGGGGTTTCATTAGAAAGGTACTTGCATATACTTTCAGGGAAAGTAGAGCTTACGGAAGTTTGGTAGCATCTGCGATTCAATATAAGCACTGAAACATTTCAACTTCTTATAATTCGTCGTAGATGCTTCCAAGCCCCAATATTCCCTATTTGCCCTGAAAGTACATGCAATTAGATTTCTAATGACACCACAGGATTGTTCTTACTCAGTAAAATGAATAGTTAAACAAATGAAGTAAAAGATTAGAGTTGAGCATTAGGCGATATGTTAACCAAAAGATGTAATAGACTTCATTGTATCGTATTACGTGTCTGTCTGGTTAAAGTGCTAAGAAAACCACTACTGACAAGTGATTAATTTGTCAAACGAATGGTTGAACGTAGAAAATACCCAAAGTCTATAAACAACTGAAGGAAATGCAAATCTGCGAGACCACACGGAACCCAAGTATCGTGTGAATTCGAGTGCAGCGCAAGTTCAGTTTATTGTAGTAGCACTTATGATTTCAATAGGCGCAGTATGTTGAAATCCGGTGCAGACGATGATATGGTGTTTATGAAGAAAGATCATTCGAAGCACTAATTGTGTACTGTGCAAGTCAAAACCGTTCATATTAGTCAGATCGTATGAAAGCGTTGAACACATTTGGGTAACCAAACGTGACCAATTTATTGACCTAAGCGTAAATATATTGGCTGTATGCATACAATGAACCCATACTGAAGCCCTTTATAGGACGGACATTTTATCGAAAATTTCTGATATCAAATCAATTCGAAAGAATTCAATTAGCAACATACAAACAGATAAACATCTCGATCTTTGTGTAATTTCCGATTATTCACAGTGGACAGTAGATAACAAAATGTAATGCCATATCAGTCAGAGAATACCATTGAAAGGTGTTTCCGTGCGTATGTGTAAGAGTCTTTGAACAGTCCGATAAAATCATGAGAATATTGCCCGTAATGTCTCGTCAGTCTCGTAAATTTCAATATTTTAATAATTTGATGGACGTTCCTTTCTCACTATTTCTATTTAACCGAAATAAAAGCAACATAATGAACAAAATACGATGCGCTTATGTACAGCAGCATAATGCAAACATCCAAAAAATATTTTTTAATTGAGATTAAGACATGAATTACTCACGCCACAAATGTACACTTTTTGTAATAAATACCTGAAGTCTGTTGAAAATGTAGAACGTAGATTATCGGTGCGTTTACGAGCGTTTTTCTTAAAGAAAATAAATATTTTTTACGAGTTTTTTCACTGACACAAACAAAATAAGAAACGAAAACCCCGACGTATGACTCATTGAACTAAAAATGCAGATGTCATGTCTGTCGACAAACCTCTGAATGGCTGCAGACAGTTGAGAGTGTCGATGGTGTTGGAGATCAACATAGCAATCAAACATATTTGTAGTCAGTCAAAATTATATATTCGTCATGTTCGGACTCATTAAACTTTCTTTCATAAAATCGTTATTTCTACTCGAACCTTTTGTCCGGAATCCTGCCGATTCCAACAGGTTATGGGCCCAGGGACGTTCATTAGGTCGTGTTGAAACAAATTCATCAAGCGTAATTTGGCAGAGCGAGGCGTAGAATTGCATTGTGGCATAGAATTGCATAGCGGCGTAGCATGGCGTGGCTACACAAAAGCATAGCAATGCATAGCAGCGTAGCAATTCATAGCGTCGTAGCAATTCATAGCAGCATAGTCAAATATTGTTTTGAGAATTTACAAGAAGTCTGGAAGGTTGGTGGCATTTGGGCGATTCATGAAGACTGAAATGGCGTAGCTTCGGTGTAGCATTGCATAGCATCGACATGGCAATTTGCATAGCTAAGTATGGCGATCGGCGTAGCATAGCGATTGGAGTAGCAATGCAGATCGCATAGCTGAGCATGGCAAGACGCATAGTCGTACATGGCGTAGCGTAACCAAGCATTGCATATTCAGTACATAATGAAGGCGAAAAATTCTTGATTCAGGAGGAGCCCGATTGTACCTTGAATGGTCTAAGGTATCAGTCCGGCTGAATTGAGATTTCCAAATCCATTTGATTGAGGAGGAGTGTTGGAGATCAACATAGCAATCAAACATATTTGTAGTCAGTTAAAATTATATATTCGTCATGTTCGGACTCATTAAACTTTCTTTCATAAAATCGTTGTTTCTACTCGAACCTTTTGTCCGGAATCCTGCCGATTCCAACAATGGGAGATTCAAAAATGAATTAGAAAAATCGCGCAAATTTTTGAAATTTTGTTGTCGAGAAACAATATTTTAACTATTGTAAGACTAGCTGGACTAGCTATACACAAGGCTGTATACTTTGAGGAGGTCACGCAGACCGCCATTTTATTAGATACGCGGGAACACACCACTTCTGATGACTTTACATATACAAAAAATTCACCACATCATCAAGACGACGAGAATCATCAGAGTAGGTGAATTTTAGTATGAAATCGGCCATTTTATCATCAACTGTGGTGTGTAACCCGCGTATCTGTATCTGCGTGACCTCCCCAAAGTATACAGCCTTGGCTATACACACAACATTTGATTGATTTTGAGTCCACATCGAGGAAATAACTGAGAAACATTTCTAAAAATGCGTTCATTTGTTCTAGTAGTACCTATTAGAGGAGATCAACAAACATCCGATGCAGTAACTTGCAGGGGGTGTTTACTTTTTGTACAAAAAAAAACTTACCAAGTCTCATCTCTTCCACTCCCTAGCCTTAGAAGACGAGCAGGTCGACATGATGTTTATAGGTATGTTCCAAGATTATTTTAGCTGTCAAAACTGTAGATGACATAACCAAAAAATTATTGTTGACGAAATGTTCGCAAAAGTTTTGAGGCTATACTATGGCTCTGTATATGGTCTCATTAGTTTTCAACTTGTCAAAAATCGATTTTGCAGTACGACGGAACAGACAGTTTTCAGAGGTTTCTGGGAACCATTAGCAAATAATAAACGGTAATTTACAGAAAAATGTCTTTGTATAAATATTGAACAAATAAAATTAACTGTGCAAGGCACACATATGAAAACTTAATCAATTGAGTTACTAAATCTAACACAGCCCCATGCGGATTACAGTAAGCAATGGTTTCCCGATTTAGAGTTAGCATTTTTTCACAATTTTGACCTTGCAGATGGAAAGCCCAAAGAAAGTACAAACCAGGTATGGTCTGTTCATACAAACCGGAGAATATGCAAGCAGAACTTTTTGACTTTATTACTTTTGGCGACTTAATATCAACAAGAAATATTCTAATATAGCTCCCTGGACAATTGCCCATTGTGTTTTTTCCAAAGTTTTTCCCACCGAATCCCTCATTACAACATTGTCGCGCTTTTAATGGTTGCAGTGAAAACAGAGAGGCTGAAAACTTTCATCCGATAGAAAGTATGCAACTTGTTGAACATAATAATTTCAAAAATGTTGACGTGTGTGTGCTGATTTGTCAGTTTTCATCATAATAGTACATGTCAAAATATCCATCGTTGCTCTACGCACTTTAGTTAATCCAATTTTCTATATCGAACATTTTATTTGTTTTCCCTTTTGCTTCTGAAGCCAAGTTTTTGTTAGCGTAAAAATGTTAGATCTATTTACAATATTCACAAAGGGAGGTATCGTGCTATGGTGGTCGAATTCAATTGGAACAAATGAACTATTTGCCTCGTCCGTGAACGCACTCATTCGAAGTGTAATTCTGCAGGTAAACAACCGAATTCTATTTCGAAAAAAAATCTGAGACCCGAAACACTAACCAGCGAATAAATTCTGCAGGAACGCTCCGGTTCAAATACATTCGACCACAACAATTTGACGCTACAGTATAAGCTCGACAATGAATTCGAATTGATTTTTGTCGTTGCTTATCAGAAAATCCTCCAACTTTCGTACATCGACAAATTCCTGAGCGACGTTCATTTGGAGTTTCGCGACAAATACAAAAATGAATTGACTGGCGGTGTGGCTAGAAGTTTTTTCAATTACAATTTCGTCAATGAATACAACAACATACTGTCCGAGTCCGAGCAATGGGCGAAAGAACAGGCAGCGATGCCGAAGAAAATGCGTTCCTTTAGCGATTCAATGAAATCGAAGAAGACCGTTGCGTCGATGATTGAACGCAAGGGCGATGATAAAGATGTTAAGAAATCTGTTAAAATTGTTGATATTAGGGAGGAGGTCGCCACCGTCGACGACGATCAGTTTGATAAGGAGGACCAAATATTGGCTAATCGACGGAAATTAGCCGAAAAATTGTCGAAGAAAAAAGGTGATACTAAGTACGTTCGCAGTGTCGCAATGCCGTGATAGACGACCAATCCTAAAGTTTTCCCCTCTTTTTTATAGAAAATCCCCAAAAGTTGCAGCACCACCGTCGGACAAAGCCGGCAAGAAACCGCGCGTTTGGGAATTGGGTGGTAACAACAAAGACATTCCGTCATTGGATCGATCAAAGGATAGACCGGAGGACGCTCGCAGTGACTTCCGTCATGACGATGAAATGATCGGCACGATGAAAGGTGTCATTCAAGATTTGGAAGTTGGAAGCGAAGAAGAACTGGACGATGAATCGTCTGAGGAAGAAGTGGTCAATGTGAAACAAAGACAAGGAACTGCTAACTCTAAATCTAAGTCTGGCACGTCGGGCAGCATGTTTTCGATTTTCAAAAGCTTGGTCGGTTCGAAGAACCTTTCTCATGACGATATGCAGCCGGCGTTGGACAAGCTGCGCGATCATTTGATTGGCAAGAATGTGGCTTCGGACATTGCGTATAAGTTGTGCGATTCGGTTGCAGCGAAATTGGATGGCAGAGTGCTGGGAACGTTTGACACGATTGCCTCAACTGTTAAAACGACCATAACGGAAGCGTTGGTGCAAATATTGTCGCCGAAGCGACGTGTCGACATTTTGCGCGATTGCATCGAAGCAAAGAAATCGAAACGACCGTTCGTGATAACATTCTGTGGCGTCAATGGTGTCGGAAAGTCGACCAATTTGGCGAAGATTTGCTTTTGGTTGATCGAAAATAATTTGAACGTTTTGATTGCTGCATGCGATACTTTCCGGGCTGGTGCTGTTGAACAGGTTCGTATCGATTGTGGCTGACCATTATTGTTCGTACGTTGCTGTAACGTTGTTTTTCGTTGCAGCTACGAACTCATACCAGACATTTAAATGCTCTACATCCACCACAAAAGCATGGAGGACGTACAATGGTTGAATTGTATGAGAAAGGATATGGTACGTAGACTAGCATGTCCGTGACATGACAAATGGACGCACGAGAAATAATTTCGATTTTACTCAAAACAGGAAAAGATGCAGCCGGCATCGCAATGGAAGCAATCCGCTACGGTAAAGACGCCCAATTCGATGTAATTTTAGTCGACACTGCCGGCCGTATGCAAGATAACGAACCGTTGATGCGAGCCCTAGCTAAATTAATCAAAGTGAACACACCCGATTTGGTGTTGTTCGTCGGCGAAGCGCTGGTGGGCAATGAAGCTGTCGATCAACTGGTCAAATTCAATCAAGCATTGGCCGACTACTCATCCGATACCAATCCGCACATCATCGACGGCATCGTTTTGACCAAATTCGATACGATTGACGACAAAGTCGGAGCTGCCATATCCATGACCTACATCACGGGACAACCGATTGTTTTTGTCGGTACCGGGCAAACGTACACCGATCTGAAGGCATTGAATGCTAAGGCGGTCGTTCACGCTTTGATGAAATAATGGGCCGTTCATGGTGTGGTCATGGGAAAGTTTTTAAAACGAATTTTGTTGTTCGGTGTTGGAATGAATGTAAATCAATTAAAAGAGACCTATTTTATGTACACTCTGCGTTGTTCTTATTGATGGCAACTGAACCGTTGCCGCCAGCCTTTAATGAAAACTATTTTTTGTACAAAAAAATGTGGAGGGACCACTCGTGATGGATACTCTTGGGCTGGGTAGTATAATCAGTAACTCTGATAACCAACTCAGTCTCCTCTTCCGATGGAAATTTCCGCAAAAATTGACTATCGAACCTCGACTAATTCATTCGTGTTCGGGAAGCTTGCTGATGTTGTTTGGCGTGAGTTCATTGGTCACACAGGTCAATTGGTTTCCATCACATACTTTTAGAGCCATGTCAATCTTGAATAATTTTGGCCGTGGACTCCCGTTGAAACCATCGTTACCAATGAAGGTGTGTTTCGTAATCAGGACACCGATCCCCATCTAACTCACTATGTCACCGTTACAGTGAAAACAATACATGTAATGAGTGCTGCCTTGTGTAGTGCTGCAGGACAGTTTAAGTTGTAACGTACAGATATAACGCTCCAGCTCAGTTAGACCTAAGATTGGAGAGACTTAGGTGATGTAAATTTTGAGGTCAAACTCCTCTCGGGCCTTACAATTCTGAACAAAATTTAAAGCTAAGCAGAACTAAGGTTTGATCTCGTTACCTTACTGGCAAAAGAAGCAAGCGCCAGATTCTGGTTGTTTGTTCCTCGATCATTTTACGTAACGTGAATAAAATATCGATGAAGTTGCTGACCTGTTGACCATGACCATCTATTACAGACGACACTCACTGAGTGACTGCTGTACTTTCGATAAATCTCCTTGAAAACCATTATATAAATGGTGACTTCAAGTCACTGACTTGTAGTGTGTCGACACCAGTCTCCGGACGCGATACGGTACCAGTTGTCAGACACCTATTGTTCTTTTATTCATAAAGAATTATCAATGAAAAAACAAAAACAAAAAGAACTCAGTATAGCGCCTCACACTTCATCGCACCCTTATACAGCACACACCATTCAAGTGAAAAGTCATTCGTCTCTATTCTCTTTCTCTGAACGTTTTCAATCGTAAACAGAAAACACACACAACATGCATGCATATGCATTGCTTTCTTCCCCATTGATTCGGTTTGCATTGGTTTATCATCAATTATTAGCTCTTTCGAGCTTTCAAAAATTGTCATAGCGGACTGCAGTACAGTCCACACGACGGGATATTGGTTAAAGTTTTCAACTAGCAATAATCACATCTCAGTTTTCACTTCATTGATTATGATATTGCCGCCTGCGCAAAGCTAACTGGAGTAGTTTTCAACGGCTTACCAATGAAATCATATGCGATAAAGTCTAGCGAATCGTAGCGAAAATGATGTAAGGAAATTGTATGTAAAAAATGTTTCGTTGGAAATGTTACCTGAATGCAGTTTACTTGTAACAATTTGATGAAACGGAGAAATTTGTGTTTCCTTTTACGTTGGGTCAATTCGCTCGTTTTGCGGTTTTAAAATGTTTTCTTTGTGAGCATGAAAAACTGTTGGACTAAATTTTTTTCTGGAAAATGGAAAATCGCATTTCCGACCGGAAAAGCAGTTTGTTTGAAAAAATTTAAAGTCGAATATCTCTTGAACGGGAAAACATTTTTCAAAAATTCTTTTTTTCTTTGAAAGCCTGATTCAGTACCAGCATATCGTGGAACAATTTTTTTCCTAGTGAAAGGAAATGGTGTCGATATAGGGATTTTCCTAAAAAGTGGTCCGCAAAATTCCTAATTGCCTCATACCGTCAATTCTAAATAGTTTTCATTAAATGTGGTATTTTTGGAGAGTTAAGGGCAGTACCTTTTGATTGATGCGTGACAGAGCTTGCCCTGTTGCCTAGATTGAAGCCAGGATTACCACGGTTCTTAGAACTGAGATTTTCAAACTTTATTTAGTATTTCTTTTCGAGCAGAGCAGTGACGCACCATTAATGTTTCCTGATGAAAAATAAAGAATAGCCTGCCAGTCCTAATGGAATGTGGAATAGAATCGTAGCCACAAAAAAGGTTCATAATGCAGTGGATGTCCTTCAACACCCAAATTCGTAAATTCCCTACTTTTGCACTAAAGTACTTTGATTCAACGCCAGAAGCGTTCTATATGGTGAGAATTAACTGCAGAATATACATTCTTTAAGTGTTGAGTGATGTTTCCGATGTTCCATCGTCTTCCCAGCTCTAGAACTGGTAGGTTTTACGAGTTTTTATCACATTTTTTACGTTCTTTTCTCGATTTATGTAATTTTTGATGTAATTGGAGGTCAGTTCATAACAACTCATCATTCCTTATCGGTCCATCAACTTCCAGGTCAGACTCATACGAATATTTTGTGGAAAAACTTATCGAACAAGGAAGAAAGGGGAAAAGGAATATCGGAATGGTTTGACAGTTTGACTGTCGTAGCTAGAGAACTGCCACAGGTGAATTGAGATTTCATTTCACCACTTCACTTTGTGCTTGTTTCAGTTTCAAGATTGAATATTTGACAAAAATTTATTGAATTTAGCTTTGCAATCGCTGCACCCCGGTTTACCGTTAGGCAGCACTTACCTCTTCTTAAATTGATCTAAATTTAAATCTGTTCCTATTCGTTTTCGTATCGCATTTATAAGCACAGCAATATTTATTCGAACAAAATCTTCTTATGTTTCGTCAACACATTCGGATTCTGTCGTTTAACAATCAATTCGTTTTATTTAGTTCACCTGTATTGCTTCACCACAGCACTGCTCCTAGCATGAACACTGAAATGACAGGTAACAAGGCTTAGGATTTCTTGAAATGTATGTTTTAACAAGGAAAACAAGTCATCGATTTTTACAAAAAAAAGGCAGTGCCTTCTGTGACTTCATCAACCTCCAAATATTTTCTAGGTTCATGCGAGAGCAGTGCTGTGCGTAATGCACTTCTCTTCGATAGGCTTTGTTCTTGTTTATAGATGAATAGCTTCAAGTTCGATTTCGGTGAAAATTTTCTTCTCCAAATGACTCAAGTAGGCGATGCATCGGCAATTTCTCCTCCGTTGTTTCTATGTTTAGTACTACGGTATGCGGTTTCTCCTCGTCATACTCCGCAAACATCAGATGCATTCGTTGTGTCTCAAGACGCACTTTGTGCAGTTATACCCGGTTCAGTCGTAACTTCTAACAAACCCTCTCACCAAACTGCTTCCTTGATTGGTCGGTGTAATTAGTAATTCGATTTTCATGACAACTCCTTTATCCACCTATTTCATGACCGAAATATCAGCAAGAACAAAACGCAGATCGGTTCCACTTTTACTAAAGCTTCAGATCGTCCGGGCCTACAAAGTAAAAACAAATTGTCTGCTTAACTGAGATGCAATTCGATTGAATGGATGGAGTGCATTCCATACCTTCCGTTTTTCATTTTGTTAGTAATTTTCATGCTGTCTTAGTCCAATAGGTCCAATAGCCAAAGCTTTGTTTACACTGCCATACCACAAACAACAAGATGTAAATATGTCAAAAACAGATGTTTTATTTTGTGAAGCATTTCCAATGCTACCAATATCACCAACATTTTTAAGTGAGCAAATTATTCAGTTGCCGAGGTTGCCGATTTTAAGTTCCATTGAATGTGTAGAGATGGCGCTTTAATGTATTATTTCAAATTGTTTTCGCACCGACAACTTTCGTCGGTTCGAGAGTATTATGACACTAAAATGAGCAAAACTACTAATGAATATGGCTGTGAGCTGATAGCTTCATATCGCGAGCAACAAAAAAAATAATTCTTCATTGAGTGATAATCCCCTAATATTAGTGATTATTTTGGCAAACGAAGAAATTTGGTTTTACCAATGCACTTCAACCAAAAGCACTTCGAGTGACAGCTGTCAAATATAATACTATTTTCTATGCACAATTTTTCCAAAGTTCTTTACAGTGCCAAAATTTGTTTGATACACTGTCCCGTTGCAATACTCTATTTAGAGTACAACTCATGCTTGAAGTATGGTGGTTTTACTCAAATCCACGCCATTAGTCGTATAAATTTATACGTCAGAGAGAGCTTTTTTCTCCTTTGTTACGATCTGTCAGTTTTTCTATTTTGCGATTTTGTATGGAAATGAAAACTAAAATTGAGATATCTTTGCGGTTTTACAGTGAACGACATCTCAAATGTCTCACTGTCAAATTTTTCTGAGAATTTTATTGTGTCATTGCAAATTCTCAATGACATTCTCTGAAAAAAATGACAGTGAGACATTTGAGATGTCGTTCACTGTAAGTGGTTTTACATATTTTTTTGGACCAAAAAGTTTTAAAATGTGTTTGGAATCGATTGGCATTAACAGATTGTGTGAACATATTTTTTTCTATTTTATTATTTTGTTAATGTCAATCGATTCCAAACACACTTTAAAACATTTTGGTCCAAAAAAATATGAAAAACCACTTACATTGAACGACATCTCAAATGTCTCACTGTCATTTTCTTCAGAGAATGTCATTGAGAATTTGCAATGACACAATAAAATTCTCAGAAAAATTTGACAGTGAGACATTTGAGATGTCGTTCACTGTAAAACCGCAAAGATATCTCAATTTTAGTTTTCATTTCCATACAAAATCGCAAAATAGAAAAACTGACAGATCGTAACAAAGGAGAAAAAAGCTCTCTCTGACGTATAAATTTTTACGTCAAAGTTCGTCGAAGTTTTTCGGTTTTTCGACCATATCTTACGAACCATTAGTCGGATTGACTTATTTATCTATGTAATTCTAGCTTTCACACGAAAAAAAAGTTTATGAAAATCGGTTAAGTAGTTCGTAGTTCCAGTAATATGGTAGTTACGCTTTTTAGTGGTGTATTCTACTAACACTATTCTACGTTTTGACTGACTACGCTGTAACTTACATGAAAATTTCAGAGGCTGTTTGACTCTCTATTGATGAGTATAAAAGTAGTTTGTTTGCTAGAGAGAGTATTGGCTTGAACAATAAATAGACCGAGTGCTATTTTGACAAAAAAGTTTCGAACGTCAATAAAAATCAGATTTAGCATGATTACCACAAGAACAAATGTTTATATTTATTTTTATTAAATTATTTAAGAAATACATTGCCATCCCGGTGCCATCCCGATGGTCAATTTGTTTCATAGCAGAAACTCTAAAAAATGTAAAATTGGATATTATTCCACAGCTGATAGGGATATTTTGTTTGTTATTATTTTTGGCAGCCATGTTCGTTTTGAAGCAAATTTTGGAGACTCACTTTGACGTCAATTTTCTATTATTTCGCAACATTTTAATCGGTGCAGATGTATATTAAATGATTAATTGAACTGTTGTGGTCACTTTAGACGCAAAATATAAACATATCACTCAATAATTAATTATAGAAACAAACATCAACTACACACATACACCGGCACAAATTTCGTTTTGATTTTTTATAATTTCACTGAACAAATGTTATACATATGTCGTTCGTTAATAAACATTTCGAAATTCATTTTTGACCACTTTCTTCTGGATAAAAAGTTTTATCGTTTACGTCCGCTATCGCTCATATTAAACTGTTTTTTCCGAAAATTTTCATGTGTTCACCATTTTAAACGATCAACATCACCAAACTGTCAACGATCAAAATATCCCATTCGGCGCCATTTTGGCTTTTCGTTTTAACTCTGGTAATTCAGAATGTGGTCTTTCTTTTTAAGCGCTTAAATTTTCAAAATTTTTCTGAATCTTTCATACTCAAATTAAAAATACTAACTAATACTTTTTCAACTATTTATACACGTTCCGAGCGTTTTTTCTATGTGTTCATTTGGTAAAAAATAAATTACATCATATGAACACGGTCTATTGTGACGCAACTGAAGTCAACGCCGAAAAGCTTTGCGCTATGAATATTGTTTCAAAATTACATAGACGCATGAAATTGAAACTTTGTCAGAGATAATCTCTGAGAGATTAATTGAATGTGAGTCGAAATCAGCACGCGACCTTTCAGCGGAACTAAAGTTACAAGTCACCTTTGCTTGTCATCGTGCGAATCCATTCAGTTATTTCAATGTTAGTGTAAACGGAAAGAAAATTCGTCGGGAAATTCTCTATGCAATTCAATCCGAGCGAAACAAGCAATATGTTAACTTGGTTCCGCGTAGTCGTGTTATTGATAATCTCATCGAAATGGACATACACGCTTGAAGTTCGTTCTTGCAGTTCAAAGAAACCCCTTCCATTGAGTGTAGAAGTGGATGGGTGCAATAAAGAGCCATGCAAGGTGATAAATAAGAGCAACATTCACTTTGCAATAAACTTTGAAGTTTGTAAGTGTACTTCATATCGTGTCCGCCTTATACGCTTACATGTGTTCAACAGAGATTTTTGTGACTTCTTTCCTTAGCTGAAGATACTGAAAAACTACGAGCCCACGCAAAGGCTTTTCTGGAAGGCGTCTTACTACCGTACGACGTGCCCAAGGAAGATTTGGACGCTTGTAAGTTTTTAAAGAATGCAACGTGTCCATTGCAAAAAGGTGAAATAGTTCATTATGAATTAATTGCGCCCGTCAATGCTCCCATGGCAGGACCAACGGTTGATCTGGAATTTGAACTGATTGGTGACAATGACAAAATTGCTTTTTGTCTCAGGTGTAAGGTTCGAATAACAAGTCATTCAAGTAACTAAATTGATGAATAAAGTGACTGGTGAATTACCGTGGGATTTCTTTTTTAGTTCTCTCTATTCTCAGTCCTCCATGATTGTGTTCCTCTATAATTTATAAATGAGACTGTCGTGCTATTCGCAGATTTCAGATAATCTTACCAATCGATACTGTTCTAACAGATCAAACGTCAGTACATTCACGTTTACTCTCTTTTTAAAATAGTAGATTACAGCATTGCTCATGTGAACAGCGTATTATTGCGTTATACGAGCCGTAGGCGAGGTGCCGTTATCGCAGTTCCGTTGTAGCCGGTTAAATGAACCCTTCTGTATCGTGCTTTAAAATAACTCATGGATTTCTTTGTAAATGATTGTTTCGGCCTTTGTGAATACTTCTCTAGCCTTCGGCTCGTTCCGCAATTCTCACACTTGTCAAAACAACCAATTTACGAGCAGGTACGTAATATACTATTATCACATAAGACTCGTTATTTGTAAAGTGCACTTTAGAATGATATGCAGATTTACGTCATTTTATTACTTAATGTGTTGTCGAGTATGTCATCTCATTACTGTAATTAAGATGCATTTCTCGGTGCCTAACAGTACGAACACGGTAAATGTTACTACATAGGAGTATTCGAAAATTAATTATTTCAGCCATAGAGTCTCAACAGTTTAAAACAAACTTTCTTCTTCTATTGATATTATTGACTCATTTCACATCGTGGTATCGTTCGTCATTACGCTTAATACGTACGTATACAAGTCTATAATCAGTTTCATGTGTAATGAATAGAATGAATTGGATTGACATCACGTCACATAAATACAAAGTTTGTAATTGCACTAGCCTTTACGTATAATCAAATGAAATGTTTTTAATTTTATCGCATACGGTGTGTGTGTATTGTGCGCTATATAAACGACGTACATAAGAGTAAACAAACTTACCCTAGAGAGCTAAAGGCAGCCGTCCCACTAAATTTTGCCTTGTCCGAAATTCGGACATTTCGGACAATTCATAAAAATTTCGGACATTTTCTGCAAAAATTTCGGACATTTTTTTTCTAATTTTCACTAAAGTTACGCATTAGAAAAAGTCTGTAAGTCATTTAAGTCCATTCCACCAACAAATCCTAAGGCTTTATATGAGATGAGAGAGATGAGATTTTTTTTAAAAGTATACTTTGACATGACCTGTAGCTGTACAGATCATAAACCTGAATAGAGGGCTTGAAACCTTCACGAAAAGATAGTGTTAAAGATGTAGGTTAACTAATGCATGTCGCGGAAGAATAATATCTGACATGTTTCTGAGGTAAGTGTTTGTAATAGATCCCATGTAAATTTCGTCAAACAAACGAAAATCTAGATTTGGTATTTTAGTATAAAAATTCAGAAAACAGAAATCCAGATCTTCATTTGTCAAACGAAATTCTTGTGAATTCAATTACAAACCACAACTCCCGAATCAGAAACATGTCGTATTTCAACCTTGCGAGACTGTATGTTTAAATAAAACCAGGTTGAATATGGGTCAGGCTTCTTTCCGTTCCTCAAATTTTGGACAAATGCTGAGAAATACATTTTCCTCGCATAGAATAATTTCCTCAAATATGTGGTTTTTAGTCAATACACTTCCTTCGTCGACCTACATCATTTGCATGTATTTCATTGAAGGATGGAAGAAATAATGATCACAAGCAAGGTTAAAATTTCGATGCGCCACAGGCGAATCTTGTAATTAGTTACCATTAAACCTGTTGGAATTTTTGTCTACTTTTCTTACTATTACTTCAAAAATTCGATCATATTCTCCCTTCTATTCGAAATTTTTTAATTTCGACTATACTGAAAAAATGCTTAAAAAAGATATTGGAGTCAGCCAAGATGTGACGCAGGAAACTCTTAACGTGGCTGTCTTTTAGAGCTACAGCTATTTTCTAACATATTCATTCGCTGCGCTCACTCGTTATATTATTATCTTAATATTGATTTATTGATTTTCACTCGAAGGAAGAATTGTAACATTATGCCCGAGTACCATAATCAGAAAAACAGGATTTTTTTTTGAGGAAATGCTTTTTTGAATGAAAACCAAGTCTAGAAAATTAGCTGAGTTAGTTATCGTGTTCCATAGGAAAAGAAACAATGAGCATATCGGTTTTTCGAGAACTACTCCCAGACCATTGAGCTGATAACGCCCATTTAAAAACTTGACCTGAGGAATTCAGTTCTCCTTCGAACAAAACGTTTTTGAAAATCGATTTAGATTTACTCAAGTTAAAAATATATTACACATTTAACGTTTCATATTTAACGTCATATTTCCACATAATTTTCAATTATAGTGATCGCGGTATCTATACACATTTTCCGGTATTTTCTGCCATAAAGACCCATATGACTTACAGTCAAGTGAATAAAAATTTAGGGACAAAGTATTGATAGACTGAAAGTTCAATTAAAAATTCTGTGAAGCGCGCCGCAGGCAATTTTTTTGAAAATGAGACTTTTATAAGTTTATATATTTAATTCTGGTCAGGTCTTGAAGAATATTTCGGACATTTCGGACAAATTCGGACAAATGTGTAAAATTTCGGACATTTCGGACAAGTGGGACGCCTGGCTAAAGGTTTTGCAAGCAAAATATATCACTAGAAAAAGAGATGTTTGCCTACTGCGATAATAGTACATTACTGCTATAAGGCTGTAAGAGACGTGTACGTACACGAGCGCTTGAGTACTAATACTCGCGCAAGCGCTCTTATAGGTCCATCGGTGCATCACTGTAACAGTTATTTACGTATCTGTTGTTGACGGTAAATTATAGGCAATATTTCGGGTAAGGGCCTAAAAATTCGTGCATCGCCCGAATACTTATAGAACCAGTTCGGACCTACGACCTGCATCCACACTATAGCTCCAGTTCTTCAGATCATTATTCATGATCAATAAAGTAATATTTTGTTTCCTTAAAGATTCCTTCCGTGGACCGATTAGTCAAACATTATTTTACCGACAACCATATTTTCTGTCTGAACGAGATATGAATAACTTCGACAACAATGAATCTTCCCGGCTAATTTCCGATGAACCTGTTTCAGTATTACGAAACCTAACGCTCTCGTTCTGTAATAAGTATGAATGCTATGCAATGACAATTCCATTTTACTTCGAAAACATTGCAATTGAAGAGCGACATCGCTCTGGGTATCGTTGAATTGTTTGCAATTTCCTCCACATTATTGAATCTAAAAATAAAAAAAGGGAAAAATCTATTTAAATACAAAAGAAGATCTCAAATGAAAGGAAAGCAATAAGGAAGTTAGCGTAGGTAAATAAAAGCGTATACCAAGAAAGGTATGAAAGGAAAAAAGGGGTGATAATATGGGTTCTTTGAGGCTTCCCATTCAGTCCTTTATCTCCATATATATTGTTGATGGGTAAACAATATTGTCTGTCCATCATTGTTATACAGAGTTTAGAAGTGTGAAAGTTTTCCGAGAAAGATTAAGTGAATTTGTGATTTTATTAGACTTCCACAGACGACAAGCATATCACCAGTATAATTATCGAGTCTGTTAGACTTCTTTTGATCTAAAATTTTTCCATGGAAAATCTTTTACTTCATTAGCTTTGACACACATTTTGCTATATAAGTTCACGTTAGTCAAAGCTTGTCGTTTTTTTTATGTTGACAACAGATGAAACAGCTGTACGTAAAAGGTGGAGTTGTTTCAAATGTTATTGTTGCAAACTCATTTTAAATAAAATGAAGCCTGGAGAGGAATTACGGCTGTCATTCTTATCTGGTCTATTCAATTCTATCGAAGTTAGCCGTTCAAATGTCAAATATTTTAATGGTGGACATACAAATGGGTTTCTGTACGAATAAAGACATTAAAATGTTTGACCTTTGAATTTTATGGCATTACCTCCGCCCTCCCTTGGAAAAATAGACCAAATAGAGAAAGACAGCCTGTTCACTGTATACGGAAATTTTACCGAATCCGAATAGAAATCAAATGAATAGTGTTAAGAATCGGAATAGATTCTAATCTATCACACACGGCCAGCATATCGGCACTTTTACTATCGCATCTATTACCTCAATTGTTATGATCTTTTCAAGGGATTGATACAAAATCTTGTTCTTCATTTCTTTGAATATTTGCTATATAGGACGACATGAGTATGAGCCAGAGCTTGTTGTATGATTTGGGCGTTGTATGAAGAAATTTTTCGTTGCCTTTTATCCACACAAAAGTCAAAAGGCCCGTCGGGAATCGCCCGAAAGCCCATAGTGCCAGTCCGGCACTGTTTATTCCCACAGTTATTATCGATAACAGATGATAGCTGATGTCCTACCTCAAGGTGGCGAGATTCTATACATTTTTTTGTTTTTGTTTTTTTTTTTTAATGAAAGGAAGAGATGGATTGAAGGCATGTTAGATAAAATAAAATTAGGAAAATTGAAGTAGTACAATTTTTTCATCAAAAGTGACTGATAAATGAACCACTCTCATCTAAGCTTCTGTAGTCTCCATCGTTAATCAATCTCTATTTTTATAAAAGGTTTAGTGTAGCGCAGATTCTCTGTACGCAAAAAACACTCGATTATTACGAGAGGTTTAATGTTATACTTCGTCCACCCTGCACTCAATTCAGTTATTAATCCTACGAAAAAGTAAAATATTAAACTTTTTGTTAAACTCTAAAACTATTGGCAATATCGCTTGCTTAGCTGAGTTTATAGGTTATTACAACACTGACTGCTGTTTACTGAAACCCATACACGTTTGTCGTTGAAACCATCCATCAGGTCATTTGTATTTCTATACCGAAAAGTATCTACGCTCTACACACAAAAGAGGTTGCAGGTTATGCTGATACATTTATAATCTCCTTAATAAATTATTTAAAATTAGTTGCTGCCATCATCACAGCATACCTCCATCAACTTTATTTTACAAAGAAAATTATTTCAATTAAGTTGCACGATAATATATCAGATTATGCCTCAATCAATACCCATCAGGGTTGGATGGTATATTGTACGGAGAAGTATCTTATTCACATTATTAATCGAATATTGGCTGTACAGTTCGAAAAGGCATCTTATTTATTTATCGTGCCAAATGCGATGATAAGTTTAAACTTTCCAAACCTTTGATGAGGGCACGTAAACAGAAACTTCCAATCGTTTTCGATTAACTTATATATTTCACTGACGTTAAATTCAGTTACTTTGAGTTTGTTTGCAAATCGTATTTAGAAATTGAATGCTCTCAAGCCTACATCAAAGTGAACAAAAATCTCATCTACATGGATGGAATTATAAGATCCAACTAATATGTGTACGTAAAATTGCTTGTTTTGTTGTTTTGGCTTGTGTGAATACTTCACTCGCTCGCAGGCTGTCAAACACAGTGACGTAAAGTGCACTTTACCGCACGCTAGCATGTAAAATAATTTTCAGTATATAGTCGGTAGATTCGTCATTACGGTTGTCCTCTACTAATTGTGTCGTTCATTTGAAACTTGAAACCGAAATTTCGGAAGTGATTGCACGTTTATTGTTGTTATTTTCAAAGACCAAGACCGGTTAACTATCACGTTAAAGCTCAATGTTATCCAGACTTTAAAACAGAATGAAATTTCAAATTCGAAATATCGAGAAATGATGACGGCAGCTCACACTCCGAGGTAGAACGCGCATAACGAACAACGACCACTGTGTTGTATACGTGATAAAATTAGAACTGTCTACCTAGCAGAAACGACATCATTTCTTTGGCGAAAGAGTAACGTGAATGAAACATTGAAATGGTTGGATCTTATAATTCCACGAATGTTAGCAAAACATTTTAATGGAAAAAGTTTGAAGAGTTGTGAAAATTTCAGTTTTTGTGTTATAATGGTAATTTTACCGTTAATGCACTTAACGTTAATCCCCATACATACCATTGACTTGAACATATCGGTATACACTTTGTGAAACTTCAAATCAATAAATTACGCATATAAAATGCGAGCTGTTTTGGAATCAATGCTCTTTATTTAGTTTCGTCAATTAATCGCAACGTAGGCCCAACAAATATCTCATCTCGATATTTGAGTCAATAACAATTTGTCTCCGTTTATTTACTGAATGAACGTCGAATATAATTTATTATTGAAACGACATCAGTCAATATTTAATGTCCTTAAGGTACACACGTTTTATGCTCCGCTATATTCATTTATCAATTGAACGCATTGAGTACCAGAAATAAAAGTTTTCGGTTCAGAAGTGCGTTGTGATTTGCCTTATTTTCTCCACTCAAAAAAAGAAAAAGACGTTTTGTTGGCGCTTGGTCCGATGAAAGTTCGCGGGGCAAAATATCTATTTTCTTCCCTCTTGTTTCGATAGGAGAGAAAATAAATTGATATTTCCCCGAACTGTCACCTTTGTTTCGACGATTAATCACACCTCGCACATATCAAAAGCTAATGCTCAAAACAAACGAGGCATTGAAAACGTGTTTTGGTCCTAGTTTTCATTGACAGATGCAGCAGTCGCGATTTTGAATAGAAAAAGTTCTAACTTCATTTGACAGTTTCGAAAATTTCGTCATGAAAAATAGGACCAAAACACGTTTTCAATGCCTCGTTTGTTTTGAGCATAAGGCCGCTGAAATTCATAGGGAGCACGGGAACATTACTTCCGGGAAATTACTCTTATTCGGTAGAAAATTTTTCGGCCAAGGCTATAAACTTTGGAAATGTCACGCAGATACAGACGACGATAATATTGTGTTCACCTCTGGACGATAGGTAATTCAAACTCGAACGATTTGTGGCTAACGCTTCGCTCTGCCTGCAAAAAAAGCTTCGCTCTTGTTGAAATTTTCGCCCCTCGGTAAACAAATAACTGTTTTTTCAAACATAAACCTGTAGGTAGTCCTATTCAACTACAAAAATTAATTATTTATAAATGTCACGTAAACCAAACAAAAACGGAATCCATAATAAAGTCCTCTCTTTGTTTATGTTGTTTTGCTTTTTTTTTTTTGTAAAAATACACAACAATTCTCTCTATCTCTTGTTTTTTTTTTGTCGTATTAGGACAATTATTTTAATTCGAAACGATTTATTTCATTTTATAATTTCATTTGCGATGCGATGAACGAACGAAATAAATGGTTCGGATTAAAGTTCAATTAAACGTTCAAACGGCTGACATATTTTTTAACTCAGGCTTCAGATATACCCAGGGCCGCACTGACAGTACTGGGAATTCTGTCGATTCCCGAGGAGTTTTTTACATTTTTGAAAAATAGGCCTTTTTCGAATTTAACGGACCTTTTATCGATTTCTCCGTAGCGCCTTTTCGCAGCCAGTTCGGCACTGTAGATACCTGACACAATAATTATTGGCATGTAATTAAAGTGATAGCTATTTAATAAGAAATGATCACAAGAAAATAGGAAATGATCACTAGAAAAAGAGAAATGATCACAATTTTTTTATGATAGCAATAAAAATAGAATTTGATCACCAAAAAATAAGAATTTGATCACTAAATATATGCAATTTTACCACTAACATATGATCGTCTCGAAATAAGAAATGATCTACAATTATACGAATTTGATTACAAAAAATAAAGAAATGATCGTGCAAAATAAAAAATTTGATTGCAAGAAATAAGGATATGCTATCTATTATTCTGTTTGATTATTAGACGATGCAAGAGAAAAAAAAATTAACACCTAAGTTACCAACACCGTTCCGGCGCCCGGCTCGCATTGCGGCCCTCCGCTTCGCTCCGGGGCAATGGGCCGGATCGCTCGGCGTGTTAAAACGCTTTTTATGTGCAATGAATTACACAGACTAATTATTAGACGATGCGAGAGAAAAAAAATTAACTCCTAAGTTACCAACACCGTTCCGGCGCCCGGCTCGCATTGCGGCCCTCCGCTTCGCTCCGGGGCAATGGGCCGGATCGCTCGGCGTGTTAAAACGCTTTTTATGTGTATTCGTTCGGACTTTTAGTGATCAAATTCTTTACTTTTAGTGATCAAATACTTTATTTTTAGTGATCACATTTGATTTAGCGGGTGGTAGGTACTACTTGTGATCACTTCTTATTTTAGGTTGATAGAATCTTATTTCGTAGTGTTATATTTGAAAAACTGGTTGTGATCACATTCTTATTTTCCTGCAATCATTTTTTATTTTCAAGTGATCAAATCTTGTTTTAGATTTATCGCTTTTATTTCTTCCCATAATTATTTACATAATGAATGAATGATAAGTCGATTTTTGATGTAAATGACGAAGAGTGGAAAATTTGTTTCATTCACAGGTATGTATAGACAGACATGGACTTATGGAATCAGAAGGATGACTGACCATATTTTATCAAAGCCAATCCTCACAATCTTTGACTTGTTTTTATTCCCGATTAGGAAAAGCATTTCTTTAGTGGCTGGGTATTATGTGCAATTTCATTGAAATTTCCCACAATTTTTTTGTCTGTTTGTTAATTCAGTAAGTTTTTGGTAAGTTTCGGTAATTTTCAGTAATTTCAGTAAATAAAATTCCCAATAATAGGCCCTGCACTCAAAAATAAAATTCGTAGCGCAAATCTTTTTCGGATCGCTTTGAGAACTGGTTTCAAAAGACATTTTTTCCAGAAGCTTATAGCAAAATAGTATTGCTCCAGTAATGCTTCTTACTTCTTACTAATAAAACATTTTTGTGAAGAACAAAGAAGGCAACGATCTGGTATTGGTACCGGTCTTCTGCCAAAATGACCAATTATCCCGTGTCAAACAATGTATGAGCTCGTTCAGAAACTCTTCGTTAAGTTTCACTGGTGAGAATTTTGACATTTCTTTCATATAAAATATGTAAAAATCTTCACTTTGGCTAACGAATTTTTAGTTCCTGAACGAGTTCTATTCCACTCGGAATTTTTCTAGAGTTTACATCGCTAAGTTCATATTTAAATGTGTGTGTGACAGCTCCGTGTACTTAAAAGGCACTCTTAATGTCAAAAGTAAAGGGTCACATTACGTCAAAAGCAAAGCAAAGTTGACGTTTTCGTGTTAGTGGTGTGTGTGATATAATGTTTCAATGAATTTCGGGCAATACTCTACCTAGCAACCAAACTACAATTATTAAGGTGGTAGATACGTTTATGAATCACTGCTACTTTGTTCGCTCGTGTTGTTGTTGTTGGTTTTAAGTCATATTAAAATCAGCGTTTCTCAAACTTATTTTCCCCCTTACATCGATTTTTTGAGAGATTTTGGATGCTAGAGAGAGTATTGATTTCGGGTCATAATTCCTCTAGGTAGTCTACCTCTATGAGTTCACCCAACCTTCATAATTTCACAGAGTCGTTGCATGCTGGTTTTCTCAGGGTGAAGTGTTGGAATCATAGATTACGAGTTATTTTTGTTTAATGGAAATTCATAGTAGTCGATTCAAGTAGTCCAACGATGTTAGTAAAAATTAATTTTCACTTCAAATAAACCGTTCAAACGAAACAGTCCATATTTCAATTATCCCGATAAGATCTTTATTCCGAGATACGCTGTTCCTCCAATATGAAGGTCATATATGGTGATACTAAAGGTTTTATGCAACTTTAAGAGTGAGAAATACCTGGTAATTTGGGTACTTCCACACTGAATGACTCGTACATTTATGCGCCTAATTCTGTCCCAAGATCATTTGAATACTTCGAGGTTATTGGGTTGACCAAATACCGCGTTTCCTTCATACGAAGAGTGGACTTATTAATTGGATCGATCTGAGCTTACCTTCCATTCTTACATAAAAAATTATTGACAGTGTGGGTGGATGTGATGCATATGTTCTAACCTCGGTTCTAACCTTTGGTTGTTAACTAAACGTTTTGTTAGTCTACCAACTTATGACAACGTGTTTGCTTAATTTGTATGTTTCTGATGAATAGTAACCATAATCGATTGAAAAGGTCTACATCATAGTCATCATAGCACCTTATGGCCACATCTTCTAATACCATATCCCATCTGATGTATCCTTTGCAGTGATAAAAATCGTCCCCATAAAAGTATCGATTCATTACCTCAATGACCATTCCATTTGTAGCCCGGTAAATGAACTGGCATATCCATAATTAATGTGCCCACAGCTAACTAATAATAATGTCGATATCTTGTCGTAACTCTGCTCCACCGAAATTCCAACATTGAAAACCCAGCAATAATTGCTCGGAACACATTTCTCATTCTTTTTGTTTGTCCATTTGCCTTCTATATATCTTGATGAAGTACATTTATCGTGTCCGATACGATGCGTTCGATTGAAAGGTTTATTCGTCTGATTTTGCAGTTTTTTTTCGGACGTCTTAGCTAATCTTAACAAATGGTGCCAGCGGAATCAATCAAATAAACAATCTCAATCACATCTTTGAACAACACCAACAACCGCCCTGTATCGACTAAAGCTAAATTTTTATAAAATTCCCAGATACTTGATACTACCCAGACTTATATGCTACTATGTTGTCTGTAACAGAAGATCGCTTTTCTTAAATCATTTCCACGGATCAGTATAATTGCCACAGTCAATTTGAACTAATTTCCTGGATTTTATTTCTATTCACGCTCTGAGGCTCATACTGTTTGTACACCGCTCGTTTTAATACCCGTGCCCGGCGATATATGGAACGGATATATCTACAATAAAAACAATAAAATGGGGCAAAGGAAATACGGAAAATTTTTCTCGTTCTAATCTATTTCATTTGGAAAATGAATGAATTGCTGATATATGAAGCTCGTTCGGTGGTTAATAATGAACATAACATATTATATACTTTCTACACACGTAAATAGCAATTCTTACGAACATCACGTACGGAAAATGATTTATTTATCGAAACGTGATTTGATGGCATGTGAAGTGAAGGGTTTTCTTCTCTTTTTTTTCTTTCCTCGTCTTCTTCTTTTTCGTCTTCCATATATAGATAGAGTTTCTTTTCTTATTCTAACGGTTTTAAGTGCAACTCACATCACAGTTTCTGTTATGTATGTGTTCGAGAAAAGTGTTTCTGAAGCGTCTGAAGCCATGAAGAACTCTTTATTTTCATATTCTCAAGATAGTTAGTGAGGGTTCGAGTTTCAAATATATACTTGAGAGAGCACACACTAAGGGCATTGAAAGTTATACTTTTTTTTGCAACATTATGTAAAAATGAAATCGAAAGTTAAACTTTTACAACTGAATGCTCAGGTTTCACGGAGGATATCGCATTTAATTTTAGCCTTTTTGGGATCAGGTTCGACAAGGGCGTTTAAAAAGTCTGCCGGTATTTAGATGAAGGCACCATTGTTCCTCATTTGGGTTATGTAGTGTAACAACTTCCTTTGATTTTATTCAAGAAAGAATTGAAGGATATTGACGAGATCGGTATGATTTCCCCCAAGAGACTTCAAGAGTGTGTCTAGACAGGTAATGGTCGCTAGAAGTAAAAACCGGGTTCATAGTTCAAAGTGACGTGTCTTCAAAAGTCAAAAATATGGAATTTTGATACTAATTTTTAAGGAGCAGAAAGGGTTCATTGGAAAGCTTAAGTCGAGTAACCACAGCACACCTCCCGAAAGAATGTCTGTTCCTCATAGACTGCCCTGACTGTGGAGGGTCTTAGCTTGACAGTCATGCTTCATTCGTCGATCTATATGTGGTATGAAGAACCTTTGAACACGTATTTGAGATCCAGGGACCGATCGAGACCTATCTGGGCATTTATATGAAACACCCTTAGGGAACATCCATAAAAAACACTCGCAATTCAGTGTTTCCATACAGATTCGCAATTCAGTGTTGTCAGACAAAGTAATAACTCGATAAATACGCATTTTAGGAAGTTAGGGGGATCGATCATGTCCGGAGCGATAGCGGAGGACTTGACGCAGTCTAACTTCCAAAAAAAGAACGAAGAAAATTTTTTGAGACGCGGCAACTATATATAGCCGAACATTTCAGTTTCTACCCTTTGGTTTATATCACCACAAAACATATTTGATCATATTGTCGCTTCAAATACGAGCAAAACGAGCTATCACTCGACTATGTAACTTTAAAATTGCCGGAGATACATCGTTTTGAAGTTGGTCATTTTGATAGAAAATGCACCAAATTAACGTTTCCCAAACAATCAAAATCATTCAACTTACTCTGTATGTTTCTATCTATCTATCTATCTATCTATCTATCTATCTATCTATCTATCTATCTATCTATCTATCTATCTATCGACGGTCGATCTCGGAAACTAGTCAGCCAATCGCCATGAAATTTTGCAGGAACCTCAGGGTGGGCATAAAAATGAAAATGTGATACGCCATTACCCCAGGAAAAACCAGAATTTTGTTTTATTGGCCTCGAAGTGGTTTCTGAGTGTGGTTTTCGCGGGTCGGGAACGCGTTTTCGGCTGTAGCTTAGCTGTGTTGAAACCTACAGAGGCGTGCGACCCATCAAATGAAAGGTATTCGTAACACGATTCGAACAAAAAAATAATTTTAAAAAATCGGGGCAGATTCGTTTGAGCTAGAGTGATTACCCAAGTAGCATTCAACTGTTAAAATTGGGTTGTACAACCGCTATGTAACCGCGGTTATAAATATTTTGGAGATAACCCAAAATAACTAATTAGTTGTCGTAACGTTACTGCAACGTTGTAGCAACGGTTGTACAACGGTTTTTGCCCAGTTGTAAAATTCTATTAACGAATTGGTTGTGTGACGGTCATACAACGAATTGGTTAAAGTTGTGAAAGGGTTGCAAAACCGTCGTAGGACTTATGTCACATTTGAAAATTCAATATTGTTTCACTAATAAGTTGTAGCACGGTTGTTCTACCGTTTGACAACTTTTTCGTTTATCATTATTTTCAACTTCTAACTACATTTTCAAGAACACGTTTTTACATTGAAAATTTGATCTGCGATTGGATATTCGTAAATCAATTCACATTATTTATATGCACAGAAAAGACGTTTGTATGCACTGCAATCGATTTTTTTAAATTAATTATTCCTTATTTGGTGTGTAAATAAAGTAAGACTTGTTTTCTTCACAGTTTGATTTTGGTCAACAATTAGTCAGTCAGACGTTTTTCCAATTTTCCGGACATTGATAATGAAAGATTTCACTGCTATGCCAGTTAAACAAAATTTTATCGATCTATTTCACTTTTATTGTAAGAAACTGTTGTCGATCCTAGATATTCCTAAAGAGACCTAACAAGACATAAGAATCCTAACTTCGACAACAGTGGCAGACAAAAGTTGTGAAATTGATCAATAAAATGCTGATTTACTAATTGACATAAAGATACAAAATGACTATTCACAAAATACGATCAATTTTCATCACAATTTTCAAACTTCACATTAATTCATTGTTTCACATTATGGCATCGTATTAAAATTGCATTACTAAAGCAAAACAAGTTACTCGCAGATTACATCTCCGACCGATCTTTTTTGCATGACATCTTGATTCCAACTGACGCGTCAGTTAGAATCAAAATGTCATAAATCAACCACTGAAAATGTATTGGTTGCATAACTGTTTTAAGACGAATTAGTTAAGTAGATTACTCCAACTTATTGGTTGTATAACAGTTAATTGACGAATAAGTTTTTGGCAAAAATTGTCGATTCACTTATTCGTTTCATAACGGTAGTACAACTAATTCGTTAAAAATTGAATGATAACGAATTAGGTGTGAAACGGTTATATAACGAATAAGTTATTGTGAACATAACGTATTCGTTACATAACCGTTGGATAACGAAAAAGTTTGCAACGAATTAGTCAATTTTCCAACCGCGGTTATGAAATGCTACTTGGGTAGAGTGACCAAATTTTGAGCTACTCGAGCGTAGGATGAAAGGACTAATATTTTTGCGATTATGAGAGATAGAGAGTTACTTTCTTCGGCAAAGTCTCAGAGTTTTATGAGTAGAACAGAGGGGCATATGTGAAAAATGTCGAAAGTTTGAAATGGGTGGGTCGATTGGGGTTTTGGAGATATTTCTTGAATGGTTGCATATAGAGTTACTTCTAAAACGCTTTCAGCTTCGTTACGCAAAAATTAAATTTTACACCCAATTTTAGTTCAAACAAGCTGGCTTAGTTTTTCTCATCATCTGTCAAATAATTTTTACCAAAAAAAATTTGACTGGAAAAAACCAAAATTTTTCCAAAAAAATCTGCGTCGCAAAGTGGCAAATGTTCAGGAACAGACCAGCAAGAAAATTTATCTGCCACTTTGCGACGCAGATTTTTTTGGTAAAATTTTGGTTGATTCCAGTCAAATTTTTTTTGGTAAAAATTATTTGGCAGATGATGAGAAAAACTAAGCCAGCTTGTTTGAACTAAAATTGGGTGTAAAATTTAATTTTTGCGTAACGAAGCTGAAAGCGTCAACTCTAGCGATATCATTCATTTTAGAAATTGTACTTCAAAGACTGCGTCACACTTTTCTCGAAGAGATTTTTGTTGGGATCATATATTTGACAATTCAGAAAATCATATTCCTCTTAGACGAAATTAGTCTCATTTCGTGCCGAGGCCGTTAATGAAAGAAACCCTCTTTGGTATAAGACAACAACGATGTGCCCCCAACACCCAACAGTTACTTCTCAAAAGAGATTTTTAAATTTGAAATCGACGAATCTGACAATTGGCGATAAGCAACATTTCTTCTTTCAATAGTGTATGACAAGGACTATCCAACTTAAATGCAACGTCGATGAACAATGTGTGCTCAGGGGATATCTATTTCTTTCCATGTACAATCCTGAACCACATCATTTATCTATAATTTGAAGACCCAACGAAACGTGCTTAAAATATCGGCGACTGAATAAAAACCTACTGATCCCCTCAAACATTGAACATGGTAAAGTCAGATAAAGTGGCAAGAGCTTTTTTTCCGGTTTGCTTTCAATTCCAATTGGAATTTATATTTGCCTGTCGTAACGAGAATTTGGTGTTTTCTATTATGAACGTTTCGCTTCTGAGTAAACAAGCACATTAACATAGCGAATAAACCAAACAATGATAAACTTCCGACACATAGAGTAGACACATTGTACTTGGTGGCTAAGAGTCTGTTGAACATGTGTAGTAGGGCGTATCGAATTTTGCAAATTTTAAGGACCGCGATAGCCTGTGTGCGGAAAACGTAGATCATCGAAAACTGTGTCCGGGCATGTGGTTGATGGATCCAATGGAGCCATGGAAGAAATCCCCCTGGGCGACTTTAAGTTTCCGAAGGTCATAATTCCTAGTGTACTGGAAGTGCTCGACCTCCTCTACCACCTCATACCACAGGCTAAAAAAAAATCATTTGTCTCTCAGGAAATATAAGTCAAAAACCAAAAGGTCACATTTTCGATGTTAGGCAATCTTGGCAATGGCACCTTTTGGACCATAGGTTTCTTCGGTAGATTTGTAGAGTTTTCAAAGCTCTGCATCCCGCTAGAACATTGTTTTCAAAAATACTCTCAACTTTCCGAATTATGACCATCGGAAACTTAAAGCCGCCCGGGGGGACTTCTTCCATGGCTCCATCGGATTCATCAACCACATGCCCGGACACAGTTTTCGATGATCTATGTTTTCCGCACACAGGCTATCGCGGTCCTTAAAATTTGCAAAATTCGATACGCCCTAATGTGTAGTGGTCTGCTTTGAAACAACAGTTTGGTAAAGTTTCATTAAATACAATTTTCGACATAAATCTAACCCAACATCAGTCTGACACGGTGTTTTCGTATTATATTACATTATTGTAATACGCAGAACAGCTCTTCACGCAAAATTCGGTTATACATCCCAAAATTCCATTCTGTTTTAATGTCCAATACAGATATAATGCCCAGAGATAATAAACCAAACTGTGGAAAATAAATTCTCTTCCGAAAGGAATTAATGCCGAAATTATGTGGTCGATTAGCACTGTTTTATTACTGGTAAATTTGTGTAATTAGTGAGAAAAATAATCTTTTTGATGGTTCTACCGAAGATTATTTTCATCAACGAAACGACCAAGAGAACGCCTTGTCAAATGAAATATAAAATTGGTTTAAAGCACGACCGTAAAATCGGAACGAAATGAATCTACGGATTAAATTTTCACCCAAAGTAATCGAAACGATAAACCAGCAATAATAGTACGGTCCAATGCTGTTCCGAAGCAATGATCTTCTTTCATCTTGAACCACATCAAATTCGACTCGTCGGTGTGTGGAAGAGGCGGGAAATCAAATTAATATTTGCAGTCTGTCAACTAACAAAAATTTCTAATTTCAAAACTGTCCAATAGACACATTTCGGTTCAGATTGACTGATTGAGCGATTTTCTTTTATAAACAATTTGTCAGGTATCCCATCATCATGATCTTTCGTCCTGAGCCAAAATCGTTTTCTATCCCTTCGATAGTAAACTTTCGTTGGCCTGTAGAAGCGCCTCAACGTTTCCCAGTACCTTCATTCACTTCACTCTCTGGCACTCAGTAGTAACTCTCGAACTATTTTACTGATAATCAAACTTAGGTTCCGTTGTACAGATACCAAGCGGACAAATAATCATTTTGAAGTCACTACAGTATTGTCAGAGAAAACGCGCACTTTTTGAATTTGCCAGACCAAATGCTATTGCAACAGAAATCAGGTATTCCCGAAATTCGACAAAAAAGGCAAGTCTTATCGGGAGATGTAGGAGCAAAATGGTGTGATTTTAACAAGCCAATACGAAAGTAGTCATTACGGGTCATTGACAAAGTGCGTCCAAAATGTAGACCCTTTCAGACCCTTCCAAAAATGTATGGATTATGGCACAGCACTGCTTCTAACATGAACATAGAAAATATTCGGAGGCTGATGAAATCACAGTAGGCACTGCGTTTCTGTTGTTTCTATTGCTTTTCCCGCATCTTTTCGAAATAAATCGAGTATTTGTTATTTGCCTAAAACCGTATACCACAAAGCAGATACAATTATTTGATTTGTTTTTGCTGAAATTTCACACCAACACATACACAAGGCTCATGTACGCATAACTAAGTCTGTCTATGTGCTAATAGCTTTTCCAGTAGAATTTTCTATGCTAATTTTATAGTGGGAAAATTGTTTTCATTTCCATTTAAATTGCTTAACCTTTTTCCCAGCTTGATTGTTTTTGGTGTAGGTGCTGTATGCTTGAGGGTATTTTCGTAAATTATTTTTGTTTTATGTTTATTTCGAAAGAAAATCATGTTGAAATGCTTACACTCGCCCAATACCTTTTACGCAAAAAAATGTAGTGAAAAACAACTGTGTTTACGTCGTCTAGGTAAACATTTAAGTGTGTGCGGTCGTAATGCCGAAAAGGTTAAAACCACATTGGGTTTTAATCTTTGATCTGAGTGTTGTGCTCGTTCATTATGCATTTATGTTTGAAGAGGAGAAGGACGTTTCGAAAACATTTACCTAATCCATAAGTGACTTGACATAAACGCACGTAACAACCACTATAAAGGATTCTAAATCTAATAAAAAAACGAGCCGTCAGAACAGTCGGAGCGTTCGCTGCGACTGAGCCCGGTACGAACCCGTACATCTATTGCGTACGCGACCCTAGTTCGTCGGTCGCCCTACTCTTACCCTAAACCTACTAACCTAAAATTCTTATGAAATGTGCACGTCTTAAAAATTGCGCATAGAGCAATTACGAAGCCCCGTACGACGTTCCTTTCAACTGTAACCTAAACTTAAAAATTTTTGCAACAATTTATATTAACCTATATTTACCTATAAATAAACAATTTACGAATAAATATGCTAGTATATAGCTCAAAAGAACTATTTACAGCGTTATATAGCTCAATATAGCTGTATATATTTATAAATAGATATCCATATTTGGGATGCTTGAAACACCCCACACACATAACCAATCACTTCACACTGATCAGTAACTTTGTAAGTATCATTTTCACCGATTTCTATTGTTTTTACAAAAATCCAAAATGGCGGCCGACGGCCATTTTGTTAGGAGGTGGAAATTAGTACAGCTGCTTAACATTCAATAATACCTTTCAAACAAAAAAAATTCATGAAATTTGGTCAAATTTTACTCGAGATATTAACAAAAAACACCACCTTCACTGTACGGCCGAGTAGCCACATATAAGCTCACTCCAAGAGACCTAGCTCACGCTTCTGTAAACTGAATTCCATGAACTTTTTTTCCCTGATTGGTACGGTACAATACCTAATAAAGCAAAATCCATCGAAATCCGTTCAAATTTGGCCAAACTACAAGCAAAAACGGCTTGCCACCCTGTACCTAGTTCACTCCAAGGGGTCTAACTAACGAGTCGATCATCTGATTTCCATAAACTTTTTTTTCGTCGATCGGTATTGTAAATACCTTTTATTTGACGTATCACTTACATGTTTAGCCTTTGAATGGCCGCAGATATCTTCGGAAAACGTTAAATCAGTTATGGGGCCCCAGCTCGGGAGGGGTCGACCCAAAATTGCCCATCTTCGAACTTAACCTCACTATTTCGACCATATTTCAGGGAAAAAAAATTTTTTGAAATCGGATTTGATTTACTCAAGATATCGACGTGACAGACGGACGGACAGACGGACGGACGGACGGACAGACGGACGGACGGACGGACGGACAAAATTTTTATTGCAGATTCGTCATCTATGAACATAGGCAAACACTTTGCCCTTACCGTCTGCTTCGAATTCCATCAATTGCACACGGCATCGTAATCCTATTAGCCCCTTCGTACTTCGTACGGGGCCAATTACTTTCAGCGGTATAGCCCACTTATCTTATGTATTTCAATTCTTGAACATTCCTCCGTATACCCTTGTTTATGGACATCGTTACCTTAGTAAATTTCGAAGACCTTTTGTTTTGAAGATGTATGCTTGTGTAGTGTATGCTCTATCCTTACATTTATTTCGTATGAAAGTTTCCCGAAAGACATGCAGTTATTCCCATTCCTAATAGCTCTTCGTTACTCGTCCGTTTAGCATTTCTGTGACATGATACCTGTACCTCATTTGATTGCTTCTAGTTATCAAACCAGTATTTAAAGTTCAAAACGCTTGAGAATTGAGTTTAAAAGTTTTCACGGCGAAGCTGTTGCAAATATGTTTTACATGCGCTACATGCGTCGAAAACCGTACTTTTCATGTTTCAAGCACTACTTTCAACGCCCTCAACATATAAAATTCATTACATCGGGAGATAAAGTACTATTGCACACATTTCCCTCCCTATGGTCGAAAGTGGCTTGGTTATTGCGCGCATTGTAGCCCGAACTAAATGCTTTTTTTCACAAAAACCTTGGGCAGTGGACATGGACTAGGCATTTTAATTGGTACGCGCACTCACCTCTAATATAAAACAAAAGAGAAGAAAATTCTCCGGTAGCACGTCTTCGAGTAATCTATGCGATGTGCCACAGCTCAGTGGTCAGTGATAATTTTCAATTTGGCCTATGTATAAAAAGAAATAAAATTCAATACATCTGATACGGCTTCTCCTGATTTGAACTGTGAAACGAATGCAATGCTTTGTCAAATTTATTGTTTATTGGAAAAATTATTTTAAAAAAAAATCTCGGCAGACCCTGGCTTCAGCGGCAAATGGACGACAAACTCAAAAAAAGTTGTCATTCATTTTTGCATGTACACATTTAGCGAATCATTAGTAGAATGAAACTATGTTTTACAAACCACTTCATTACCGAACGTACTAACGAACGCGGAAATGTATTTGCTCCGACACGTCTACCTACTTAAAAAAAAACTTCGAATTTATTCACTTACCTTTATGACCTCCGATGATAATTCGTTTTTTGCAACCGATATATTACAAGGTTTATTGGATTGCAAGTCAGTTATACATATAGATGATACCCACCCACCCGTAATATAAAACGCTCATCGTCATTTATTAAGAATATATTTAATATTTATTGTTGTGTTATTAACAGTTTTTCTTTTGTTCTAAATATATCCAGTAGTTCATCATCATCATCGTCGTCATCATATAAATTAGGGTGTCTGTTCTATACATCTTTATATCTACATAACATTTCTTGTGGTAAAGTAACACTAAATATATATTTATACGAATATATAGATTGATAACATTTTGTGTGTATGTTTTTACTATATAAGAAAAAGGTATAATATGCTTGTGGTTTAATAGCTCAATATTAACTCACAGTGATCATAAATAATAAAATCATACATTAACGTTTAGTGTACGTATATCTATATCTATATATGTGGATAGGGAGGAAGGGGTATTATATTGGGGGGAGAAGGATTTCCAGATGAACTATAAATGTTTTTGCCTTTTCTTTCTCGGTTCACATGCGGTCCTAAAGGTTATATATGTGCTGCTTTATTCTCGGACAACAAATTTATCGATTACAATTTATCAACCTCTAATGTCAAGGTCATGGACACGCACTTTTTATTCCACTGTGATTCGTCATACACCATTGGTTTGTGTTCATTTCATTTTAATGATGACGCTCCCTTCTCGTGATATTTTTATTATTATTATTTTGTTTTACACATTTTTATGGTATTTCTAGGTATTAATACAGTTTGTGTTGACATACGGTCCTTCTTTAATATGATATGGATTTTAGACGGACTGATGGACAACGATTGATAATTTAACGCCATTTAATTAACTTTTATGTACAGTCACTAGCCATTTAGTGGTAAAACAGATTACAATAATTACAGCAATAAAATTCAATTTTACTTATTTTTACATCTAACAACAATAATTTACGGTTCAGTTTTGTGATTCATTATACTATACGTCGTCGTAGGTGTATCGGCATGTCTCGGCTTCGGAGGAGCTTGTTTTTATGGGAAAATTAACACAAGTGAACATTCTCAGTAGGGCTGAGTCCATCATAAATCCTACGAAATATTTTACAGTTGAAGGTAACTAAATTTGTTTCTAAGTTTATATCAGGTGTTGTACTAAAACAAACACCCTACTTGTACATTTGTATACGGGTCTCATACTCACACGCGATCAAGTGATAGTTGTAAAACCAGGCATCACAGATAAAAATATGGGATTACAATTTTTAGGTCCGAGGGGATTACTTTCAAAAAGTAATTCTTTCGGGATTAGATTTTTAATCTTCGCCAGAAATTGAAAAAATGTAATTCTTTCAGGGATTAAAAGTAGGACTAAACAATAATATTGAGGATTGAACGATGATACTGCTGCTTAGAATTTTCCGTCTATAATTCAATCGTCTTGAAATCACACTTTTGTGTTAATTTAGTTCGAACACGATTTACGAACAAGATATGGTTATGTGAGAAAAATTAATTGAAACGGTCACTTATTTGGTGTTAAAATGTTTCAATGATACTACCGATGGTTTATTCTGCCTTACAATACCAGGCTCAGAATAGAAATTTTAAGTCGGTTTGTAAAGATACTACCAGTTAATATGCATATGGTTAAAAATAGTATAGAGATATTCTAGATTGAAAATGGCAGTAAGGCCAATTTTAGCAGCGAACTATTTCACATTACTATGGGAAAACAGACATTTTTGAATTTAAATGGTTAAATACTTATAAACTACAGAAGAATATAAAAATGAAAATCATGAAAAAATATCGAAGTTTAAAGTGACGATCTTGCCATCTGGCAATTTGCATTTTAATCCCAATTTTAATCCCACGAGGAATTAGTTTCTTTGAAACAACGGTTCGCAATAAGCCACGTTGGGATTAAGAACAAATTGCAGCAGTGGTAAGATCGTAGACTGAAGTGCAGGAGGTCTCGGGTTCAAATCTAGTCAGGTAAATAAAAAAAAATCTGGTAAATAAAAACATTTCTCATTCCAGATTCATAAAAAAGCTTCTTCTCATATCAGACGTTTAGCTAAAAACTGTAGTATCACACAATATCCGATAAAAAAATCTTTTCTTTTTAATTTTTTTTTTCTGAATTGAAAGTAGGAAGGGTTAGAATTGTTTTTATTGCACTACAAATAACATTTTGATCAGATTAAAATGAGATTTTCGTTTCAACGCATAGTAAACAAGCGTCAAACGTTAGGGCCTCAAAGATTAAAATTTAATTCCTCTAAGGATTAATTATTTGGGGATAAGTTCAAGTAATCCCTGAGGGGATTAAATTTAAATTCTAAAAAAGATTCGGTCGCGTACTGTTAATCCCAAAAAGATTTAGATCTAGGTCCATATTTTTATCTGTGCATAGGCAGCGTGATTCTGTAAGTAGACCAGCAGCTGAAGCAAACAGAGACATAAATTCGGTTGATATTCACTGCATTCTAAACGAAATGACTATCCGTCCGGGAGGTTAAATAGTTTATCTGATTCTATTTGCCAGCGAGGGCGAAGGTCTACCAGGAGCTATTCAAAGACGAGCTTCACTGATAATTACGTTGCCGAATTTCTAGAAAAAGGACCTTTGCGGCTAAAACACCATTCGCCATTTAACGATAGCCTAACAAAAAAAATGGCATTACGGTACTAAGAGAGAACATCCTTCCATTTAAGAAACATGTGACGAGCTAATATCGATGGAGTTATTTGTTCCTAAGGGCTACAATGAACTCCAATTCAAATTCAATGTGCTTGATATAATGGACAAAATCTTATATATGCACTTAAGGACCACTTTTAGCTTAAATAACTTACCTAACACACATGACATCCAAATCCCGGTTTGAAATTCATATCATTCCCATTGATGGTATCGAAAAGTTGTACAATTCGATACAATCGCCGTTCTGAAAGTTCACCCGAAATCGTCAAAGAAAAAGCAATCACCAAAATTGATATGAGTTCAACAAAGAACGACGCTTTCAAGCGGATTTTCTATTATATTGAAAAATGTGCACAAGAATGCATGAACTATAAGCCGTTGTAGACGTTAAGAAGAAAAATTAATGAAAAATTTTCAGATCTCGGTGCATGTTTGGAGAAAGGATTTTGAACAAAATATGTCTCGTTAGTCTCGTAAAATCCCTTTAAAATTCCGATATCCACCCACGCATCTTAAAGTAGATATTTTTCATCATTCACACCGAATTCAATTCCTTAAACAGCTATACCAACTACGTCTATATGTATGAAAAGACGTTGATAGCGTCAGCAACACTAATTAGATAATTACATTTCACATTGATTCTCCCTCAAACCGACTGCGGCAACGGTGTTTTCGACAGTTCTGAAATCGCTAATGCATTAATCAGATCACCATTAAGATTCGTCGTGCTGTCCTTGCTCTCGGAACGTTCGATTAAACTGTCCTCGTTGTAGTTCATTTTAACGAAACTGGAATCCGCATCATTTCCGGTGACATCCGCATCGTCGGCATAATTGGGATTTGTCACTGACAATACACCGTATCTGCCACCCTCGCCTTCCTGCAGACCGGAATACTTTCCTTTGCGATTCTTGTGCAGTCGCGGCGTTGTGTAGAGTTTTAATATTTTGCAATTACACGTTACGAGTAATGTTGTTACAATTCCCTGTAAAATGAAAATCATTTTCATTTGCACTGTTAGTCGGGGAAACATGGTCTACAAGTTATAATTTTTGAAACTGTTTGGGCTACAAGAGACAATACGACCGGCGTAAATATATGAATGTCTAAATACGGAACGGTGACATGATCAAATAGTGAATTATAAGTAAAATGAAATTTTAATTAATTTCACTTTGTCTAGAATACTTTGGAAGAAAATACATCGTCAGTCAATTGGGAATGAAGCTAAATCAGTGAAATTTCATTTTTCCTATGATTCGCTATTTGGATATGTCGCTGCTTTTCAGTCGACAAAAATCGATTTTTGACCGAATGGAACCCCGACTATAAGCTATAAGGACTTAGCTATATAAACAAATTGAATTTGTCTATTTCACTCTTTTTCCTCCCGGTTAAAAACATTTTCTGCAAATTAAATAATAATTACCTGTACACCTTGGGCAATGCTGTACATGGACCAAAATTGTGTTGAATTTCTCAGCGAAGCGATTGCACCGAATGTAACAACTGTTGCGAACATAAGCAATATCTACAACAATAAATCATTTTCCTTCAGTTTACTTGAAAATAAAATATCACGAAAAAAAAGTGCGGAATAACTTAAGTTTTGGTATAATTTGGGTCATGCAGATGGCTGCCATTTATAGAACTATGGTATGTAAGCTGCTCTGACGGGGATATAAGTGAACGACAAATTGATTTCTTTCAAAATGATTTGGACGCATCTGTTTCGGCGATAAGTTGAAATTGAAGTTTATATTTGGTCTGGTGGATGGTTTATGAAAGAAAGATTCTTTTTTTGTTTGTTCGGTATTTGAATGATGGTGGGGCTGCAGTTTAGGTTTATTTAGGTCTTGCGTTATTTATAGAAATTGTGGAAATATGTATTCAAAAGTTCGCAGAGACATATTGAAAATCTACAATGGAGCTCACTGCCATGCCATGTTAGATCAAAGTGCTGCAGTCCAGATAAATTGATTATAGGTACCACATCCAACTTTAATCAAAACCCAAAACTATAGAAGCCTTGATGGTCGTACCATGTTTCTGTGAATACAATCGGCGACAGTTACGGTACTGTAGACCTATGCCAAAGATTCGTTATCTTCAAATTTCTCAAAATTCGTGAAAATTCCTAAAAATTCCTAAAAATTGAAAAATTCGAATTTTCAAAAAAGCGAATTCTCGGCCTAAATCTAGAGTACCTTTAACTGCCGCTGATTGTATTCAATGGCTTGAAATTCACGAAAATTCTCCAGATTCTTCAAAATTCTTTACATTCCAAAAATTTCCCTGATTTCTTTAATACAATTTCCTGAAAATATGCCCTTATTCTAGACTTTGAAGACAGTGAAATGATAACTAAAGGAGTTGCACCGATCAGGCGAAAACTAGTTTTCATCTCTAGTAACGTAAATGTCGGCTTTGCCCTTGCTTACAATGTCATACACATGTCAAAAAAATAATCTTCTACTCAGACAGCTTCCTCTAGTTTCAAACCAAGTACACATTTTCTTCGAACTATATTTTATACGTGAAATCAATGGAATGAGATCAATGGTATATGCTGGTTATCAGAACGATGATGTCATAAAAGTTCATATCGTACATGTCGCCTCTGTGTATAAAAACGACGACACAATGTTATTCATATCACAACAGCATGTATAATGGAAAAAAAAAAATAATTTTCACGACGAAAAAAATGTCATTTCAGTGGTGGACATCAAGGAAATTAAATGTCAACTCCACAATGTTTGACATCAGTTTCGTGTTTGTTTGATAAATCACATTTCATTAGACAAAAAAATAATAATAAATCCATAAATTTGTTGTTCTCTGTGCCCGAGCGGAAGTCGTTCGTATTTACATTCGCATTTGGAGTGGGGAGAATATTGAGATTTTCGAGAAAGTGGATGGGATAGATACAACAAACATTATGTTGTTGAGTCAGTTTTTCCTGGCCTTTCAAGTACTTCTAACTACAGTAGTTCAAAACTGAATTCGTCTGTCTGCCATTTGCCACCTCTTAAGCACGAAACATTTCATAATTAAACAGAAGTGCGACTCGCGTTAACGATTGTTTATGCAAGAGCAGAGCACCCTGTTTATTTGATTATTGCGTGTTGGTGTCTGTTAAAGACGGTAAACCATTGCCTACACTAAGTCATGCAAATAATGATTCCAAAATTTAAATATGGTCAACGCACTTCAAGCGAAAGTGGTACTCTAAATAGGGTACTGAAACTTGACAGTGCTCCATACAAAATTTTACACTGTAAAAAGAGTGGGGATAAAATTTCATACAAAATAGTACTCTATTTGACAGCTGTCATTAATAGCACTTTTGCTTGAAGTGCGTTGATATGGTGAATCTGATAAACTCAAGAGCCTTGCCCGCCGTAGTCGTGTAATTTATGAACGAACTGAATGAATATTCCCTAACTGATGTTGAACTTATGTGATTTTGTATATTACGAATTGTAATCTGATTCAGATCAATCAAATCTCTGCTGGGGTTCAGGTTCACATATTGTAATAATCGAACTTTATTGATTTGCGATCGCCAGTTGGTAAGTTATGCAGCCGAGTCACATGATTTAGAGCTCTTCATTTTATTCAGTTACAACGAGTGTGAACAAATTTTTAATGTCGAAGAGGTAGCTCCCAATGCTTTCCAATTTGGAACTAGGCTGATTCCTTTTACTCAAGAATCCGGAATTCAGAGGCACCCTCGGGTCAAAAATCAATTCATAACAATGTGTAAATTGTTAGTGTTAAGACAAAATAACGCAGGCGACTAGTGCGCTTTTCTGAATTCATTCCATTTGCTATAGTAGTGCCTTTCAGATGTTCCCTTTTGGCGCCTTTTCTTCACATCAAGCGCTTTTTACTGCATTTCACAAGTGCAACTTAGTACCCAGTACCCAGTCCCTGAAACATATCACATGGTATGAGGGCTTTGGATAGCTTTCAAAAGATTTGAACATCTTTTGGATTCCAGCGGAAAAGTGAAATATTTCAGTGGAACACAAAAATAACTTTAAACTCTCGAAAGCTCTTTAAGCAAAGTACGGTACGTTTTTTCAATGTAACATGTCGGAACCAGGACGACCTCTTCTGCATTACGATAGCTTTTGATTTTCTGGTGACAAGTTGAAGATTAGGTACTTTACCGAAATCTGATTTTTGGCACCAGGCTCTAAAATTTTTAACTCCAAGAAGGCAGCCTAGTTTGGAGTTGCTTAGGATTGGGATTTAACGTATTTTGAAAAAAAAAATCCAGCTTTGGTAATCGAAGCTTTGAGTGCTTTTAAGCTTTTATACTAGTTCTCAAAACAATAGGTTTGTTCCAAGTAACTGTAAACACGAACTTTGACAACCCGAACAACGACAATTTCATCCATAGCAACGTCGCTTACGTGATATTTCATACAAATCGACCAACGTCGCCTACGCGATTTACACAGAGGTATTATTGAGGTTATGGTTATATGGATGAAATTTGACAATTCACGCCATTAGTCGTATAAATTTATACGTCAGAGAGAGCTTTTTTCTCCTTTGTTACGATCTGTCAGTTTTTTTATTTTGCGATTTTGTATGGAAATGAAACCTAAAATTGAGATATCTTTGCTGTTTTAAGTGGTTTTTCATATTTTTTGGACCAAAATGTTTTAAAATGTGTTTGGAATCGATTGGCATTAACAGATTGTGTGAAAATATTTTTTTCTATTTTATTATTTTGTTAATGTCAATCGATTCCAAACACACTTTAAAACATTTTGGTCCAAAAAAATACGAAGAACCACTTAAAACAGCAAAGATATCTCAATTTTAGTTTTCATTTCCATACAAAATCGCAACATAAAAAAACAGACAGATCGTAACAAAGGAGAAAAAAGCTCTCTCTGACGTATAAATTTATACGACCAATGGCGAGGATTGGCACCTAAAAGCTTTGACAAGATATGACTGAAGTAGCTTCAGTGAAGCTCAAAAGCGTTCAAAGCGCGGATTAAAAACCATAAATCAATAAATGTCCTCGCTGAGCATGTGATACATTATATTCATTAATGGTTACCGAAATTTACTGAAAATTAATTTTGGGTAAATTCAATTAAAAAAGTTCCAATAATTATAGTCGCTGCTCGTGGTGCCAATCAATTAGTTGCATTTGCAATTTAATTGAGTTCAACTTACCCGAATAAATAGATTTATTTGTAGACCACGTCGTTTTTCCAATTTATTACGTACTCTTGAATCGATTTGCATTCCAGCCGATATTTTTGCAATTTTCTTTGCCGTGAATGCCATGTACAAACCGACGAATAAGAGAATCGAGGACGGTATTAGAAATCCAAAAATGTATCCGGATCCTTTCATTAACCTAATTTTGTCAGAAAAGTAAAGCTTCAGCATTAAATACAATTGCAATCGCCAAATTAAATGGAATGGCTGACAGCCATTGGCTGTGCAGTTTTGGATTATCTTTTTCGTTTTACACCCACTGTTTTATTTAATCAAACAAAAACGTAGACCGAGACCTACCAGCAATTATTGTTCGTATTCAGCTCGGTGATGATAAGCGTTGAAGTCTGTTGACCACTCGAATGATGTTCATTCTCCTTGTATTCAAATGCTGCTGCTACCGCTACCATTATTAATGGAAAACCCCATGAAAGCAGACTGTAAAACGTTTAAAAAAGCGATTAAGTTGAAATGAATGAAATTCTTTTCAAATGTACCATTCAAAGCCAACAATTCAACGAGTCCTTGCAACAGTCGGTTTAATTACAAAACTGAGCAATAAAAGCCAAGCAAATTAAAGGAAACTTAAAACGATGAAAGTTCGGCGTAATTAAAAAGTTTTCCGAATTTCTTCTTAATGAAAAAAAGGAGCGAGGCAAAAAAACCGATCTGCTTTGTCAATTGTGTAAGTAAACCAACCATTGCTGTTGGCGTTGAAAGTATATTTTTTTGTACTAAACACGTTGTTGATGTTGGAGACAACTTGTTTTCAAAGTTATTAAAGACTGAAACAGTGTAACCTAATTGCGAGACTTACCGCCTCATTACACAGGGTCGGATTGTCCGCAAAAAGGCCCACCGTGCAATGTATGCAAAAATCGAAAAGCACGAACAATCTCTAATACAAAAATTGAACCCATAGCCCAGTTCGTGTCTAAGTGCATCGCATGAGCTGATAGCACTGATTGATATAGGAACATAGAAGCTTTTCGTGGCAGATATAATTTTCCACCCATTTCAATGAATTACATTTTGATCGTATTTCCTCCATTGAAAGTAAATTAAGTTTTCATTTTGAATGAATTCTATATGAGTTTAACAAATGAAAGTTGTGAACATTAAATTTATGTGGAAGGTAGAAGCCTCGTTCCAGTGAGCATAAAATCTAAGCTAATCCGAATACTCAAATATGAAACTTCGGGCGCCTTTGTTGTGAAAAACGTTGTGTTGACCTAGGGCGAAAGTATGAAATTTCATTTCGCCGGATGAACTCTCGTTACCCTCGTTACGATCTGGCCACAAACGGTACTCGAAATGAAGTTTCCAACTTTTTTCCATAACAAGGTATAAAAAGGTGAAAAGTTGAGTTTTCGTGTGAATTTTGTAGATCCGAGGCGAAACCGAGATTTTTCATTTTTAACCAGACACGGTTGGTTTGAAACGAGATTAAATAGGGACCGCCGACCACCAATAATTTTTTTTCATATTTATAATGAGTGATGGACAAGAATATCACACAGGAAAAAAATAGCCCGAACCCCTGAGCCGTTTCTGAGAACCAGTGGATGCGCTACCACAAGCAGGCAGACACAGCCTGATCACAAATTTTAATGGGGATCGGTAGAGGGAAAAATTCTAAGATATACTGTGTAAAAATTATTTCCTTCGATCATCTGCTCTCGGAGCAATAACTGTTGAAAGTCAAAGTTTCACCATTTTCGAAGAGTGATATATCTTTGACAAAGTTTCCGCGCCAGCCAGTGCAAATTGATTCTAGACGCGGTTAATAAGCTCTTTCAAATGGCGAAAAAAAAAATTGAAAATGTTCTTTTAAGTTACATTTTCAGAGAAGTTAATTTTTCCGCTACCCTCGGTGAAATTTGGGCACTTCTGACCTTTCTGGTAGCCTTATTTCAAACTTATTTGCCCTTAATATTGTAGCCTGAGGAATAAGCTTTTCAACGATACCAAACATGCCATACTTGATCCACAAGAAGTACTGATGATGATTCAGTTTTCAATCGAAGTCAGTCTACTCGAAAATCCGGAGCCCTCGAAAACGAAATTATTAAATTTCAAGATAATATTACAATTGAATGTCTTTTACTCAATTATATGTATGGCACAGACTCAGAGAGTCATTAAAGTCCACTGCTTTTCAAAAAAATCTTGAAATTTAATAATTTTGTTTTCGAGGACTCCAGATTTTCGAGTAGACTGACTTCGATTGAAAACTGAATCATCAACAGTACTTGTTGTGGATCAAGTATGGCATGTTTGGTATCGTTGAAAAGCTTATTCCTCAGGCTACAATATTAAGGGCAAATAAGTTTGAATTAAGGCTACCAGAAAGGTACAGAAGTGCCCAAATTTCACCGAGGGTAGCGGAAAAATTAACTTCTCTGAAAATGTAACTTAAAAGAACATTTTCAAATTTTTTTTTCGCCATTTGAAAGAGCTTATTAACCGCGTCTAGAATCAATTTGCACTGGCTGGCGCGGAAACTTTGTCAAAGATATATCACTCTTCGAAAATGGTGAAATTTTGACTTTCAACAGTTATTGCTCCGAGAGCAAATGACCGAAAGCAATAATTTTTACACAGTATATCTTAGAATTTTTCCCTCTACCGATCCCCTTTAAAATTTGTGATCAGGCTGTGTCTGCCTGCTTGTGGTAGCGCATCCACTGGTTCTCAGAAACGGCTCAGGGGTTCGGGCTAATTTTTTCCTGTGTGATGTTCTTGTCCATCACTCATTATAAATATGAAAAAAAATTATTGGTGGTCGGCGGTCCCTATTTAATCTCGTTTCAAACCAACCGTGCAGAGTTGTGGAATGGATTTTACATTCTGATGGCGTCGAAAGAAGTGTTTGAAACATGAAAAGTACGGTTTTCGACGCATGTAGCATGTAAACACCTATACACAGGGAAGAAAATAGAAAATTCCAACAAGACCGAAGTTTTGCGGACAGAGCGGCGAATCGCTCCAGTTGAAATTTTCTTTCAGAGAAGAACACATCATCAAATGAAAAAATAATTGGGCCGGGCGTGCATAAAGATTAGTTCCGTCCACTCTACTATAATATTGACCTAAAATCGATGATGCGAACTGCATCAAACAAAAGAGGGATCGCTATGGAAACAGCTGAATTTCGTATATTCATTTCCAATACGCAACATTTTGTATTAATTTCAAATCACATTTCGGAACTTTCGTCATTCAATTGCGAATTCCATTGGGAATAATTTTTGAATTTGCTAAACACAAACAAATTTCCTCTCTTCAGTCGAAATATCATCATAATATGTGTAACTCTCCAACCCCGTACGCTTTATACGTAGTTTACAATGTATTTAATTAACGGAACGTTCCGGCTTATATAATCATCCTGCATTGAAATTATTATTTCGAAAATACAATTATCTCGCACGATTCACCACTCTTGTTATTATAACTTATGACTCGGTAATTATTTGAATAAATCATGAATGTTGAACTTCTTCATTTAAAGCAATGACTCCGGCATATACGCGCCGCACAACCGAATATAATACCTATCTGATAATGACATTATAACTTACCTATAATGGGCCAAAGCACGTCCCATTTTTGCTTCAGGTCTTGGTATTAAATTCGCATTACTTCGAAACAATGTTAGCGAATGATGACAGCAGCAGCATAACCAGCACAGTGCTGCTAATTTCATAAATAACAACGCCAGCGACAAGGATAGACACAGCTCAGCATCCTATATAGAGTGTTGATGCGGGTGGTTGGAAGTTGAAAAATGATGTATTGTTAGGTAAATGTTTTATATCAATGAATGGGGAAAATTGTTTTGCATGAATACGGCGACACCGTCATTTACAGCGTTGGGTGTGAGAAGGATGTGCGGCGGCATAAATGAATATTATGAAAGTAAAAATTTAATAAAGTGTTTACATTAACAATAAATCATAAAAAAAAAAGTTTTTTTTTGTTCGGATGTAATTTAATATGGATGAAGTGATGTTATTGGATTTTATTAAGGCTCCTCTCGCTTCGCGTTTTTTATTTGCTAACAATGACGGTGTGGTATGTAGAGTATATTAATGTGGAGAGAGTGCGTAAATTTCAAAAGTTTATTATGATGCTTCACAGTGTGAAAAGAAATTTCTTTCAATTAATAACAACGAGAATCCGCTAAAAAGGACCTTTGTCTGAAAATTATGTCGTTGAAATTGACAGTGAATTTAAATTTAAATGACATACAGGCTTTCTAATTGCCTTTTTGGACGCTGTATTGACTTTACAATTTAGTTCGACTGCTCAACTCTTCTAACAAGGCCGAAAAAAATTTGGCTTAAGAGGCATCGATACTTAGCTAAAATTGTAGCCTACATTTGTGTGCCTCATATTACAATGTTGATGATGTCTTTCCATCAGAATCCTTTTTCAAAAATGTACGACCACAATTCCGACCATGAATGTGTCAGCTTTCAACAGAAAATAGATTTGGTTGTAGTCGTTTGACCAGCTCGGAGAAAAGTGAGCAGTTTAAGACGAATCTACACATGGCTAAATTGTTGCCTACATTTCGGGGCAAAATTATTATTATTTTGATGATAATTTTGGACTCGAAGCCTTTTTCGAAAAAGTACGACCATCGTTTGGTGTTAAAATGAGTTAGCTTTCAGCAAAAATTTTAATGTTTGTGGTGATGTAGCCTCAGTCCGAGAAAACTCAAAATATGTGTCAATTTCCGTGAAATACTGAGTTTTCTCGGACTGAGGTTCCATCACCACAAACATTAAAATTTTTGCTGAAAGCTAACTCATTTTAACACCAAACGATGGTCGTACATTTTTGAAAAAGACTTCGAGTCCAAAATTATCATCAAAATAATAATAATTTTGCCCCGAAATGTAGGCAACAATTTAGCCATGTGTAGATTCGTCTTAACGAAATTTTCATAAACTGCTCACGTTTCTCAGAGCCGGTATTTTCTGTTGAAAGCTACCACATTCGTGGTCAGAATTGCAGTCGTACATTTTCCAAAAAGAATTCTGGTGAAAAGGTATCATCAAAAGTAAACTAAAATCCGGCATTTAAAAATCGCCCTAATGTATGCTTTTCAGCAAAGGACCGATGCCTCTTAAGTACGTTAGGATCTCGTCTTAAATGGTTACGTACATACTGGCCTTCTACCAAAATGACTGCGTCGGACAAGATTTCACATGGAATTTTTCTAGTCAGTAAATCGTATTCATGATGTCCTAAATTTCACTCTAGTTTCATAATTTGGGTTAATTTAGTGGTTATATACTAAATGACCCTGATGACGTAACCCAAATACGACGAATTTGTATACAAGTGTATAACCTACACAAGGCCGAGATATCAGATAGTGTCTAATCCTCAGAAAGTATTTGTATACTTTGAGGCGTGGGTCAGAAGTTATATTAAGCCGGTAGTCTAGACTGAATTGATGCCTGTAAAAGACTGCTAATGAGGTCTCTAAACAAACGAGCCATCAGAACAGTCGGAGCGTTTGCTGCGACTGAGCCCCGTACAAACCCGTATATCTATTGCGTACGTGACCCTAGTGCGTCTGTCACACTACTTTGACCGTAAGCCTATGCGCCGGTTAAAGTAGTTAAACTAAAATTATTATGTAATGTGTACATCTTAGAAATTGCGCATAGCGCAATTACGAAGCCCCGTACGACGTTCCTTTCAAATAAAACAAAAATTTCAAATAGCCCTAAAATTTTATTTTTTTGAAGGGCTTAGTATCGGCCTCAGTCCGAGGACCCAAATTTAATTTTTTTTTCAACTACATTCTATTCGGCCTTTGATTACCTTCCAAATGACACAAAAATTACGAAAAACGAATGAAATTTACTTGAGTTCTATGTAAAATACACATAGGGCCCTAGTAGATTTTCACTTCTAAGGCCCTAACTCACGGTCCACACACCCGATTTAAAAAAAACTTTTTTTTCCTGGATTGATATTGACAATACCTATCATTTGCCGTGTCATTTACATTTCCATCGTTTATTTTGCCATAAATATCACCAAAAGACCTTAAATCACTTAGGTGGCCCTAACTCACGAAGGGCCGTCCCGAATATGCCCATCTTCGAACTAAGCCTCACTATTTTGACTATCTTTCAGGGAAATTTTTTTTTTTTGAAATCGGATTTGATTTACTCAAGATATCGACGTGACGGACAGACGGACAGACGGCCCAAATTTTTATTGCGGATTCGTCATCTATGAACATAACCAAATGCTTTGCCCTTACCGTCTGCTTCGAATTCCATCAATTACACACGGCATCGTAATCCTATAAGCCCCTTCGTACTTCGTACGGGGCTAAAAATCAATTACATTACACAATAATTACACATCATTCGATCGAATTAGACTACGGCCTTGGGCTAATACTTTACATGGAACCATTTCTGGCTGTTTGGCTGTTTTTAAGTTGACTTAAGAAGATCAAAAATAAAATCCTAAAAAAATTAAATTGTACTCTCCGCGAGCTCGATTCCTTTTTTTGCATTTTTGTATTCAGAGGGTCATAATTATCAAGTACTCCAATCTTCAGGATTTTTATTTTATTTTTGTTTTGTCTTTCCCGAATCGCCATAGTAATGCCTAATTTTAATTTTAATTTTAACTATGCCAAGTATCGTGTTTTTTTGCTAATTATCTTCCTGTGTATTGTCGTTAATGTGTTGTCACCCATATCAAATGTAAATATTGTTATCTTAAGCTTAATCTTAATCGTAAGGACATTTGTATAAGGATTCATTTCCTTCTTGTTCCTTGATCAATAAAATGAATTGAATTGAATTGATTGGCATCCCTAGAAGTTATTCCAACAGACCGAAGACTCAAGAAAGTATAAGCCTCGCTTTAGTAACTCTCGACGGGTCATAACTCACAAGGAAATTGTTGTTGTAAAAACTTAAGCCCAATAAATCCAAAAATAATATTCCAATTTCTCGGTTGAAATTGAAATCAACAATGATTGGGGAAAGTACGAAGCTATAAGTTGCTGCGCTCGTCTGTGCTCATTCGATAACAGTTTGTAATTTTATAATACTACTTTTCGATTTCTGTTTTTAAGAAGTTCTGTAAACACAATGTTCGTGGAATTCGATAACTTTTTGTGTGGATAAAGGCTTAGCATACCGTGCAATAAAAATTATTGTTTTTTTTAGTTCGTTCTACCAAAACACAAATTATTTCGTTCGATTAGCTCGGGCCTCAGCCTGCCCTGTCGTTCGTCCCTGACCTGTATGATATTTTTCCCTACGTTGGATTTTTCGTGTTGATGACATGTGTGAAATATTTTCTCTCCGAAAGTCCAACTACATTGTCACTATAGATACATGTGGGTGGTGATGCTTTATTGAAGAGTTAGGTGCATCCAATATAGACGCTTTCATTCATTTTGACATTTTGTCGAAGCAGAAGTTTGAACTTCAAACGAAGAAAGGGTTCAAACGTTGTTGGGACTGAATGTGGGATTTTGATATTGCATTCTATGAATATTCAAGTCTCAATAAGCAATAATTCATCGTGATGCGTGTTCTTAAATATCATTGAATGAATTTCTTTCTTTTGTATTACACAAAGAAAAATCAGAAATAACTGTGAATCCCATTTGAAAGTCGTTTAACGTCATACATCGACATCAACAGTACATACATGACAACTTAGCTTTTCTACTCTAGTCACTTTCCGATATAAATCCCATTTTTCTTTTAAATCCGTCACAGATCTTTGGATTTACTTTGGCAGACGTTTTTATATTTTCCTATCTTGTACGTAAATTTGATCAGAAATAGTTATTTGTGTACCAAGCGGAAGAAAGTAAAAAGTTGCTTTCCGAGGTTTTCCCGCCATGCTCTAGCCACAAATCAACCGATAAAATGCAAATTACTCTTTTTTCGCAAGGTAGACCCTTTCGCAGCAATGTCATCTGCGGTTTGAAAATTAATATTTTCCCACCTGTGTTGCGAAATAATATTTTTTCATGTTTTGTCTACCAAAGAAAATTGGCATTCGCTTTACATATTCACATCCACGCAAAAAAAATCACTTCGTTTGTTATTCTACGCCGCAAGATGTAAACAAGCAATAAAATGATTTCTTCTAAACAAAATTTGTATTTTAGTTCGATATTGCGAATGAAATATGTAAACATAATGCAAAGCGAGATATTGGCTAGGGATATGAAAATTCTGATTCACAGAAACTGAAAGAAAAATGTATTGCATTTTACGGGTAAGCACTTCAGGACTTGTAAACTAACACAGTATTTTGTATGTGTATTTTTTCATGTTTGAAGAACGGTACAGTTCAATTGCTGCATTTTCCATTGAGTGTTGTAAGTGAGACTCGTTTGAAAACCACTTAAAATTTGAATATTTTTTTTGTTTGATATTATACGAAGATTTACAGTAGATTTATGTGCGTTTGCAGCAGTGACTATTTTGAGAAAACTCAGACATTTCTAAAAATTTCTTACAGTCAGCGACTTTGAAACAGGTGACACATTTTGTGTCAGCTGTTTTTCAGCTGATCCCTTCATGAAACAAAAGTACTTATACTTGGAATTTCTACGATGTTGTCTAGATATCCACTAGGGCTACCTTCGTTCGTTCTAGCCCTTCTTGGACAATTTGAGAAATATTTTTTGAAAAACTTTACAGTCGGAGCACGGTGTGCTTGAATTGGACTTAATTCAAAGTGAGATGTAATTCAATTTTTTTCCTTTATAATTGTTCGTCGTGTTAAACAGAGCAAAAAATAAGTTGGTCATAGACGGTGACCTTTTCGAGTTAGAGCACTTCGAAGTGAAGGTCAGACGCGATATATGAGTTTTCCCTGTATATTAAGACCGGAAATAGTTTTTAGACCGCAAATTGTGGCTCATAGTGGACATCATATCCTTTACTATGATGTATTTTACATATAACTCGAGTAAATTTCATTCGTTTTTCGTAATTTTTGTTTCATTTGGAAGGTAATCAAAGGCCGAATAGAATGTTGTTGAAAAAAAAATTAAATTTGGGTCCTCGGACTAAGGCCGGTACTAGGGCCCTATGTGTTTAGACCACGGTCGAGTAAGCATCGTAGTGCTATAGGCTGAGCTGTTCCGCTAAGAATAAGGCTGGTATTAGCCAAAATGTTTAATTTAGTGCTGTTGCCGAAGTCTATATTTTGAGCTTGTGCCTAAATTTTAGTGTTTTCGCCGTATATTGTGCCTTGTTCTTCGTGAATTTAAAGTAAAATGTTTGCACCGCATCGATACACACATGGCGAATATGTTCTTTGTTCTCAACAATTATTTCATTATTTGCCGTGATGTGGGTGGTCAAAGTTTTACTTTCTGAGCCTGTTATTTGATTTCAGGAATTAAACATCCAGTTTCAAAGCTGGTATGTTCGACACACTGAAATAATTTGGAAGGAAAAAGTCTGGCCGAATTATTTTAGCTTTGTATGGGCAAATATGGCGCGTGGATTATCTTCAATGCACATAATGTACGTATACAATAGCAGTGGTGTGATCAACTGTCAACGATGTTCCGAGGTAAATCGGTCAAATTTGCTCTGAACTGTGTTTTGTACGTGGTAAGTCAGGCGAATTTGTATTGAAATGGAATATCGTGTACAGGCAGTTGCGACAAGCTTTGCTATGCCTAGCTGATGTCCCACTCAGAAGTTATGTTGTTGCTTTGACACTCTGTTGCCTTGTGTCAACCGCCGGTTCAACTTTAAATCGGTTTGTGGAACGGAAGTTTTTGCATTGGATATGGTTCGCCAACGGGACCGTTCCAGTGAGCGAAAATTACATGTTTGCCTTGGATATGGCTTGTCAGCTAGACTTTTCCGATGCGCGAAACCTTTCGAGCTACAGGGTGGCTGAGGTCAGCGGGTGGATAAGTGATGGCATACTGCAGAGAAGGGATGGCAGGTGGCTCGGTTCTGTTTTTGTCGAGGCCCAAACAGGAAAGTCATTTCGATTTTATGACTAGACCTGGATTGGATTTAGTCGCATAAATAGTTTGGAAGGGAAAATTTCCGGTATTATTGCGAATACACACAGCTCTGTATGAATAAGTTGCGCGTCGATTGTTTTCAATGTGTATGCATACAACAGCAGTAGTGTGAATAACTGTCAACAATGTTCCGAAACAAATCAGTCACATTTGCTCTGAACTGTGTTTTGTACGTAGTGGACCAGGCGAATTTGTATTGATTTCGGTTTACGTTGTGACAGACGTACCGGCGCTTTGGCTAGCTGTCGTCCCACTCAGTGGCTATGCTATTGCTTTAACTGATAGGTCGCTACAGAGAAGAGATGACATTTGGCTTGGTTCCGTCTTAGTCGAGGCACAAGCAGGAGAATTTTAACGATTCTACAAATGTGTAGAATACCTGGATTGTCCTCGACACCCGGCCGCTGGCTATGGTATGAGGCTTGCGATATAGAAAGGTCGGGAGAGGTTGATGTGTGGAGAGGAGGTCTGGAAAAAGGCTTCCAAAAGATTTTAGTGATGACTGAGTAGCACAAAGGATCCCAAGATCTGTGTGCGTCGATCAGAAATGGTCGGCTCAAACTGACGAAATCTAAAGGGCCCTATGTGTATTTCACATATAACTCGAGTATATTTCATCCGTTTTTCGTAATTTTTGTTTCATTTGGAAGGTAATCAAAGGCCGAATAGAATGTTGTTGAAAAAAAATTAAATTTGGGTCCTCGGACTAAGGCCGCTACTAGGGCCCTATGTGTATTTTACATATAACTCGAGCAAATTTCATCCGTTTTTCGTAATTTTTGTTTCATTTGGAAGGTAATCAAAGGCCGAATAGAATGTTGTTGAAAAAAAATTAAATTTGGGTCCTCGGACTAAGGCCGCTACTAGGGCCCTATGCGTATTTTACATACAACTCGAGTAAATTTCATCCTTTTTTCGTAATTTTTGTTTCATTTGAAAGATAATCGAACACCGAATAGAATGTTGTTGAAAAAAAAAATTAAATTTGGGTCCTTGGACTAAGGCCGCTACTAGGGCCCTATGTGTATTTTACATATAACTCGAGCAAATTTCATCCGTTTTTCGTAATTTTTGTTTCATTTGGAAGGTAATTAAAGGCCGAATAGAATGTAGTTGAAAAAAATTAAATTTGGGTCCTCGGACTAAGGCCGCTACTAGGGCCCTATGTGTATTTTACATATAACTCGCGTAAATTTCATCCGTCTTTCGTAATTTTTGTTTCATTTGGAAGGTAATCAAAGGCCGAATAGAATGTTGTTGAAAAAAAATTAAATTT